>NW_027131182.1:2197500-2797500 GCF_026122565.2 Emydura macquarii macquarii
TTCTCCTGCTTGGTTCCCTCAGTTTGGTAACACAGCTCTGTCTGCTGGGCACCTGTGCAAAGTGGGTGTGTTCGTGTAAATACCGTTGGGTCCTGAGGCCTTGTCCCCTCCCTAGCTAGTTTGGCAGGGAAGAGCTCCTCCAGACCCCGCTGACACTTCAAATGTGGCTTTAATTGGACTTGGTGTATATTTTTTCTTCCTTTAGAGAGGAGTTAGATGCAGAGCACCTGTCAGCTAATTTCTAAGTTATCTGCAAAAAAACAAACAACCTCAAGTTTTCAGGTGCCTATGTAGACCCTGGAATCATGGTTGAAGTTGCCCCCCACCTCCCAAAATCTGAAACGGCGCCCCTCGTGAGCCAGCAGGGGCCAGAGGGCTGCGGGAGGGCCGGAGGCCTCTGGCAAGGTGAAGCCCCCATGTGACAACATGGAGCCCGCCTGGAGCCATAGGACGAGCGCCCGGCTCCACAAGACACAGCAACAGCGCAGAAGTACGGGTGGCAATGCACCGTAGACTTCTGCGCTACTGCTGCCAGCGGCGTTGCCTTCAGAGCTGGGCGCCCGGCCATCTGTCACCGCTATCAGGACAGCCAGCCAGTGCTTCATTTGTGCTGTGGCTGAGCTCTGGCACCTCTTTCACTACAAATTAGTGAAAGGAAGGAAGGAAGCAGTGGAACCCAGAGGTGATGGGGGAAGCCCAGGGAGCCTGTGGGGGCCAGGGGTGATGGGAGAGTGGGGAGCCCACGGGGGTCAGGAGTGATGGAGGAGGGCAAAATACAAGTTTGCCAAGCTGCCATTTTCCCTAAGGCTGGCCCGGCTCATGTCCTCAGCCCAGCTCTTCCTTTGAGTCTGCATACCGTCTGCCAAGCATTTGTGTGGGCCTTTTTATCTTGTGTACGTTGAGACTGGCCATTTCAGCAGTCTGTCCCAGACTGAGATGTCAGTAGAGGAGGTTTTGGAACAAATTGATAAATTAAGCAGTAGTAAGTCCCCAGAACCAGATGGTATCCACCCAAGATCATACAGATCCTTGAGGAACCCTGTTGTTTACCTCTCTCCATTGTGAAAACTGATCTTTTAGTCCTACTTTTTGTCTCCTATCTTTTAACCAGTTATTGATCCATGAGAGGACCTTCCCTCTTATCCCATGACCAGGTAGTTTCCTTAGAAGCCTTTGATGAGGGACCTTCTAAAAATCCAAGTAGACTATATCAACTAAATCACCCTTGTCCACATGTTCAAAGAATTCTAGTAGATTGGTGATGCATGATTTCCTTTACAAAAGTCGTGTTGATTCTTCCCCAACAAATCGTGTTCATTTCTGTGTGAGATAAATCTGTTATTTGCTATAGTTTCTACCAGTTTGCTCTGTACTGAAGTTAGGCTCACCGGCCTACAATTACTGGCATCACCTATGGAACCCTTTTTAAAAATCGGTATTACATCAGCTACCTTCCAGTCATCGGGTACAGAGGCTTGTTTCAGCAATAGTTTATATACACCACATTTAGTAGTTTGACAGTTTCATGTCTGAGTTCCTCCAAAACTCTTGGGTGAATACCATCTGGTCCTGGGAACTTATTACGGTTTAATTTATCCGTTTGTTCTAACACCTCTTGTACTGACACATCAATATGGGAGGGTACTTCAGATTTCTTGCCACAAAATAATAGCTCTAATGTTCCTCTGGCCTGGCCTGCCTATGTGCAGAAAGTAAAATCTCACACCCGTGTCAATCTGCCAAAGAGGCAAACATCAAATGCAGAATCTGGGAGAATGCCTTGGATACAGTCTGATCAGAGAACATCCCATGGACCAGATCAGAACCCAAATGGAAACAATGAATGAGGAATCAGCTGGGGATCCCTTTCCTTGATCTTTATTGACTGCTGCTGCCCCAGAATTTGCTCTCCCAACTCCATAGTTAATATGGCACCTCACACAATCATTAGTATGTTCTGATATAAACACCAATTGTATTCTCTCAGCATCAGCTGGGCCCCAAGATCTGGTTCTTGAAGATTCCCTTTTAGATTGTTCACTAAGCATCCACAGGGGCACCAACTTATGGATCAACTTGTGCATTGGGAAGTGAAAACATGCTAAAAAGTGGAGCTGACTGAATTTTTTCATTCAAAACTCTCCTTTTTTTGTTTTTGGATGAAAAATAACTTTTTTGTGATAATAGAAATTTAAGCAGGAAATGACCATTTTCAATTAAATTCTTCAAGTTTCCACTGAAAACCCACAAAATTTTGTCCAAAAGCTGGGGGGGGGGGGGGGAGGGGGAATCAGTTTTTGCCTGCTGGATTTTATTTAGTTATTTTTGTAATGAAAAATCTGAAAGCTATTAAAGAAAACTTGAAAATAAAACCTTTTTTTCTGTCTTCAGAATTTTTCATTGGAACCAGATCTACTGGAGAGACATGAAGACATACAGCGTTTAGGGACTCTCCGAGAACCACAGACTATGGACTCAATCTCTGCATTGCTGATGTAAGGGTTAACTAAAAGCATTTAACTGGCACAGAAAACCCCCGGGACAAGGGGACCTTCAGCCTAGTTGACCTCCCAGTTTTGCTGCCCATTTCTCTTTTATGGAATGGGAGGGAATGGAAAGGCTCTGGCTAGCCTATGGGACACGTTTTTAATCCAAGAAATATAAAATCCTAGTATGTACCTGAGTTTGGATGCCAATCAAATGGGTATATCGCCTCATTTGTTCAGTGCGTCTCCGTATCTTTAATTTAACAGAACAGAATGAGATCCTTGACATTAAAAACATGAAGCAATGATTTCGTGGGAGCACTCTTTGCTTTTGAAGAAAGAGAATCCATTCTCAGGTCATAAATGTACCACACCCAACGCAGCACCAGCAAATGACCCATTGAAGGCAGGTGCTGAAATCTACTGGCTCGTGTATATATACAGCAATGCCCTCTGTTGACAAGTCAGATTGGCCAAGGGTGTGTGTAAGCATGTTTCCCTCTAGTGGTCATCTCAGAGGCTTCACACTGGCATACCTAACCAGGATTCTGCTTTACATCGAGTGTTACAGCAGAGAGGGGTCTACTTTAGAACCTGGTAGTCATAAATTCTAGGCTTGCTGGGAAACAGGAAATCCTGCAATGATACAGAATTGTTACACAATGATTTGCAATTGGGTAAGCGATGTTTGGGCAAACTACTTTCCTCACTATAATATATTCATGATGCAACCTCCCTTGTCTCCACAAGTCATCCGAGTAGATCTAGCTGTGGGATCTGTACATGGTAGAGACGCTGCTGTTATTGGCATTGTCTGAGCTCACTCATGCAGCACTCTCTGAATGATGACAGGAGAGCGGCTAGCAGGCTGGGGCTATGTAGTCTAGGAGGCTGGAAACAGACCAAGATCACTGGTTCCACCTATCAGTACTTTAACCTCCCAGCATGGGGGTCTCCTTCTTGAACTCAGCTATCAACGAATTCTGACACTGCTCACAGCAGCTTTGTGGTGCTGACATTTCTGCACAAAAAGACTAGAAATAGAGCTTAGAAAGTCACTAGATGGCGCCAAAGTTAGCTACATTTTTTGGACCCAATTCAAACACCCCTCAATCCACATGCATTGCAGACATTTCCAAACGCATTCTGTGGTCACTCCTCTTGTCTATAGCTGGATAGACAGGATACGCTGCTGATTTAATTACAGGTGTTGCTGTACAGCCCTTAACAGTGTTAGAAGGTGCCGTGAGATTTGAGCTGCAGCACCATGAAAACATTTTCCCTGCAGAATACCGCTTATAATCCTAACACTGCTGGCTAAATAGGAAGGCAAGGTGCAAATCTCCTTGTGAAGTTTATAAAGTAAGATGCAGTCTTGGCCAGTCCGGTCAGCGGCTCTTAAAGCAAATGGCATGTGCGGTACTGACTTCATACCATGCAGTCGACAGTGATTTGTTAATGTGTTGGAATTTTCTCTAGCCTTTGGCTGGCTAAATACCTGCCCATCATCTGCTCTGCTCTGTGGTATGGTACTAGCCATAACAAATGCCAGGTTCCCAAGCCCAATCTGGAGACGCTCCTCTGACATCCACAGCAAAATAAAGAATGTATCTTTTGCAAAAAGTAAGCATGGATACCAGATGAATCACACAGTCATTTGGGGAGCTGGGATTAGCACCCAGGTATTTAATACAGGCCTCTATCAGTTGACCACACTTTACCCCTAGACAGAATCTTTCTTCCCATCAACCCATCCACCTCTCCTCTGCTCCTTTCTGGGTCTCTTTTTTGCCTGCCTGCTGTTCTGTGCCCTCCCAGAGGTCTCCTTCACCCCATTCTTCAGCCATGCAGGCCTCCATCCCATCCCCTGTGCTGCCCCCAAACCCTAAGCAGATGTCCTGTGCCCTTCTCCCCACAACTGGTGTGAACAAATGGGAATTTTCTGCAATATTTTTGTGAAGCCTGTGTGTGTCTCAGTTTCCCCCATATTTTGCATGGCTATTCAGTGGAGGGGAAAGAACTAAGTTTGCTCTCAGGGTAGGCTGACACATGCCGGGGGAGGGATGTTGCCTAGCTCTCTGAGCCTGAGTGGGTCATTAGAAAGGACTTGCTTAGGCTGAGCCCATATCAGTGGAAAATCTGAGAAGAAAATGGAAACCCAATCTCCAAGACATTGGCACCTAGCATCTAATGACCCAGAGGGAGATGAATTTCCCCACCTCTCGGCAGGGAAGCTGAGCAAAGACCCCAGCTCAAGAACCAAAGACAAGAAGATGTGAGGTGGGGGATAAGCACTGGCTTCTGGCGGAAGCTGGGAGCTCTGTCACCTGGGAACTGATTAAGGCGTTCAGACTGAAAGAGACACAGAGGGCTCTGGGCTGCCCAGAATGGACTATGCTTTAACCTTCAGTCCTCTTTGCTAACCTAAGGATTTATCTCCACAGCACCCCTGTGAGGTAAGAGAATTGCTATTATCCCCTTTTAGCAGATGGGGAACCGAGACACAGAGCGCCAAAGTGACTTGCCCGAGGTCACACAGGAAGTTTAGGATGGAAGTGTTAGCATTAATGCTTTACTAGAAGATAGGGGCATCAGAAACCTTGCTCTCCTCACAGCACCACATGCTCAAAAGGGTCACCGGAAGAGCTACCCAAACAGCTGTATCAAAGTATCCAAATAGCTGCAGCCATGGGGCATTGGGAATCTGGCCCTACATCCAGATGTTACCACATAGGCTTGTCTCTGTTCAACTACCCACCAAACCAAAAAAGCATGTTTAAATAGGAAACTTGACACATTATTGATCAAGTAATGCTCCTGACTCAGACAGTAATTTTTAACCACCCCCCCAATCAATTTTATACAGATTTGGAGTAGGAGAGTATATGATAAAACATACATAAAATAGCTATAAAAGAAGGAGGGTAATAACCCTGCCCAGCCAACTCTGACCATGACATGAAATGATTCTGCTGTAATCCCAAAATAACTACAGCTGAGGCAAAACCAGGATCATTTACCCAGATCTAGCAGCCCTAGACTTTTGGAGCTGGAATAAATTGGGACAAGACTGTGAACTGTCCCGATGAGATGTGGCAAAACAGACTGTGCATCTGAAGAACATAAGGACAGCCATATTGGGTCAGACCAACGTTTCATCCAGCCCAGTATCCTGTCTGCCAACAATGGCCAATGCCAGCTGCTTCAGAAGGAATGAAAAGAACAGGTCATCATCACGTCTGGCAAACAGAGGCTAGGGACACTACAGAGCATGGTTTTGCATCCCTGCCCATCCTGGCTAATAGCCATTGATGGACTTATCCTCCATGAACTGATCTAGTGTTTTTTGAACCCTGTTATAGTTTTGGCTTTCACAACATCCTCTGGCAAAGAGTTCCACAGGTCGACCGTGCGTTGTGTGAAGAGTTACTTCCTTTTGCTCATTTTAAACTTGCTGCTTATTCATTTCATTTGGTGACCCCTAGTTCTTGTGTTATGAGAAGGAGTAAATAACAATACCTCATTTATTTTCTCCACAACAGTCATGACTTTATAGACCTCTGTCATATCTCCCCTTAGTTGTCTCTTTTCCAAGATGAAAATTCCTTGGATTATTCATCTCTCCTCATATGGAAGCTTTTCCATACCTCTAATCATTTTTGTTGCCCTTTTCTCTACCTTTTCCAATTCCAATATATCTTTTTTGATATGGGGTGACCGGATCTGTACGCAGTAGTCAAGATGTGGGCGTGCCAGGGATTTATAAAGAGGAATATAACATTTTCTGTCTTGTCATCTATCCCTTTCCTAATGATTCCCAACAAGCTGTTAGCTTTTTTGTCTGCCACTGCACACTGAGTGGATGTTTTCAGAGAACTATCCACAATGACTCCAAGATCTCTTTCTTGACTGGTAACAGCTAATTTAGACCTCATCATTTTACATGTATAGTTGGGATTCTGTTTTCCAGTGTGCATCTTTGCAATAACCACTTGGCTGAGATCGCTGTAATTAGCAAATGTAGATTTCAATTCTTTCAAATCCTGTTTAAATCAGCAGTATCAGGTGTTTCCAGTAGGTGGCGATCTTTTTGTTTCTATCAAAAGAAATGAAAACCATTTTAAGGCCAGCCCTGGTAGTGATCATTTTCAAAAGCAACTGTTTAAAGCATGGAGGGGAGGGCAAGAACTATCTTTATGGTCTGTACAATAGCAATGAGTTTGTAGAAAAATACTGAACAATTGAATGCAGCTGTTTGCCTTTCCCTGTTTCAGGGATGTTGCTGCATCATTGAAAAAGCCTTTTTTTGCATTTAGTGTACACACAGGGAGCTGCAGTGCAAGATAAGAGCTAACAATGCTATACTGTATGAAGCAGGGTGGTCCAGTGCTTAGGGCACTGGGTGGGGCTCTGGAAAGCTGGAATCTGTTGCTGGCTCTGCCACTGAGCTGTTTTGTGTTCTTGGCCAAGTCCCTTCAATTTCTGTGCCTCTGTTTCCATTCTGTCTTGTTTATTTAGATTGTAGCTCTTTGAGGCAGGTACTGTCATTTGTGTGTTTGATGTGAACACATCCCCATCAAGGGACTATTCCCATGCTTAAAGTGACACCTGTACATATGTAGTGTTCTGGAGCAGGGTCTCTGTGAGCTTGCACACAGCTCCGCCGGGCTTGTCTCTGGCGCGCTCACAGTTCGTGTGACCCACTGGTGAACATGTGACAGCTCTGCAGTTGGACTTCGTCAGCGGATCTGAGTCAGTTCCAGAAGCAGTTAGTGAGCCTCGTCTGTTACCTCAGTCCCCCGCGTGTCAGCCACAATTGTCATCATCACAGAGGCACAGGAATAAGTCCTCGCCCAGCTAAAATCCCACACCAACATGGCATGAGACCAAGAGGTGGGATGGGCCTGTTTAGCCAGGGGAGGTTATTGGGTACCGTGGTTCTCAAACGTTTTGTGTGGGTGACCCCTTTCACACAGCAAGCCTCTGAGTGCGACCCCCGCTTAGAAATTAAAAACACAGGTTTTATATTTAACACTATGTTCAATGATACATTTAAACCCTATTGCTTACATTTGCCCCAGCCCCCGTGGGCTCTCCAATTCCCCTTCGTCCCTAATGCCTGCCCCTGCCTCCTGCGCCCCAGTATCTGCACTGTGCCCCCTTCACCTCTAACCTTTGCACTTCCCCTCCTGCGCCCAGGTGGGGAACCTGACCTGCATGCACAGAATGGCTGGTATTGCTGCTTGCTCCCCCCTCCAATGCTGCTTCTCCATGCCCCCCGAGGGGGCTGAGAGGGGGAGCGAGGAGCAATGTCGGGGCTCCCTGCATCCAGGTCACTTTCCCCACCTGGGCTGCGTAAGGGGAGGGCAGAGAGCAGCAGCTCCTGATGCTCACCTCACAGCACGGCCCAGGTGGGGAAAGTGACCTGGATGCAGGGAGCTCTGGCGTTGCCCCTCGCTTCCCCTCTCAGCCCCCTCGGGGTGTGTGGAGGAAGGCTGGGGAGCGGTGGGTGGTATCTGTGTGTCACCACTCCCTCCCCACCATGTTCCTCTGACGGGAGGGAGCAGGGAGCCTCACAGCCCAGGATCAGGGCTCACAGCTCGCGACCCCCACATAACCAGGTCGCGACCTCCAGTTTGAGAACCATTGGGGTAGAGAGTGGAACGAACATTTCCATCCTGCAGTTGGCCCTGGTGATTGGGCTTATTGAGATGCAGAAGCTGCACGGGTTAAGTTAAAGTGGTACAGCTTTGTGTGTGTAACCCCAGGCTCACACTGAAGCATTTAGTGGTGGGAATAAGAGAAGAAACAGTGCTGAGGATACACAGTTCTTGTTTTCATTCTGAGAGGCTCTGTGTGCCTGCAGACTTGGTGAGGCAACCCTGCTGGATGGGCCAGAATCATCCAGAACTTGGGGTGTGGCAGGCACCAGGTGCTCACTAGCTCTTTGAAGTTACTTGGGTGATTTCCATTGTGGGCAAGCAGCTGGGCACGACACAGCCAGCGTCACTCTCTGAGAGTGAAACCAATGGGAACTCGAGGGGAGGGGGAGGAGTTTATAAGTAGGAGAAGTGGGAGCAGGATTGAAGAACTCAGTGGTAGAATAGTACAAGGCCCGGGGGCTGCTGTAAGGCCTGTGTTCCAGGGACTTTGCCAGTTCTGTTGGCTTTAGACAGCAGCTCCTCCACCCTCCTGGGGAAGACGAGGACTAGAATTTACTGCACGCTGTGCAAATTGTAGACTGATAGTGCAAAGCCTTCAGGGGCATTTGAAGGAGAGCACGAAACTATCACTTCTTTCCCCCCTTTAGGGAGCTGATGTCCCTACAGAGGGTTTGACCACCATTCCCCAGAGACTGAGCAGGGTAAACCCCAGAGAAGAGCCCAGGGAGCGTATGTTTGTGCATGCGCAGTTATAGATTGCCTATGAACTCACAACAGTAAGTACTAAACTTGGGGGGAAATCCCCTGAAAGTGTTGTCTTGTAGAGCGGCTATTGACCACATTTATCGTTGTTTCTTTGTTTATAAGTCCATTGTCTATGTATTTGCATAGCTCAAGGGGGATTTAGAGATTTATTTCTGACTAATATATATAGATCTATACCGCAAACTCCTGAAACCGCAAACTCTGGTCTGCACCCCGGCAGAGAGGTAAGCTGAGGTACAGGAAGGGGAAAGAAATACTTCTATAGCGGACATTAGCGTGTTTGCCTTTGGCAGACTGGCTGTATGCGCGCACACTTCACATCCATTTCCTGCTTTGAACCCCTGCAGCTCATATGAGGAAAGCAAGGTTGAAACCGAAGGCAAAGTGCCCTCACACAAAGCAGCACTGGTTTAACTACACCAGTGCAACATCACCCCTCCCTTAAACCGGTGCAGCCTTTAACTACATTGCTCAGGGCCATGAAAAACGTCACACTCTGTGCCATGTAATTAAGCCGACCTAAGCCCTGTGTAGACACCACTAGGCCCATGGAAGAATTCTTCCATCAGCCTAGCTCCCGCCTCTCTGAGAGGTGGATTTACTCCAGCCAGCGGCGAATTAATGCACAGGCCCCAGCCAATTTGGGGGCCCCCGGAAAGGTCTCATAATGCTACGGCAGGATGATTTAGCCACTGTGCCCTCTGCTCTGCTGGCCGGGCTGGATGTGATTGGGGCAAGACTTCTTTGGATGAGCCGGTGGGGGGGATCAGCCGGTGAGTGCGACTGGAGGGAGCGGCCGCCACCGCCGCCTCTTCCTCTCCTGCTTGTTGTTTTCTTCGCTGCTGCCCCTGGCTTCTCGCCACCGCTCGTGACGGGCTTCCCCTGCATCTTCCTGCGCCTGGCTGGGTGGACGGGGCTAGGCGGCGAAGGAAGACGGGGAACACCACCTCCTGTGGCGTCTCCTCCAGCCTCAAGCTGCACAGGAAAGCTGCCCACTCCCGGCTGGAGGTCTACCGCCCTGGTCCCAAGCCGGGCCGTGAGGACACGGGCTGTAACCTGCAGGACATCAGTGCCTGGGTGAACATAGACAGTAAGAGGGTTGGGGGACCGCTGGGATGGGGAGCTCCCCGCAGCCAGGCGAGCCTGAGATATCCCCCCACAGCCACCCTTGGAGCTGGGACAATCCCAGTTACTTCCACCCACAGGGGCATCCCCCAGGGAAATGCATCCCCCACAAGCACACAGGGAACCAAGGGGGGGGGAGCTACCCCCCCACACCTACACACTATGGGATCCCCCATCGCCTTTTCCTCTCCTTTCAATGTTCAATCGCTTCTCTCCTCCCCTCCAGGCATGACCTATTCTCTCCCCTCTTCTATTCCCCCCCCGCCCCCCACCGTGTCTTTTGTTGATTGCAAAATACATGGTGAGATTGAGGCTTTGTTTGGGATTTTTATGCCTCCACCATCCACAGTTTTGAGGCCTTTATATGCCCCAATCCCTGCATCTCACAATGCAGCATTATTTAACCCATCCTAATATTTCACGATGTAGCCCTATTTACTCCCACCTGCACCCTGATACCTTTGTGAATCCCACCTCTCTGTGCACGTGGTTCACAGTCTTGGGATCTTAGTGTGGATTCATTGTGATATGGCATTATTTACCCGCCTGCTCGGCCTATGTGAGGCCTGCCATAGTATAGTTCTCCTACTATAGACTATAGTGCTATTTACCACAGACTGCAGGTTTAAGATCTTTGTGTATACTTCCCCCCTCACCCAATATGGACTGAGGTGGCCGGGTTTACAACCCATCCACAGCTTCCACACCAAACTCACTCCAGTATGAATTTCAAAAATGAATTGTGGCCCCCCCCCAAATTTACTTAACAAAGATGGTCAGTGGAATCAACTGTTGTCATGGGCTAATGGTCATCTATCTGTTGCTATGTGAATGCCAAAGCCAAGCCTGGCTGGGGAATAAAACATAAAAGACAAACCCAGATAGTTATAGAAGTGGGAAAAATGTATCTTGTGAGGACTTTCAGTTCCAGAGACTTTTTTCCCTCCACTACACTGATGATGAGGCATTGGTATAATGGAGCGATGAATATTCTCTCTCTGCAGCATTCTTAGAAAAACAATATTCTCACTGGCTTAGTAATGACCGAACATCCTGTTGTGCGCTCTGGTTAATCAGAACCTGGCCTATTCTTAAGTGTGATTTAATGTATACCTATAAACTAGTTTCTGATTAGCTGAGTTAATCCTAAAATTTAATTGGCAAAATGTCAACTTTCTCATGTTTTGACATGAATTGCCTTTTGCGGAAAGCCAAGAGAGTCACTTTGGCACACATCAGATTCTTTCAGCATTTTTCCCATAGCTTACTCGCAAACTTTGTGTTAAACCAGTTCTCACCATTGGTTGAAACTTAAAGTTCTTAATAATAGAGTGATTTTACCTCAGGTTAGGATTATTTCTTTTAATTAAATTGCTTTCTGGAACCTGTGACTGTTGTCTTTCAGTCCTATTTGCTTCCACAGTAGCAAAACTGGACTGTAACAGGATCAGTAGGTGGAAAAAAATGTGTAATGGTCAGGTTTAAGAAAATTGGGGGAGATGAAAGAACCACTTGTTGACCTGTGAACAACTGATTCTTGTAACACCAGTGTTGTCCAGATTAGCAGTGAACACCTTTGTGTAATGGTATGGATAATATCTAGCCATATTCATTTTCGAAGTGGAAAAATTGAGCAGTTAATGTAGGCATAATGAACTGGGAGATGATTTGCTTTATTATTAATGCCGTGTGTCAATACTAAATGGAGTCTTTGTATGAATGCATTTTGATACATTCGTGGTTTTGTTAATGGGGCAGTGGTAGGGGAGCAAATGTTCTTTGTGCCCAGGGCCCAAAAAATCTTAATCCGCCTCTGAAAGCAATGGAAGAAGCCCCTTCCATTGCTATGGGAAGTGCAGCTGTGCCGCTGTAACGTTCCTAGTAGGGACATACCCACAGAGGAAGCACCCTCAGAGTACAGGAGTAAGGGTGAGTTCCTGTCCTCTCTTTGTGGAAAGGCCAACATGCAATGAACTGCTGCAGTTCCACTCGGAAAAGGGGCCAGGAAACCCAGAGGCCACCCAGGGGGAGAATCTGCAGCCCTGAGGAACTGAGTTCTCTTCCAGCTCTCACCTCAGGAGCGCATGGGAGGTTTGGCCAGCGAGTGTGTGAACTGGGGGAGAAGGGAGAATCCACTAGCCACAAACCTTGTGTGCAGGGTTAATGGGCCTTTGGACCATTGGTGGAGACATACAGCATCTGCACTGGTGTCCAGAGGCCATTGAGATAATGTGTACGTAGCTGCAGCAACAGGGCTCGGCGAAGGCTTATTTCTTCTGATGTGCCGCATGGGGTGGAGTGAGCTGCTTTACTGCCAGTCAAGAGCTCAGGAGGGAGTGGGGGATAATAACTTGATTTCCCCTGGAAACCAGGATGTTTTCCTGTTCAGTTGTTGCCCTAGTAGGGGCACATCACTGGTTCCCTTCTCCCAGTTCTGGACACATTTGGGACCACACCTGATCTTGGTTCATGCAACTGGGAAACCAATCAACTGGTTCCATGGAAAACGTCCGCGGTGGTTTGGGCTGGATGGTTTCTTCACGGCCCATTTACTTGGGCAAAACGTAAAGCAACCTGGCTGTCATTTATCATGAGGATGTGACAGAAAACGAGAGAGAAAATCAGCAAGGCGAGCGCGGCCCAGTGCCGTCTTGTGGAGCAGGCAGGTAAGTCACAGGAAGTAGGCTAGAGGGAACCATGGAGACAGACAGGGTTTCGAGGTTCTGTGGCTGATACTGAAGCTGTTTTCGTTTGTTATCTATCGTGGCGGTGGCGGCCTGGAGAGGGCCTCAGGAGGTTATCTATCCACTACATCAATCAAGCGTTTTCTACGAATAAGAAATAATAAAATCACGATTATATGTAAAGGTGAAGGACAGACACAGAGTGCAGCCACTAATTGCGCATCAGCCCACGTCTGCATTTATTCCATGAAATGCCACTTCGCAATAGAATGAGGTATTTTTTTAATTTGAGAGGATCCCTATTAATGCCAGGCAAGGACAGTCTGCTGCAATGCAGTCTCAGTTCTTTTTGGCTGCTCCCAGAGAGGCTGACGTGATTAAAAAAGGCAAAACATGGGCCAGCCCTATTACAAAGAAAACAAAGGCTCAGGACAAGAAAAAACAGACATGGAACTTTCCGCGCTAAAGACTGCTTTAGATCTTGCCAGTCATTTGAAGATGCAGTGACAGTTGGCTTTGAATCCCCTCAAATGCTGCTGCTTATGAGGCGATATCCTCATTCGAGCATACATGTGTTGCGCAAGGGCACATAAACCGAGGTATGTGCACATCCGCTCCTCAGAATGGATGTTATAGTCTGAAAATTCAGTGGCGAGATCCAGATTATCCACAGAAGCGACTCTGGGTTGATGGGGGTGTAACACAGATCAGAATCTCATCCTGCCACTTTCTTTTTTTTAATGTAAGGAGATTACATGCAAAGATTGGTCTCTGCTCCAAAGGACTGAAATATCATTACAAAACCAGGACAGCTGCAAATATCTTAGTATAACAATGACCCTGCACACAAAAGTAGATTTGACAGCTTCCCTTTGTTTTCTTTCACACCCATTTTTTTCCAACACTTCCTACCTTTTTCCCCTGCTAAATAACCTCTACATAACCTGTCCTGATCTGTTGTTTCCCATCTTGTTTGCTGCTTATTTGCTGCATCTATCTTTGATTGCACCAGGAATGTGCTTTGATAGCACTAAATGATCAAGCCTCACCAGCTCAGGTGGGAGCTAGGTAAACAATATATAAGGATCCCTGTACCCCACCACGGAAATGCAGCCACTTCTGGGGTGGAGCACAGTGCAAAACCAAGCCACTCTTTTTTTTGCCTTCTCATGACTACAGTACGTTAGGCATCATTTGATATGCAAGATGACAATACACAAACTGGATAGAGGTAGTGTGGTCTAGTGGATAAGGCACTGGAGTGGAACTTAGCAGACATGGGCTTTATTTCTAGTTTTATCACCCTTGTGCAGTTAATCGTTGGGCAAACCACGTCCTCTTTTTTCCTCTCCTTCCATGTGTCTGCTTGTCTATTTAAATTGGAAGCTCTTCAGGGCAGACACTCGCACTCTCTGTTTGTACAGTGCCTAGCACAATGGGTTGCGGCCTCGAGGTGCTACTGAAGTATAAACAATCATAAGCATCCAACTATCAGAGATGTACGAATTAAAACAGCTCTGCTGCTCTGATTCTCATCTGCTGCACATATTCTGATGCCTACGATAGTACGTGGGCTGGTGCTGAGCTCCCAGAGGTTGATGTATTTGTGAGTTACTGCCTTGCTGGAATGTAAAGCTTTGTCTTGTAAAATGCATCGGAGGTACCTGTAGAGATAAAAGCAGGGCAGTAAAACTAGAGATGGGTGGGGCCCAAACCAGTCACAAAGATAATATGGATACTCCTGAACTCAGGGAGTGTAGATCTGGAGCCATACTTTGCAGCTGGTCCCTGTAATGTCCATCAGGGTAGAAAGGAGAGACAGACCTGCATTGTCATGAATGACTATAAAGGGGATTCTTTACTGGGGCCACGGGACACAGACAGACCCTGTAGTTCTCACAGGCTCTCTACCGCCCAGACGGATTAAATGCAGCCTAAATCCCACCATGGATGGGACTGCTGACAACACAACAGCCCTTGGCGCTGATTCTCTCCCCCACCTTCATATGATGCCTTCATATTCCATGCACAAAGGGGCCAGATGTAAGACTGGCATAACAACCCTATGCTTCCTTCTCTCGCAACCCCAGTGCTGGGGGGCTGGCCCCCCGCCAGTCTGGGGCAGGAGCTAGTCTGCCCTGGTGGGGGGACCTCTAGGTGCCTGGGGGAAGTCATTGTAATTTAGAGGACCCGCTGGAGAAGTCGAGAAAGTTGCCTTTGGTCAGGCTTCAGGTTGGGCTCAGAATCCAGTGGCTTAAAAAGCCACCTTTGCTCCCATCTCTGTCATGGGCTGGGCTTTTGAGAGGCACCGTGTGGAACTGGAGCCAGAATCTCTATAACAAGACAGTCCAAATTCCTGCCTCCCGGTTCCAGCCAAGCTCTGGCAAAGTTCGGAGTCCACTCTGATCTGTGAGACTCAGTCCCATCTCTATGCAAAACCAGAGGCTTGTCTCTCCTAGCCTGCTCTACTGCTACCAGTTGAGTTTTGTGTCGTCCTTCAGTAAGCGCTCTCCGTCAAACAGCGTGCCTCTCCTGGAGCTAATCTGACACTAGTGATGAACAGATGTAGCGAGCTAGCTGACTCGGGCAGACTGACACAGGTCGTGGGAAGAACAGTGAGTGGTGTGGGTAATTTGCAGGATGAGTAATAACAACACTTAGAAAATGTGCTAAGCTGCAGATACAGCATGACAGAGCTTGGAGAACTGACGTTCAGCCTCTCTGCACAGACGCTTGTGCACGATGAAAGCTCACTCTTGTTTACACCAGGGATCCCTTTACACCAATCTGGCAGTGGAGATTGAGCTGGAAGTGGGTGTAAGTGTCAGTAGCTCCCCCGTTAAGTTCCCTTTGTACTGCTGGAGTGGTATAAAGGGGATTTCTAAGTGTGCACGAGAAGCTGGCCCTATAGCTCTATCAGTCGGGTTTTTAAGTCATGCTGCCATTTCCTCTTCTCATTTGCGTCCATTTTCTTTCTATGAAAGGCATCCCATTGTGGAGCTCAGCAGAGAACTGAATGCTCACTGACTCTTCAAGCGACTGTCAACGAGCAGAAGCCATGCCCATGCTAGTGATGCCCAGTGCTGTGCAGCTGTGTCAGAGGGGGAATGCACAAGAATGCCTTTGTAAGGCTCTGCTGGTCTGGGACTCAGGAGATTTGAGTTCAGTTCCTGGCTCTGCCACACATTCCCCGTGTGACTTTGGTCAAGTCACTTACCTTCAGACCCTCAAAGGAATTGAGGCATGTGACTCCCTTTGATTTATTGCTGCAGAAATATATAGAGTTCCAGAAGCGACAATAGCAGCAACTGTGCCAGGCACATCTTACACTGCCTCGCTATTTGCACACTGCCCAGGCAAGAACACCTTTTTATGACCTGGGATGACGCCCCTTTGCCTGCTGACTGCCCCCTGGACTGTACCATCAGTCAACATCTGTCTGCCATTCATGTCAGAGAGAAGAATTCTGCACCAGTTTAACAAAATCAGTTTGAAATCACACCTTAAGCTGAACCAGCGCAACTCCCTCATGCAAATAAGCCCGCTGTAACCCCTGTGAAGAAAATGGGGTTTGGACAGTCTGTGATCTAGCTCTGATTTCAGATAACAAGCATGGATTTGCAGTGTGGTTATAGTCCAAAAAGGGGCTTTGTAAAAATCATGCCTTCTAGAGCAGGTGTGCTCAGTTTACAAGACAGAAATGGTTTTCCTCTGGACTGCCAGTTCCACAGATGCACCTAAAGACTGAATAATAACAGATACTCTGCCCCTGGGGTCAGGTGGTTGCAGGACACTCGTCTTTCCTTCGAAAAGTAAAACTTCTAGCTCCAAAGGTTGTGGAGAAACCTTGAAAACATGGACTCTAAAGACTCAAAAGCCAGAACAGAAAAAGAACCTCAAATGTATTTTTTTTTAAATAATTTTTAAGCCAAACTCATGATTTTTGGAGGGAGAGGGGGGTTGATTCATTATTTTTGAATGGTTGGGGGAGCAGCAATACTAATTCAGTTAAAGGATAAGAAAGCAGTGAAATAAGAGCTAAGCCTTCCAAGAAGACAGCCAGCAAAACTAGGCTAGACCAGACGTGACCTCCTGATTTCTAAAGCCTTGTATAGACCAGGGAAATTTGCACTGGTGTAACTACATTGAGGAAGCTACAGTAGTGCAAGCCCCCAATGTAGAGTCACTGTTTGGATGAAAACATAGCTTCCCCTACACCAAGAACTAAGGACGCGTCTGCACTGCAATGGAAAGTGTGGTTGCAACACTTGAGCTGGCTTTGATCTAGATGTTTACACACACTGATCTGCAGCAGGACTGGTATGAGCCTCATCTGTGCAGCTCTTCTACACTGGAGTTTGCAAATTTCAGCGTTGCCACTGGCATAAAAAAAACTCACCAGCACCACCAAGTATAAACTAGGCAAAAGGTAAAAAACAAACAAGTGGGAAAAAACAAACAAACCCCAACCTTGTCAGGTCAACCTCCATAGGTCATAAAGAAGCAACAAACCCCATTTTTCTCCCTCCCCTGGTGAGTATGTTTATGGGCCAAATCTTGATCTCACTGAAATCAATAGCAAAACCCTGGCCCTATGTACATGCAAAGTGCTGTCTGCTTTATCTGTCTGGTTCCAAGACAGCGAGGAGGAGGAAATAACCTTTTAAGTCCCCCCTCCTCCCCTTTTTAAAATAAAACAATGAGCCTGTCTGGAACTCCCTTATTATTTAGTTCACTAGCAACTTCTGAGGATTCAAATTGCCTCTCTTGTTTCTGGCCTGGGTTCTTCCTTTGCTTTGCATTGTTGCATTGTCTTTTAAATCTGTCTCTTAAGCTGTTTATCCAGCCACTTGTGAATCATTTGTGCTTTGAGGAGTTGACTCAGTCATGTATTGGGGTGGATTTTTTTCTAAGAACTAGCTCTTTAGTTAAATGTTATGTGTGCCCTCCTTCCAGATCTTTTTCTTTCTCTCTGATATTTGCAAAACTTGTTTGTCAGGTTCTGTTTCACTCTCCTTGTGACTCTTCTGCAGAACAACACAGGAGCATGGCTAGTGTGAATTGTTTTGCCCCAGCGTACCCAGAAACACCAAAAATCAAACTGGGACTCTAATGAATTTTGCTGCAGTTAGAAATTGTTCTGAAAGCCTTAGCTTCACTCACAGGAAACTAGTTAATTCCTTAGTGGATGTCATCTGGAAACTGGCTACATTTCCTAGGGAGTTGGGAATTTGCTAGAGAACATTATGCTGGGGAGGGAGTGAAGGTTTCTAATGGAAATGGGTTCATAGCACAAGGTTCTGGTCCAATTACAAAGTTCTGGGGTAGGTGGATCCAGGGTTTTGATTGGCTAGAGAGGGAGCCATCTGTCAAGTTCAGATCCTGCTCTGAATTCCTCCAAGGCATGGGAGCATCTCTAGTTTCTGGCTCCTGGAAAGGAGGGTCAGAGTGGACATTTTGCTTGAAGTGAATCCTTTTCCCTTCCTGGGCCTCTGACCTATTAGACATGCCATGTCTCCCATCACTGATCCTACTTTCAAGCCCAACACCGCTGGGGAGAGCAGACTCCACAGGGAGCGAGGCTAGCAAATACCTCTGCACGGAAGCTTGAGCTCAGGTCCCAGAAGTAGTGGATCCTCGTGCGTGTTTTCAGACTTTACGCATAGTGAAAGCCCTACAATTTTGGGGTATAGACAAGTTGTATTGCTAACCTGTGCATGCTGGTTTTTGCTGGGCTTGATACAATGGCTGGAAAAAAAGAGACGTGTGGATCCCCGCCAGACATTCAGCGGGACTGGGACTAGGACATGGTCTATACTGCCAGTGAAATTCAGCGGCAGTTGGTAGGAGTTATGCAAGCTACGCAGAGTGGCTTGCGGAATTCCTGTCGATTTCGTAACTTCTGTTTAGCGTGCCGTCTCCACGTGCAATGCGTACCTGTCGACACAGCGCTGTTCTTTTTTTTGGAGGTGGTTTTAATAGATCGACTCCCAGATCGATTGAGTGGGTCTTCACTTCTGCTCAATTGATCCGGATAGATTGATCTGATGGTGGCGAATTTGCTGCCGTCAGTGTAGACATATCCTAGGTGAAGATAAGCAGCATATCAACCCCAAACAGAAAGTGATTCACTGCAAGGGCATTTGGTAGATTGGTCCAACCCTGACTCTGAGGCTTGTTGGCCATAGACCCTGGGAACTCTAGTCTCAAGACTGCCCTAACTCATGCTCCATTGCCCATGATTCCCATAGGCCGGTATGGAAGTGGAGAGTGGTCGGGGTGCAATAGTACTCCGACCATGCTCCTAGCCCTTCTGGCCACGTCCCTGGCATGCCCCAATGCCAGAAGCTTTAAAGGGGATGGCACAGAGCCAGCTGTCTGCTCTAGGCCACCCAGGTTAAGCCTGTATGTTGTGAATATTCCCGTGTGAGCAGATCTGCTGTGAGAGCAGTGTAAAGGGGCCATAAAACAACAGAATCGAGCCCTTGATCTCTTTGCTTCCATAGATCTTTCTCTTACCTGGCTGGGTCCTCCAGTTGCTACTGCCATTAACAATAATAGGGAAGTGCTGGGTGGTGGTCTTGTGGTTAAGGCACTGCAGTGGGACCCAGGAAATATGGATTCATTCAAATCCCACCTCTGCAACAGACATAGACCCCACTCCTGTGAAGATTCACCTGGCTGTTTAACTTGACTACCATGGGTCGTTCCATTGATTTCTGACAGTGGGACAGCTCACGATAGGAAAGTTAAGCACCTGCATTAAGTCTTTGCAGGATCGAGGCCTCGCTGAGAGATCTTGGGCCAGTCCCTGAATCTCTTTGTGCTTCAGTTCCCCATCTGTAAAACGATCCGTCAATGAGACAGCTGTACTCACACAGGTGCTGTGTGGGGGACATCATTAATAATGATGAGACGCTCAGATATTAGGGTGAGGCGGCCATATGAGGAGATGGATACACAGCCCTGTCTGCTTTATTTAAAAAGAGAAGATGGAGCTCTATTATTAACAAGATCTTTGCTTGGGGAACTGTTGAATTTGGCTGAATCCAGCACACTTGCCCAGATTAATCACTCGACACGTGCTGCTGTTTGTTTCACCATCGTTACGTTTCATGCACGTAACAAATAGAAAATTGACTTTTTCTGTGGCTCGTTACAATAAAATCCCCTTCTCCCTCCCCACCGCAAATATTTTGATTGCAAAATAAGACTGGCGGCTGAAGTATGATTTCTGTGAGTTAAATCTAGTTTATTTTTAATCCAGGGACAGGCTGCAAAAGAAACCATTTATTATAAGCAATTACAAAGCCAGCATTCAAATAAGAACTCGGAGACGGTGAATAGTCCCTCAAAGACAGCTGCAAGCTCACTAACATATCCCAGTGTTCAGGGAACAGAAAGAAATGAGCTTCTGAGTTGTGAGAAAGTGCTGGGCAATCTATTGGAAATCTGTTCCAACAAAGTATCCACTTTCAGCCATATAGAGAGCCTTTCTGTGCAGGCTGTCTATTTACTCTTTGTCTTCATCTGGAGAGACCAGTTCCTGCAGGATGGAGCCCTTTGGTGTGTCATACTATCTCACCCTTACCCCCTTTTCCCTCTTCCTTCATTAGCCAACCAAAGGCGGAGTGCGTGTGTGTTTTTCCCCTTTCATAAATGGGCAGACAGAGTCGATGGTTCCTTGAATTTGCTCTGCTGGTTTCCCTTTCCAGCCTGAAACAGGTGGGGAGCTTCCAAGATAGAAGGGAGAGAGTCATGTGAAATAGCTGGCATGGCAAAGCACCCCCCTCAGTCTTGTCGGACAATGGCTGTCTCCTCTGGCGGGACGGGCCTGGGGTAAATCTGCCCCAGCCTGGATGAGGCCTTTGCTTTTCTCCTCAGCACCTCTCTGTTAGCGTGCTCAGGGTGAGCCTTGGTTTGGAGCTGTGGAATGTCCCTCCATCCCACGGGGCGGGAGGGCGGGGGCGTGAGCTGGTCAGTCTATATTGCCCAGACCCCAGGGAGGTACCTTTCTCTGGTCTTTTGATGGGGCTGTAGATGTGGTGGTGTCGCCCTGGGGCTAAAGCCATATCAGCCCTTCCCCCCCACGCTGGTGCCTGGGTTTTTCCTTTGCTGCTCCCCATCTGGGGAGAAGCGCTATCTCCTAACTTGGGGAAGTCTCTCCTCCTACTGCCACAAGCCTTCTGGCAGCTTCTCTCTCTCTCTCCCCATCTTCCCTAGCA
This sequence comes from Emydura macquarii macquarii, assembly GCF_026122565.2. Taxonomy (NCBI): domain Eukaryota; kingdom Metazoa; phylum Chordata; order Testudines; family Chelidae; genus Emydura; species Emydura macquarii. Next base: position 2,218,449 of record NW_027131182.1, read on the forward strand.
CAGGGGGGTTTAGTAGGCCTGGAGTAGCCTTTCATTGGGCCCCGGTGCCTCTAACTGACCTGCAATAACCTCACCCCGCCTGCCTGCAGGGAAAAGGGCCTTTAACATTCTAGGGCTGACAAACCTGCCCTCATTTACCTGGGATCTCCACCCCCTGCAGTCACCCCGTTCTCTCTCCCTCTCCCGATGCACAGTTCTTCTGTTGCTTTTGAGTTCATAGAATCATAGAAGATTAAGGTTGGCAGGGACCTCAGGAGTCATCTAGTCCAACCCCCTGCTCAGAGCAGGACCAACCCCAACTAAACCATCCCAGATACCCATGCAGAAGGGGAGTGGGAATCTCCTGAAATCTGGATATTGTCTCCTTCCTGGTGTGTGTTATCATCATCCATGCACGAAGAGCCTGTCTGTATTTTCAGGGCTAGAGGGTGGCATTTACACCACACCCCTGGCTAGGGGATAGCATGGAGCTACAGTGCACTGGGATGAGCCGGGGGGAGGGAGCAGGGGAGATGACTGAGCTGCAGGTAGCATCAATCTCTCCAAATGCTGCTCTGTGTGCAATCTGCAGATGGCTCCCCTTGTTGCACTGCTCCCATTCTACAAGCTGACTTGGAAGGGGGAGGGGTTGTGACCAGGCCTTTCCCCATCCCCTTTTTTGGTGATTTGCTTCCAGGAGGTGGGGGGATCGAAATCAAAGCAATCCATGTGCTATCCAGAGCACAGGGCTGCTACTGTAGGAAGCCCCCTGTTCCGCCACACGGGGAGCTGATTGCACAGCTGAGCAAGGCCCATCAGGGGTCTGCACCTCAGCCTGACTGGAATGGCTCTGGGGAGAGCACAGCGTGTGCGTCTCTTCAGGAGCAGACTGCATCTGAACGGCAGCTGGTTCTGCAAGGGCATGGGAATGCTCTGCATTTAAAGAGGCAGTACCACAGGAGACAAGCACCACAGCATGATTAACAGGCCTCACCAGTGTCCCGCTTTCCCCACGGCCTCTGCTGCCTATCCCGCTGCTCCCTTTCTCAAGGCGTGTCCCACGGGAACAGCAGGTGGGGCGGGTAATTGGAGGAAGAGATCTTCCTCCAGCAGCTCAGGGATCCTGCCCCTCTCTGCCACCATCTCCATGAGGTAGAGAGTGGCTCCCAGGAAGGAAGCTTCTGATGGCAGCTGGGACAGGAGGCTGGGCCACTACTTCGTTCCCAGCAGGAGCCTGGGGGGTGACAGCAGGTCCTGAGATGCTGGGTTCTTCATAGGCTGAGAGAAAATGGAGCCCCCTCACCTGCTCCCAGGTGTGGGAAAGCAGCAGGCAGCTCCTGGCAGGTGGGCTCCCTCTCCCTGCTCTCATAGGGGGCTGGGGGAGAAAGGAGAAGAGCCCAGAGCTGGAGGAATCAGGCTGGAGGAGCCCTCGCAGAGTTGTCAGGCTGTGAGGGAGGGACTGAATTAACGGTATGGAGGAAAAGCAGGGAGGTCTGGACTGATTTACTGTTATTGGGAAGAGGGCCAGCCTGGAAGGCTGAGCTGAGACCATCCCTCACTCCCCAAATCCCTCCACGGGAAAGTGAGGGAAGGCTCTGTAGGAAGTGATGTTGGTGGTGCAGTAGAGAATCCCTCTCCCGGGGGGTCACTCTAAAAAGGGTGCTATGGTCAGGTTCATTTCAGGCAACGATCCCCCGGCGCTATTCTCAGAAACAGCTTGGGTGCTAACCCATGTCTCAGGTAACTGCATGCTCACTGCCATTCCCCATATGGCTTTCACTGGCTAAAGAGCTGCTTTCGTGAGCTGCTCTGCACCTCCCGGGAAGTGCCAAGTGCCCTCAACGATGATGAAGTCAATGGGAGTTGAGGGGACTCATCATCCCTTCGCAGCAGGTATTTAGCACCTTCCAGTATGGAGCCTTAGTGTGCTGCTTCCTGTCCTAAATTGGTGCGTTGAGCCCCATAGGCAGCCTCTGCTGGTGGGAACTCCTCTGGTGGCTGATGACAATTCGAAGTAGGTGTGCCTTTGTGGAACGTCCACAGAATGCAGCCGTGCAAATGCTCCTGCCCCCCGTGCTGGTGAATCCCACCTGGGTCCAGCTGCCCTGGCTGGCACAGAGGGGTGCAAATTCTACCCCTCTGCTCTAGCCGGGGCAAGCCCACACCTATAGTTTGTATAGCACCTTGGGGTCCTGTTGCCTGAAAGATATTGCAACGTTTTTGTTCCACTTTATTTTTTAGCTCTTGACTGAGTGCTAAAAACGTCACATGAACTTATTATGGTCTCCTACAAGGCAAGTTATAGCTAGCAGGAATGTGTATTTTGGAGACCACTCTCACTCTGTGATGTTTACTTTTTTTCTGACTGACTTGTACCAAACAGAGAGACCTGGAATGGATCAGAGCGTGCGCTTATCTGGAAGCTATGTTGAAATGACAATAGGATCATCATAACATTTTAGAAGCCCTGATCCAGTCTCTGGGGGATAATTGTTGAGGCAAAATGGTGCTATTGTATATTAGATCTGGTTGAAATTTTTTAGGACAATAATTTTTTTCACCAAAAAACGGCCTTTCTGGAATTTATAGGAATGGATAGGCAAGGTTCTGTGGCCTGTAATATGCAAGAGGTCAGATTAGATGATCATGATGGTCTCTTCTGATCTTAGAGTCTATGGGTCTATGAAGCAATGCAGTGTCCACACTGAAACTGAGTCGACCTAACTACATGAACGTTGACACTACGCCTCTCGTGGAGGTGGACTTATTAAGTTGGTGTCGCGGGCGAGTTACGTCGGCGGGAGTGAAATTTTAGTGCAGACACTAACAGAGTTAGGTCAACGTAAGTTGCCTTCCATCGACCTAACTGTGCAGTGTAGACCAGACCTCAGCCCACCATTTACTAACAAGCCATCTGATGGCAGCTGGGAGCCAAAGGTTGCCTGCTGACCTGTAGCGTGAGGTTTGAGACCCAGGAGCCACACAGTTGGAATGCCATTGCCTGGTATAATACAAGGAAAGCAGCAGCAACCTTTTAATACAACTCAACAACAGTTCTGGAGTCAAACCAAAAAATTCAATACCTAATTAAAATTAGAGAGGAATTTTAGGTAGGCAGAATGTAATTACCCACACACTGGAATTTAACCAGGAATTCTAGACTGGCACGTCTATTGCAAAAATGACATGGGATTTATAATTACCCAGTGTCCTGTAGTTAGGACTTCGGGTTATATATAGTGTCTTTTCATATCAAGAGGACTTGAGGCACTTTATGAAACATCTACAATGACTGAATTTCATCCACAAGTGCCTTGCTAGCAATTGAAATCTTCACTTGGAAATCAAAGAATTAAAGAGCAGTAGCACCCCAACGTTTTACGGCATGGCTCCCCACAGAACAACTGCTAAATGCTTAAAGCAATGGCTATCTAATGTGACCTCCCTGGGTACTGGTGAAACCAACATCACATTATTTCAGCCGGTGTTTAGGGTTGTAAAAGAGAGACCAGCTCAGAGAAAGCTCAAAGAAAGATTTCAAAGACATTTATAGGTCTGGAAGGTAATTTGGAATAAAACTGGCAACCAGCATAACGGAGCCAAAAGTGGGTATGTCTTTATGTGTGAGATTAGCTATCACAGGTGCATTATACATGGGTACGTTATAAATACACAGCATCTGATTCTCCTTTCACCTACACCAGAGTAACTTCATTGAAGTCAATGGAGTTTTGGATGCAAATGAGAGGTCTACAGTCAGCTAGCTCCACTGAGAATTGTGCTAGTAACAGTTTGTACCAGTTATGGGTGCTGCAATAGCGCTATATGGCAGAAGCAAACACTGGACTCAACATTAGAGAGAGAGAAGAGGGGACAAGATCTGGCAGTGTTCTTTAAATTGTCAGGAGCAGACTTCATTGCCGCAGAGGCATGCCATTCAAATGTTGCACCATAATCCAGCAGACTACTGGACGCATTTAACCCTGGAGTAGGCGAGCCATCCAAAGAGGCAAGTGATTGTAGCTGTTGCTGAATGACAAGGCCTTGATATTGACGAGGAACATGGACTGCACAGAGGTGGCAGAAGGAATATTATGGCTAATTTTAACATAAATCTGTGCCTTTGGCATCTGAATGAAATGTTAAGCCATGGCGATGGATCAAATTGCCTGGGGAAAGCATGTACAGATTAAAAGCAGGGGACTCAGGACACAGCCCTGCGACATACCCAAGACAACTGACTCAGCAGAGGAGATGAAGCTGTTGAGAGACATATGCACTGCTTGTGATTGGCTTGCAAGGAAAAAAGAGTTCCACTCAAGCCACCAGATGTCATCAGGCATTTGAGGAGAATCAAATGTTCAGATGTGTCAAAAGCAGCTGTGAAGGATGACAAGAAAGACAAATGTAGATGGCAGCTCACTAGGAGTAGTCAGACTGTTGACAGTCTGAATCAGGGCTGTCCTGGGGATTTTGCTGTGTTCTACAACCAGTCCAGAAACATGCAACCAGGCTGTTAAACGACTGTCGAAGGAGATGACTATTATTTATATCCGCTCAGCACCTAGTGGCCCCTTCTGAAATTGGGGTCCCCTCACGCTATGCACTGTGCAAACAGAGTGAGAGACAGTCCCTGTCCCAAAGATCTTATAATCTAACTAAACAAGGCAATCAAAAGGTGGGAGAGGAAACTGAGGCACAGAGAGAGGGGAAGTGACTTTTGCAAGGTCACACAGCATGTCACTGCCAGAGCTGGGATTGCAATCCAGCCTCCTGAGTACCAGTCCTCTGGACAGCCCTGCCTCTCAAGCAGACAGGAGCTTTAGCCAGAAAGGGGAGATTAGGAGTTTCATTCATCACACTGTAAGCAGGTATGTCTCCATTGATTTCAACGGAGCTGCCTGCCCCCACTAAAACTACCTGTGGGTTAACTGTGAACTTCCAGCATGGCAGAAACCTGAAAATACTGGACATCTCCTAAAAGTCTTACCCTCACGAAATGTTCAGCACAAACTGCAGGCTAAGAAGGTTCAGCTAATGGCGAATGAATGTCAAGTAACCATATGCATTTTAAGATCCTTCTCTGGCTGTTTGTGTGTTAACATATTACTCCTTTATTTTGGGTTTTTTGGAGCATTTCACTTAAGTCAGTTTCCCTGCGGCATGTTTGTTTCCCATAAAGAGATCAAATTCCAAGGGAAACAGTGACTGCATCTCTATTAAGTAACGAACTCACTGATTAGGGTGTAATAAACTAGCCTCAAATGAATCACCTGCATTTCTAATCAGTTTGCAGCCTGCTGCGGAAACCTCTTTCACCATTGTGGAAAGGTGGCATGTAACACATTTGCTTGAAAGTTGTACTAGGATTATTCCACGGGCTTCATTGTGGTATAAGAATGGGGACAATCGAGTTGGGCTCCCATTCTAAAGTCGTAGTGGCCATTATCCAAGCTCCTGCAGAACACTAAACTACTAGTACAAATCTACAGCCACCAAGAAGCTTTATGGTTGTCTTTATGCTATATGGTTTGGTCATTCAAAAAATCACAGCAGCAGCAGCAGCAGGTGGTATCACCCAAATCTTCCTGTTTCAAAAGGCCTCTAGCTGTCCACACAATCTTCTAGGACATACAGGGGAGATGAGACCTGAATTCCTAATGTTAAAAAAGATGCTGAGATAACTAGTTTGGTTCCAAAAAAAAAAAAAAAAAGGATCCTCTTCAGCTATCCCTCCTTATATCCCTTCAAAAAAAAAAAAAAACCTCTTTCAGGTCTTCTTTATACATCACAAAAAGGGGACAAACTTCATTTTAATTTCCTGTTCAGATTACCTTTAACATACAGGAAAGGAAAACTCAGCCAGGCGACTATAAAGGTAGTATGTGAGGTGCTGACGGCTGCAATGCTAGGATCCCCAGTGATGTGCTCTCTGCCCTGAACTGGTGTGAAAATTTTAAGAGGAGAATCAGCCTCTCTTCCTCTGAATTTAACAGCTATAAAAAGGCAAACCAGGGTTTGCAAACAGTTGTCTCTGCAGTAGTCAGATCAGCGTAAACCATTTCATGCTGGGAGATGGCATTTACATCAGTGCTAAAGTCCAGCATGCTGGTACCACCTAGCAGGGTGTCAAAGAGTTAATCAGATTCTGGTCGCAAACTCCTATTTTCATTCAGATCAGAAAAATAAAATAATCCAGATTAATAATACATAGATATTCTGAGACTGGTGACTGCTTAAATCTTTCAGATGTACCCAGATGTATGCTATGGATAAATTAAGCATGGATTAAAGAGGCCTCCAACTGTTGGGAAAACCAGGGTATTGGTGCAAGTTAGGACAAAGCAAATCACAGAAAATACAGCAAAAAACCCATAAAAAACCCCCAAAAACCAACAACAGTGGCCTGATGAAGGTAAAGAATTGGAAGTAAGGTAAATAGAATAGGAAAGTTCCTTATTTTGTCATTCATGCAAACAGTAACTCAGAATGCTTTACAGAGCTAAATAACACAAAGCCTAAATTAATAGTAAATACTGTCGTGCACTTGTTTAGTGCCTTTCTATCAAAGATTTCAAAGTACTTTACAAACATTAATTAATAAAGACTCACAACTCCAAGCAGTAGATGTTGTTATCCCCATTTTACATGTGCAAAAATTAAAGCACAGGAAGTTTAAGTGACTTGACCAAGGTTACAGAGTAAATCAGTGGTACGGCTGGGAACAGAACATAGATCCTTCTCTGAGCCAAGTATTAGACTGTTATTCTTTCTGTGACAGCTAATCCTGTACCCCCTGAACCCCTACAGTCAGAAGGTTTCCTCTCTGCCAGTAAAGTCCTTTAGAGCTGGGTGAAAATTGGAATTTCCATCCTTCAGGAAATTCCAGTATTTTGACATTTGTTTTTATTCTGAACAGGGATGAAAAGTCAAAATATCAAAATTTGTCATGGACTGGAATGAACCCGCAAATTTAGATTTGGAAACATCAAAATGGTTCGGTTTGACAGTGAACTGCACCCGCCTGAGCTGCCACCGTGCCTCATGGGCCTTGTAGTTCAGCTGTCTCATGCTGCCATTTTCCTCTGTGGCTGCAGTCTCCGGCTGGACTACATCTCCCATGGTCCATCGTGGTCATGGGACACCCACGATGCATCTGACAGGGCACTGATGTGGCTGCAGCATGAAGAAGACTGCAGGCTCAGCGATGAGCAATTAAACACTTTCTGTTGGGGGATTATGAGCACGGAGGTGGTAATCAGTGGGATAATGATGTAATTAGAAGGATATAAGTGGAAGGAATGGGAAGCTATGGGGAGTTCAGAGGCTGAGCCTGGGAGGAGGAGTGAAGGCTGTTATGGAGGCAGCCTCCCCTTGCTGTAAGCCTGCATTACATAGTATTCCTTTGTAAGAAAGGAATAAACAGACATCTTGGGGAAAGATAACCCAGCGTGTGTTTGTGACCATGAGACATATGAACTGGCCAGGTAGTGAACTACACTGGCGACCGGCGAAAGTGCTCTGTGACAATGCACCCCAGCGGCTCAGCTCATGGGGGATGTAGCCCAGCCAGGGAGTGCAGCCCATTGAGAAGAATGGGTGCATTAGGCACATGTAATAAAAGATTGTCCCACCTCCCAAGGAAGTTACAGTCTTAGCTTATGGTGAGAAGGAAAAAAAAATAACAAGTGGATACAAATGAAGAGGGCTGTGTGTGGAGAGCAAAGTAACAGTGAAACAATTACGTTTGCAGGGGCAGCTCCTCTGACGTATAGGGGGTGGCATGGAGACAGAGGGAAGTTGCTTGAAAAAAAAATCGGACTATTAGTATTTATTTTTTGTATTACTATAGCACTAGGAACCTGCGTTGGACCAGGACCCCACAGTGTGAGGAGCTGTACAAACGCAGAAAAAAGGACGGTCCCCGCCCAGGTGATAAAGGCTGGCCTCGCTGGTGGAGTGGATCGACAGCGCGATAAGGTATTTGAGTTGAAAGGTTGGGCAGGGCCAACTCACAAAGGGCCACTGATATAAAGACGAGTGGTTTGTGTTTATAGTGGAGAAGGGAGAGTCAGTGGATGGACATAAAGAGTGGGGCCCATCATCTGCCATTGTGAAAGCTCCTTGGGCCAGAACCAGGGCCCCTCTGCACGTTGGTGCTGCCAGGTCAGTGGACTGCATCAGTTCGCTCTGCCTCACACGAGGGACGGACATTTCCTCCGAGGGCAGACGCTTTGTTTACTAATTACTTTACAGTGCCCCAAAATGTGCCTGGCACCTCCCACTGCAAATTAAGAAGATGCAGTCCCCACCCCAAAGCACAGCCGTTCTAGCTAAGCCACGACAGAGGGCATGCCTGCACCACATAAAAAGCCAAGGCTGCGACTCAGGTTTGAGCCCCAGCCCCGTTTCTGTCCACACAGAGATCAGTCTGACTCTGGTCAGAAAGCACTCAGGACCTGGGTCCTAGGATCCTGCTGGGGGGTAAGTTAGAGCCCAAGTCCCATTCTGAGTCCATTCCTAGCCTGTCATTTTGCAGTGTAGACGCAGGTCAAGCTGCAGATCTGAGTCAGAAGGTATGCCTAGTGCAGGCTTGACGCGTTAGCACGGCTGTGACACCCAGGTCCCACAGTTGTAAACACAAGTTTACAATATAGTGTGGATGCTCATGCATGGGCTTGGAAACACTGAGACCACAGCCCTGGCTTTACAGTGCAGAATAGATTTACCCACAGTGAACAAAATGGGGAGGGACAGAACGAGGGGAAAAGGCTGGAGTTAGGACATTAGGATCACTCGGATTAACCAGCAGAAGCTAGTACAGGACACAATGGGGCAAACACTGTTTTGTAATTACTTAGCAGCCAAATGCAAATGAGGATGATGAAGATGATTTATTAATTTGTATTACCATAGCACCTAGGAGGCCCAGACATGGACCGGGACCCGTTGTGCTAGGTGCTGTCCAAGCTAGGTGCTGTCCTGATCCCAAAGAGCTTACACAAACCATGTTCTGCCTCTTTAAGGAAGAGAGAAGAGGAGCAGATGCAATACAGACGTTTATTCTCCTGTGGGAAGCTGCACCACTATGGGTCATGAACCATGATCTTCAAAGTGCCAGAAAAGATAGCAGGAACCTCACGTCAGTGCAAAACCATGCTCTGAAGTGTCCCTAGCCTCTGTTTGCCAGGCACCTGGCATTGGCCACTGTCAGAAGACAGGATACTGGGCTAGCTGGACCATTGTTCTGACCCAGTATGGCTGTTCCTATGTCCCTGTCTGTACCATTTGCTTGGTTCTTTCTCTCCCTTCTCATACACAGCAGGGTGTCCTGGGAAGAGTAGCATCTGGCGTCCCGTTAACTCTGTGCCCCTTCTCCCAGCAGGGTCTGCCTCATGGGTGGAACCTCATCCCTTTGTTCTTTCCCCTGGAACCCTGCGGTGTGGATCCTCCCCTCAGTGTAGTGTCTCCAATCCACATTCTTGAGGCATGTCTGAACTTGTCCCTCCTGGGCCTCCCTCCTCTGGGAGTCTGTGTGTGTAAGTTCCAGAGGGGTAGCCGTGTTAGTCTGTATGCAGCAAAAACAACGAGAGTCCTGTAGCTCTTTAAAGACTAACACATTTAATTTCTGCAGGCACAAGCTTTCATGGGCTGCAACCCACTTCGTCAGATGTAAGGAATAGAAATCAGATGGGGGTATATATATACATATCCAAGGGTAAGGAATAACAATGGGGAGGGTAGGTGTTAGCAAAGTCCATTCAGTTAGTGCAGATGAGGCCTATTCACACCATAAGGGGCTCATTCACCTGCACATCTACTAATGTAATATATGCCATCATGTGCCAGCAATGCCCCTCTGCCATGTACATTGGCCAAACCGGACTGTCACTATGCAAAAGAATAAATGGACACAAATCAGACATAAAAAATGGTAACATCCATAAACCAGTCGGGGAGCACTTCAATCTCCCAGGACATTCTGTAACTGACTTGAAAGTTGCCATACTTCTACAAAAAAACTTCAAAAACAGACTTCAGCGAGAAACTGCAAAGCAGGAACTCATATGCAAACTTGACACAATCAAACTGGGTCTGAATCGGGACTTGGAATGGTTCTCTCATTACAAGAAGTAACTGTCACTGTTCACACATTCTCACCTTCTAATCGACGGTTGTGAATAAGCCTCATCTACTGAGGTGCTGGGGCTATGAAATGCCAAGCCTGGAGGTGCTGGGGCCTCATCACTGCCAATTAAGCACTGCAGCATGGGCTAGGGCCGATGTGGGGGATGGATGAGGAAGCAGCAGGGGCCAGAGAGCCAAAATACAAGTTCGTTCACTGCGCTATTTTCACTAAAGCTGGCCCAGCCAACGCCGATGGGAGAACCCCTCCTGTTGGCATAGGTAGTGTCTACACTGGAACGCTGTAGCTGTGCCGTGGTAGCATTTCAAGTGTGGACAAGCCCTGATTCCACTGTGGTTACACTGGTGTACTCTGCATGCACAGAAGTGAGCCCCACTTCACAGCAGGTTCCTGCACAGCAGAGAGCAGCAGTCAAGATGCAGACAGGTCATCAGAGAGAGATGGGCTAGGCTGGACAGTCTGCTCCTGCATAGTGCTTCTGTGCTTTCCGATGCTGCGTTAGGAGATGCGCAGGCTGCTTCATCCATGAGGAAATAGGATGAGGCCAGTTTTCATTCACTTCATCACCCCCATGCATCTCTTCAGTGACCAGCTCAGCCTGGAGAGGTCATGGGGTGGGGAAGAGAAGGAAAACAGATTTGGCCTTTTGTGCCCTTCATATTTTCTCTTATTACAAACCTCCTGTTTTCTAGGGTAAAAAACGATCTGAGAAAAGACCGGGTAAACAAGGAAAATCTCTGCCTCAGAGGCCAAACTGTGTCCAGAACATGAGTTTGAAAGTTATAACAATACCAAAAAAACCAACAACCAAGAACCGAAGTTCTGTTTGTGGGTTGATAGTTAGGTGGGATTTTCTCCCCCACACACTTGTACAAGTTACAAATGGTTCCAGTTCTTTAAAATAAGATTTTCCAGGCTTCTAATTAAATGAGTATAGATTGGGTTTGGTTTTCTTCCCCCACCTGCTGCTTTGAAACTGGAAACAAAGCAACTGGAGTTGGTTCATTATAAATTCCTGGGTACTCCTACAATGTTTTCTTCTGGAGCATGCTTGGTTTTTTCACATCTAGGGTAAACTGGAACCATTTCAGGTCAACAATGTGCCAATTAATAAGTCCTCAAAGTAATTAGGGCATCAACACAATAGAGATTAATTGTGTATTGTGTTAAGAATTCATGTTGGTTTTTTTTTAAAAAACCTCTACCCTATGTAGGGCTTGATTGTGTTCTCACTGAAGTCTGTGATGGTACTTCCATTGTCTTCCATGAGGACAGGATCAGAGCCTTCATTATATATATATATTTCAGTTTTAAAACATCCTAAGCAATTGCCAATGGTAGCAGCCTAGACAGTGGGTGTTTTGTTAAGATTATTACTCTTGTAGGGGGTACACTGATGTTATTGGAAGGGCTGATATAATATATATTGCTGATCAGGAAAAAATGGTGAGTTCTCTTTCCAAGTAAAATATCTTTTAGATGCAATAATATGATTGCAAAGGAAACAAACCCATGAGATCAATCACAAACACCTACATTTAGGAAATACTAAAGGTCTTTCCTAAACCAACAACAGGACAGGACTGAAATTCAAAATTAAGCCTGAAAATCCAGATGGACACTTTGGCCTTAAGCTGCTGTTGTATTTTTTTCCCTCCCCCTGTGCAAGGGGGTGAATTCAGGACAGAATAGCTGCCTGGGTTTTCCACTTCAATGCTGAATGTCTTTGCTTTTGTGAAATGAAAAATGTAAATGAAAGCTGCAGCCCAATACAGTTTAAATGCTATTTAAAAATAAATGTATCATAGTTAAATGGCATGTTTTCAGGGATGTTTCAGTGGTTCAGGAAGGGACGTTATGCCTGTGGAAAGCTGGTACAAGCCAGTCAGACTAGCACTCCCATTTTTAAAGAATGGTTTTGCTTATCCTAAGGGGGGGAAATATATCCCTTTAAATATAAATAAATTCAGAATAATCTGGTGTGTGTGTGTGTGATTTCCTGCGTGTGTGTCCATTGAATTCAGTACATTTTATTAGCAACACCAGCTAGGTGACATAATATCTTTTATTGGACCTCTTCTGTTGATGAAAGAGACAAGCTTTTGAGCTACACAGAGCTCTTCAAACCAGCACAGCTCCTGGGATCAGCACAGCTACAATACCATTGCAAAAAAGAATGGTAATTTTTATTGGCCCAGTAAGGGAAACAAGTGATGCCCAAATTAAATACCATACAGTACAATCAATTAGGTACCCAAGATGGGTCTTCAATGTAGTCATGGCTTTCTAAACCATGGCCAAAATTTTCAAACTTGTCTGTCTAAAATTAGGCAACTAGTTTGTTATTTGGAATCCTAAATAAGGTCCTGATTCTGCAAGCGATTCTGTGTGGGTGGGAGCCTGTGGCCTTGTGGAGCCTTACTGAACTCAAGTGGGGTGGAAGGGTGCTAACCTAGAACTTGGGAGGCCTAGGTACAAGTCTCTGTTTCATTGCTGTTTGCCAGGGATGGATCACTTGATGATTACCTGTTCTGTTCATTCCCTCTGAAGCACCTGGCATTGGCCATGGTCGGAAGACAGGACACTGGGCTAGATGGACCATTGGTCTGACCCAGCATGGCCGTTCTTATATTTACACACTTCGTGTGTGATGTTGGTCAAGTTGCTTAGCCTCCCTGTGCCTCTGTAAAATGGGGAAAACTCTTCCCTACCCCACAGGGATGTTATGAGGCTAACGACATTAAAAACCACAAGGAGCTGAGACACTATGGTAATGGGGTCCTTGTAAGTATTAGAGAGCGAATGGGACTCCATGTGGATTCACAGAGTCACTTGCAGGATTGTGGCCCTACTTTTCAGAGGCGCTGAGTTCTTGTCATTGGCACAAGAGTTCAGCACCTCTGAAAATCAGCTCCCGTGCTCCCCTCCAGGGCAGAGGGGAGAAAAGCTATGAGAGAAACAGGATTGGTCCATGAGTTTGGGGAAAAGTGGCTATGTGGGATGTTGCTTGTCTCTGTGTAGCCACTCTCAGCCTCTTCAATTCATCCCTGAAGGTGTGTGGGGGGAAAAGTGGGCAAGCGGGGTGGAAGAGCAGCACTAGGTAGCACATTCCCTCGTCCCAGACCTGTGGCCAAGCGCACAACAAGTTAGTTTTGCCCAAAGTAACTTTTACTCCCAGTATGCACCCTCTGACTACCTCTGCAGAGACACAGAGCTCAGTGAGGTGCCAGCAGCCAATAGCAGCATTGCTGCTGGGCCTGTCACGCCACCATGATTGCGGGAGAAATTGCTCCATGCAGCTGGGCAAGATCCATCCAGTAGGGGGCCAGCTTTCCTATGGATCCCAAACCCTCCAATGTCTGTTTTGTCCCCGTCCACTTTGCACCCTGCCAGTCCTGCCAATGGAGTCATGGGGTTTTTGCATGAATATGCTTCCTTCTGAGTACTTTTTGCAAGGAGAAAGTGTCTTATTCATGCCAGGAATGAAATTGCACAGGAGTGGAGTGGCATTTTTTGCATTTATTTTGTCGGTCTCCATTGCTTTCTGATGGAGAGAGTAAGTGTTGCTGTTAGTGAGGTACCAGGGGCACAATACATAGTTTTAGATATTGATCAGTAGGAGGAAGTTGTCCTAGTTTTGCTCTCCACTGCTGTTGGGAGTGTTCCTGTGAATGCAAAGTACCTGCTTGCAGAATGGCTGAAAGATTTTTCCCAGGGTTTTGCTTCATTCTGTCTAGTCTTAAATTATAGCAGAGTCCAAGACTTTGTTCAGATATAGTGACTAGTTTGACTTGTCAAACAATATTAATGTGGATGGCTTTGAACCTGATCACAAAATATCAATTCTTTTCCATGGGAAATTTTTTAAAAATGAGGTGGGGTTTTTTTAGCTGCTGCAATTTTTTGGATGAAAAAAATGGAAGCCAAATATGATTTTTTTTTTTTAAATAAAAATGTGGGAGCGGGTTGGTCAAAATGTTCAGTCTTAAAAAAAAAAAAAAAGAAGTGAGAAAGAGAGAGAAAAAGTTTGAGTTTAATTGGAAAAACTGGAAAATAGTTTGGGGGTGGGGGAAGGCCATTTTCAACCAGTTCGAGCTGGCTTGTATTTATCAAGTGGTTTCTTTATACAGTGGAGCCCACAGAAGTTTCGTGTGTGTGTGTTTTTTTTCTCCCCATTGCTTATCTGTACCTGGTCTGATACTTCCTGATACATTTATTACAAGGGCCCCAGGTGTATAATTTAGGGTGTCTGCTTTCTATGTGGATTCTATGTGTCTATATTTTTTCCAGATTTTACCATTTTGGATCGTTATGTTTTGTTCCTTTTCACTAAGATTACGTTCTTTCTAGGTCTCTTCAATGAGTTCCACTAACATCAGATTTTATGAAGGAAAAAACTAACGTTTTTCTACTATAGCCCCAGTCAAATTGTGTGCACTGTTTCTTTAAATTGGTAGCAGGAAACCAGACCACAGTGGGACTAGTAAAAGCTATAGCATGAAGCTCTACAGTGAAGCAAAGAGCAATAGAATAGCTTTAGGGGGAATACTGTTGTCCTTATTTTTGTGAAGTTCCTGGTTCAGCATTAGAAGAAAGGGACTACTGTGATTATTTCATTGTCACATGAGCAATGATTTGTTCTTTTGCAGCATGTTGTGATATATGTAGCACAGACTGGCGTCAAATCGATCTCAGTATTTTATAATAGAGAATTCCTTCATTTTCTCCTTAGTTTATGGCAATCTGTGTCAAACCATCTCTCTCACCTTTTTTGTCTTGTTGAGTAGCACATTATTTTCCTGTTAGTTGTACATTTAAGGGTTGCCTTGCTGTTGTTTTTAGGACTCTGTGCTTGGCTTTAGGGTTAAGATTGACACCTTTTCAGATCTGGTTGTTGTCTGTGTAGGTACATCTTTGTGTGTAGGATGCATATGTATATGGGAGGGATCTGGGTGCTGCTGCATTTGTGCAGTGTATGTGCACTGACTTGTTAGTGTGTGTAAAGTTTGTCTCTCTCTATGTTTGATTATGTCTCCATGTGCATGTCTTAGACGATTTAATAGGGGTCTATGGAAATGAAACAGACTTTTATAGAAATTATTCTAAAACCACATAGAATTCGATAATGATATACTTGCTGCGTAATTTTTAAACCATTCTATAGAACGTAATAGTTACTTTTATCCCTGTTATAGGATTCGATAGGCCATCTTAGAAAGTCTGCAGAAAGAACATTATTGCCTACTAACTATGTAGGACTTCCCGTATGGGTACGTGCCAGGGAGTCAGTATATGTCTGACAATGTGTGTCTGTGTGTAGGGCATTCCCCTTTGTCTTTGAGTGGTTAGGGAGTGTGTATTTATATGTGTCTGTATCTGTCTGATTTGGGTGTGTATATATGACATTGTATGTATATGTGTTACTGTCTGTGTATCTCTTCTCTGTCTGTGAGTACAGTGTTGTGTGCCTCTTTCTGAGGTGTGTGTATAGTGCACGTATTTGTACCCTTTCTGTGTATGTTTCTGTGTGTGGGTGTGTATGCCTCTGTACATATGTGTAGAGATTGTGTATATACTGGGTGTATGCCTCATTGTGTCTTTATATGTGCCTGTCTGTGCTTTATGGAAAAGACCTATAGAATGTAATAGGAATTAAATCAATAGAGATATTTAATAGGGTTCTACAGAAATTACCCTGAAAAACTACAAGAATTAATTTCTATAGTCTCCTTAACCATTCTATAGGGTTCTATAGTGGGGATATAATTCAACGTCTGTAGGACTTTTCCATAAGGGTAGGTAGGATGTTTGTGTGTGTGTGTTCATAGGTTGGTTTGTTGATGTCTCTGTATATTTGTGTGTCTCTTGACATATGTATAGACTGTATGTATGT
This sequence comes from Emydura macquarii macquarii, assembly GCF_026122565.2. NCBI lineage: Eukaryota > Metazoa > Chordata > Testudines > Chelidae > Emydura > Emydura macquarii. Next base: position 2,234,468 of record NW_027131182.1, read on the forward strand.
GTATGTATGTCTGGGGGGGGGGGGTGTGTGTCTTTGTGGAGGGTTGGCATATAAATGCCTGTGTATGTCCCTGTATCTGTGTTTAGGATATGTGTGTGTGTCTTTGTCTATAGGGTGCATGAGCCAGATTTTTAAAGGCATTGAGGTGCCTCGCTGCATCTTCAGACACCTACACTCCTTTAAAAACCCGGCCCTGCGTGCTCACAGTGCATGTTGAGCTCTGGGTGCGGGCACACGCGTGATTCCCTGTGGCGAGGGTGTGGAGCGTATGTGATGTCTGTGCATCTCTGCGTCTCCCTCTGACTCTCGACCTGTCCATGGGTGGGTGTGTGTGCCTGCACATATTTCTGGGGCGGGGATGGGGGGGGGATAGGGTTGGTAGGGTGGATAGCAGTGTGGGCAGCCTATCCCCTGGGGCTGGGGGAGGGGGGTCGGTGGGTGTGAGATCCCAGCCTTCCAGACCCTGGCCCCCCCCCCCCCCCCCCCCCCCCCCAATAATGTGCTTCCACCTCCTTGTTCGGAGGCTGTGTAGCCAGCAGGACCCAGGGCAGGCTCCAGCCCAGCCCCAGCTGCCCCTGATTGGGTCTCCTGCCTGTCACAGAGCCCCAGCGAGCTGGAGATCATCATCATCATCATCATACTAAAAAAAAAAAAATAAAGGAAGCAAAGAAAACCCCAGCCAGCGAGAGAGCCAGCCAGCCCCTACCCCACGGCCTGCCTCCCATTGGCTGCCCTTCCCTTTGTGTGCCAGGCAGCTGCAGTCCCAGCTCCACATTTGAATGTATAGAGGGGAGTGGAAGGGACCCTTTCCATGGGCCATCTGCCTGCCCGCCAGCCGCCCGCCGCCGCCGCCGCCCCGCTCCCACCTCCAGCCGCCGCCGCCGAGCCGCGCCACAAAGGGCCCGCCGCCGCCGCCGCCCGCCGCCGGCAGGATGGTGCTGGTGCACGTCGGCTACCTCGTTCTTCCAGTCTTCGGCTCTGTGCGCAACAGAGGTATCGCTTTCGCCTTCCCTTCCCTTCCCTTCCCGGGCTGGCTGGCGGGGCTTTCCCCAGGCACGAGCCTTTCCCCTTTGCGGGGTCCCCCCTCCCCTGCACCCCCCTTTTTTTTTTTTTGCAGATGGGGCTGGAGGAGGAGGGTGGGGGGCGGGCGGCAAGGCAGCGGAGCTCCGGTGCTCCTCCGCCCGTGATCGCACCCTCCGAGCCCGCTCCGCTCCCCCGGCTGCGGGCGGCGAGGAGCCCGGGGCGGGGGAGCCCAGCCTGGATCTGCTCCGTCCAGGGGGGGGGCTCAACAATTAAATTAAACCGGGGCCGGGAGAGGGGGGGGGGGATTTTTTTTTCTTTTTAATCCGGTGCGCTCCGTGGGTCGGGTTTTGATGTTGTGGTGCTGGCGTGTGTGTGTGTGTGTGTGTTTCACCACTGAGTTGTGCTGCTGTTGTTATTTATTTACAAGCGGAGATCTCGCCATCGCTTCTCCCTTCCCTCCCCCACTCTCTTGTGAGCCGAGAGCACATTTCCCCCCTTCTCCTCACCCCCGTTTTGTTTTTCCGCCTGTCCCTGGCTGGTTTTTTTCTTGTGCTGGACTAACGTAGCTGTGGAATTAGCAGAGCGTTTTTAGGGTGCTTTTATTCCCCCCTCTCCCCGGTAATTTGTCCTCCTCTTTTGGGATTCCAAGTCATGTTGGTTCTGGAGAGCAGCGCCATCAAGCCACAGCCACCCCTCTGCTCCATGGGCCGCTGAGTGCTCAGAGCCATGTCTCACAAAAGCAGCCTGATGATTATTTTCCCCAGGTATTTTATAGGGGATGTGTCTGGCCATTGCATATTTTTACCACCTTCTCTCCTTCCCGTCCAGCCCACAATCTGCTACAGACAATGGGTTTGCACCTTCTCCCACCCCTTTTCTCCCTCACCCCTTCCATTTTCTTTCTATCCAAATCCGGATGCGTTTAGATTTATGGTTATTTCTAAAGCAGCCTCTCTCTCTCCTTACGTTTCTTTCCCTGGAAATGTTTCCCCAGCCTGACCCTCCATCCCCTTTGTTGGCCTATGGTTGGTCAAGTCCTTATAGTTTTATTTATATATAAAATAAATTCCCTCTTAAAGATGATGCACTGCCACCATTGAGATCTTGATCATTGGGGACCCAATCAAAGATGGATTAAAATCTAGCATAATTAGATGCCTCGGTCCAGATTCTGATCTCCGTTTACACTGCTATAAATCCAAAGTGACTCCAGTGATTTTAATGCACCGATGGTTTCAGATGCATTGATTTATCCCAGTGTAACTGAGATAAGAATTTGGTCTACCTTTCCTGCTGCTGCCCAACTGCTTTACAATTTATTTCCCTTTACTGTATGTGTACATACGACCTAGGGTGAACATAGTGGCATTGTTAACTACAGTCTCTATTGTGATGATGGGATGATGACATTTTGCATTTATCAAATCTTTTGTTTTTTTTCTTCATTGTGTAGCACAGTGAATGGTCAACTTGCTGCTGTGTGCTGTAGCCCTCTGCCTCTGCATTTAGCTGTATTGTGACACCCCTCTCTTAATCATTTCCTGTATCCATCCGAGGAAGGCATTGATATTTAAGCTGCAGTATCCCCTCTCTATGGGCTGCCTGTCAATTAAAAAAAAAAAAAAAGAGGCTTAGATTGATGAGATTTCACTGTAACATTATTTTTTCCCTCCCCCTCATCTGTGCAATTATCCTTATTATTTGAGAATGTCTAGGATTTTTTTTATTATATACTAGGCATACATTAAAAATAATTAAGACTGATGTTAAGCCCCAAAGTATAATTATCCTGATTAAATCATTATCATCATTAATTCCACTGATTTTTTAATACTATTACAGGATGCAATTTAATGTTTTCAAATTCAAATTAGTTTTAGTTGAGGGGGAGGGGTTCCCTGCCTCTCCCCTCCATAATTTACATTTCATTTTGAGTTCTTTCATTTTACTTAAAACTGAACATAACGCACAGAGAAACTGGAAAGGGGCTGATGCTATTTGTCCATAAAAATGAACCGACCATAAAAGACCTTGTGACAGAGGATACTAATGCTTAAACCTGAAGTCCTAAACCACAATCTTCTTGTAAAACTATTAGACAGACTGTAAGCTTAAATCTGCTCTTTTTAGTGTCATTGTAGTAGTATAGAAAACAGGCCATTTCAGAATAGCTATAGATGATAACAGCCATTTTTGTATCTTCATCTTGTTTAGCTAAGTACATTGCACTGTAAATTCCTGTTAAGTGGATTCATTTTGCTTTAGTTGGTGGATGCAGTATCTTTTGGGGTTTTTCTAGTTATTTAGATAACCATTCGTTTGCTATCTAGAATGTCTTTATGACTAAACAAAGTACAGTCAATCATAGGCAAACAAATAAAATCTGCAATTAAATTTGCCTTGATTCCAAAAAAAAGCCTTTGAAAAATAGCAGAGAATAAGATTGGTGACTAATTGGGGACACTAAGCATATGAATGTCTGAATATTCCTCCACCCTGAGTGTTAACAAGGATTATTCGAAGGCTTTGTAAAACAAAGGGGTACTGCATCTTTGTACATTAAATATCTCACACACTCTTGGCCAAAATTATACCACTTTCAACAGCTGGCCTCCATCTGTTTCTTTGAAAGCTGAAACATCCAGTATATACAATTGCCTGTTACAGAAATGATCTAAACCCTTTATTTAGAGTGTGTAAATTGGACAGAAACATTTGATCAATTAACACAGCTCCGAAGAAGCATATTAAATGGCAATTTTAATTAATTTATTTTTAAAAAAGGGAGCGACTACTGGCAAAATGGTTTTCCATTAAACAAGGATAACATTTTCTGCTGTGCTAAATTACTTCCTGCTCTTATTTTGTGGGTAATTTTCTGTATCAAATATCCTTTGGTTGTGTATCTTCACCTTTTTTCTTGTACTAAAACTAAAGCATGGTCTGTATTTTTTTACATTACCTAGTTTCTGATGTAAATCTCTCTGTAGAGACATACCCTGCTGAAATGTAATGTGCTGTAGCCTATACATCTGCTCATTGTACGCTGCTTTTGTTCTGTTGCCCTTCCATAGCATGGTGGGCCTTGCCTTTTTGTATTGTGTGCATGATGACATTGTTACACACAGTTCCACTAATACTAATATACAATCTCTCAATAAAGAAACTAGTTTTCCTATATTAACCTAGTGTGCTTTTTCTATTGCTGTTTTCCCATTTATTGTCGATCCTGCTGTTTAGATTTTTTCTCCCTTGCTTTCCCCATTGTAAGGTTTGAGTGAATTAATTTTTCAGTACCACAGATATGGGGATCTTTAATATTTTCTATCCCATATCTTTATCCAGCATTAGTCTGTGTATATCTACTGTATAGATACACATCCTGTATTATCACTGTGCCTATCTATAGTCCTGTTTTACTCCAGAATGGCAAAAAAATAAGTGTATAAACACACCCACACTCATTAATATCAGAAGAGATTATAAAGAGCCTCCTGTTTACTGCAGTCTGATTACAAGGTTACACACTGGTCATAATATCAGTCCAGTAAAGAGAGGTGCAATGCCAAGATGGGTGAGGGAAAGAGACATTTTTATATGGCTGGCTTTATTAGCAAGAAGTAAATGAATCTGACAAAATATTTTCCCCCTCCTTTTTATAACCCTGCCCTTTTGAACATGACTGTCCTGCCCACCATCTGGTAGTAGAGGAGTCTTCAGTGCCTAGATACTGTGATGACTGGCACACTATAAATACCTTAGATAGACAGCTGGGGATCTAGATTAGTAAATGTGTCCAAGATGCTAAGGTTATAACTACACTTCCTGCTTGAAGTATAGTATGAAAACCTGAAGTCCACTCTTTTGAATATCTGATTTGATTAACAAGTTAAACGTTGATTTAGAAACCAAAGTAATTAAACATGCACTTTAAAATGTATGTAAGCACATAGAAAATTTGAATTAGCTCAGTTCCTTAGTCAGCAGGGAGGGTTTACTGCAGATGCTATGAAATAATAATGCAGATTACCCATCTTTGACCCATTAAGAGGACTATTTCCCAGACTTGTAGGAGGGCATTATTACATAATACATTTAAAATCGATTGCATGGTGGTACTTGGGTGCCACTACAAGAGACTAACTTTAAGTAAAATCAGGGCTTCCAAAAACATTTTTTTGCACTAATTGCATTTCAAAAGAAGATGGAGAAATTCAGGGTTGGGTTATTTTTCTTTAAAATAGAGCAAAAATTCAACAGTTATGCCCATCAAAATTTCAGTGAAAGACAAGTAACCTTACATTTGCCCTGTCGAAAAAGGCACGTTAGAAACAAACACAATCAAGTGATTTTAAAGGAAGCCACGCTACGTAAATGGTCATCATTTGAAGAGAGACATCATTTTACAAGGCATTGCCTTTTCACTTTCTTCTAGCTATATCCTGAGTTTTTTCCTCCTCCATATTCCTTTTCCATGTATCTTAGTAATTGTTTGGCCATCATGTTCCTCCTGTATGACCACACACAATATATTTCTCTGCTCCCCCTTCTGGTTGTACTGTATGCTCTGGCCCTTTGTTCTCTGCTGCAGCCTATTCCAGATTTGAGCTTAGCTGTTTGTTGTGACACATGTACACGTACACATATGTAAGCAGGGAGGCTGTGCTTTTTTTAGCTTGCATGAAGGGAGACATGCATGCCTGTTGGGGTTGATCATTCTATTACATGATTTTTTTTTTCCCCACATGGTACAATTACATTTTGTTTATGGTTTCAGAAAGTAAAAAAGGGAAAAAAAAAAAAACCAACCAGCAAACCCCTCCAAATCCTACATTTCCATCCCTTCCTAAGCTGAAATATGCAAGCAGCTGTCCCTTTGTTACAGAAAGTGGTTTCATCATAACAAGCCACAAGTTCTTATTTTGCAAATTAAGCTAATATAGATAAAATTGTCTGGTCAATACATTTTGAGGATATTCTAGTAATCTAATAATACAGAAAGCTGCTGGGTTAATGGGAGCTCATGCCAAGCAATTTATCATCTGCATCATGTTTTGACTTGCTTTCTTGTTAGAAACACATTCTTATGAGAGACAATATTTCTGCCATCCCCCCACACACTTTACTAGCAAGCAACCACAAGATTGCCATAGTTCATAATTCATCTAATGCATCCACAGTGTAATTATTAATGCCTTTGACACTGTAATTCAGAAAAGACATCTGGACACAAGAAAGTCATCTTTTTTATTTCAGTAGCACAGATGGGGAAAAGTGGAGGCAAGTAAAGAGCTATTGCTGCTGTGGTGTGGAAGGACACACAATGGTTTCTTGAAAGTGTATGTTTCTCTCAGACGCCAGCATGCATTAATGGGGTGCTTTAAATAATGTCTTTCTATAAGAGGGTGAATGATTATCCTGAATATGGACATAAGTGGGCCGGATTCTTACGTGTGCTAAAGTGCCTTTACACTACTTTGGCAGCTTTAAAAGAGTGGTAAATAGTTTACACTCACGTTAAGCCCCTTTATGCTGCCAGAGAAGAGTCAATAAGAATCAGGTCCATCTGACCCCCCTCTCCTAAAACACAAGATGAGGTTCTTGTCTTATTACAATCTGTTCTGGGTTTTTTTTGTTTCAGAAATAAACATACTGGGCCAAAGTCTACTCTTATTTGCTGCAGCATAAATCTGGAACAGATCCAGCAAAGTTTAATGAAGTGAGTCTGGATTTATGCTGCAAAAAGCGGAATCGGGCCCATTTAAGTGTAACGTTAAAAAAAACTAACGAGCCCACTTCCAAATTAAAAAGCAAAAGAAACCAAAGACAAAATGGGCTTGTGAGAGGCATGGGGTAAAATCCAACCCATGGCCTAATCCCACAACTGTGGGTCAAGTGATTAGGGTTCAATTCCGCCAGGTGCTGCTGAGTAACTCTTGGAGAGTGCTGAGTGCCCTGCACTCGCATGGATTTCAGGGAGCTATGGATCCTCATAATCAGGCCTCTTTGATTTAGCTTTCTAAAAGTGGATTTAGCTGCCTAATTTTAGGCACTACATTTGAAGACGATAGGCTTAGTGGCTATGAAACTTAAACATCCACATCAGATAGGCCAAGATTATATTAGTAAACGCCATTCCTTAATAAGTATTAGTTCTTGTAATGTTAACAAAGCCCAATGCATTGCACCAAACGTATCATTTCGCTGCAAAATCTGCTTTTGTGCATAAGAATCTCTCAGTGCCTGTGTGGTCCCTGTTGGACTGTATGTGGTGTTACTCTGCTTAGCTGCATATTAGCTGACTACAGCATTTGGCTATCTGCAGCAAATCAAGGCCTGAATCTTGCTCTTTTCTGAATCCTCAATCACCCTAGCGAGTGAATAGCATCATCGTGAGATTTTTGTCCATTCAGCAATATTTTGGGCGGCCGTGCCTTTATAGCACATAGGGCAAAACGTAAGACAAAAGGAGTCAGTGGGAGCAAACGGCCCCCTCCCTTAAACTCCCCATGTGTCTCACATGAAAACATTCACTGCCAAGAAGGACATGCAAAACATTGAGGGCCAACTCATTCCACCTTTGAGGGAAAGACTGGGAAACGCACTCCTTTTAGCTAAATGCTGTGGTAGGGCGACAGTGAGTCAACACACCACAGTTGTCCCACTTCTGCACTGGCTTTTTCAAGCCACCTTTGTGTGCTTGGGGCTCTCTGATTTTAGGGGATCTGGGGAGCCAGGGGGGAGAGGATCTGCAAAGTGCCACTCTCCTCCACAGTCGGCTTTTTCCCCAGTCTACAATAATGTTGATCCTGCTACCTTATCTTGCACAGATTCCCATTCCCTGTTGTCAGCACCACCTCCTGAGGGAGTTTCGGGGGTCCAGGGATGAGCAGAGAGGCGCTGGGCCTCCGGGCACATGCCCTGGTCCTCTGTAGATGAGCTGGATCTCAGAACACCCGGAGGCAGGGAGGACCACACCCTCTGAACACACAACCTAGAGGAGGCCGAGTTTCCCACCTCATTTTGACCTTCCTATGGTTTTTCTCTGGGAGGGAAATGTCTGGGCCTAACTGTGGACAAGGAGCATACAGCTGTATGGAGGTCTGACAGGCCTCACTCCACTTACGTGCGTATTCCGGGGACAGCCCCCTGGCAAGACACGTCAGCAGAGTTCACGCTGTATTATTCGGCTGAACCGCAGTTTAACGGAGTCTGCGCCGTAGCCTCTGGCAGAAAACAAGTTTACGATGTTTTTCTTCTGATGCGTGGTGGCACTTGCCCCAGCCAACTAGTCTTACGGCTCTAGATCCTCAAACTGGGGTCAGTGGGAGCTAGGGCTTCTCAGCATCTTTGAAAACCAGGCCAAAAAACCCTTACCACTCCTGTTAACTAAACACAGCCTGACTCCAGTAAAGCCCCAGCTCTGGTTTCGGTCACCCTGGTTAAAGCAACCCCATTGACTTCAGTCATGAAGGATCCGTTCTGTCCTCAGCTATGCGTGTTCTTGGGGGTGGTTGTCTGCATATATCTGGGGGCTGAATTAGGTTTATGTGACTTCACTGGGAGGTGGCACCTGCAACATTGGGATGAGAATCTGACCCAGTTTGTTGGGGGGAAGATAGTCCCTCGGGCAGAAGGAAATAAGCCAGAGCCTACTTGTGATTGCTGAGATATATCTGCTGTGCTGTACATACAGCTGAGGATTACCAGACTTCCTCCCAAAGATCAACTGTTTCTGAAATTGCACTAAGTGGGTCTCCACAGGGAAAGTGCTGAGCCTTGGGACGTCCCACGTGTCTGCAGATGCTTTGCCAAAAAATGGCTAAGAAAAGCCAACTAAACTGACGTTTGGATGCCAAGGCTGATCCTGTTCGGTGTAACTCTGTTGACTCCAATGGAGTTACGCCTGGGAATAAGAGCAGAATCCGGCCCTATCTGCTCATTCCTGTGGTCTGTACACAGTCCGCTGTAGTCTGGTTAAATTCCCACTATAGCCAATGGACCCACTCCTTCTCTTCTCTATGGCAGCTTTGTGTGGCGCTGCATGGGTAATGGACCCCTAAAGAGTAGCCAGCCTTAGGGAGACCCTCATGTAGGGTGATGCCCTGGTGATGTAGAGCTGGTGTCTAGGAGAAAAGAGGGTGGGGCTGTGCTATCAAGCCACTCTAACTTATACAGGGCAGCTGCAAAGCCAGCCCAGAACTGGAACAGTACAAAGGTAGCCTAAACTCATCTTTCCAAACCCCCGGCTCCCCTGAAGTTGTGCTGTGTGCTCCTTGGGTGCTGCTGCAGACCGAGGCCACTCTCAACGGGAATTTTGCTCCAAAAGGACTGCAAGATTGGGCCTGAAATAATAAACGTAATGGAGTAGCAATAGGTGATGGCTCATAAGGACGTCATTTGATTTAGATTTACCTTTGCTCACATAGCAAAGTTTGCTGTCACTCCACATCATACCAATCAGCGTGCAATTACTGGGAGTCTTGACATTTGCAGCACTCTCCAGGTATTAGTCCTGCTATTAATGACCAGTCTTCTCTGGGTCGGGCTGTATGTGTATGTATGACGGCTACACGGGCCAGATTCTGACCTCAGGTACCTCCATGTAAATCTAGACCTCACTAATATGAATGGCACCACTCTGAGTTTACACCACTGTCACTAAGATCAGACCCTTGAGACAATCTTGGAATGAACCTGTCAGAACCACGGGGGCTGGCGTTTGGGTTTAGACGGGCTGCCCGGTCCTGGAGTCCTTACTTAAGCTATTGGCGTTCTTTCGTTTTGTCTTCTCACCCATCATGAAAGGTGAATCACTTTCTTGAACGAGCAGGCTCCAGCCGTTTACCATGCTCATGCCCTTTTGGCAAAGTCTCACGTCTAAGTCAAGTGCCATTTGCTGGGGAGATTTTGCTGGAATGCTAAGAGCCAATTTATTAAACCAGGTTTCCCCAAAACAGCTAAGAACACGTTTTTGCCAAGCCACTGTGCGCAGTTTAATAAGGGCCGTAATTCAAGGATCCATCCCATAGACACGTTACAGGACAGTGACTGGTGCTCCAAATAACCATCTGGGCTGTTGAAACTGCCCTAGAACCATCCCTTCTAAGCGGCCTGAATGCTGCCAGTCTGCCTCCTTAATAATAAGGTGCGTGTCTCAATAGCGATAGACGATAGTGTCAGTGAAAGGTGCCAAAGAATGCCGCAGGACAGCACCATGGGCTGGCCTGCTGGTGCGGCGGGATAAACTCTCAGGGCCAAAGGAGTACTTTAGGGTACATCTAAGCTGCAACCAAAGACCCAGCAGCAGCGAGACTCAGAGGCCGGGGCCATGGACTCAGGTTTGTAGGGCTCTAAATAGCAGTGTAGCTATCTGGGCTCGGGGGTCTCAGACCTGAGCAGGCACATCCACACTGTTATTTGTAGCTCTGTAGCACAAGCCTGAGTCAGTTGACCCAGGCTCTGAGACAAGCTGCCCTGGCTGGGTTTTGGTTTGGTTTTTGCAGTGTAGACAGACCCTGATTCACCTCCCATCTTTGACTTTTGTGCGATGGCTGCCATTTGTCAGGGAACTGGAATGAGAGCGACTAACTCATTTCCCATTGGCCACCGAACAGCCATCAGCTGATAGTAACACCTTTCGATTAGTAATCACCTGGGCTAGTTGCCAACAGGTGACCCGGAGGAGAAAGACTCTGTAGTTCATTACCAAGTCCATGAGCCATCCTGCTCCCTATGGAGCTATATTTTCTTTTACTCTAAACAGATCAGTTCAAAGCGTTCCCGAAGGCATTATAAAATACACTTTGCAGTTCATGCTGCTCGGATCTTCAAGTATTGCCTTCCCAAGTCTGTGTTCAAGCGTTCTCTAGGGAAATCTTGCTATGGACGTGAAGAATGCAGAATGCTGGCCCCCCATACTTTTCCAGTTGTGTTGCCATGTCATTCTGGTTTCCCCTACTCGACCGAGCCTTTAGGGGATATTGCATTTAAATATCCATCCCAGAGCACTATGCATTTATAGTCCATTCTGATACGCGGGGCTTTGGTACTGAATATGCTTGGACATTAAAATAATTAAAAGTAGAAGGTTCCTTATTTCCTGGGGGACTTTTGAAATGCAGATACTATGCTGAGCCAGACTTGGAAAAGATATCCCCTTCTCACTCGGGAAGTCTAAGTAGGGAGATCCCACTAGAAATATGTGAACAGCAATCCATGATGTATGAAGTGTTGTCGCCAGGTCTATGCCTGGGTATGTGCTTCAGCGTCTCACAGTCTGATGACTTCAGAAATATTGAAGTCCACAGATTCATTCATCAGCACCCTAAAGTTTGCTGCTTAAACAAACAAGCCCCTGTTTATTTCTTAGCCATTATTTTCTGTTTGGTGTCAAAGGTGGATTCAATGCTGAGCTGGCTTGACAAGTATGCCTAAGGAAGCCCTCAGTTTATCCACACAACATGTACAGCCTGAGATGCCCCTACTTTCGTACCAGTGGGCTTCACGTTGAGCTGGTGGGGCAAGGAGGAGTTCTGTTTCCCGACCCGTTCAGCCATTCCTGATTGCTTTATTAGTGTTGATCTGCCCTTCATTAGTCAGTCCAGCAGTCAGAACTTTCTCTGTACTAATTTAATTTTAAAATAATGTCTTTAGCATCCCTGGAAAGCAAAACATGTCCTCTGTTTTCATAGAGACTCCTGCACCTCCTGCTACGCCAATAGCTTCTTGTCTGCTCCATAGTGCTCCACTGAGCTAGGGGTGCTCAACTATGCACCCCAGGCAGTCCATGGAGTTCACAGTGTGACCTACAGTCATCCCTCCCAGGTGCAGCCCATGGAGACTACAAGTCCCAGCATGCCATGCTCCAAACTGATCCCAGTGGAGGTTGCTTGTACAAGATGGAGCATACTGGGATCTGCAGTCCTCAGTGCTAGCTGTAGTCTTTTAGCAAGTGGCAAAGGAAGCCCCGAGCTGAGCTCAGGTTGGCTGTCACTGGTGTAAAACTCTTATAATACGTGTTTTTTTGCAGGAAGGCCCTGTGCACCTTCTCTCTGACGGTGCTAAACGCCCCCAGCCGGGCTCCTTGCATGAATCAGGGATTTTGAATCAAACGATTAACCCTGTCCTGTGACTGCCCTAGTGCTCTTAGTGATCGTGTCCTCCCCTGCCTGCCTGCAGGACCACAAGTAACACAGCATTGCCAACTCTTCTGCTCTTTACTGGGCGTCCCGCAATATTTGGGTGTTTTCCTAGATGCCCCAGCGCCCGGGCTCAGGTGATTGGGTAAGAAGCTCAGCTTTCATTTGAATAAAATTACATTTCTAGCCCTCGTGGTTGTGGGGACAAGCCTGAAAACGTGACCCGAGTGCCCCCGGAAGCCTCAAAAACTGGAAGCCAAATAAAAAGAACCCGCAGTTTATCATTATTATTTTTTTAAACTCTTACAATCTTTAAGCCAGTCTCAGAAATTTGGGGGGGAGGGGATGCTGACACGTGACTTTTCAATGTCTTGGGCTGGCCATACTGAGGCCAGGTTCAAAGCTGGCAAACAGTGGGAATCGGGCTGTGAGTTCCTCTAACCCTACTGGTAACGCGTGGGTCAGATAGAGAGGTCTGGCAGTGAGTTTGCTCCTCCACCCCCTGGTTCTGTTCCTGGGACAAAGGAGTGTTCTGCGTGTGGCAGAGCCTGCCTGAGACATGCATCCCCCTAAAGCAGAATGGTTCAAAGCAGTTTCTAGCTTTGTGTGTGCTTAATTGCTTGCTCTGCGCATTCCCACATCGGAGACCCCGATTTAATTCCCGCTCGCTGTAGTTTGCTCCTTGATCTTCTAAGAGGGAGGCAGAGCACTCAGGCCCTTCAGGGATCATTAAAACTTCCCCTCCAAAACAGACAAACACACAACAATCACGGCTGAGCCTTGTCAGCCCCAGCTACACAGCTCTTTATCAGGGCATAGACTCCAATTCTGCAATGAGCTTGGCGTGAAATCAAGCAGGTGGTGCACGGCACAGGAGTTCCCAGGATTGGAGTTGATCTGGAGATAGGCAGAAACAATCTCCGTTCCCCAGAAGCACCTCACCCCAGATCCACAAAGGGACTCAGATGTTGCAGTGGTCGGTCTTGCGGTGCCTAACTTTTAGGCACCCAGTGGAATTCACACACTCTGAGTTAGGCACCCAAGCCCCCCCATATAATACTCGAGAGAGACAGATACCTGAAAATGGGATCCACAAAGCCAGCAGACCGGGTGGGAAATTGGCTAAGCTAGCCCATAGCAGGTGTATCCAAACCCTCCCCCCTCCGAGAGTTAGGCACCTCTGTCTGCTTTGGATCCACAGGTGGGATTTGGACTCCTCTGGGGTCAGGCATCTAAGCTGTTACTTGCAAGAACAGCATTGGCGCAGCCCTAACAGTCTGGGCTAGGTGGTGAGGAAAAAAACCTTCCATGTAACCTTCAGCACCGGGGTGAGGGCTCTCACGCAGGAGATGGGGAGTCAATTGCCCATATGGTCTGAGGAGACAAGCTTTGAACCTGGGTTTCCTACCTTTTAACTGGCTGCCCTAACCACTGCGCTATGGGACACGCTGAGCTCTAGGGGGACAATACCCTTAGGCCCGTCTGTCTGCTCCCTGGTGACTCTCTTCCATGTTCGCAGGACCTTTTTCCCAGCATGCCTTTCTGGGTGCTGGCCCCTCACATTTTGCAGACATAACAGCTGCAGCCCTAAAGTGGCCATTTTGTCGCCTGATTTAGATCCCTCTGTCTCAGCTGGTAAGTGTTCCTATCGCCTGTCATATTTTCCCTTCCTAACGTCTAAGGCTGTAGCGCAGTCTCCCATGAAGAGCAGGTAGTACTTAGCCTTCACCTGCTGTAGTCATTAGTTCTGTGGTGCGAATTGTTTCTTGTTATGTTTCCAATAACCAAGAACTAACCATGTCCCACCCATCTAAAAACTTTTATTTTGGATTAAAAGGAAACAGCAGCAAGAAAGAACACAAGTAAATACTTTAGGGGAGAGCACGGTGTGTGTGTCGCTGGTAACAGGCTGAGACCAGACAGAATTCAAGGGGCAGTGCACAGCGCACAAGGCACCCGCAGTTTCAGACTGCAGAGTTACGAGTTGCGAATGGTTTTGCATTTCATATACCACTCCATTGCTCACTCATTTCAGTCCCACTATCAGCGAGCTGGGAGAAAATATGAAATCACTGCTGATAAAGTTTGCGGGTAAGACAAAGATTGGCCAGCCGGTGAATTATGATGAGGCCATGTCACTGGCTCAGAGGGGTCTGGACCATGCTGTGTGACACCGCCCACCCCCCAGCCTTTACAGTGTGATAATGCCCGACTCCCACCCCTGCAGCGTCACACTGCCCAACCGTGCCCCCCCCCGCACAGTGTGACACCAGATAAGCTGGGTGTAATCAAACAACATGTGTTTTAATACAACCAAATGCAAGAGCAGACATCTAGGAACCAAGAATGAGGGTCACACCTACAGGATAGGGGTCTGCATCCTGGAAAGCAGTGACACTGAAAAGGAGTCAGGAGACAAGTAAACACGCGCTTCCAGTGTGATTATGCCTACAAGCGCTAATGCGTTAATGTCTTAAATGGGAATATTGAGCAGGATTAGGGATGTGGTATTCCCTATGTCTGTGGCATTGTGAGACTGTTATGGGAACACCATGTCCAGTTCCAGTGTCCATATTTTAAAAAGGATTTAGAGAAGGTTACAAGAATTTTTCAGTGTCTGGAAAAGACACCTTGCAATGGAAGACTTGAGGAGCTCCATCTATTTCATTTATTGAAGAGAAGGTTAAGAGGTGATTTGATCATGGTCTGTAAGTACCTGCTCAGGACAATGGTTTCTGATACCATTGCTCTTTTCAGTCTAGCAGAGAAAGACAGAACAAGATCCAGTGGGTGAGAGCTGAACCTAGCAAAATTCCAACTGGATATAAGGTGCAAAATGTTGACGGTGAGGGTAATTAAGCCATGGGACAGCTTCCCAAAGCATGGAGTGGATATTTCATCACCTGGAGTCTTTAAATCCAGAGTGGATGGCTTTCTAAAAGGTATTGTCTAGTTCAACTGCAAATTAAGGGCTTGAGGCAGGAATTACTTGGAGAATTTATATGGCCTGTGTTATACAGGAAGTCAGATTGAGTGATCCTAATGGTCCGTTCTGGCCTTCATATGTAGGACAATTGTTTTAGGAAAGAATAACAAAGCTAGTGTACAAGGCTATATCCTTGAGAAGGCACCCAAATGGGGGAGAAAGATGGGTTGCTGACGACAGAGATCCAGCCTGTCACTAAAGCATAGAATGACCACTGCCATAAGTACATTACGTAACAATGAGTATTGGGGAGAGGGATATAAAGGGTACCCTACCAGTCAGTTTGTATGAAGCAGCACTTAGTGGTCTGAATGTGGGACTGACAGCCGAGAACCCCTGACTTCCCATAATACTTCTGCCACCGACTTGCAGTGTGGCCTTGGGCAAATCACTTGAGCCCAATATTTAGAATGCTGATGCTAATGTTTGCATGGTGCTATGTGCCTTGGGGTGCATCGGGGGTATAGGGACACACCTCAGTAGCTGTGCATACGCATCTCAGACTTCTTGCGCACTGCTCATTGGGGGGTTGTGCATGCAGAAACTGGACATGCACAAAGGAGTGTGGGCACTTCAACAGGTGCACTTTCGAAAATGTTGGGCCTTTCTCTCTCTGCCCATTTCTCCTCGTGTAAAATGGGGCGAATGATCCTTCCTTCCCTATGCGCTGGGTTATCATGAGGATTGGCTCATGGTCATGCAGCACCTGCAGGAGCTGTCTGCAGGTGCTCATCACCATAAGTGCCAACCTCAGGGCAGACTGTCAAAAAGCAGGGCAGAGACCCCCAGACTGGTGATCTGTTCTATAACTAGATTCCACCACCCAAGTAACAAATGTGAACTCCTGAAGCAGTAGATCAGTCTTACCCTGGAGTCACAGACAGTTCCCTGGGGCACACCAGCTTATCTTACCACCCAGGAAAGCTGGACTTAGCCATAGTTGGTTGCCATACGCCAAAGATCACAAAAGATTCAGGCTGCTCCCCGTCCCAAGAGACCAGTCACTTATCCCAGGTCAATTTGCATCTCAGATATCACCCAAAGACAACGCTTGTAGCCAATCCTATAGTAAACTAACAAGGATTTATTAACCAGGAAAAAAAATGAGAGAGTTAATTACAGGTTAAAGCAGGTGACACATATACACAGATGAGTTACAGTCTATGGTTCTGAAAGGTGACATAGTCGTCAGTACTGAATGTCTTTTAGGGTTAACCCAGGATGACCCAGGGATCCCTGCTTCTCTTTCATAGCTCCAGCCCTATGAGAGTTCAAACAGCAAAAGAGAGAGAAAAAAAATGTTCTTGCGTCCCTGTTTTATCCTCTCCTCCCAGCATTCAAGCTGAGGGGATGGACTTTCTTGCGGGTAGCAGCTTCATGGGTGTGAGAGGGCCATTAACCAAGTCTTTGTATTGTGATGTTCCACAATGGCCCATTTAGTTTTGATAGTTATTTTTGATGGCAATGGGCTGTTCCTCCGACTGGGTTCACAGGTTCAGAGGTGGCGTTTTTACAGTGATAAAGCAAAACTTTCATGCCTTTTATAGCACGGGATACAGACATTACAAGTGAAATTAAGGCAGGCAGCAACTTACAAGCATTCTGATACACTGCACACATTCTTACAAGTCTAACATCTTTCTTGACCAACACTAATATACAGGTGAGCTGGTTTCCAGCTATGAATTTGTCAGTGCTCAGCTGACGCCTCCTGGCAAGAGCTGGCACCTGGTCTGCCAGTGTCACAGTTGTATTAACCAATGTAATGGCAACACACTGGCCTCCTTTCTTCTCAGTTACATCCATGCATGGGCAGCAGGGAACATAAGCCACGCGTGTGGAATTTTAGTTAGTCCAGAATGGTGTGTAGATGCCCTGGTGCTCAGAGACCTCATCTGCATTTCATCCACTGCAGCCTGACTGGTTGTAGGCTGTTCAGGGGCCGTACAAAGCAGACTGAGGGCTTGTCTACGTGGTGGGAGAATGTGTGCTTTGAGGGGGAGTTGATTTCAAAAGCACACTAACGTGTTGCACATTAATTGGTCCGGATAGACCCAGCTGGGGTGCTTTAGCGTAGTGCTGTTTGAAACAGACCATCAGGATCTACGCAGGTCAATTAATGCTCAGCACAGGAGCACACTTTAGACATCACACCGCTGAAAAGCGCTGTACCACACTGGGTAGACAAGCCAGAGTTAGGCTGGCTTTTCATTCCGCAGACCTGGTTGTTGCCTTACAAAAAGAGCCTGTGCTCCAAGACATGGGCAAAGCTTAACTCTGTGAGCTTGAGACCAGAGAGGAAGGACGATCCAGCGGTTAGGGTGCTAGCACAATTCCTTGCTCTGCCGCAAGCTTTGCTCTATTCCTTGTGTGTAAAATGGGGAGCATCGTACTTCACCTCACAGGGGTGTTGTGAGGGTCAATACACCAAGGATTGTTGAGTCCTTGGGTACTCTGTAATGGGGCCCATATGAGTCCCATCGATGGGTAGTTTGGATTTAGTTAGAGATGGGCCTGAGCTGTAAAATCTGATCTGGATTCAAACCATGGGAGTTACCAGGTCTGGATTCAAACGAGGGGAGTTACCAGGTCTGTCTCTAGTTTTACTCAGGCAAGTTTTACCCTAAATTATGTCCTTGCCATACCTCTTGACTTTGACATAGGGCTAGATTCTGTCCTCCCTTACAGCACCCATCCAGAGTTGCGCCACTGAAGTCAAGGCCAATAAAGTTACTCTGGATTTACACCCCTGTAACTAGGAGCAGAATGTGGGCCTGGCATTTCTTCCTCCTTGTGCTGTGCTGCTTAAGAAGCCATTTTTGGCAGTCAAAACAACTGTAAATCAGAGACTGGGGCCTGCCCCGGGAAGCAGAGCTACACAAACCTAAGCGGAATCGCCCGGATTTGCAAACTGACGTGTGCGTTTTGTGCATACACATTGTATAGCGTGGGCCTATCTGCTCAGGATGAATTTAAAGGCATTTATCTATTCTGAAGGCCCCTCCGATAGGGAGAGTGGGAGGCAAAACGAGAGCATCTTTGTTGATAAGAACTGCCAGCCCTGCAGGAATCAAGTTCATTAGACTCTGATATGGAAAGGCCATTTGACTATTCACTCAAATGCACTGCTGAATTTGATGAGCTGTGGCATCTGCTTCGGTTGGGATGAATTTTGACAAACAGCTTCCTTGTGTGGCTAATGCACAAGCTCCTTCTATCAGCTTCCCAAGGAAATCCAGGGTTTCATTTATCTCCTCTCGGTGAATAGCCTTGGCCACTCCAAGTGGGGATTTCCTGATCTTGGAGAGGCAAAAAACCACCAAGCTTAGATCACTATTTTCTAGCAGAACCACCTTTGAATTTTGTGGGTGCTCCCAGTGATTTCTTGGTTAGCAGGTCATGATTTTCCTTTTGGCCCATTAACTTTGACCAAGCAGCAAGCAGTTGCTATTTTCCCTCAGAGGGTCCAGAGGAAACCACCAAGGTGTCACAGCGTTATTGTCAGTGCAAACAGTGACGTCGTCTAGGTTTTTTGGGGGTGTTTTTGGTTATCGTTTTGGACTGGCAAAATACATTCTGAAAGAAGGCAAATACATTCTGAAAGAAGAAAGCTGAGCAGTGGTCACAGTATCTGAGATTTGGCTTATTCCTTTTATTCTTAGCACTTGGATGTTAAAGGGGCCTCGATTCGTACTCCACATTTGCACCCACCATTGCTTGCAAGCACAAGTTGGTTCAAGTAGGCACCGCTGTGTCATGGGTACAGGAATATTTTTAAGGGCCCAGGTTGTGCCTGAGCCCCGTGCAAAGGCACAAAGGAAGGGAAAAGGGCCAGGATTTGGAAAAAAACAACCATCCTTGAGCTCCGCTGAGCGCAAGGTTTTGCTTTTTGCTGGCACCTATATTAAAGCTAGCTATAGCAACAGGGGCAGGGAGATCTAGGAAGGAGGTGGGGTCATGACTTCAGGCCAGGCCAGCAGAACTGGCCATGCTCAGAGCAGAGGGCATGCTGCAACCTCTAATAAGAGCATGTCTTCACGGCCGTCTGCAGAGCTAGCCCTGGTGATCAGCACCTTGGTGTGAGAACCCAGGTTAGTTTAGCCCAGGCATGAGCAGCCACCCTGCAAAACCCTAGCCACCCTCACTGGTGCTGTGCATCCCCTGCGGGTGATGCTAGGACTTCTGGGGGCACGTCTCGTCGTTCTTTGCGCTGCAGTAAACTGAACTTCTCTATGAATTGTGGGAGAACGTGTCTGTCCTTCTCGGCAGACGAGGGGAATTGCGGGAAAGCACTGGAGGACTCTCAGCCCTTGAGTGATTTGGCCTGCGTCCAAACGGGCGGACTACCAGCCTGAATAAAAGTGGCACCTGGGCTGTAACTCAGAGCCCCAGCTGGGACGGCTAGCCCAGGGTGAAAGCCCCAGCTAACTGGGTGAGAGGTTTTTGTGTGCGGACTGCAGAGGTGTTAGGGGAACACCCCAAGTTAGCTCTGCGGTGAAGACTGACCCTAGCAGGGTGGTGGTGCTGCACTTCCTGGGAACTCCTGGCAGCATTGTGCCTGCCTGCCTGCCACCTGGAGCGCTTCTGCGGCTCCACTGCAGGTCTGAGCCTCCCCGGCACAACAGAGCCCTTAGAGGACGCAGTGACTTCCCTGCTTATTTGCATCTGCGTTTTACATTTATTTGCTTGCTGGCTCAGAACTGGAGGGGGGTGGGGGGGAGAGAATTAGAGGCGTGTTTGTAAAGGCCCATCTCTTGCGGGGAAACTGAAGGTTTACCGTCAGCTAAAGAAATAGCTACTTTGGAGGGTGGAGGAGGGGAAGAAAGAAAAGAAAAAGCACTCACTCGCGCTGCAGCCCAAGGCACCCGGTTCTAGTTAGCACTAAATTTAACTTGCACAAGCTTTAGGCGTGTAGTGTGAGGCCGCACATCCACTCACTCCTGCTTCCTTCTCTCCAGCCACGTGAAATGCCGGTGAAAAAGTAAAATACAATCAGCCTCCCGTTACCTGGAGAGGGAAGACGGTGTTTAGATTGGATCACTGGACTCAGGTGGAAGGAGACCTACGATTCTGCTCTAGGCTTGTTGTGTCAGCTTGGGCAAGTCGCTGCCCCTCTGTGCCCTCACTGCCCCATTTCTGCAGGATGGAAATAATACTTAGCGCAGCCATCCCCGGGAAAAGTGATAGTTGCTTAAAAATTTTTATCATAGTTTTTCCTCAGCTTCTTCCTACGGATGATGGGGAGTTCCTAGGATACTACAAATAGTGAGGTCAAGTTATTTAGTTCTCTGCGGTGAGTTATGAAAAGCAATTACTGCATGTACTTCCCAGGGTTATTGTGAAAGGGAATTCACTCATGCTTTAAAAAGGGTTTGACATCTGTCCTCCCATTCTGCTGTCCTTCCGTCTGTCCATCTCATCGCTGTGCTTGTGATGGAAAGTGGCATTTGAAAGAAAGAAAGAAAGAAAGAAAGAAAGAAGCCAAGTGCTTCCCCTTCCCTGTGTAGCTTTTGAGATGAAGAAAAACTACCTCTGTGTGGGGCCCATCTCTCGTAGGCATATCTCATGAGTGGCTGCACCTTCACCACTCACCAGTCTTGTATGGGCGGTGGGCGATAATTTTAAATAGGAGCTACCTGTGAAGCCTAAACTGCACCAAGAAGTGATCATGAAAATGAGCCAGGGCTCCTAAAAAAAGCTATCGAAATTCAGTATCAGAAAACCAGGCATCCGATTCTAATCTCGGTGCCACCAGCATCAATCCTGAATGACCGTCGGCTCCGGATTTATGCTGTCATAAGTGAGATCCGAATCCGACCCTAGACATTTTTAAAAAAACACTAAAAACCTGTTTCAGATCAGCTGTGGTCTAAAAGTGCTTTCATGTTTACAAGAGCGTGGAGAGGCAGCGTTCCAATCTTAAAGAACACCAGCTTGCACGCAGTCCCCCCCTGCCAGATGCTGCACCATTGGTGTTACGTGACCCCAGGAGTCCGAGTGAGAGCCTTCTCACACTCTGGAAGAACCTGCAGGTAATCAGGGCGCCAGCACTTCGGAAGGTATGTCCGTCAAAGTCCGTGAGCAACCAGCGATGTCCACATCCACTGAGCTGCAAACATTATAGCTCCGCTTCGCCTGGCAGAAAAGGAGCGGTGAAATCCATGCAGATCCCTCTCCCTCTTGTTGTTAAATCCACATTTCTTTTCTTTTTTTTTTTTTTTTAGCTTGGCCTTTAATAGAAATCGCTCTTAATTTCATTTATAAATTCACTTATAATAAGCGTTCATTAGTCATCGCCGTGATGAGCTGAGGCAAGAAATTTGTAATTGACATCAGAAGGGAGATCCAGGGACAGCTAGAACCATGAGAAATGGTTTCATTCTATGCTAGAATTACAGCGGTTGGTGTATGGGGTTGTACGAAGTATAATTTGCTTCGGCTGCTCAGGGGATGAGTGATGATTTGATATATTTAGCAGAAAATCACAGCATTTCTTAATCATGAATGGTGTTACATTCCCTGCAAACTGCAGTATTATGAATCACTGGTCTATAAACATCTCAACTCCAGCATGCTGCTTTTCGTTACCATGCTGGTGAAACCTAAAGGGTTTAGCTTCTGTCACCCTTGCCATGCCTGGGCAGTACCTTATTCCATGATTAGGCTCCTTGAAGCCAACATGATCACTCACAGCAGGGCCAGGTTCCATGCAGTGTGAGTAAAGGTGGCAGAATCACGCTCAGTGTGTACTAGGCTTGACCACGGCCAAAGCGAAGCATGCTTCTCTCCCACTGAGATCTATGGGAGCTGATGGGTGTTCTGCACCATTCAGGATCCTGTGTTGCCGAAGCTGCGCCATTCGAGTCAATGGGATTTTCGCCTGTAACTTTGTCAGAGGGAGCAGGGGTCCACTCTGAAGGAGCAGGCCATGGCTGACCTCTCTCAAAAACTGGCTGCTTTCGCTCAGTTGATGGTGGGAGAAAGGGCATGCAGCGCACTGGGACCAACGCAGAGGTCCTTATCGCATACAGCAGTTATTGATGATAGCCCACCAATCTCCAGGATCCAAGATAAGGAGAGGGTTTGTGTGCGGGGTAGTGGTAGCAGGCAACCGTGTGCAATTTACAGATAGTGAAAGAAAGGGATCTCTGATGGGTCCAGCGCATGGCAGAAGTCAAAGCCTCTTAGTCTTTCAGCTGCCAGTTTATGGAGCCATGTCATGTGAGGTGTGGGGCTTTCAAAAGACATAAAACTTTTCAGTTCTGAGAGAATTGTGTTGGTCCTGCCCTCTCTACCTGGTCCTCTATAACTGCAGGAAGATTTTGTTTGCTCCTGAAATCCTTTAAAAATGATCATTCTTTAAAGGTCACCTGTGAATGAAGGGGAAGTAAGTGACCACCGCCTTAGAGATTCAGCTCTTCTTTGGCACCACACTGGGGAGCAGTGGTGCAAAGTAACAGCGCCCCCTCCTCTGACCTGGTATGACAACCTCTAGAAAGAGAAGGTAGTTCAGCTTCCATGTCCCGGTTCAGTCTTTGCTCACTACTGAGGTCTGGCAAATAGCCCAGGTGAAGGAAGTCACAATGGTCCCTTCTGGTTTTATCATCGCTATTGAGAGTACGTGTGGTAAAGGCCCATTGTTTAATGGCACCCACTGGATGAGAACGTGATGAGCACCATAGCGAAGTGAAATCACCAGGCGAGTTTAAGGAGGCTGGATGGAATAACCCAAACTCTCTCTTGGAATTGAATAGATCAGAAGGTTTCATGTAACCATACAAAAAGTAACCAGACAGGAAACTCATTGTAAAATGCTTCTGGTCATGTCGTGGTGTTCAGAGAGCCCCTTGTGTTAAGCAAGAGAGGTGCTGAACGTGTGCTACTACGTCCTATGTTAGAGGCAGTGCAGTCTGGGGGGTTAGGGCATCAAATGGGGATATGGGTTCTGTTCTCAGAACAAAGCCCGTATTCTGGGTTCTGTTCTCAGCTCTGTCAATGGCCTGCCGGGTGGGTGTGGGTAAGTCACTCTTGGGAATGTGTTTTGAGTTCCACCACGGATGCCAAGGACTCTGTAGTGTGAGGTTTAGTACTACAGCTATCAAAAAATGTGAGCACAGGATAAGTGCCACAAATGCTCTGCCAAAAGAGGAAGGGAGAAGGGGGCATGTGTTTCATGAACAGACAATGCGCACAGAGGAAAAACAGGTGTTACTTGACCCCACAGGCAAGTTATTTCTATCAGCCTTTTCCAACACAACTGACTCAGATCAAGCGACTCCACAGTAACTGACACCCTGAACCCAGCCCTCTCATTTCATGCCTCTTTCTCCCATCGCACTGGGCAGGCGCATTTCCTTTCCTTTCCATGTTAGATACCCCAGGACAGTAATTAAAAACGCCCACAGTACTTACAGTCCTTACACAGGCAAAATTTCCACTGAAATCCAGGGGATTTTGGCTAAATGACAGTAGGAAAAGGATAGATCCATCAATCCACTAATGGCTATTGCCATTAGAGAATAGGTCCGTTAATGGCTATTAGTCAAGATGGTTGGGGATGCCACCCCATGCTCTGGGTGTCCCTAAACCTCTGGCTGCCAGAAGTTGGGGCTGGATGACAGGGGATGGATCACTCAGTTGATTGCCCTGTTCTGTTCATTCCTTCTGAAGCATGTGGTACTGGCTACTGTTGGAAGACAGGATACTGGGCTAGATGGACCATTGGTCTGACCCCGAATGATCAAACTTGTTAAGACCTTAAAATAAAATGTAGCTATTTAATCCCATAAACACTAGGTTGGCTGTTTTATTCAGCCTTCCCTGTCTTACTTGGAAACTACTGTAATACCCTGGTCTACAC
Source organism: Emydura macquarii macquarii (assembly GCF_026122565.2). NCBI lineage: Eukaryota > Metazoa > Chordata > Testudines > Chelidae > Emydura > Emydura macquarii. The sequence goes on from NW_027131182.1 coordinate 2,258,478, forward strand.
TTATAACTTAGATCGATATAGCTACTGTGCTATGGGGTGTGAAAATACACAGCTATGGCGCTGTAATTATGCTGCTGTAGTGCCCCCGATGTAGACATGGCCGTAGTCTGAAGTAGCACACTGTGTGCTGGACCGCAGTAGAAAATCAGATTGACCCAGCTATGGCGCTGAGGGGTGTGAAAAATCCACATCCTGGGTGACATAGAATCATAGAAGATGAGGGTTGGAAGGGACCTCAAGAGGTCATCTAGTCCAACCCCCTGCTCAAAGCAGGACCAACCACAACTAAATCATCCCAGCCAGGGCTTTGTCAAGCCGCACCTTAAAAACCCCTAACAATGGAGATTCCACCACCTCCCTAGGTAACCCATTCCAGTGCTTCACCACCCTCCTCGTGAAAAAGTTTTTCCTAATATCCAAACTAGACCTGCCCCACTGCAACTTAAGACCATTACTCCTAGTTCTGTCATCTGCCACCATTGAGAACAGCCCAGCTCCATCCTCCCTGGAACTCCCCTTCAGGTAGTTGAAGGCTGCTATCAAATCCCCCCTCACTCTTCTCTTCTGCAGACTAAACAAGCCTAGTTCCCTCAGCCTCTCCTCCAGCCCCCTAATCATTTTTGTTGCCCTGCACTAGACTCTTTCCAATTTGTCCACATCCTTTCTGTAGTGGGGAGCCCAAAACTGGACACAGTTAAGCTAGGCTAAGTCCTTGTGTAGACAGTGCTAGGCCGACGGAAGAATTCTTCCATCAACCTAGCTACCATGTCTCGGGGAGGTGGCTTACCTACAGTGAGGGGAGAACCTCTCCTGTTGGTGTAGGTAGTGTCTGCACGGAAGCGCTCCAGTGACACAGCTTTGCCCCAGGAGTGTTTCCAGTGTACATAAGCCCTGTTTGTCAAGCATAACCCTGGTGAGTGTCTGGGTACGATAACAGACCTCATCTGTAATGCAGCCTAATGTATACAGTCTGTCATCTTCCTTACTTGTGTGTGTGAATTTGCGGCTGGTGGAAGACACCAGCCTAGATGAATTCTGGGTTGGTTGGTGCAGCCCCCCGGGGGGAACAAAAGGCCTGCCCCTGCAGTGAGGGGAGGGCCCCAGATCCCACAAGTCACCTCATTATGAGAGACAAAGAATGACTGACAGCCTTGGAGAATGAACGACTCTGCTTATTCCCAAGCAGCTAGTGCATGGACCTCGTTGCGAAGGGACTGCCTTGAAACAGGCAAAGATGCTTTAGCTTCCATACCCATTCCATTCTTTGCCTCTGTGCTGAGACCGTCAGCTGGTGTGCTGGTTTCGTGGTGACCTGTCTGCTGTGAAATGAATCGAGTTCACTGATTCATTTCATGCAAGCCACTGAATCGTCCCAGGATCATAGCTACCTTTCAGGTACTACTAAGCTAAGAATTTAAGCGGAGATGCAGAAAGCTCTGTAGCTCATTACTCATCCCTACACCATCCTGGTCTGTGTTTGACTTATGCATTTAATGAATGGCCAACTACGCCTCCAAGGTGAAACATTCACTGTTCACCCCACACCTGCGAGGGGAAACATGGCAGCTGATTAACAGTGAACAGGAAAATTACTCAGCAGTTGAGACAGGAAGTGAGTATGACCCTGTTGCCAAATGAAACAGCCGTGGATATATTTAGGAAGAGAGACTGTAAGGACCAGCTTTGTAATAGGGCAGGGACACAAGGATTTACAATCTGAACTCTTACAAAAGAGCTATTAAATATTTAACGATCTGAAGTGGGCAGGACCATGGGGTCTGCAAGCTGGCACTGCAGTCACACGGGGCTCCATAATATCGTGTTGGTTCAGTACAAATTTGGAAAGAATAATGCTACCTACTGAAGCATTATTTTCTGCACCTCTTAGATGTTCCTTAGGGACCTCTCAGCCTAATCCTGAATAACTGCAGACTCACAGCATCAAGTGGTATCTCTGTTATGTATTGATATCAGGCCTGGCTTTCCTTAGAACAAACAGTTCCCTTTTACACGCTGCCTTGAAACCATAGGATGCAGCAGCCATTTCACATGAGTCTAGAAAAGGCAGCTTGTTGGTGCTATGCAGCTGGTGGTCTTTAAATTATTCCAGAATTCCGAATGTCACAGCTGTCTGTCATGTGACCTTCAGTGTGGCCCTGCTGTCATATCATTTGGTGCAGCAGTCACATTTATTTTACAAACAGCAAGGCCTTTCGGCTCTCCCAGGACTACTGAATCTAAGACCTGGACGAAGAGTGTAAATATAATATTGCCAGCTCCAAATGTTCAAAAATCACGAGTCACACCCCCAAAATCACGAGAATTGCTTCAGAACCAGGAGGTACAAGTGCTCATGCTTGTGATTTGCTTTCTGGGTTTTGAGTCTTTGCAGTTCACTTGGGCCACGTTACCAAGCTTCTCTCTGTCACCATGAGGGCCAGAAACTTATTTTTAAAACCCCCCCTGAGATTCTCATATAGTCACATGAATCTGGGAGCTGAGATTTTAAGAAAATCACCAAATAATGTAAGACTTTTCATACAGCGCTGCCAGCTCTTGCAGCTTCAGCTATCAATGTGCAATTCACATCAGACCATCTACGTAAAGAACTCCGACGTCTGCCTTTGCCATGGAAGAGGGCAAGTAGTGTTTTCTAAATGATCTCATTTGCTATGAATAATAAAATGTTTGGAGACTTAAACACACATGACTATGTAATATGGAAATGGAAATCACAGGGGGTACTGGAAAAATTTGCAACCAAATAACCCTGCATTCTATTAATTAATATGCAAATTAGAGTGAACGGATTTCCAAAGTGAAAAACTGGGACACCTGTCGCAAGACAGATGTATTCTGGCATCTTTTTGACAAACCATGAAGTACCAGGGGGTTTTCACCATAGTGTGTGGAGGGATTATTTTTTTATTAAACGGTTAAAATCAGGAGAACGAAAGAATGACAGAGAACAGAACAGAGCAAAGAGGAAATGAATGCAACCAGCCAATCACCTTTCTCGGTCAGACTCACAACTCACCTCTGAGGCTGCATTTTCTTCTTATTTTTTCCTCTCAACTGTGTGTTTTGTGGATTATTCCTGGGTTTTAAGGCGAAAGGGATCATGATGATGATCTAGTCTGACCTCCTGCATAACACAGGCCATAAAAACCTCAGCCAGTGATTCCTACAAGCTCATAATTTTTGCATCAAGCCCTTTATATTTAAGACCCAGAAAATACAGATTTATTTTTTCTTTCTACTGATGGTGAAGTCTGGGCGGGAACATACAATCATTGACATCAGAGTTAGGACAGGCTAGTGGTCCTCCACCCTATGATAGGTGCTCCAGCCCCATAGCGCCTGCATGCTCTGGCACCACGGCTGCTATTCTACTTTATTCTGACCCTTTTCTCTTTCTTTCCTATCTCTGTTATTTCCCCCCTCCCTTTCTGTAGGTTTTTAAAAAGTTTTCCATAGAGTCTCTCGTTTTGCCTTTTATTTTTATTCCTTTTTAGCTCTCTAGTTTTTTTGGCTCCCCGACTCACCCCCTCTTTCTCTCTTCCCTTGTCGCTCCCCATTGCCCCCCGTCATCAGAAAGCTACAGGCTTATTGGGGTGAATTGCTGACTCTGAGGCCAGGTTTCAGGTGCTCCTATGGCTGAGCTGAATGCTGCAGAAGAGAAGCTAAAGCCAGCAGCCCTGAGCTGGCATTCCTATGTGCCTGGCCCTGCAAACAGCGGGGGAACAATTTGTCACTGTGTCCCGGCGCTGCTTGATCCCGATGGCCATGATGTTGAAGTTGACTCAAGCTAGACGTTGAGGTTTCTGGATACTGTGGCACACAGTTTGAACCAGACCCTCAACCACTGGAAGCTGACATAGCTCATAGATCCCAAGGCCAGAAGGGGCTGTTGCGATCATCCAGTCTGATCTCCTGTGAGACACAGGCCACAGAATGTGAAGTCAATGGAGCTGTGCCTATTTACACTGAGTGAGGATCTGGCTCTGTATCTGGATTAACAGTGCTGCCAACATTTGCCATTTTACCATAAGGTGTGCGATATTTGGAGGCAACACCATTAGGAAAGACAACTGTGTTTCTAGCTCTCATGGTTGCAGAGAAAAGCTTAAAAATTTGACCTGAACGTGCTCCAAAGACACAAAAAACAGGTGGCTGATAGTTATCAACATCAGACAGTTTAAAGATAATCAGCCAAATTCATCCTAGAAAGGCAGCTAACTAACATTAGAGATGAGTCTGGACTGGGACGCCGGAACCAGACCCTCTGGCACTTTGGAGAAGTTCAGAGCTGAACTGGGTAGCCTAGGCTTCTTGTTATTAATTATTAGTATTGTGGTAGGAGGCCCAATCATGGACAAAGTGTACAAGCATCCGTCATTGTACAAACACGTAACTAAAAGATGGGCCCTGTCCCAAAGAGCAGGCACTGGCTTTGTGTGTGAGTGAGTGTGTGATATTGCTTGCCAGTGGCTGACACGCATAGAGGATAAAAGACCTACTAATGGTTGTGCTAACAGAAGCTCTGTATTAGCTCAACTAGTTAGGGGTCTGTGTATGTGGGGCTGAAGGACCAGTGGTCTCCTCCTCCCTCCAGCACATGGTGAGCATGTATATGATTTATGTAATGATAATGTCTGTGGTTAGGAGCAGACTGCTGTCCTAGACCATCTGTAATTAATAATAATACTTACCGCCTTCCATCCAGAGATCTCAAAGCACTTTACAAAGAAAAAGGAGCATCACCAGGTATGTGATAGAAGCAGGTCTCCCAGCTCTTAACACTAGTGCCCTAGCTACTGAACCAATACTCCATGTACTGTTTTTCGACAGAAAATTGGGGTTTTGACTAAATGAAATTTTTTGGCAACAAGTGTCTGCTTTCCACAGACAATTATTATTCTTATTATTGTTTTATTGTCAAAATCTGACAATGGCTGAAAACTGACATATTTTGACCAAAAAAGGGAGTTGTAATTTGCATCTTGTCCCCCATTCTCTTCTCTGTGCCGGGATTCTCCAGGTGAACTACACCTCCCATAAGATGTCACCGCCAGGGACTCCATGAGTCACAGCTTCCCATCACCAAGAGGGGACACCTGGATGAAGTGTGAGAGATGTAGTCCAGCTGGGCATGAAGCTCAAACGACAGATCCCATTTTCAGCCAAAATATTTTGGTCTTCAGCATAAAACTTACATTTTCTGTGGAAAATTTTGATGAAAGGTTTTTTTGTTTTTTGCAAATTTCCATAAGAAATTTTTATTCCAGTCCACTTGTAGCACTGAACACCCAAACGTTGATGCACCACATCTCACATGAATAGGTGCCTACTCCCGGTATTGCCAACTCTTATGACTACTGCAAGTCTCATAATACGTGGTGCTTCCTGGAGTCATGTGAATGTGTGAGAAGCTCAGCTTTCCACTTAAACCTCAGCTCTCTATCCCTTGTGGTGCAGTATGTAACCCGAGGGTATCTCCAAAATCCAGGAGACCAATAAAAAAGAAAAGCAAATGCATTGTTTCTTTAAAATCTCCTGATTGTTAAGCCAAACTCAAGATTTTAGAGAGGCCTGATTCATAATTTTTTAATGCTTGATGCTGTCAACGCTGTGGTCTTTAAATTCTTAGCATTGTTTTCTCAATTGCCAGTGCGCATATACTATCTCAGCCTGTTAGTGCTATTGTTCTTTCCCCTACGCTAGGGTGACCAGATGTCCTGATTTTCATCCCAATATTCAGGGCTTTTTTTGGTATAGACGCCTATTACCCCCCCAGCCTGAGTTTTCACATGTGGGATCTCATCACCCTACCCTACACATGCTCGCACGCTTGCTTGCTCAGAGTGTTTACCTATTTAGAGAGCAAGCCTCTAAGTTTCCAGACAGTAGTCCCACGATTCTAAGACCAAAGCTCTCATTCGCATTCTCACAGCCCAGGGTTGTGTCTCAGTATTAAGAAAGAAACCCAACACCTCCGTGATGCAACCTGAGTGACTGTCAAAATTGCTCCACAAAGAGGTCTCCCTCCCTGCTATAAGAAGCTGAATGTCTTGGATTTCTCTTCTGTAATAAATCACAGATGCCCCTGTTGATTTTGACCGATCAACAGGCAGAAACATGTGTCTTAAACGCCTCTTGCTGGGTGTTGCTTTCCTTTCAGCAGTGCAACAAGAGAGCACTTCCACACCAAAGGATGAGCAAGGCAGCCTGCAGTGGATATCCTGCGGGTCACTCAGCCTCATGGGTCAATGCCCAGAGAGCGGCAACAGGCCACAGATACTTGTTCTGTCTATCTAAGGTCCCTATCACTGTCGCGCCTGAGCACCTCACAATCATGTCATGTATTTATCCTCTCAACACACCTCTGAGGTAGAGAGTTGCTATTATCCCCATTTACAGATGTGGAACTGAGGCACAGAGAGGCTTAGTGACATGACCAAGGTTACGTAGGATGTCTATGGCAGTGCAGGAAACCTCCAGAGTCCCATGCTGCTGCCCTACCCACTGGGTTAGCTATTTTTTGTTGTCACCCTCTTTCTACCTTTTCTGTGACATGCAATGCACAAGGCTTGGAGCTGTAAGATACTGAGGGCAAAGTCTGCTGCTGCTTTAAGCTTGTATTGGTCCATAGATATGGGATGAAATCCTGGCCCCGTTGGATTCAATGGCAAAACTCCTATTGGCTTCAGTAGGGCTCGGATTTCACCCACAGATGTTAATTTAAGACATTCAAACCCATGAACGCTACTGGCCAGATTTTCAAAAGATCTCAGCTCTTATTTAGGCACCAAAATTAAGAGGCCAGATTTTCAGGAGAGGCGAGCACATGATAAGCTAAGCCATTATGGCCAGAGTTTCAAAAAGGGTCACAGTGTCTGCTGCTGAGTGAGGAGCTGTTTTGACAATCTGGCCCCCAATGTGGATACTGGTTATCTGAAAAATCTGCCTTTAATTCCAAAGGAGATGATCCACCGTGTTTTATAGAGGAGTGGTTTTTGGAAACACACAGCTACATGGGACGGTATAAACCTTGGAAGTTACACTTGAAACATTTCTTTATCTTTGCCATGAGACTCCTTGATTGTTGTCCTAAGTTGTTATCTCAAATGCTCACCCCTCCTAGTCAGCCTGAAAAACCCAGCCACAAAAGGGCAGGGCTGGCTTTAGGATTACTGGGAGGGCTGCAAACTTGAGAGAGAATTCTTGGAGCTGGACATAGGAGCATCTTCTGCAGCAAACAGCTTCTGCTGCTGCAGAAGAAGAGATGGCCATTGTTGTCTATTGGTTTCTTGCACCTTCTTGTGACGTATCTGACAGTTGACAGGCTACTAGACTAGACAGACCCAGCTGTGAGCCAATATGCCTGGCCCGATGTTCCTAAGCAGGAATCTACCCACTTAATAGCAACCTGGATATTGACAACTTCTAGTTAATAGCAACATTTTGCCAGAAGCCCCTCCCATCCCACTGACTTGAATGTTAATGGAATTTGGAGGTTGGCATACCGCTTATTAACAACATTTTTGGAAGAAAGACCCCCACTGGCCAGCCGGTTTGCGAAGCTGCAGCCGGGGAAGGAAGAGATGGGACATGCTGAGTGCCGACTCCCGAATAGTGCAGGGTTGGGTACCGTGCATCCCCATGGGACTCCAGCATCCCCACTCTCTGTAGAAAGCCTAGGCATCACCTCCCAGAGCTTCCTTCCTTGGCTGCAGCCTCACAGACCTGCCTTCTGCTTATTGGCAACTGCTGGATAATGGCACGTTTTTGCTGGCAAGCGAGGGGCTACTAACAAGAGGTATGTGTATGGCCAGGGCGAAGTGATGTTGTAACCCACTGATGTGTGTTGTTACAGGCGCCCCTCTATGCTTGATCCATAGAGGATATGAGCCTGTGTGCGGCCTCGTTAGGACTCATTAGCTCAAACCGTAGCAGCTCACTGATTCAATCCCTGGTGTGCTGAGCAAGATGGTGGCTGTCAGGCTGTGATTCGGCAGAGGTCTGTGATGGTGGTGGACAGAAAGAGGGGGGAAATAGTTGTCCTAGTGGAATGTATCTGTGGAAGGCTAAGGAATATCTAAGGGGAGGGTCCCTGTAGGAAGTTATAGTATCGCAGGAGAGCACGCGAAGGATTTACAGAAGCTGCAGTGAAGCTAGGCGACTAGTCCATCAGCAGAGTTCCACTTTCAAGGCTTTACAAAATTTACACTGAGTGATAAGAAAAGCGTAGCGTGGTAAAAAGGAGTTCTCAAAACAATAAAAGAATCCGATGCACATGTTCGCTCCTTGCCAGCCCTTAGTGGTTAGAGCCATGTGTGTTAAGTATCCGCTGCTATGTCGTTCTGTGTCTGTCTAATTGTACTTAACAATGTCAAACTCACGAAAAGTTCTCCTCCATCACAAGGTCCGCTGTAGCTTTGAGAAGCACTTGAAAATGAAAGATAAGGCTCTCCATATAGTGCACACACCAACAAGCGCAGTGGGGTAATGATACATCATTTCCATTACTGTTCATACCGGTGATTGATGGGCCTTTCTGAATGAGATGAACTGTAATTCACCTTCCTCCCTATCTTGGTTCTTGGCCTGTTCCCTTCTCTAAGTCTTAACTGATAAAATGCAGCAATTTCCAGGACGGCTTGGTAACTGCTTCATATTCAGTGACGCCTTTGCAACGAGCTGCAAGTGAAAATACCCTTTCATGCATGCAACTCATCTCCCTTAGGGTTTACCTCCACTGCAATCAGAGGTGTGACTGCCAAGCTAGCTCAGATAACAATAGCCGTGAAGCTGAGGCAGTGGGGGGTTGTAGAACTCTGCCTTGAGCCCCCAGGTATGTACTCTAGCAGCTAGCCCGTGCCGCTGCGGCTTCACTGCTCTTGTTGTCTGAGCTGGCTAGATCAACGCTAGCTCAGGTATGTCTACCTACATATGTTGCTGGCAGATCTCTGATTGTGGTGCAGACATGCCCCAAGCCTGACTGTGACCATGTCTTCTGAGTTTGCACAGTGTATTCCATGACGTCTGCAGCGCTGCCAACCTCACGTTCAAAACTCGTGACTCAGGTCCCCAAAATCATGAGAGTGGCTTAAAAATGATATGATGTTAGAAAACGATAGATTTGGAGGTTTTTGTTGTTTGCTTTCTGTTTTTTGAGGCGTTAGGAGTTCACATTTTCAAGCTTTTCTCTGCAACCAAGAGGGCTAGAAACCGACTTTTTGTTTTCAAATGAAAGCTGATATTCTCACATCATCACACCACTGTAGCAGCTGGAGCTTTAAGAGAAATACCAAATATTGTGAGACTTGTGATAAAACTGCAAGATTTGACAACACAACCTCTTGTTGAAGAGACAACTCTTTGGTCCTTAATATATATATAAGCGCATATCATTGACAGGAATATTTGTAGTAGGACCCAAAACTAGTTAAAAGTCAGGGGCTGGGTAAGGAGGGATGAATTCTCCTCTTCTGATTTCTACTGCATATGTTGCAGATATGAAACTGCTATTGACATCTGTAATATATCAAGGCCTGGAACTCACACAGAATGGCCCACAATGCAAAGAAGAGATCAGTGCCTTGGATTGATTACATTTGTCTAAGGTGAAGTAATATTATAACAATAGTAATATTTGACTTAACTTAGTACCCGCCTAACCAAATGAATCCAGAGCACTTTACAACATTATACCTACAGCTCCACTGTGATGCCGCCACTTCTGGGCAAAAGGGTGGCAGCTAACTGATACACAGAACAACAACGGGGAAGGGAAACTTTGACCAGGCACATTTGAGCAAGCCTCCATGCGTAATAAAAGTGCCAAAGGATCTTGAATTGCCTTGGGTTCAGTCGACCGATCTACTCATAGTATAATACGTGGAATTCAGACTGCATCAACCTTTGCAGGATTTGAATCTGTGTTTCCAAAGAGTCTAGGTATTTACAGCCTGAAACTCAGGCCACTAAGTTGGCCACTATGTTGGGACCTTCAATTTAAGGGTTCATATTAATTCTATTAATAATAGTAAGATTAGATTAGTATTGAGACTAGCTGAATGACTATAGTTTGTAGTGGAAGGCCATATAATTCTATAACTACCTGAGCAGAAGGTTGAATAATTTGTCACCAGGGCCCCAAGGTGGAATTTTCTTGTGGTACATATTTTGTCGATGTTAATTAACAAGGAGAGTGGAGTAGAATGTGGATCTAGGTTTGGGTCTTTATTCTGACATGCAAACTCCAGGGTTTGGGGGTATTCAGGTTTGGCCCATTGCAGATAAAGGGCCTTATTACCATAGGTCAAATCAGAGCATGAGTTTGGGTCCAGATTTCAAACATCCCCAGTTTTGGAGGTTTCTGGTTCGGATCCATCTCTTACTCAAACAGCACCTTGCTGAACTGGAGCCATAGTCTCTGATTCAATCAGAGTATTGCCAGTTGATACATTTTCTTCTTCATGTTCCATGTTCCAAATGAAGTCACATTCCAGTGGGTCTGACAAGTCAATGCCAGTGGCAGCAGGGCGAGGCATTACATCACTTGTAATATTAAACATCCCGCATTGCAAAGGAAGTTTTAGAAACGGAATACATGGGCCAAATTCTGCTCTCCCTTACATGGCTACAAATCTGGAGTAACTCCTCAGAAGTCCTGATTATAGTCTCACACTGGTTTGATACTGTGGTAGCTCCATGAAGTTCATTGGCGTTCCCCTGGCTGGAAGGAAGAACAGATTTTTGTCCAAGAGCTGTCTCCTGGAGGTGGAGCTAAAGCAAAACTGAACCTTTTAAAATATTTTATCACTGCACTTAGGGGGAGAAAAAAGGCAGCATTAAGTAAACCTGAAATGCGCTTAGCAGCTAAGTGACACGTGCTATGTAAGTAGCAATATTATTAATATATTATTTCACCTTGGACAACATTTATCCTCTTTGAGCCATGGCATGGATCTCTTTTGCATTGTGAGTTTCTCATTGCATATTCTTGCCTTTTCCCTAAGGAGAGTTTCCCTCTGAAGGACAGTGCAGCTTGCCATTATACAGTTAATTTGAACTGATTTATTTTTGTCTTGGCTTTTGTGTCAGGTGCATATGCCTCATGGTGTGCTGAGCGTATAGACGCATACACATACACACCAGCTGCTGCTGCTTGAGCGAAAGGAGAACCTCTGCAAGTTAGCGGCATAGGACCTGTAATACATAGTTCTGATAGTCTCCATTAGAGGGCAATGGCGCACATACACAATACCAGTTCACTGCATGGCTGTAGTAGTCTCCATCCAAGGATGTATACACGCTTGGTGGCCATTAATTAATTCTGCGTCACCTACCCTCTGTGAGGTAGGTCAGTATTATCAGCCGCTCTTCAAAGCTGAGGTTCAGAAACGTTGTGTGTCTTGCCCAAAGCCACACTGTAGCAGACCCAGGAATGGATCCCTTCGTTTTTCGTTTCAGTCACTGGACACATTCCCACCTGGACAAGCTGCTCCTAGAGTGTTTCCTTATTTTAATCCTGATCAATGTTAGTCCTGGAGGGCTGGCCAGTGTTTGTGCAGCTGTGTGATGTATCTGATGGGCTTACAGTACAGCACGCTGTAATATGGGTTTGAGATTAGTCACTGGAGATTGCTGCCTCGCCACCTGGGATCACTTAGCCTGGACTAAGCCACAAGTATAATATCTTTCACAATTAGAGTTTCATGAGTTTTTATTCCCAGAAGCAAGATGGGGATTTTTGTTTACCTGAACTCTGCTTCCTCACAGCTGGACATTTCTTGCTTTTTAGAGGTGAAAAAGTTTTTCGCGGCGATTCAAGTGATCTGTTGTGATTCAGACATGCTGCTTTCTTCTTTCTTTCTTAGACCGACTTAAATGGTCCCAGGCTTAGGGTGAACCCTTGAGCTGTTAAAGGGACAGGGGCAAGTTCTTTAGCTCAGAAACGCAACACACTGTGGTAAAGTCATCTTTGTTCTCATAGGAAATACAGCCTCATTCCAGCCTTTAGCAATGGTGTCTATCTCGTCAGTCTGCCCAGCGCTGGTTATTTTTTTTTAATGCTGGACATACTGTGCACCCCAGGCATAAATAAAGGCACGTGTAAGTGTTTGTGTAGGTAGCAGAGTTGGAGAATGCCCTAACTTTCTACCTCTGGAAACCTCCCTTCAAATCACAAAACAGGCCAGTTGCATCCCTGAGGTAAATCCATTGACCTCGGTGGGGACGAATTAGGCCCCAGTGAGTTTGTCTCTGTCTCGTCCTTCCCAAATTCGTTAACATCATTACAAAAAATACTGCGTGTGGCCTGATGATTTGGCTGGAATGACAGACAGTCTCTGATCCAGGTAGGCCTGGGGCTTACTGTGGAGTGGAACTGGCTGAGGGGCTGTGGCAGGGCTCGGTACGGCCTCACGACAGGAGCAAGTGGAGGGTCTGGAGTGATGTATCTATGCGGGGCTGTCTAGACTCCAAAAGGGACACTAAGAGGGGTGTTGCAAGTCAGTCCTAGCAAAGCCAATGACGCTTTAAAAGCTTCCTCACCTGCCAAAAGAGCCTGGCTGGTGCAGGGTGAGGTGTGAGCAGGTAAGAGGTCTGAGTGGGTTTCCATTGTCAGGCCTCCATAGAGAGCCTTTCAGTTCTGGACCAATGCATTGAGGGTGGCATTCAGGTGAGCATTTGCTCAGGGCTTTCCTGATTCCATTCTCACAGGAGTCACTGGCGAAACTTCGGTTGCAGGGCTGGCCTTATGGGTGGGTACCATGGTCCGGGGGGCGCCGTGGTCAAGAGGCAAGGAACAGGGCAGGCCTGGGTTGAGAGGCCGTAGAAGGGAGCTTGGAGCATTGGGGGGAAGAAGGGAAGGCAGCAGGGCCCGGGAGCAATTGGGGGGTGGAGCCTGGGGAGGCAGCGAGGGCTGGAAGGGTGGGTGGGGGCCAGGGGATGCAGCAGGGGCCAACGGTGATGGGGGAATGGTTGGGGGACCCCAGAAGGCAGTGAGGGCCAGGAGCGATGGGGGGTGTGTGTGTGTGTGTGTGGGGGGGGGGCCCAGGGAGGCCGTTGGGGCCAGGGATACCAAAATACAAGTTTGCCCAGGGTGCCGTTTTCTGTAAGGCTGGCCCTATTCAGTTGACTTCACCGGGAGCTGAATCCTACCATTGCTGGATGCGTTTGAAAATCTCACTCTTACGCTACAGCTGCCCCCTTTTTTTTTTGGCCGCCTACTGTGATTCTTTCAAAAAGAGTTTCCAGCGTTTGTTCCGAGGGGCGGAGGGGCCCATCTTGCAGAGGCTGGTTTCAAGAGCTGAATATGTTCAGCCTTGCAAAAAAAAAAAAAAAAAAAAAAGCAGTTGAGAGGTGACTTAATCATGCTTTACAATTTCTTGATGGGTTCACACGAGGATCTAGGACAAGGGTCATTCATATGGCAAGGTAAAAGAGTCACATGAGGTCAGGAATTAAAGCTAATGAAGGGGAGCTTTAGGCTGGATTGCAAGAAGGGATTTTTATTACAAGGGTGGATGATCAATAGACGAATAAACTGCCAAAGGAGCCACTCAAGCAGGTAGCATAAAGGAATCTAATCCCATGAGAGCTAGTACTCCGAGAGGCATGCTCCTTAGAGGATGGTGGCAATCCTAGCTCCCAAATTCTAATCCTGGATCTGACAATACCACCCTGTGTGGCTTTGGGCAAGTCACGTCACCACTCTGCCTCAGTTTCTCTGTCTGTAAAATGGAGCTAGGAAAACCAGCCTCAGGGGATGTGGAGGATGGATTTATTAATGGCTGCAGACAATGAAGGTGCTGATTGTTATTATTGTGCTGCAAGTGGTTATACCTACAGGGAAGCAGGGTGGAAATTCTGTGGGAAGAGCTGGGAAAGGATGGAGCTCTGGGTCTCTTACTCCTCAGATACTCCCTACTGCTCTGTTTCCTTAAACTGCCCTCAGCCCAACAGGAGAGACAGGGAAGTGTCGCAATGTCTGGGCCAGATCCTGTTCCTGTTGAAGTCAGTGCAAATTCTGCCATTGACTGCAAGAATCACTCTGGACCTCTGGGAAAAACACTCTTTCATTATCCCATCTCACCAATTGCAAAGGGGTTTTGTGTTGTTTTATAGGAAATACATTATGCAGAAGGTGATTACTTTGAAAATTTGAAATGGAATTGTTAGTCCAGGACTGAAGTACTTTGTCAAACTTTGTTTGTAGTGCAGTTATGATCAGAAAAGCGTCTGTATTCACTGGATCTGATTCTTGTGGGTATTTGGATCATATCTCATCCCTCTGCAGACAAAACCAAGTTTTTGCTCCTATTAGAACAGGGGAGCTAAGACTGGTCTGGAAAATCCCGTGGAGTTCTACTCTACCTTATACATGGCCGGCAAAATTCTCACTTACATTGTGAGTGCAGAATCTCTACTGATGATGACAATTTGTGTGTATACAGTACCTTTCATCCAAGGATCTCCAGGTACTTTACAAACACTATAGTAGAGAAACAGAAATTATTACTAGAACCAGCCAGAAAATGGAGTTTTTCATTTTTATGCAGAAAATGTCTACTTTTTTGAAATTTTCAGCCAAAAAGGGGATTTAGGTTATTCAATGAAAATTTGCAGTGTTCTGCAGAAAGAAGACACTTTTCTTTTTGTTTTTTTGAAAACTCAATTCACCCCCCCCCCCCCCCCATTCCCCTCTCCCCTGCAAAGAAAAGTGTAGACAAAATATTTTTGACCAGCCCTTGATATTATACGCATTTATTACCTGAATTTGACAGTGGAGGAACTGAGGCACACTCATTCAGGAAATTGCTCAGGATCACACATTGCATTAATGGCAGAGTTAACAATAGGACCCATTTATCCTAGCACCTCATCCACTTATAAACATCAGATCAGCTTCTTATATACAATTTGCAGATCTTAATCTTTCTGACCTGTGGTTGAGTTTGCAGTGCTGACAGATAGAGGCCCAGTGTCACTGGGCCATCTCACAGCAGCAGAGAATTTGGCTCGTAATGTTTATCTAAGAGGGCACAGCAGATCTGAAGTAATTGAAAGGGACTAAATAAGGGGTGCTGTGATGTTATTGTAACAGTCATTTTAATGAATATAACTGCATTTTTCAATTGAATAGGCTGTATTTTTTTAAATTTAAAAAACGAAAGGTCTGTTTTCAGGTTGGAGTTCTTTTGTTGTTCTTCTTTTGCTCAAGTGACATAGCTCAGTGCTTTTAAAAGAACATATTTTGTAGAGCAATGGGTCCCAACCTTTTTGAGTGAAAGCCCCACTAGATAACGCTAGGTAAAACACGCATCCCCCTCATCCCCCTGCCCCGCTCCCTCACCAGCCATAAACACATATAATCCCTAGCTTCCCTGGCACAGCTGCCACTGCATGTCCCATGTAGCCCTGCCTCTTCCCGTCCCTCATGGACTGAGGATAACAGAGGCGGGCCCTGTTCTAGGCCCCCACCGGCGTGGGGCTGCTCCTCTCTGATTGGGTGACCGGCCAGTGCGGGGCTGCGGATGCTGCTGCTGCTGCTGCTCCTCCGCTCCGGCGGCACAGAGTTTAAGGCTGCTGCACCCAGCATGGAGCTCTGGGGGCTAAATGACCTCAATGTTACTGAAGGTTGGGAACCGTTGTTGTAGAGGGCAAAGTGAATACAATCTGCAAAGTACATAGGCAACAACGCAATAATTGTGCAAGCAGGGATAAATGATGGTTTTATCATCTGAAATACAAGATTCTTTATTACTCTGATGGGCGCTTTAGAGTTTGTTTGTGTCTAAAAGTATGGTTTTTAAGAAATGTCACAGAATTGGGGAACTCAAAATCATGGCTTGGGATGGTCTGTGCTAGAATACCTGAGACCCAATTTTGATCTCACTTCAGTTGAGTTACTCTTGTTTTACAGCAGGGCAAGTCACCCTTCTCTCAAGCTTTTTTTGTTATAGTGATTAATTTTAAGGCTAATTTCTCCATGATCCAAAATAAAATCACAGCCTGTACTGCATTGATCCGATATAAAGCTCCGTCGTGTGCTGCACTGATGCACATTTCAGTTTGAAATAATCAACTTAAAGTGTAGAATAACCACTGTTTTCACCTTTATGCTCCTCTCTGGTGTTATGCAAATTAGCACAGTTCCATTGCTCCATCAATAGGTGGCGTTAGTTATTTCTACATTCTGTACAACAGGGAGTCAAATCCCATTCCCTTCATTCCGGTTAACTAAAGTTCAGCCATGCCCCGAGGACGGCAACAGTTTTAAAAGGGCTATGCTGGAATTCCTGTTACTGAACTCTGTGCCTGAAATTATAGAATCATGGAAGATTAGGGTTGGGAGAGACCTCAGGAGGTCATCTAGTCCAACCCACTGCTCAAAGCAGGACCAACCCCAACTAAATCATCCCTAGCCAGAGCTTTGTCAAGCCACATCTTAAAAACCTCTAAGGGTAGAGATTCCACCACCTCCCTAGGTAACCCATTCCAGTGCTTCACCACCCTCCTAGTGAAAAACTTTTTCCTAATATCCAACCTAGACCTGCCCCACTGCAACTTGAGACCATTGCGCCTTGTTCTGTCATCTACTACCACTGAGAACAGCCTAGCTCCATCCGCTTTGGGACCCCCCTTCAGGTAGTTAAAGGCTGCTATCAAATCCCTCCTCATTCTTCTCTTCTGCAGACTAAACAAGCCTAGTTCCCTCAGCCTCTCCTCATAAGTCATGTGCTCCAGCCCCCTAATCATTTTCATTGCCCTCTGCTGGACTCGCTCCAATTTGTCCACATCCTGTCTGTAGTGGGGGGCCCAAAACTGGAAACACTACTCACCAATGCCAAATAGAGGGAAATAATCACTTCTCGATCTGCTGGCAATGCTCCTACTAATGCAGCCCAATATGCCATTAGCCTTCTTGGCAATAAGAGCACACTGTTGACTCATAACCAGCTTCTTGTCCACTGTAACCCCCAGGTCCTTTAATGCAGAACTACTGCCTAGCCCGTCAGTCCCCAGTCTGTAGCAGCGCATGAAATTCTTCCATCCTAAGTGCAGGACTTTGCACTTGTCCTTGTTGAACCTCCTCAGATTTCTTTTGGCCCAATCCTCCAATTTGTCTAGGTCATGCTGAATCCTATCCCTACCTTCTAGCATATCTACCACTCATACAGTTGCAACTTCATCAATGCCCATAGCTTACTGGCTCCAGGGGTGCAAGGTGCCCCAGGACTTGGAGACAACTGGTGTTGTAAATAAGGCCGGCAGGTTAACCCTTTAAGGGTTCAATCCCTTTTAATCTGCACATGACAATGACTCCTAGGATGAGAGGGTCAGATTCATGCTAGTGTCCACACCAGCGCAAGGACCTGGCAGAGGAAAGTCCACCTGGGGTGAGGGTGCATCCATGCAAAGTCTCTACAATCTCCTCTCCATCATGGGCAATCAGTGATCATCAGTGTCTACCAGCTGGGGGATTTCCTGGAAACATCTTTCCTTGGCATAAGCCCCTAGAAGTGGGCAGTAGCGGCCTCTTACAGGGGAGAATTCCACTCTACACCATGGGGTGCTGCAGCTTTTGCTGATGTCGGAAAGTGTGGTTGGAACATCCCTGGGCCCGGAGGTGAAACATGCACATCCACAGGAAAAGCATCAAGAGTCAAATACAACAAAAGATGCATGTCAGTGAGACTGGTCTCTTCCCACCTGAGACTGCAGAAGCTCAGATTCTAGGTGTGTTGCTCTGAACCTGCCTCTGAACACCTATCTGGATCGACTGAGCATTCAGTGAAGAGCCGCTCAATCGATCCAGAAGTCGACGCAGTAAAACCACCCCTCAAATGGCGTAGCGCTGCGTTGATGGGAACACGGTTCCCGTTGGTGCAGTGCAATGAAGGTGCCGCGCAGAAGGGAAGCACAGCAGTCGACGGGAGTTACGCAAGCTACTCTGTGCAGTTTGCGTAACTCCCGTCGCCTGCCACCAAATCGCCGGGTAAGTGTAGACCGGGGCTCAGTAAAATGAACGGAGCGGTCAGATCTCTTCTGAGTGTGAAGGGCAGCCTGAGAGGAAGGAAGATGCACGAGGGGGGAGCAGAAAAATGAACGTTTGCAACTGGCATATGACAGTGTTGCAATAAGTAGAGCTGGCTGAAAACTTGTGGGAACTTTTGTTTTTGTTGCAAAAATATATGCTTCCCTCTTCTTGTTGACAAAATTTTAATTTTGAAATTGATTCAGTTCTAGCAATAAGTGCTAATGACAATATCATACTCTTGCTGCTCATTGTTCATATTATTTCATTATTTATTTGTGTTACAGCAGCCACCATCAAGATCACGACGCCATTGTGGTACGTGCTGTACCACCCCATAGAGAAAGAGACAGTCCGTGCTCCTAAGCTCATACAATCTAAATAGGCAAGGTAGATAAAGATGTGGATGGAGAAACAGAGGGGCACAGAGAGGTGGTGTGGCTTGTCTAAGGTCACAGAGCTGGTTAGTCTTTTTGACCTGTGTTTGTACAGCACCTAGCACAATGAGATCCTGGTCCATGACTAAGTAATGGTAAAGCTACAGTAATATAAATGATATGGCTGTGGTAATACAAATAATAATGGCAAAGGAGTAAAACGCAGATGTCCTGACTCCCAGGCCCGTACATTATCCACTAGACCATGCAGCCTCTCAAGCATAGCATTACTTCTTTTTTGTGTGTGGTAGTCAACCTATAGCAGGAAGAAAAAACTCTAACCTCAGTTACAAAGTGAGGTACAGAAATGTAATAGTATTGCAGGGTGTAAGAATTAGAAGCTGAGACTGAAGGGCCCGGCTGAAATCCATCTCTCTTGCTTTGTCATTAAATTGAAACTCACACAGATTTGTCACAGGTCAGGATAATTTAAGATGTAATTTCTTGGCAGATGAATGGACTTTCTGAATCAATTCTGCAATCCCCGATGTCAGTGGGGCGCCAGTCATTGACTGCTGGCGCTAACTGAACTGCCCAGTTTTTCTCTCCGTGTCATTAGGCGGTTATATGGAAGTTAAATTATATGGATGTCAAATCTAGCTGCCTGTTAATGGAATCAAGCTACTTGACCTTAATGTTGTGATTGATATTTAATTTGAAGTTGCTATGTCTCCGAACACTGACAGGGTGCAGCGAAAAGAGCCATGCGGAAACTGAGCTCCAAAGACACTGAAATTAAACTAAATTAACTAAATTAAAATAATTGGCAAAGTCCTTGGCCACTAGAGGTTAAATTCAGAGCTAAAGGCAGTGTATTTTTCTCCTTACATCCATGTATATCCTTTCGAGGGACCGTAGGCACTTGCATACCGGAGCAATGAGTGTCAGAGATATCGTTGGTCAGTCTTTGGGCTTACTGCAAATTCAGGCCTGTAAATTCTGTTCAACAAAGGCCCATCTCTCTCCATTTCGGGTACTTATACGGCTCTTATTACTACAGTATCCAAAGACCTTTCACTCTGTAACCTATTTATCCTTACAACACCCTGTGAGGTAGGGAAGTGCTATTCTCTCCCCAGGTTACAGCTGGGCACCAAGGGATAGATTCACAAAAGAACGTAGGTTCCAAAAGAGGCCGTTGGGCCACTTTAGGTGCCTATATCCAGCATCTAGGCCCTACTGACATTCTCAAAACAACCATTCAGTCACCACCTATCCCCGTAGGTGCCGAAGTTTCCATCCATAGGCGTAAGAACCCATGGTTCATCTAGCCCAGCATCCTGTCTCCAACAGTGGCTCATAAAAGAACTTCCAGGGGAATGTACTGAGCAGGGCAATTATGGAACGATCCACTCCTGGCTTCTGGTAGTCAGAAATTTAGGATCACCCTGAGCACAGGCTGATATACCTCAACATCTTGGCTAATAGCCATTGAGGGACTTAGCCACCATGAACTTATCCAGTTTCTTTTTAAAAATCCAGTTATACTTTTGGCCATCACAATATCCCCTGGTCATGAGTTCCACAGGCTAGTTTGCGCATTGTATGAAAAATATTTCCTCTTGTTAGTGTTAAAGCTGCTGCCTATTAATTTTATTGGATTGCCCCTCATTTATGTTTTGTAGGAAAGGGTAAATAATACTTTTCTATTCACTTTTTCCACGCCATTCATGATTTAATAGACCTCTGTCATATCACCCATCAATCATCTCTTTTCTAAGCTGAACAGCCCTAATCTTTTTAGTCTTTCCCTGTATGGAAGCTGCTCCATACCCAACCTAGATCATTTTTGTTGCCCTTCTTTGAACTTTTTCCAGTTCCTGTATATCCTTTTTGAGATGGGGCAACAGAGCGTGACACAGTATTGAAGAGTTGAGCACACCATGGATTGATATAGTGGCATTTTTCTATCCTTTTTCTAATAGTTTCTAATATACTGTTAGGTGTTTTGACTGCTGCTGCACACTGAGAGGAAGTTTTCAGAGAACTATCCATGGCGACTCCAAGATCTCTTTCTTGGGTGGTAACAGCTGATTTAGTATATATAGTTGGGATTGTTTTCGCCAACGTGTGTGGCACTTAATCTTCAACTTCATCTGCCATGTTGTTGCCTGGTCACCCAGTTTTGTAAAATCCCTTTGTAACTCTTCACAGTCAGCTTTGGACTTAACTATCTTGAGTTATTTTGTATCATCTGCAAACTTTGCCACCTCACTGTTCACCCCTTTTGCCATATCATTAATGAATTTGTTGGATAGCATAGGTCTCAGTACAGATCCTTGGCGGACCCTGCTGTTCACCTTTCTGCATTGTGAAAACTGACTATTTATTCCTATCTTTGTGGATCAGTTTCTGACCATTGAAAGAACCTTCCCTCTTATCCCATGGCTACTTAGTTTTCTTAAGAGCCTTTGATGAGGGACCTTGTCAAAGGTGTTTGAAAATACAAGTACACTATATCGACTAGGTCACTCGTATCTACATGCTAGCTGACACCTTCAAAGAATCCTGATCGATTGGTGAGACATGACTTCCCTTTACAAAAGCCATATTGACTCTTCCCCAGCAAATCGTGTTGATCTATGTCTCTGATCATTCTGTACTTTTCCATAGTTTTTAGAGTTGCCCGTCACTCAAGTTCAATTTACTAGCCTGTAATTGCCAGGATCTCCTTTGGAGTTTTTTTTGAAAAATCGATATTACATTAGCTACCTTTGAGTCATCTGGTACATGGGCCGATTTCAGTGACAGGCATGCACAAAGCCACCTAAATCCTGACACTGCCCCATAGCTAATAAGCTGCTCAAAGCCTTAGTTCTCACCTAAACCCCTGGCAGGATTCTCTGTGGGGGCTGTTGTGGTAGACATGCTTAGAGCATACCTAACCTACACAAATGACAGATGGGTATGAGCAATGTTCTGGTGTGCATGCATCCATTTGTCTCAGAATGATCAATAGCCCCCTGGTTAGTGCCCCCCCAGGATATGGAAAAACCAGGCAGGGCCCCCACATGGGGGTGGACAAGGGTACACTTTACTGGGGCCTGGAGGCCCTGGGGGGCCCGGCTCAGGCTGCACCCCCCATTATGTGTGTGGGAGAGGGCCTGTGTTACAAGTTTGTACTGGGCCCGAAAAAATTATTCTTGGGCCCTGAACCCAGGTTCGAATCCTGCCCCACATCTGATTTGAAGGAGGGACTTGAACCTAGAATGCAGCTGCCTCAGGGGAGTGCTGTAACCACAAGGCGACAGTTGATGTCTTGCTTTTGTCCCTGCAGTCTCTGGCCCACTGAATACTTAATTATTTGTACAACGTGGAACAGCTTCAACAAGTGTGACTGAGGGAGTCCTACCTCAGACAAGCCAGTAAGCCTGATGGGTAGGATGTTCCTCTGGGAGAGCTGGGGTAGCTGCTTAACTCCAGGAGAGATTTCACACCTCAGCGGGGATAGGTGCCTCCCTGCACTCTGTCAGCCAGACACTGAAGGCCCAGGTCTATGGGAGTTGGGCACTTTTGTCCCTTTGTGGATCTGCCTGTGAAGCCCCACCCCTTTCCTGTGCATTTCACTCCTAGTTACCATCGGCAGCTCCTCATTGATCTTCCTGGCTTCTGAGAATCCCTTTCTGAGGCTAGTCTACAATGAGAAGTTACATCAGCATCGCTCTATCAGCCAATGGCATCAGCCTGATGGCTGTAGCCATGCAACACAACCCCCGGCGTAGACGTAGCTACATCAGTAGAAGAGGGCCTCCGTCAATGTAGCTAAATTCATTGGGGGAAGATGACATTCTTACACTGACCGCAAAACCACCTCTGCCTGCATAGGCTGGGTCCGCATGATGGGGCTATGCCAGTGGGCCCATAGCATAGACCTCCTCTGGGGCATGTCAGTCTCCTCACAAGGTGCCTAACTCAGGAGTCCACTGGGCAGCCGGACAGCTGGGAGCTGCAATGCCAAAACATCCTTTGGGACGCTAGCGCTGAGGGACTGGGTCACCCACGCTTGCGCTGGAAGTCTGTGGCGGAGCGCGTGACTGCACCCAGGTCTCCAGTATCCCAGGCTGGCGCCATAACCCCTGCTCCAGCCGGCCTTCCTCTGTTGTGCTGCTCAGCTCAGTTCATGCGTTTTCATGCGCTTGCAGCACAGCCCGCTTGGAACGGAGCTGGAGGAACAGCCAGGCTGGGATGCACTGGGTGAAGTGGTGCCTGGCACTAGCTTGTAACATGCGCTGGGGTCTTTCAGGAAGAACGGCTCCGGGGGAGATCCGATGTATGCAGAAATGGCCACAGTACTTGAATGCTCAGGGCTTGTATGGAAATGTAAGTCGGCGTCTCCATCGTCTGTATGGTATTATCTTGGGGATACTGATAGCTGTCATTAAGGCGCCAGTAGCTTTACCATGTAAATTACAGCTATCGTGTATGTTAGAGATAAGGGTATTCAGACCCTGGCTATTGCTATGAGCTCCTCTCTCGTGTGTATCATGTTGGCATCATCTAGTTGGCATTCCCAGGCACAAACTAGTGCTGTGGGCCAGAGAGAGATGCCGATCAATCATTCAGTCAAAACTTTGCTTTCTCCAGGGCGGTCACGCTAGTTCACAAATGTCTGGAAACCGTGGTCTTTACGGGTCCTAGTACAGCACCAAGACTTGGTGTGGTGGCAAGCTCAACCCAATGCTTGCTGTGAAACAGCAGGAGATTGAAGGGAGTGAGATGGACCTGGGGCAGAAAGGCCCTGCCCCCGATTCTGCCACTAAGATGCTATACGGCCTAAGGCAATGCACGTTGTCGCTCCATGCCTCAGTTTCCCCATGTTAAAATGAGGGTAACAACATAGTACTTACCCACCTTTGTAAAGCACTTTGAAATCCTTGGGTGCTATTTAAGGACACAATGTGCAATCTAGGGAGTGCTATGTCTCGCCTTCCCAGCAGGACTCTTGGTTCCAACCTGTGTGCAGGAACCAAAATCTCAGAAATATCAAAAGAAACTCACCGATGAAACAGAAAGGTCATAATAATGCCAGGCAGGAGGTCATGTATGCAGCTACAAACCTCTGTTAAATATCCACCAAAGATTAGCCTATCTTCTATGAAAGGCCAAGAGCTATTAAGGTCGCTGGGTTTTGAATTCCTTCTGTCATGTATTCAAACAATCAGCTTCTAAAAACTGACCAGACCACTTTCCAAATGGAGATGGAACTTCAGGAACAGCCAATTCGAAGGAGAAGGTCACTTGCTAGGAGATTCACCAATGAGGAATGTATAAGGAAAGTATAAGCAGAGTTAGGCCAGTCCAGAATGCTGTTGAACCCTCCCCCCTCCCCCCCCATGAAAGAGACTCATCAAAGGCCATACAATGAGCAAATAGCAGAGCAAGGAATAATACCCATGAGCCTTGACTCCCATTTCTTAGCTCTTACCACTACAAACCACAGCCTGTTAATTAACTCTCAGCGTTAATAGCAACAATTATTACAGATATTGTTTTGCCAAATAGCTATGAACAGAAACATACACCTCTATTTGCACTGACCTTTCTAATTGCCTGCCTGACCTCTTCAACTTGAGAATTTCAATTGGTCCAATCTCCAGGACCTGTGTCTTTTTCTGAGTGACCAGTTTCAGGAGAAAATTCATGCAGCACAAGATGAGAAAAGGGGACCGATGATATGTAGCAGTCTGAAAAAGTTGAGGCTCTACCTTTGATTTATCTTACAGCTGTTACAATCTAGTGAAGAATAATGGCTGGATTATAACGATTTCTCTTTAAATCTAAAATTCCATCGCTGATAATACAGAAACCATCCAACATTTTGCCAGAAAATGCCCAAGCATTTCTGGCTATGCAGCAGCAACCTCCAATATTCCTAGAGCTGGGCCAACCCACCTGATTAAACTAGTGCACAAATGAGTTTAAGCAATAAGTAAATAATAATAACAACAGCATTAGCTGGTAATTGCAGCCCCATTTAAATTTGGAGGGTTGGGGGAAAATCAATGCATGCAAAATGGAAATGGACAAAATCAATATAGAACACTGGTTTTCACCTGCTTTTCATTTGTGGACCCCTAAAAAATTTCAAATGGAGGTGAGGACCCCTTTGGAAATCTTAGATATAGTCTGCAGACTCCCAGAGGTCCGCGGATCACAGGTTGAAAACCGTAGATATAGGATAACAACATTCATTGCAAACGTAATTGGCAGTGTCCCTTTAAGAAGACGTTTCAAATGCTGCCATGGTCTTAGTGAAGGTGAATGGGGATACGTCAGAAGGCTTTGAAAATCGGCAATGATTTGGGTATAAGTTTAAAGTAAAGCCATCAATATGTACACATAACCTGTTATTGTTTATTATTTGCATAACAGTAGCTGGGCTACACAAACACAGAGTGAGAGGGCAGTCTTTGCCCAGAAGCGCTTACAATATAAGCAGACAAGAGAAAGAAATCGTGGGAGGGGAAACAGAGGTGAAATGATTGAAGGTCATACAGCAGGCCAGTGGTAGTGCTGGACTAGAACTCAAGGCCTTTGGCTCCCCGAGGTGCATTAACCACTGAGCCTCTCTGTTTGCATTTTGCTCCCCCTGTGGCGAGACTGGCAGATGCGCATGGAGGCGCCTGAGAGAAGGTGCTGCAGGAATCCTTCAGGAAAGTCTTGGTAGTGAAAGTAAGTGACCAGCAAGTCAGGGTGCTCTGATGTTAGATTAGGGTCTTAGGAGCCAGAACTCCCAGGTTCTAGTCCCAGCTCTGCTTGTGACTTTGGACAAGTTGCTTAACTGATGTTTACCCATCTGTAAAATGGGCATAAAAATTACTTGATTGTAAAGTACACTAAGGAAGGCGCTTGGCAGTTGGTGTCAGCACTGGCGTTAGAACTCAGGCATTCTCTGCTGCTGGCATCCCACTAGCCCAGTGGTTCCCAACCTGTGGCCCGCTGGCCAAAAGTGGCCCACAGGGTCTTTCAGAGTGACCCGCCGCTCCCCTCCCGCTGGCTGCAGAAGGGAGCCGCCGCCTAAGTCCCCAGGTGGAGCACATTGCCGGTGCAGGCTCCTTGCTGCAGCTAAGGGGATGTGAGATCAGCGCTCCCCTCCCCCTGGCTGTAGCAGGGAGCAGGACAAAGTACTCTGCCTGGGTCCATAGGTGCTGGGGTCCCTGCTGGAGCCAGAGGGGAGCACTTACCTCCTGTTCCCCTGGCTGCAGAAGGGAACCGCTGCCTAGGGATCCAGGTGGAGCACACCAGTCCCTGCTGCAGCTAGGGGGACGGGAGCTCCTCCTGGCTGAACTCCTTCCCTCCGGCTGCAGTGGCGGAGGGGGGCTGCGGGCAGAGACTGGTGCCCTTCAGGGTTGTAAAAATCATATTTGTGGCCCTTGAACCAAAAAGATTGGGAACCACTGGCTAGCCTTTCTCCTGGCAGCTGGGCTTTCGACACCTGAAGTCAAAGAAACTATGGATCAGGGTTGACGAGTCCAAAACTGCAGCCTGCCCGACAAACAGCACCATTTAAAACTGTCCTCCTGAGACTCCTGGCCCTGCCAAGGGCACATAAAACCCTTCCCAAATCCGCTCCTCTCCAGGGCAAAGCAGGGCCACGCTGCCTCGTACAAACACATGCAGACCAGTAACAGTGGTTCTGGGTCTGGATGGCTGTCTGTCCAAATCACGTAGTGAGAAGGTGGCAATCAGAGAGGGCAGGTAGCCTCCTAGATGATGTGGCTATAGCCTCAGATACTCTGGCTGGCATTTGAATAGGCAGCAAGCGGAAAGGGCCGATGTACAGGCTAGTCTCTTTAGCTGACAATTCCCCTGCAAGGGATGATGGGCAAAGCAATTTCAGTAAGTGCTAGCACTGCTGAGCTTGTAACGAAAGAGGTATCGGGGCTCAAGTGACTGTTTTTACTTTCACAACAGCCCTGGTGGGCCCAGAGGTGCTGGGACTGGGGCTATGCACCGCCAAGCCGACAGGTGCCGGGTCTTCCCAGGGCTGAGCCCCGGCACAAATTAAGCACTGTGTGCTGGGGTTGGTGAAATGAGTCCCACCTGTTTGTCTGCAAAGAATCTGGCCTATTGAAATCCCAGGACGATGGGTGGAGCTCACCAGAACAAAAGGCCCCCATCCCCTGAGGTGGATTGACAGACCAGGAGTGTAACGTGGGCCCTTATCAATTGCAGGTCTTTATCCTTCTCTTTGCCATCTGGGATTGATGTTTCAGTTGCCAGGGGCTCCAGGCAGGTCACACAGGCTAATAAGCCCCTTGGATTTCTCCTGAGTGAGTCATTTGTCGTGTGCGTTCCAATCCGTACGTCTTCCTTTTATCATGCTCCCTTTGTTCGCCAGCTCTTTATTGTCACACTGCTGCAAGAAGGGAGGAATCATCCCAGGCTGCCCCTCAGGCCCAGATCCCTCTCTCTCCTTTACACCAGAATGCCAGGGCTTCCCCAGAAACAGTGGCAGGACGGGGTCCAAAACTTGCACCCAGCACAAATCTGCTGCACTTGCTCACCTTTCTCACGTCAGTTGCTCTGACCCCTGTGGGCTGCTTGTGTGGGTGAGGTGAGCAGGATCAGGCCCTGCGAATGATTCCTTGGGACCTCCCTTCCTGCTCTCACGAGCCGAGTTGGGGTGTAGAGCAGTCTTCAGAAGTGGCGCCTGGTGCTTTTCATTCAAATCCCTGCCTGTTCCCCAGTGAACGGCAGGACAGAGGCATTTGCTGCTTTGTCCTTTGGTCCAGCAGCCATGATAGAATTTCCTCTAAGCCGTTACACCCAGCTGGAGGGGCTGTGGGATTACAGATGAGCAAAGATGGGGCTGAACCTAAACCAAGCCCCTCCACACTTTGAAGCAATTCCTATTATTATTTATTTGTGTTGCAGCCAGAAAGGAATTTCATGGCTGGCCACTAATTCCATAAAGACCCAAACCAAAATCCTGACTTTGCCCCCAAACGTTGGCAGAGTTTAGCTTTGTATCAGAACTGCATGGCTGCCTCATCTCTACACATGAATGAACATGATATTGAGCAGTCAGTGCAACCTTCTATTAAACTGAGGCACAGACGGGCAAAGTGACTTTGCCATTGTCACAGAGTGAGTCCGAGTCAAGATTAGTTCTTGGCTCCCAAATCAAACTGCCTCTCTAGTTATTATTGTTTATTGAGTGCCCATGCTGTGCAGCTGTTTCTGTATGAACCTATCGACGGACTCTATTGCTGTTTCAATCAAAGCACAGTCTAGCAAACACAGGCATCATAGGATTGGAAGGGGCCGTGAGAGGTCATCTAGTCCAGTCCCCTGCATTTATTGCAGGACCAAGCATTATCCAGACCATCCCTGACAGGTGTTTGTCTAACCTGCTCTTAAAATCTCCAATCATGGAAATCCCACAACTTCCCTAGGAAATTTACTCCAGTGCTTAATTACCTGACAGATAGGAAGTTTTTTCTAGTGTCCAACCTAAAGCGCCCTTGTTGCAATTTAAGCCCATTGTTTCTCGTCCTATACTCAGAGGTTAAAAAGAACAATTTTTCTTCCTCCTTCTTGTAATAACCTTTTATGTATTTGAAAACTTTTGTCATGTCCCCTCTCAGTCTTTTCTTCTCCAGATTAAACAAACCCAATATTTTCAATTTTCTATTGTAGGATGTATTTTCTAGACCTTTAATCATTTTTGTTTCTCTTCTCTGGACTTTCTCCAATTTGTCCACATCTTTCCTGAAATGGGGTGCCCAGAACTGGACACAATACTCCAGCTGAGGCCTGATCAGCGCGGAGTTTTACTTCTTGTGTATTGCTTATAACAATCCTGCTAATTCATCCCAGAATCATGTTTGCTTTTGCAACAGTGTTACACTGTTGACTCATATTTAGCTTCTGACCCACTATGACCTCCAGATCCCTTTTTGCAGTACCCTTTCCTAGGCAGTCAGTTCCCATTTTGTATGTGTGCAGCTGATTGCTCCTTCCTAAGTGGAGTACTTTGCATTTGTTCTTATTAAATTTCATTCTATTTACTTCAGCCCATTTCTCCAGTTTGTCCAATCATTTTGAATTTTAATTCTATCCTCTAAAGCACTTGAAACCCTTCCCAGCTGGGTATCATCCGCAAACTTTGTAAGTGTACTCTCTATTCCATTATCTAAATCATGGATGAAGACATTGAACAGAACCAGACCCAGAACTGATCCATGCGGGACCCCACTCGATATGTCTTTCCAGCTTGATTATAAATCACTGATAACTGCTCTCTGGGAAGGGTTTTCTAACCAGTTATGCACCCATCTTATAGTAGCTCCATCTGGGTTGTATTTCCCTAGTTTGTTTATGAGAAGGTCATGCGAGACAGTATCAAAAACCTTACTAAAGTCAAGATCCACCACATCTACCACTTTCCCCCATCCACAAGCCTTGTGACCCTGTCAAAGAAAGCTATTAGGTTGGTTTGACATGATTTGTTCTTGACAAATCCATGCTGACTTTTACTTATCACCTTATTATCTTCTAGATGTTTGCAAATTGATTGCTTAATTACTTGCTCCATTATCTTTTCAGGTACTGAAATTAAGTTGTCTGGTCTGTAATTCCCCAGATCATCCTTGTTCCCCTTTTAACAGATTGGCACTATATTTACCCTTTTCCAGTCCTATGTAATCTCTCCTGTCTTCCATGACTTTTAGAAGATAATCGCTAATGGCTCTGATATCTCCTTAGTTAGCTCCTTTGAGTATTCTAAGATGTATTTCATCAGGCCCTGGTGACTTGAAGACATCTAACTTGTATAAGTAATTTTTCACTTGTTATTTCCCTGTTTTAGCCTCTGATCCTACCTCATTTTCAGTGGCATTCATTGTTAGACGTCCAATTGCTACTAACCTTTTCGGTGAAAACTGAAACAAAAACGTCATTTAGCACTTCTGCCATTTCCACATTTTCTGTTATATTTTCCACCCCTCATTGAGTTCTACCTGAGTTCTCATTGAGGTCTACCTGTCCTTCGTCTTCCTCTTGCTTCTAATGTATTTGTAGAATCTTTTCTTGTTACCCTTTATGTCTCTAGCTAGTTTAATCTCATTTTGTGCCTTGGCCTTTCTAATTTTGTCCCTACACACTTATTTGTTCATATTAATCTTTTGTAATTTGACCTATTTTTCACTTTTTGTAGGACTCTTTTTTTGAGTTTCAGATAACTGAAGATCTCCTGGTTAAGCCAGGGTGGTCTCTTGCCATAATTCCTGTCTTTCCTACACAGTGGGATAGTTTGCTCTTGTGACCTTAATAACGTCTCTTTGAAAAACTGCCAACTCTCTTGAACTGTTTTTCCTCTTAGACTTGCTTCCCATGGGCTCGTACCTACCAACTCTCTGAATTTTCTGATGTCTTCCTTCTTGAAATCCATTATCTTTAATGTGCAGTTTTCCCTTCTACCAGTCCTTAGAATCATGAACTCTACCATTTCATGATCACGTCCACTCAAGCTGCCTTCCACTTTCAAATTCTCAACCAGTTCCTCCTTATTTGTCAAAATCAAATCTAGAACAGCATCTCCCCTACTAGCTTTCTCCAATTTCTGAAATAAAAAATTGTCTCCAATACATTCCAAGAACTTGTTCAATAATCTGTGCCCTGCCGTGTTATTTTCCCAATAGGTGCCTGGGCAGTTGAAGTCCCTCATCATCAGCAAGACTTGTGCTTTAGATGATTTTATTCATTGTTTAAAAAAAGCCTCATCTGTTTCTTCTTCCTGGTTAAGTGGTCTGTCGTAGACCCCTACCATGACATCACCCTTGTTTTTTTACCCCTTTTATCCTTATCCAGAGACTTTCAACAAGTTTGTCTCCTATTTCCATCTCAACCTCAGTCCAAGTATATACATTTTTTGTATATAAGCCCTCCCTTTTTTCCCCAACTGCCCTTCTTGAGCAAGCTGTCCCCTTCTATACCAATATTCCAGTCATGTGTATTATCTCACCTAGTCTCTCTCTGTCGCCGTTGTGTTTATTAACTAGCATTTTAAGTTCTTGCTTATTCCCTATGCATCTTGCATTCATATACAGTCATAGAACATCCCAAGCAGGTACAAGTGTGAGACAGTGTAGGATCCTAGCAGAACTCCTTCTTCAGAAAAGGGCTGTGGAAAAATTCCCCAAGGATGGATTTTGTGTAGGAGAAAGGAGGTCATTCTGTGTACACGATCTTTTAATTACTGCTAGAGATGGGAGGAAGTAATAGCACTTACATCCAGTTGTGGATTTCAAATCCTCATAGCTTGATGGTGTTTGGATTCAGGGATTTGATTTGGACCATCAAAGAATTAAGGGGCAAGCCACAAAATTCAGAGCTGAATCAAAGGTCAGATTCGGAATCCCCAAAGTTTGGTGTTTTTTTATTTCAAGGCTTTGGTTTTGTGCCCATCTCCAGCTTGTAAAGAGGTTGGAGTTGGCTTGGCTACAGCACTTTCCATCCAAGTACACGTACCACTAATAATAGTGGTAATTAACGTATGCATGGTTTTAGGGTTGTCATTAGAGGCCAGTTAAGGGTGTCTAGAAATGCCAACTTTGGGCACGTCAAAGCAACCCAAACGTCAGAATACCATTTATTGAATTCCCCCTGGAAAACAACTGGTAGCAGCTGCCTGTCAAATTCTAAGACACTCACAGTCACGAGTCAGCACATTTCACATACCTTAGGATCTGGCAGGGAAAGGACTGAGATCTCATGCTTCTGTGCTGCTTCTCTTCATTGGGTCATTATATGCAGGCGGGTTCGCTAAAAAGATATCTTTCATGTCATAAGCTTTTTAAAGTGTAGGATGAAATCCCTTCCCTTAGTTTATTTTTCTATAGCCCGCTTAGAGAAAGACAACAAATGTAAAGTAGTCAAGACACATGCTTGAAAAAACACTAATACCTCTGTGGTCTGTATACCCCAGGATACATTCCTGTGGCTTCCACAGTCTTTTCTAAGCATATTATTTGAAAACAAAAACAAAAAAGAAAGTTCTTGTCACTTAGTCCCTTTGGAGGTTTAGTCCAGCTAATAATAATTAACAGAAAGAAATAAAAAAGACACAGTTGGCTTGGCTAGAATAGAAAGATAAACGGAATGGCCCAGAGGAAGAGAATTGTGGTTGATAAACTGAGTAGACATGAAGATCATAGGGGGGGACAGGGTATGAGCAGTATCCCTCCTATGTGGATGGGTCAAAGCAAGCTGGTTCCCATCAATACCCAGGCAGTTTTTGTAACATTTTATATGTAAATTGGAATGTTATGGATGAACTTTGGGGAAGCATTTGCCTTAAGTTCAGCAAAAGCTTTTTCATTGTTTTTATTCATTGGTTTGTTATGTACAGAATGATGTCATGCTGTAAACAGGAAACAGCTAGATTAAGTGTATAGGAGAGGGCGGCCAGACAGACAGAATGACTGAATGGTCGATGGCCAAATCTTCAAAACCAGCCTGCAGATTGGAGCACCCTAATTTGTGCATGTGTTTTGGGGGGAATTTGTTTGGGGGTATGGAGAATGTGGGTTGCTATACGAAGTTGACACTTGATTGAGCAAATCAAGTTTAGGGATGTGCAACAATGAGCTTGCCCAAAAAATTATGCATGCAAGTTTGGGTGCAGAAACTGGGGCTGTCCAGAAACACCTCACTGCAAGCATTGATTTAAAAGACCGAAGAATGCAGAGTGAGTGCATGCCACTGATAAAGCGGAGGAGGGGAAGAAAGTCAGGTCATTCATTTAAACATCTGCTGTTTCGGGGGCTGGGTAGCTCAGGGATTTAGTAACTTGATCTGGAATTTCTGAGTCTCTCTGTGGCTGCTTCAGACCCAGCCTATGTCAGGAGTGGCTCAAAGCTGTTGCCTTCTAATGGTAAAATGAATTGAGATTCTCAGTCCATAGTGAACAGGTGTCAGCATCAAAATCTGTAACCTGGCTGGAAGTCATCTCATCAGACACAGCCTGGACTGCATTGCATGGAGCCTGAACTATCTTTCAGCCTTGGGGATGGTTGTTAACTTTGAAACTTAAATAGACTCTCAGGGTGAAATGTTGGCTCTTTGAAGTCAGTGGCAAAAAGCCCAGTGACGTCAACAGGGCCAAAATTTCATCCTCGGATTAATATAAGAATGCAAGTTGCTGATCAGCAACAAATGCTGCTGTATCGATTTTCCATAGAGACAGGTTTAAGCGAAGTGTGCATTAGAGCTGGGGATGTGCATGTGCTAGCTGTGATGGAGTTAGTATGCTAAAAATAGAAATGGAGCTGCAGTGGGACGAGTGGCGGGAAGGGCAGTGACACACAGAATACCAGGAAATAATAAAAGTCCCTCCAGAATAAGATGCAGGTATATAAACTGGACCGTGGGAGTAGGCTTGCAGTGTTGCTGTATCTATTCTGTGGGTAAACAGATTTCAGCCTGTTGGATGGTACCTTTCCTGAATATTCAGTCCACTTTCTAAAACTCCCTTCTCTGAACAGCACGCCTGGGAAAATTTGTTACATCCACAAACAGAAAACTCTGTTAAGAAAGAGTTAATCTTCTTAGCGTGTTTCAAGGCAGTACAATTCAAAAGATCAGTTCCTCAGCTAATAAAAATCAACATAGTTCTCCTGAAGTCGCTGCAGTTATGCCCATTTCTCGCTGATAATGCTAGGAAGTCTGCAGATGAGCTGCTCCATTCTGTTAAAAACGGATGTAAAGGGCTGCACAAAGAGGGCCATTTGCGGTGCACAACGTGTATTGGTCCTACAAAACCTATGAACAATGCTGCATGTTCTTGAGCACCATCTACTGGCAACCTACTATTCATGGACTTTCAACATACAGTACCTAGATGGCTGTATACAGACTAACACGGCTACCCCTCTGGAATAGATTTGGTTTGAAACTGGAAATGACATTTTCTGGGAAATGTTGACATTTTATTTTGGAAGGGGGAATTATTACAAATTACAATGAAAAAAAAACCACATTCCAGAATCTCCTACAGAAAAATATTCCAAAAGATTCCAGGTGAGGACCAATGAAATGTTCTGAGTGATTTTATCTGAGCTTTAATATTATATTAGATATAGCATTACTATGATAGTAAATGAATATTTTACTATAAAATAAACAAAATTAATGTAAACATTTTATCATCGTCAAATCAAAATGTGACTGAAATTTTCATGGGAAAAGTAAGAAAATCAACATGTTCCTGTAGAACATTCTGACGTTGACAAAACTGTATTTTTTTGATGGAAACTGAGCTCATAATATTTTTCAGCCAGCAATGTATATACAGATGTCTCTTATGTAGAATCCTTGTAATAAGTTCCCCAGTGCCATATAACCCTTCATCACTTTCTCTCATTGTTCCCAATTTACACTGCTCAAAATTAACTTCATCCTTTGTCTAGATCTTCAATGGAAACATGCTGTGAGAGTTGACTGTCAGTTTTATATATTGTCTATTAAATACGTAATAAAGATTCTGAAAGGAATTGAATTCCCCCAGGACATTATGTTAGCGTTCTATATGTTCCATGGAGTACTGTGCTGGCCTGGTAGAATATTGTTATGCACGTCAATAGAATGATTGATTGGTTTGGTGTTAGGAACTATGTTGATTGTAGAGTGCCAGATCTCCACATTCACTTACAACTTTGTATTTGAACGCGATTAATCATGTCGTGTAGCAACGAATGTGTAGCCTTCTATAGTGTGTAATGAGGTAGCATGGCTTAGTTTTTAGAGTACTGGGAACGGGTCTTCTGTATATATAGTCTTGTGGTCATTTGCTGTTGTGCATTTTACACACATTTTTGGAAATTTTAGGGAACAGAATGATTTTGTATTGAGACCTGCCTGGACACAAGCATGTGCCTGTGTAGTGCTCAGTGCAAGGAATCAACTGTTCATTTCCAGGCCTTACCTCTCATCCACGTCCCTCGTAAACTGAGTGTACTTGATATAGAAGGTACTGAGGGTGATAAACATGAAACTCCTCCACTCCCTCCAATCTACAATCACTTTTCAGGGTAGAACTACATTTCAGTAACCATCGGAGGGCCAGCGGACCCTGCCCTTCATCCACACTTCCCATAGTTCATGTGGGACTATGTCTTCACTGTTAAAGCAGGAGACTGAGATTGACTTGCCTGGGACTTTCAGTGATTCCGTTTAGCTCGGTGGTCCAGAGTTTGCCAATCTGATACATGGGCATCGTACCTACTTCCCAGGGTAATATGAAGTTCAATGATTGCTTGCATAGCACAAGATAATAAATTGTGGGGCCAGAAGGATTAGATCATCTAGTCTGACCTCCGGCATAACACAGGCCAATGAATTTCACCCAGTTACCTGTGCATTGAGCCCAGTTACTCATATCTGACAAAAGCACCATCTTCCAGACAGGATGTGGTCTTGCATTGAAGATATCAAAAGATGGAGAATACGCCACTTCCTTTGATAGCTTTTTTCCAATGGTTAATTACCCTCACGATTAAAAATTTGTGCCTTTATTTCTAATTGACTTTGTCTGGCTTTAATATCCAGCCACTGATTCTTCTTATGCCTTTCTCTTTTAGAGGCCAGTTGCCATGTAAGTGCAAGGTGGTGGTGTTTCTCTTTGTGGCATAAGAGAAGCAGAAACCTACACTGTACTCCTTTACAAAGCAAACTGAGGCAAAATCTCTGGGTGGTGAGCGCCCACAACTAATGGGAGTTGTGTCTGGTTATGGCTCTGCAATAAGTTTGGTATTCACAATATGCTGCCATATATCCATTTTTCATGGATATTGGATTTTCCTGGTTGTTTTCATTTATTTATTTGGCACAGTTCTCAGAATTTCCTAAATGAAATGGCAATGCCGTTGTAAAAGGCACTGAAATCAAGACAGAACAATTTCCCATCCTATATATCTCCCTTACACCCCACATCTCCATATGTAGTGAATGTATTGAGTTTACTGTCTTGCAAATTGA
Source organism: Emydura macquarii macquarii (assembly GCF_026122565.2). Taxonomy (NCBI): domain Eukaryota; kingdom Metazoa; phylum Chordata; order Testudines; family Chelidae; genus Emydura; species Emydura macquarii. The sequence goes on from NW_027131182.1 coordinate 2,293,944, forward strand.
AGGAAATGGACATATCAAAGACACAGCATCTGTGGTTATGGCCGGTCTGGGTATTTTTTTATGCAAAATAATCTCCCATTTCAGATCAGTGAATAAATTTGGGCTTCTTAAAAATAAGGCTACATTTAGAAATAGTTTGTAAAGGATTAATACACGACTAATGGATCTTATAAAATATCATTTATCAATAGTTACAGTTCAACAGATAAATAGACTGCTTGTAACATACCTGCTGATGTACTAATCACCATATATAACACATACCATTCAGATCTGACCTTCTAATATCCAGTAATCATTATTAATATGAATGTGTGATGTAATCGATATTAACGTATTAACCCTGTGTAAACTATTTATAAATAAAACCTTATATAAAATGTGAGCATTTCTAGGATAACAAACTCAAACTGGAATGAAATCACAATCTTTCATGGCTGCTGATTTACTAGTGTTACCGGGCAATAGTTCTATTTAAAGATTTCTTAGCTGCATGGCATCTCTGAATCAAACAGCCTTCAGAATACAGCCCTAATGACTGTAGCTGTGGGTGTCAGTCTTATCTGGGTTCATTTTTATTCATATATTTATTTATTTATTTTTTGGGGGGGGGGGGATTTTGAGCTGGAGCTGAAACAATAGCAAGTGGCCAATGTCAGGATATGAGGCAGATTTCTTTAGAGCTGCCAGCTCCCACCAGGTCCGCATCGCCGATCTGAGCAGCTTGTGAGAGACAAATGAAAATCTTTTGCAGCTCCAAAATCTGTCTGTGGCACCAGAAGCTGCCATTTCCCTCTCCCCGGTGATCTGACAGAGATGTATAAATAGAACTTCGACTCCCTCCACCCTTCCTCGCTACATTCATGCACACATATTCAGTGCTCTCTCTCTCACACACACCAGCTATTAATGCCTCTTTGCCCTAGCCTGGGCTCCTTCCCTATGGGGAAAATTCACATGCATCATGGGCAGTTTAACAATATAAAACAGATTTTTGTTTTTCTTTCAAATCATAGAATGGAAGGGACCTCGAAAGGTCATCTAGGCCAGTCCCCTACACTTATGGCAGGACCAAGCATTATCTAGACCATCTCTGACAGGTGTTTGTCTAACTTGTTCTTGAAAATCTCCAGTGATGGAGATTCCACAACCTCCCTAGGCAATTTACTCCAGTGCTTAATTACCTGAAAGTTAGGAAGTGTTTCCTAATGTCCAGCTTAAACCTCCCTTGCTGCAATTTAAATCCATTGCTTCTTGTCCTATGCTCAGAGGCTAAGAAGAGCAATTTTTCTCCTTCCTCCTTGTAACACCAACTTATACACTTGAAAACTGGTATTATTTCCGTCCCCACCCAGTCTTCTCTTCTCCAGATTAACAAACCCAGTCTTTTAAATCTTCTATCACAGGATGTGTTTTTTATACCTTTAATCATTTTTGTTTCTCTTCTCTGGACTTTCTCCAATTTGTCCACATCTTTCCTGAAATCTGGTGCTCAGAACTGGATACAATACTCCAGCTGAGGCCTAATCAGTGCAGACTAGAGCAGAAGAATTATGTCTCGTGTGTTGCTTATAGCACTCCTGCTAATACATCCCGGAATCATGTTTGCTTTTGCAAGTGTTACACTGTTGACTCATATTTAGCTTCTGATCCACTATGACCTCCAGATCCCTTTCTGCAGTGCTCTTTCCTGGGGAGTCATTTCCCATTTTGTTTGTCTGCAACTGATGGTTCTTTCCTAAGTAGAGTGCTTTGCATTTGTTCTTATTACATTTCATTCTATTTACTTCAGGCCATTTCTCCAGTTTGCCCAAATCATTTTGAATTTTAATCCTATCCTCCAAAGCACTTGTAACCCCTCCCAGTTTGGTATCATCTGCACACTTTATAGGTGTACTCTCTATGCCATTATCTGAATCATTGATGAAGATATTGAACAGAACCAGATCCAGAACTGATCCCTGCGGGACCCCACTCAATATGCCCTTCCAACTTGACTGTGACCCAGCTGCAGTACTCCTTGGGCTGCATCTGTCAGAACCTCTTTGGGATGCCTAGTTTCAATAAAGACGAAGGGCCTGATCCTGAAACTGTTACTCACATGAGTAGCCCTCCTCAGAGTAGCCCCATTGTTTTCAAAAGAATTACTCACCTGGGGAAATCTTTCTTATTTTGGGACTTCTTTTCTTTCTGTAAAGCTTAAAACATGCACGTCTGTGTTGTGAATATTAGCTAGAGATTTTTGCATCACAAGCGCTGTAGAGGTTTGTTTTGTTTTGTTTTTTGACATGCACATTATTGATCCCAGGATTTTATGGACACCCTTGGATGGAATATTGGTGCATGGTAATACACCACTTCCGCGAGCTGTCCCATTGGAGTCACAGGCTCATTCTGCCCCCTGGTTATTGCAGCATAATTAGGGATCCTATGGAAATAGCTGATCTCGCAAATGATAATTTGTAAAACATTGAGAATGTAGCTCAAACTATCCCCTGAAAAATGATGAGTTTCAATTTGTTTCAATGGATAGTTAATCTTCACTGAAAGAACAATTTTAAAGAATATTTTTATGGCAATTCTTGTGATAATCACCAGTGCTTACAGACAGGCAGAGTGAACTGGGACTCAGGAGACCTGGCTTCTGTTCCCAGCTCTGTCACTGACCTATTGCATGACCTTGGGCAAGGTACTTCGCTGTTGTGTGCCTCAGTGTCCCCATCTGTAAAATGGAGGTAATGATGCTCCTGTGTAAGGTGCTGTCAGCTCTACTGATGAAAATCACTGTATACAAGCTACATATTAGGTGGGAAATGAGTTGCCCAGAATAATCTTTCCTAGGTGTCAACACACGGGCCCACGTTACTGAATTCAACAAGGTCCAAAACAGATCTATATCTCTGGTGCCACTTGCAAACCTTCATCCTACAATGCTTTGATTGCATTACCATGGACTCTGAGGACTTTTCTGGGAAAATTCCTCCCCTTGCTGGTTTTCGAGTAACTTACAGAGATGGTCAAAATTTCTACACTTTGAAAAAATGTTAACTTTTGATGAGAATCAGGAAGGAAAGTTGTTTCCTCCCTCCCTTCCTCCCTCCTGCCAAACTTCATGAATTTTCCCCAGTGTGTTTCAATCAGCGCTAATCCTTTCCAGAATGAAAAGGTGGAAATTCTCATTCTCACAAGCCTCCAGAGAGATGGGGATCCTCAACCACTGCAATTAACCCAGGCCTTTGTGTTGCCTCTTATCGCTCCGAAGACAAATTTGTGAGACTTGAGCAATTTTTTTCCCTCCCTGTGTGGAAAGAATGTGTTTCGTTATACAGAGTCTCCATGGAATATGGACGAATACATGGACTGAAGCCTGCAACCCCTTACTCACCTGAGTAATCACATTGACTTCAGTGAGTGAAGGGTTGTTGACATTATTGATCAAAGAATCTCAAAGTGCTTCGTAAACATCCATTAATCAATCCCCTCAGCGGCCTTCTTAGTTAAGTATTTCTTTGTTTTACAGGTAAGGAAACTGAGGCACAGAGCAACTAAGTTACTTGCCTATGGGACATACAGTGAATCAATGTCAGGGCCAGGGATACAGTCCAGAATTCCTCACTCCCAAGCCTGTGTTTTAACCATTAGAAACTGCCTTTCATGGCTGTGTCGCTATGACACTTGCTTTGTACCAAAATGCATGACAGGGAAAGGAGCAGAGTAAAATCAGACACTTCTCAATTTATTTTGCAACAAAACGAATCCTTAGCACTGTTGTTCAATGGCAACTGCAGGTGTTTAGCTTCTGGGCTAGCCGCTCTCAGGAAACATACAGCACCAGCCTGAAGAGCAGCATTGGAGAGCAGCTCTGTGTCAGATCCTCGGTGTAGTCAGCAATGCCATAATCTGAGTGTAAACGTTTGTCGGTGAAGTGGTGGGGGGGAAGCCAAATGAAGTGAAATAATTCGTTAGCAGTACTCAGATTTTGCACTAATTTAATTTAATGAAGTGCTGGGTTTTTTTTCCCTCCAAATATCTTCAAATTCCTTAAGTTGACCTTGGCTTGGGGATCGTAGCTGGAACAAGACCTGATTCATTTGTTGTTGGTGTTTCTGTGGTTATCTTATTGCTCTGCACCTTCCATCTAGGGAGCTCAAAGCACGATACTAGGATTTGTGAATACATCTCCCCCTCCCTCAGGCAGGGAAGTATCATTATCCCCATTTCACAGGAGGAGAAAGAGAGGCATGGAGAAGGTGGTCAGCTTGCCTAAACCTAGATTCACATGGGCCTATGTGACAGCGCAAGGGAATACAAATTTCCCTTATGCCCAGATCTTGCATCCAGGCATGCAGGAATAAGCTGAGCGATCTGACCGCTTTGTGGAGCAGGGTGGTTGGGAGTGGCAAAGAATGGGTGGAGCTTTGGTTTCACCCCTCAGACTCACCAGCTGGAGTAGCTGCATGTGCAGGGTAGGTAGTAACTTGTTAAAGGCCAGCTGTACATGACGATTCCCTCCAGGGAGCTAGGAGGAAGAAGGGGAAGAGTTGATGTAGGGCGTGGGAGTCTCTAAGGCAGAGTACGTGCAGGGACGTCTAACCCAGTGTATGTCCCACCCTTTGCTCAGGGCTGCACCCAAAGTCACAATGTCTTCCACAGCGAACCGGGGGCAGAGTTGGGAACAGAACCCTGCTTTCCTGTCGCCCACCCATGCTATAATCACTGGCCCCACAGCCACAAAAGGATTGAATGACCTAATTCCCACGTTAGGCACCTAAGCCAAAATTTAGGTACCACTGAGATCCTCAAAAGCCCCACTAAGCTGCCGCCAAGCTCCGGGGCACCTGAATCCCTCAGCGCCTAAATTTTTGCCGTAAAAGTTGCCTCAGTGTCTGTCGCTGGACATGGTCACAACACCTCACTTTAGGCACCTATCTCACACGCAAGGTAATGTCTACCCTGTAGTTAAACACCCATGGTTGGCCTGGGCCAGCTGACTTGGGATCATGGGGCTGAAAAAACTGCACTGTAGATGTGTGGGCTGGGGCTGGAGCCTGGGACCCCCCACACGTGGGATGTCCCAGAGCTCGGGTTCCGGCCTGATCCTAAATGTCTACACTGCACAGCCCCGTAGGCCAAGCCCTGCAAGCCTGAGTCGGCTGACATGGGCCAGCTGCGAGTGTTTAATTGCAGTGTAGACATGCCCTAAAGGCCCCAGTGGGATCCTCAAACCAGGTGGAGATAGGCAACATCCAGCTTGCCTGTGGGGCCCAGTCTAACAGGTGTTCCTAACACATGCCTAACTCCAGGCAAAACGGCAGGGGGAGAGCAGGCCTGTGCCATAACCCCTAGCCTGGTGGTGATGGTACTCACTGGGGAGGAAGGAGATCCTGGTTCAATTCCCTCTCCACCTAATAAGGCAAAGGGATTTGAATGTGGGTCTCCCACCTCTCCGGTGAGTGGTATGGCCAGTGGACTAGGGGATATTCTTTCGTGGGCCCCTCTGTTGAAGCTGCTCCATTGTGTATAAATCATTCAATACGCCTTGGCTCTGTGAGCGTGACTGTATAGTGCAGGGGTGAGGGTATTCCCCTCATGACTGCTAATAAAGGTATTAAATACGCCCGGGCCATGGAATTCTGTGGGGCAGCCAGCCGTATAATGGAGCTGCTCCAGGCAGTTAAGGAGTGTTCCCATCTTAGCAGCGTCTCGGCTTCTGGCTGACTGGTTTTGTGAGGCTACCTGACACTTGTTTTTAGATTAAATAAAAGGGGCGGATCCAATACCTCACCCCCATCTCAAGTGGCCTGGTGCTTCCAGTCCAACTGGATGTAAGAAAATCTGCTCTAGTGTGATTTCCCCCCACCACCACACACACACACACACTGCTTTTGACTGTCTGCCATAGGTTCTCACATGGGCCCCATGGCTCTAGTATCTGAGCACCTCCCGACTGTCAAAGTGGGTAGCCTCACAACACCCCGGTGAGGCTGTCCTCTCCTCTGGAAAGGTTGAAAACGAAGCACAGAGAGCTGCAGTTCCAGCTCCTCCATGGTCCTTGGACCTGCTCAGCTCAGCGGTGCAAGGCCTGACCCTGGGCGCCTGCTGCCCCGTGGGAACCTCAGCGCCGAGCTAGGCACCCAGGCAGGCACCATGTACGAGGCATGGGGAGAACCAAGCACCTCAGGAAGGGATCCTGGGAACCAGCCCGCTGAGCCAGGGGCGGCCTAAGCAAGCCAGGAGTGCAATGCCGAGGAGAGGAGCTTTCCTGCCTCAGTGGCTAACACGGTGCATCTGGCAGGAGGGCCAGAGATAGGCGTCTCCGTCTGCTTGGGATCCTCGAGAGCGAATCCTGTCCTGGAGTTCGGGACTTAAGCCATGCCAGCCACTTCGGTAGCCCATGCCCTGGCAGGTGAAACCGCCTCTGTCTGTGCCCTTTGCCCACGCTCAATGCCTCTTACACTGGCCCTGCGTTTTCCTGTTCCCCCGGCCGTTGTGCTGCCCCCCACCTACAGGTGGCCTCCATCCAGCCCTGCTGCTTCAGGATCTGACAGGTTTCAGGTGTTTGGCACCCGCAGAGCACCCCTACAGGATCGGGTCCCGCTGCTGAGACAGGCGTTGCCCTGCCTACTTGGAGAATCCTGCTCCGGGGCCTCTGGGGCTTTGGCTTGAGCCAGGGCTTGGTGCAGGTCGTTAGCTGTGGTGTGGTGCCAGCGCTTAGGTGGCTTTGCAAATGCCCACGGGCAGGAACTTAGGTGCCTAGGGGACTTAGGCACTTATCGTGTTAGCAGGCAGCTGAGCCGTGGTTTAGGCTCTGGCTATACTCTGACTGCAGCACCTACGGCGCTGGAGCTGTGCTGCTGTAGGGCCGTTATGTGGCCACTTCCTACAGCAACGGCAGGGGCTTTTCTGCTGCTGTAGGCCATCTGCCCCCCTCAGCGGCAGTAGCCAGGTCAAAGGAAGCCGTCTTCTGTCGAACAAGTGCGTCCCCACGGGGGGTTAGGAGGACATAACTATGGTGCTGGGTGGTGTGAAATTCACACCTCGGACTGCCCTAACTATATTCACCGAACCTTTAAGAGCAGATCAGGCCTCAGTTTGCAGCAAGCTGGGGGGTCAAGCTACCCTGCACTAGCATGCCCTGCACTAAGGCCATGTCTACACTAGCGAGCTGACAGCTGTATCGACGCCGCTGTGAGATCGCCTGCGCAGCCGCTCCATGCTGACAGGAGGGAGCTCTCCCATCGACATCATAAAACCACCTCAACGAGGGGCGGCAGCAGGAGAAGCTCTCCCCCCAACCTAGCACTGGGCACCCTGCCGCTTATGCTGGAGGAGCTGATGTCCCTCGGGGTGTGTTTTTTTCCACACCCCCGTGCGACATAAGTTTACCGGCGTGAGTGGTAGTGCAGGCCTGGCCTCAGTGTCTGTCTGGACCTCGCTGCTGTCTCCTAGTGCACTTTGATCTGCTCCGCTTTGAAACAGGGGTAGCTCAAAGCACGCTAGGATCCTTTTCGTGCATGGAGTAGGGTTGGCACGGACAGTTAGTGCTAAGCAGGCTAATGCAGGGTAGATTTACACCCCAGCTTGCTGCCAAAGAAGGGCTTGTTTAGACAAGCCCTTAGCCTACTGCTATAACCGCTGGACTATTCTTCCTCTCTGCCGATCTTTGGGATAAGCAGTTAGATTCAGGGCTGGTTTTCTGAGCCGCGCCAAACCTTTGTGTTTGGTCCATTCTACATCAGCCTGCACTAGCACAGCGTGAAAGGTTTCAGTGCGGGTGTAACTCGGGGCGGGATGTAGCATGCGATCTGATGCTGGAAAGGGTGCGTTAGGAAACACGGAGGACTTTGTGACAAGCCCTGAGTCAGTGCAGAATGACTGGGCGACTGAATGTGGTGTGATCAATCTCAAAGGGAAGGGCAGGAAATGAAGGGGAGAAGATAGCGAGTCGAACCATTGCGCTCACAAGCGACAGACAGGCAGGACAATTTTAGGCAGGCCTAGCCCCAGAGATTTCTGATCCCTAATTATCTGGAACGTCCTTTTGCAGCTCAAAGACATCAAAGAAAAGGTAGAGGTTCCAATGTAGGGCGGCACACAAATAAACTGAACAGATTGAGGGGTTGTCCCGGTGACTTCTGAATCCACCCAGCTGGCAGAGAAAGGTGGGGCACATGCTGTTTTTCCAGATTTGCTTCAGGTCAAAAGCCCTCCGCAGCAGCCGCACTTCATCACTTGATGGTCTAATGTACGGAGCTGATAAGAGCTGCGTTACTGTACCAGCAGGAGCTCTCTTACCCAGCTCATCCGGAGAGTGGAGAATAAGGACGTGATCCGAAGGCCATTGAATCAATGGGAGTCTTTCAATTGACTTCCTGCAGTAAGAAAGCAGCTATTAATGCAGAGACCAGTCCTTTACGCTAAGAGCTGGTCACTTTCTCACTGGGAAGCTCTTTGCTTACCTGTCAGGAGATCAAAGTGCATTCATGGAAAAATAAAGTCTATTGTGGTTGGGCCATTCAGGTGCTCAGCTCTCCCATTCACAGGAAGATAGAAACTTGAGGCCCTTTGTGACTTGACACAGGCAGAAACTGAATCTCCATCTCCTCTCTTTAATTCTAGAAGGACATTTCCTTTTTGCAAATTCCTGCTGCAGGCGGGTTATGCAGAGCATGGCACATGAAGAATGCAATTAGTGGCTTTTGAATTTGATGCGCACATTTCCAGCGTAATCATCTTTGCAGTAGAAATCTCCTACAAACTCAACAGCTGCTCTGAAAAGTGAAAATGGCACTCCCATTGACAAACATTGAGCCAGCGTGGCGTCTCTGGACAGATCTTTAGCTATAGATTTCTCTCTGCTGTGCCAGATATTACTCTAAACGAAGGAGTCTTGAAATAAATGGATCAAGTTCTCGTTTGACCCAGAGTCTCTCATGGGCAATGACTTTATGTTCACATGCAAATCTGATCTGGGACTGAAATGTGGGCTGAGCGAAAGAAAAAGTAAATGTTACTGGAGTGAATGCTACAGGGTCTCTGTATTTTACTCTGAGAAAACTTCCATTAAGTTCAGTAAAGGAATGGTACTGCAAGGCCAGAATCTGATCTCAGTTACAACGGGGTAAATCCAGGATAATTCTGTTTTATTGATGTCAGTGGGGGTACTCTGGATTTTCCCTCATTAACAGATTTCATCCTGTGTGATTTTCAGTAACTATTTGCTATTTGTGATGCGTGGTTGGTCTGTTGCTTTGTACTGATATTGATTCTGATTCAGTCTGGATGACCACAACAGAAAGAGGGAGGTGACAGTGCTAAAACTTTCTTTGAAGCCATAGGCCTGCAGATGTATTTCACATAGCTTCTACCTTTCCTCAGACATCCTCCCAAGCAAACACACATCGCTTGTCAAAAAGGAACAAAACAAGTTTGTGGCTTTTATCTCAACAAATGTTCCCCAATGCAGCTAACCAATATTGGCCCAGGTCTAATGGAGGGTATCTTCATCAGAGATGAAAATGCATAGCATAATATTCTGCACCAAAGCAGTGAGACGCTTTTGCAATGGAACCCCCAAGCTGTGGGCAAATCATCCAGTTTCATTAGACTCCAAAGGTGTGAATGTCGTCATTCAACCCGTTCTAGTGAGTGAGCTCATCAGAAGCCGTGTATGATCAAAACAACAAGAGTTCTGTGGTACCTTAAAGACTAACCAATTTATATGGGCATAAGCTTTCGTGGGCAGAAACCCACTTCGTCAGCTACATGCTTCCTCTTTCATGCATCTGATGAAGTGGGTTTCTGCCCACGAAAGCTCGTGCCCAAATAAATGTATTAGTCTTTAAGGTGCCACAGAACTCTCGTTGTTTTGCTGGAAACAGACTAACACGGCTACCCCTCTGGAACTGTGTATGTCCAGGGTATCAAAGGAATTGTTCAGAAGTTGGTGGTTTGTGGGGTCAATCAATTGGTTTAGGTGTGTCCACACAGTGGGCTAGTGCACTAAAAATACTGCAGTGTAGCCAGGGTAACACAGGCAGCATGCGGTGCCCATGGTATTCTGGCTACACTACATTATTTTTAACACAGGGTTCAGGTGCATTTGTATTGGGGCAGCTTCTCACCTGCTGCTCATGCTCCCCCCATGACACGACTGTTTTTAGTGTGCCAGCTGGATGAGAGCTATCGCACGTATGTCTAGGCGAGTTGGGAATCACAGTCCCATCTGCAAGTGTAGACGTCTCCATAGTCTCGATCGGCCTGTGTTTACGGACCTTCCTCTCCATTTGAAACCACCAGCTTGTTGCTTGGTTTCAGGACAAATTCCTGCAAAACCACAACTTTCAGACCTGTCCACTCTATAATTTTTCCACCACTCCTGAGGAATAGACGTCTAAACTGCTTTGCCTTTGTCTGACCCCAAACACTGCCCTGCATATGAAGACCCTGCTTTCTGGGGGAGTCTGGAGCCACTTCTGTGCTTTGCAGATTAGGCTCAACTTTACTGGGAACCGGACTGCCAGCTTGGGGCAGGCGCCGTGTCTTTGTATTCAAAGCCCCACGCTAATTGTTGGCGCCCTGACAATAAATAATGTGGTCTTCTGAAGACCATAACATCGTCCCAAGTTCACTCCAAACCGGACCTTGCTTCCCTCAAATGGCATCCAAGCCTGGTCAAAGATTTGAGGTTGTAAAAAAACGTCAACTTGGGTAAATTCCCTGGGTTTTTTGGCTCCCTTGTGAACCTTGTTCTAGTTGCAGGGTCACGTTTTCTGGAGTCCAATATACAGTGAGCATGTAATGAACAAAGCATTCAAAAGCAACCTCCGCTTATCTCCGATGTGCACACTGTATGGAGAGCTGGCTGTCTCCAGGCCGGGGGCTGTAGGAAATAGATTAACTGGATCTCTCTCAGAGGAGTTCTGAAAGGAGAGTTTTGTCTAGCAAGAATAGTGATTGTATTTTCCAGAGATAGGTGGGTGTCTATTTAAATACCTCTTGAGAAGCAATCCTCTTTTGCACACAAATGGGGTGTGGATGGCTGGCGGTGGAGTGAATGATGCTAATGACTTGTAATAAGAAGTGATCTTGGTCCAGTGCTCAACAGTGCACTAGATGCATGGCCCCATGTTGAGTGTGTTTGGAGATGCACCATCTTGAGAGAGCTCCTGAAGAAATGCTGGGCCTCAGGAAGCAGAATTTCTCCAGGAGCTTCCAACGCACTGTGATTGCTGATACACCCTATCAGAGGGAGCAGTATGCTATCCCCATAACTGCGGCTCCACCTCCACCCCTCTCTGCACCCAAAGGGGTCACAGAAGGAGAAATCCCTATGTTCTACTGATCACAGGGACTGTATTGCCTGGAGTGTGGAGATCTGAGCATAGTCTGCAGCTCAGCGTGCAGTGCCTATACACCCATGTCAGGGCCTGTCTCAGTGTGGTGCATAGTGAAATCTGTCTTCCTGTGGGGGCAAAATTAGAGTGGAGAGTGGTAAAGAACTGTAGTGAGGTGCTGCATGCCCTCTGAACCCTTCACTTGTCATGGGTTTGCCAAAGGGTTGCTGATTCATTACCTGGGTGCTAGCTGTGGCTCTGCCAGCAGCTTTCTGTGCGGCTCTGGGCAAGTCACTTAACTTCGATATGCCTCATTTTACCTGTCTGTAAAGTGAAGCTGATCCCTCCAACCGCAAGTATTAAAATATGAGTCAAGCCGTAAAAATGATAAGACTCTAAAAAAATGAGAAATCTGGGGTTCTTTTTCTTTGCTTTCTGTGTTCTGAGCCTTTTGGGTGTACTTGAATCACATCCTGAGGGTTTTAAGATGTGATTTTCATGAAATAACTTGACTCTAGGAGACAGGGCTTGACAAAAAGTAGTAGCGAAGTTGAAGGAAAAATGTGGGTAAAATGAGTTTGTCATGTCTCGTTAGGGGAATATGGAGTTCAGTTTATCCACGTCTTTTTTATACCACTGAGGAAAAACACTAAATACCATGAGATTTTTGATAAAATCATAAGAGTTGGCAGCAGGGGTCATACCACCTACTTACTCAGGGGTGTCGTGAGGCCAGGTTAATTTAATGTTTGAGATGCTGTGATGGAAAGCACCACAGAAGTGCAAATGATTATTATTTGTCTCTGATACATATATGGCCCCCGTCACAGTAGTCTCTGAGCATCTCACAATATTTAATGCGTTTATCCTCAGAAAACCCCTGTGATGTAGGGAAATGCTATAATCCCCATTTTACAGATGGGGACTGAGGCACAGGGAAATTTAGGGATTGTCCACATGGAACTTTAGTGTGGAGCATTCCAGGGTGTGAATCTCCAGTGCACTAGCTTACCGCTCAGTAATCTCCAATGCGGACACTGATACCGCACGCTAGCAGTTCTGTAGTGAATTTCTACGTGCTCCGACACCCAATGCAGTGTAGATTAATGCTCTAGCTTGTTGTGCACTAACATCCCATGTAGACAGGTTCAGAGTGACTTGCTCAAGGTGACATGGGAAGTCTGTGGCAGAGGCGGGAATGGAACTCCGGTATCCCTTGGCCCATTACGAGCACCAGCTGGGGTCTGGGTGAGTAAGAGGGACATGGGCCTGTAGCTGGTAGCGCCTGGTTTATTGTTAGTTTAAGAAAAATGTTGCTGACCTTCCCAAGAGGCTATATGAGAACTGGGCCTCCTAAGATGAAACAAACAAGCTAGATGGCTTTGGTATAAGGTTTGACTTGGGCTGAACAGAAGAGATGGCCCGACAGGATAAGAGATTCTACATTTTTGGCTTTCATCTGTACTAGAAAACTTATCCTAATAAACCTATGCGGTTTATTAGAAAGACTCATCTGGGAGTATGATACACCCTAAGCATAAGCAGTTTGTATGATGATATTGCTGTCTTTTACTACCTGCGGATGTTTTTTAGTGGGTGTGTAGCATACCTGTTCAATCCCTAGAATGACAGACAAGAGGGCAGCTGTTATGAATGCAAAAGTCCTAAGGAAATAGGTATTAATGTCCTGGATCAGACCAATGGACCACAGAGTCCAGGATCTTGTCTCTGATAGCACCCAATGCAAGATGCTTTAGGAAACGGTGTAAACCTCCACCCTGGACAATGATGGCAAAGGGGGATACACAACATTTCTTCCGAACTCCTGTGAGTGTGTGGGTGGCTTATGTGGCTTATGTGCGAAAGCAGGAGGCTTTATAGCCATTCAAGATTTCATGTCTGGTTTAATGCAGCTATCCAGCTTGTGCAGACATAATGCAAGAGCAGGTTTTTGCGGTGGCGTGTTGGGGAATGTGGTCACAAGCATACAGCTGGCTTTGATCACTAATGCTAAGAGATGGGAGACATCTATTAGGCTGTCTGATCTATTCCCCCGCCTCCCCGGGCATTGTGCCGGATGGGTTATTCTACAGGAAGTTCTACTGCACAGCTGTGGGAGCTGTATTTGCATAGCTCTGTGATGGACGTGCTTTTCTTTTGCAGGTGCTCCTTTTCAAAGGTCCCAGCATCCTCATGCTACCTCCTGCCGGCACTTCCATCTGGGCCCCCAACCTCAGATCTCAGCTGACTTCCCTCTCCCTCACCCTGTCCAGCCACAGCCAGGGCTGAGCCCCCACATGGCGACAGCTCACCAGCATAACGGCCCGCTGCACCAGCCCCTCCCACCTCTGCCAGCCCTGCCCTTTCAGGATGTGACGGGACCCTCCTTCCTACCTCAGGCGCTACACCAGCAATACCTCCTCCAGCAGCAGCTCCTCGAAGCCCAGCATCGCAGGCTCATGCCTCATCCCAGGTGAGTTACCTGTCTGCCAAGAAATCGGGCAGCCAGCTGCAAGCAGAACACTAACCCAGCCCAGCCGGCCCATGGCTCCCAAGGGCGATGGCTCGTCTTCTGTGGGCGCCATAATAATACAAACTCAGCCCAAGGGTAGCTGGGGCCGACTCTCAGTGTTGTCAATAGAGCTCACACTCATTTAAAGCAGGGCTGAATTTGGCTTTGTGTCCTGTTCCAGGAACGCACTAATACAAAGTGGCTGATGTCAAAGTTGATGCGTCTAGTTGGAAGACAGAGGACGTTCTATACACTTCTGACCTGCGTGAGGGGATAAATACCCATGGCCTGATTTTGAGATGCAGAAGTCCATGAGACCTTCTGAGGTCAGGATGGAGGGTTGTCCCAGTCCTCTTAGGGGCTGAAAAGTGGTTCTGGATAAATGATACGTTGGGGCATCATGTTGGTTACTTTCTATGGCATGTGGTTTCTAATTGCCAGTGCTACAAATGCAGCCTGGCACCAAAACTGTGTTATTTCAAGGTCAGGTATCATCAATAGGAAGAGAGTCTGTAGGCCAGATTTTCATCATCTGTTGCACCTCTGCAATCTCTTGGAGATCCACAGAACAAGCACCTAGATAGAATGGAATATGCAGCTGCTCAGCTCTTCTGAAAATCAGCCACTAGTTGATTTTTTTTTAAGTTCCAGTGGAGTTCACAGTTTTGATTATGTCTGAAAAAATCACCGAGTGGTTCCTTACAGGAAACACCTGACTGATCCGCCCACCGTGCTCATAAAATGCAGATGCATGAAGAAAACTCATTAAGCACATAAAATATATACTTATATGTGTATGCTTAGTGGTGGTGCCTAAAAGCATAGGGGAGATCGGTGTAGGGGAAAGTTACGCAAAAATAGTGGGGGGAATATTTGGCTTCTTAATTATGTGAATTTAATATTTAAAAGTACAAAGACAGAGTCTTCTCGCACCCCAGGGTAAGTCAACTGAAGTCATTGGAGGTAGTGGTGTAAACGACAGGAGAATCAGGATGACACAGTTTTAAAATTGTACATAATCCATATTGGACAACAGAGAAAATGGGTAGATAATGTGAGATCTATAAAAGTTTGTTGGAGGTTTCACAGCCATATAGGAGACTTTATCACATACTGTGGGTCTGTTCACTTATATGTGCATATTGTGGGAAGGCAGATGATCTTCCTGCTGAATGTAGGCTTGATGGCTATGATCCAGCTGCATGCAGAGTAAATGATGCTTCTGATTTGAAGAATGTTCAGTCACAGGAGGCAACTTGGCTTCAGACTGGACTGATGACTGCGAAGAGAATAATTTTAACTCAGCAGAGATGGAAATTGATGTCTAGCCTTACTCAGACTGCATTTCTTGAGAGAGTAGTTTATATAAAATATAGGATGGGGAGACCTATTTGAAAGCATATGGAAACCATTGTGGGTTACGTCAGCGGATCAAGAATTAAAGCACGGAACTTTGCAATAATACTGTGTTTGGAAGGATTGCCGTGGAGTGAAGTTTCCTCCTTTCCATATGTTTTCCTCCTTCAAGAAGTTTTCATATACATTTCTTATGCTTATTTTGTTTTGCGCGGGTTAGTTCTTTAGTGGGTTTAATGATTAGTAGCAAATATATTTGTGGCTAGGGTAATGATGATATATGTTTATTACTTGGTCATACACTGCACTCATTTGAAGCTTTACAGTGCAGTTATATATTGAAATGGGCTCAGAAGATCAGATCAGTGGCACATCTAGTCAGTGGGTTGTTGACCTTGGGTCCGTGGGCCCCCGGGGGATTCACAAATCAGGTAATGGGTTCACAACCCCTCTGCCCTTCCCACATTGTTACGTGGGAGGTGCCAGTTATGTGGGAGAGAGTTCCCAAGGGCTCTCAGTGTGGAAAAGATCAAGAACCGCTCATCTGGTCCAGCATCCTGTATATGAAAACAGCTAGTGCTTCAGAAGAAGGTGAAAGAATCTCTGTTGCTGGCAGCTGTGGAATAGCCTGTCTGCAGGGAAAGTTTCTTTCGACCCCTTTAATAGCGAGAATGTGGTTTATGCCTCGCGGTTTGAGGGTTCTATTGTGATCATGTGAAAAATGGAACCTATTTACTCAGCAGATTAACTCCATTTGGGCCATATCTAGAGTTCCTTATTTCGATGTACTCAGTCCTTACCCAGGCAAACTGTCATCAGTATCAGTGTATGCAGTGTAATTGTGCCTCCCTCACTCCATCAGCGTCAATGGGAGTTTGACTACATAAAGACTGAGCGCAAAGCCTTTGTATGTTCACAGCCTCACCGGGTGTACTTTAGGTCTTGTTTACACATGGTTTTTGTCTCTCTCTAACTATATCGGTTTAGAAACGGATATTGTTAAAGCAGAGCAAACCCATAGTGTGGATGCAGTTAAAGTAGTCAAGAACTGTGTAACCAGCCCTTAGACACTGCTTGTTCTACCTCCTTCTTCTCTTAGCCCTGCAAAGACAAAACAACTAAGGGAGAACAAGTTGGATTCTATTCCGGCCTGCGAATCATCAAGAGAAGCCATATAATAAAATTCCAGGATTGTCAATTTGAAGCCTAGAACGTCAGAGTCAGTGTGAAGGCATTGATACAAGCATGGTTTAGAGCTCTTTTTGTTTAGACTCTCAGCAGGTTGAATCATCACTGGGATCTGCAGTCTGTTACCATCCAATTTTGAAGCATTCAGCCGTTTTGACTTTGCAAATTCCACCCATGTGGTGTACAGCTGCAATAAGGCAGATATCTACGCAGGGCCTGGAGTCCTAGAATGCTGTGATATCAGAGAGGTAACTCAACCAATCATCGCCCTTACTTTACAGCTAATTTGCATGCAACAGTGTCCTTGGTTGTACAACGGAGATGGTGGATGACTTGGGTCAACGGCCACGTCCCTGAGCTCTCAGCTCCTACAAGCTATTGACAGAATTCCAGGGCCAGGGCCCAATTCTTCTTCCAGTGACCATCCATGGAGACGGCTGTGGAACCCCATTCGTAACAACCGATTAGTAACTTGAATTCGGAGACCAGGACGGAGGCAGAGGGTATAACTGGGCTGAATTTGGCTTGCAGATTCTGTATTACGATTGGCCATCGCAGCTCACCTAAGTGCATCTTTTGACTTACAGATCAGAGGCTGTTTGTGGCGCCGATGCTCAAAAATAACATCCTTTTTTTTTTTGCTTGTAAACTGAGGAAATGTGGATAAAGTACTGGAAAAGGACTGAGAAGACCTGGACTCTATCCCTGGCTCTGCCACTGACCTTCTGTGTGATTTTGGGCAAGTCCCATCACCTCTCTGCCTCTGGTGCCCTTTGTGTGTCTTGTCTATTTAGTCTGTAGCCCCTTAAAAGCGTGACCATTTCGATCGCTGCTGTTTTCTTGCCTTATTTACTATTATGTGCTTAGGGAATGGTATAAAAATAAAATTAAAAAAATATTCCATAGAAGAGCAATATCTTTTCCCCCTCTAATGTAAAGACAGGAAGGAAGACATGTTTATCGCTGGTGAACCTGGTAGTCTGCCCAGATCTTGCCCCTCTGCCAGCATCTGGCCATGTCTTTCTCACCTCTAAACACTCATGCCCTTCTCCCACCCCTGCAGGCGATCTCAGGAGCGCATGTCTGTTCAACCTCATCGGCTACACCCCGGCTTTGACTTCAGCCACCAACTGCAAACTCCTCAACCCATGGGTCCCCAGCCCAGATATTTAGCTGAAGGCACAGACTGGTAAGTCTTTCATTTCCCCCGGTAGGCATAACACCAAAGCCATATGCAACTGTGGTCCGTAAAGATCATGGCACCTGGGCACGATGGGGAAATGTTTATGCTTTGACTCGTCATAATAAATTAATGATAACGTTGCCATGGCACTTTTCACAATATTATAAAACTTTGCACTTGTATAGCAAGTAGGGGTGTTAACCCCAGAGTGCTAGCCAGAGCCCAACTCGGGTAATTACATTCCTCCGATCTATATTCCTCCTGCAGTTTTAGTTCGATCTAGTTAGTCAGATTCTCTGTTGCATACAGTATATGTAGGGCACAGCAGATAGTCATGGAGCCAGTTACGGCCCCTTGATTCTCTGCCTTAGCCTCTGGTCAAACTAGAACAACTGCCCTAAGCTGTTTCTAGTTCCCCACTGCATTGTGTTCTGGACACTTAGCTGCCTTTCTTCATGGTTGGAGCTGTGGAGGGGCAAGGATAGAAGCCAGCAGAGTTAAGGCACATTGAGCTAGAGAATCTAGCCCAGAAGTTCTTCACTTCTGCTCCTACATGATGGTTTAAAGTTGCCGTGTGCTGTTAAACAGCTGCCACATTCCACTGCAGAAATGGCTGCAATTCAGTGATGGCTGTCATCAACAGTATTATAGGTGGAACTGATAGTATGGCTTATTTTTAAGGTTGCCTGACTTGCCCCATTATAAGACCCTGTTTTCAGTTACTTATAGCTTTGCAAACTTGCTCTGCTTGGGCTAATATTATGCCTCAGGCTGATTTTTTTTTTTTTTTTTTGGTTAAGTTTCAGCCAAAATGGTTCAGCCATTCCTGAGAACTAAGTTAGGGAAAAATGTTGTTTTGCCCAGCTGTTTTGTTGAAAAGCTCTAACACCCCAGCGCTTTGGAGAAGGGGCTTGGAATTTGTCAAGGGATTGGCTTTTGTATGAGGGATGTGCCTTTTGCTGTTCCCTTGAAAATCTGCCTAGATTTGGCCACGCTTTTGAGAAATCTCAGATTCCCTAGGCTCAGTCGAGGCTCATTAGCGCTTTGCAGCGAAACACTTTGAAGATTCTGTTTGCGCTGAGTTTGCAGGGGCTCAGCAGGACATTCCTGGTAATGGCTGCTCTTGACTGGGCACCGCAACTGAAAGCAGGGCAGCTGTGTCTCCTGTGCTCTCAATGACCCCACCTGCTGGCACCAAGGCAGCGTGGAAGAGAAAGGTGCCTGGCTCAAATGCAGAGGAGACAAAAGCTGGATGGACAGGAGGGAGAGAAATGGACAAGGAGCCATGGAGGGAGAAGACTGGGAATGGCAACAGGGAGAGAAAGAAGGGTGGTTCTGGGAGGCAGTGTGCTGGGTGATGGGGGACACTGAGATCAGATGAGGTGTGTGTGTGTGCGGGTGGGGGGGGGGGCTGTCTGGGCAAAGACAGTGTGACAAGAAGCCGGAGAAGGGGTGTGTGGGGGAGACTAAAATTTGGATGAGGAACCTTGGGCGTTAGGAGTGAGGGTCACGACTAAAGGATGGAGTGGCAGGAGACAGATCAGGAGAACTAGCACTGCCTAGGCAAGGAGAGTTGAACCGGGATGAGGAGCCAGGGCTGGGGAAGGGCCAGGGACAAGTTGGAGGCGAGGGGCAGAAGGAGTCGAGCTCGATGGGAATGGGTTAGAGTCTGTGGCCGCTACAGGACACGCCCCTCCGGAATCAAACTCCGGAATCCCGAGTCTCACCATTCCACTGATGTCAGCAAGTACCTGTGATTCCCCCTGGCATAGGCCTTGTCTCATCACCCGCTAGTGCTGGTCCACAACCTGCTCCTGCTATCAGCGACTCCGCTAGCTCTTGTGGCAAGATCTGTGGTGGGTGTAAAGGTTCCAACTCTGTTGCTGACCTGGGAGGCTGTTAACATGATAGCACATAATGCAGTTTCTGTTATTTTTTTTTCCAATTTGCTTTAAAAAAAAAAGAAATAAGGAAATGACACACACAACTATGTCAGCAGAACATGAATGAAGTTGCAAAGTCAAGCACCCAAAAGTTGGGAAATGCCAGAATTAAGGTTGCAACCTTAATTTGGCTCCCTTGCACATAGGCATTACGAGACCGTCTTTAACTACCTGATCACATAGGACTCCTACCTCATTCGGTGCACAGGAGGGAGATGCTCTGGGGATGGATCAGGGCTGTGTAGGGAAGCAGGCTGTTTTCTGAAGAACCCCTACTGCCTCCCTTGCAACAGTTGGAAGGTGTGTACCTATCATGTGCCGGGGAGACTGCAGGCATAAGCCCGCCCAGGACTAAAGGCCACCCCCTCCAACCGAGCAGGAGGGGCCAGTGGACACAGGGCCACAAGTAAATGTGGGGAGAGCAAATGAAAAAAACAGGAGTGGGAGTGCAGGCCACAGAGCAAAACTCAGGGGTCTAGAGGGGAACATTGAGCAGAGAGCCCCTGACGGCACCCACTGCTCCTCAAAGGCATCCAGGGAATCAGTGGACGCTGCCCAGGGGACATCTGCCCAGAGATGTGATTGGATAAGGGACCGGAAATAGAGGAAAAACTGACTACAGCACCTGGGATTCTAAGGTGGGTTCTCATCCAAGCACTAGCCAGGCCAAGGGCAGTTAGCTGCCGAGATCAGAGGAGATCAGGTGCATTCAGTCTAGTATGGCCTTGGAAGGTGTGTAGTGGATGAGACAAAGGACTGCAGGAGGAGTAAGGAAGGTCTCATGGTTAAGGCTGTTAAATGCTGCCCTGGAGAAGGCGCTTCTATCCCTGCCTCTGCTACAGACTTATTGTGTGGCTGGAAGCAATTCATTTAAGCCAAACTTTTCACAGGAGCCCATTAAATTGTGTGCTCCTCATTTTCTGGGTTCCTGACTTGAGAGCCTGGGGTCTGCTTTGTAGAAGTGCTGAATCCTCACAGCTGAAGCTGAAGTCAACGGGAACCGTGCTTGGAACATATAAAGTGCTCCACAATGCTAAGGACTCTGAAACATCAGGTTCTAAATGTCTCACACTGGGCACCCAAAATTAGTGGATACTTTTGATCTTGGTCTCTCTGTGCCTTAGTTCCCCATCTGTAAAATGGGGAGAATAGCACCCCTCCTCTCCCAGGGGTGTTCTGAAAATAAATTATTTAACACTTGTGAAGCACTCATATGCGATAGTGACGAGAACAACAGAAAAGCCCACAAGGAAATTAATAATTCTGTTTTCAGGACAGGGTTTGAATAGCGTATGGTAAATAAGGCATGTGTCCACACTGAAAAATGAGGAAAAAACTAATTATTGAATAGCTGCTCAATAAGTGAGCACGGTCCACTCTGTGCACTGACTGTGGTGGGGGGTGTGTGCTGTGGGAAAAATCGTATGTGATCATGTAATTAGAGACTGGATCATAATGCATACGCACAACAGGGGTTGAATTAAAGTTGCGCAGGCCACCGGAATTCTGGCATTTCCTAATTTTTGACTGCTTGACTTTGTAACCTTCTAGTTCTATATACATATATGGCCTGATTCTTCTGTCACTTTTCCTCAAACATTCCTATTACTGAAATCATTCAGAGCAGAATTTGGCCCAGGATCCCCTGTTTGTATGCACTGACACATGCTTTGGGCTCTCTCTGGATGGAATAGCTCTCTCTTTGTGTCTGCATGCGTGTGTAGTGTTAATTATGATCATTATAAAGCATCACTTAAGCTCCTATTTTTTCCCTTGACTGTTCAATAATCTTATAAAACCGAAGGCGTGGCTGTCAGGAAATCGTATAGTATATGTTTGTAATATATACGTTGGGTGACTCATCTCCACTCAGCATGCTGGTACTGGTCTATCCAGTGACAGACGTAAAACCATTCCTGTAACGTGTTAATACATCAGTGGAGACTGCGCTCACTTGAAGGTAAGGGAGAGTATTTTTACATGAAAAAGAGATGGGGGAAATTGCTGAGAGTGATCAGATATCTCCAATGGCCAAACCTTCATTAAAACATGTTGATAATGAAGCTAAACGACAACACTCCTTTTGGTTCCATAAAGTGTCTTCTGAATATGCATTTAATGAATGCAATCCAACCTGTTATCCTGACTCTGATCCTTCAATTATTATTTCCAAGTGAGATGGGGTCCTACAGGCATTGCAACAAGATGGGACGCTCTCATGTCTGGGCATCAGAATGCTGCACCCATGATTGCTTGTAATAGAATATTGTTGGTGGTTGGTTTTGCTTTCCCTAGTTAACTTGTCATATTTATTCATTACCAAAATGCTCAGAAAACAGCCGATATGGTCTGTTGGTTGGGATCCTCCTGCCTGTGAAGCAACATCATGTAGCGGGCCTGATCTGTTGTTTTTAAAGTTAGGTGCATAATTGCACGGTTAATTTGGTGATGCATTTAGAGTGCATGAAGTTGCATGTGCACGTGAGGATGCCTTGTCAAATGAATTGGGTACCCATCCATGAGCCAAAAGACCGGGGTTCTATTGCTGACTCTTCCAGTGGCATGGTGTGTAACTGTAGACAATTAACTTCACCTCGGTGGGCCTCCGTTTATTTTGCCATGTTTCATCTATTTAGATTGTAAGATCTTTGGGGCAGGGATTGTTTCTCATTACGTGTTTGTACAGCTTCTAGCAGAGTGGGACCATGATCTCATCTGGGGCTCTAGGTGCTGGAGTAATTTACATTCTAATTCTTGGCAGGAGGGGATGGATTTAACACTTTTGGGGTGGAACTGTCATGAAACAATTTGTTTGCTGTTCCCTGTAGCATTATCCCAGCACCATGCACAGTGGGGGTTTAAGGGCTTAGGGAAGGTTAGCGAGATGATTCTTTGGGCTATATGCTGAACTCAGTCTACATCTACGCAACAAGCGGTGGGTGTGATCTCCCTGTTTGTGTGCACAGACTTGCGCTCGCGCTGGTCAAGTTAGCGTGAGTGTAAATAGCAGGGGAGCCAAGGTAGCCCAGGTAACAGAGGCACGGTCGAGCACGTGAAACCGGTGGGTTTGTACTCGACACGGCTCAGCTGTGCAGCACCTTTGCTGCTACCCGTGCTACCGGGGCTATTTATGTTTGGCCCAACCCGGCGAGCGCCAGCCCAAGTGCGTGTACATAAGCTGGGAAATCACACCCTTAGCTCGTGGCATAGACGGAGCCTCAGCTGACTCGCTCGGCTTCCTGCTGCAGAAGCAGAACCCTGCTGCTTACCCCTCTCAGCCCTAGGGATCCCCGTAGAGTGGTTTTCCATTTCACAGCTATCTATTCAAGGAAAAGAATTAGAAACGGGTGGCTGATGCTAGGCATCTAAAATGAATATGTAGACACCTGTATAATAGTGGCTTGGTTTTCAGAGGCCTAGATAACCTGACTTCCTCTCATTCCTACAGGGAGGGGTAGGTGCTCGGCCACTTTTACGCAGATGCCAAAGTCTGGATTTGGGTGCCTCACTTTGGCCACCCACATTTGAAAATGCTGATCTTAGTTTTTTAAGCGAAATGCAAGCGGAAATTCTCCTCGACACTTCTAGTCCCCCGTAGCCAGTGGGGCCCACAGCCACAGAGAGGTAGGAAAACCCAAGATACACAGACAGGAGAGACTTAATGGCCTCTTCTTAGACCCTGATCCACCAAAGCAAACAGCCCCCTGCACCTACCCCAATTTCCATTGGCTGTAGTAACACTAGCCATCAATGCAGGGCTCTGCCTGGACAGATGCCATTGCAGGAGTGGGGCCTTAGATTATAATAAGCTCCTTGAAAGCCAAGAGTTGTTACCCGCTCTGTATAGCATCTTGCACACCTATGCTGCTCTTATGTATGTTTATCATAATAACGAGTAGCGGCACCATGAATAGAGCGTCGGAGCACACTGCCTCTCCCGCTCTCTCTCTGAATTCTTAATCTTATCTTTTCAACACTAAGTATTAGTGGGGCAGCTTTGAAATCTCCCCTCATATGTCAGCCTCCCTCTTTGGCACCTTGCATTCTTGTTGCACTTCTGGGGTCTGCGGCTTGGCAGCCCTGCTTTGTTTGAGATCCCACGTGACAGGAGGCATGGTGAAGCCAAGCAAAGGGAGGAATAGGACAGAGAATTGATTAATAGACTCATAGATTTTAAGGTTAGAAGGGACCATTATGATCATCTAGTCTGATTTCCTGCACCCACTCACTCCTGTAATAGATCCCTAACCTGTGACTGAGTTACTGAAGTCCTCAAATGGCTTAAAGACTTCAAGGTCCAGAGAATCCACCAGAGAATCCACCAGCAAGTGACCCGTGCCACAGGCTGCAGAGGAAGGCGAAAAAAACCCCAGGGTCTCTGCCAATCTGCCCAGGGGAAAAATTCCCTCCTGACCCCAAATATGGCGATCAGCTAAACCTGGAGCATATGGGCAAGACTCACCAGCCAGATACCCAGAAAGGATTCTCTGTAGTAACTCAGAATCCACCCCATCTAACATCCCATCACAGGCATATTTACCACTAGTAGTCAAAGATCAGTTAATTGGTGGTAGTGGGTGTTGGAGTTCTCTTATAACGCTTTCAAGCAGCAGTGCTCTGCCAAAGACTGCTACAGTTACTGTGTCTTCATGTCTGTCATCTGCTGCTGAGTGAAAGCAGCTTCCACTGTCATTGGAAGAAATGTTTTGATAGCTCATAACAAGCCTCAATGCCGGCTGCTCTGTTCCTCCGCTTAAGAAAAAGCAAGTTTGTGGATGGAATGAAAAAACAATTCCTCCGTTCCCATTAGCTCAGTTTTGGTAAGTGCTAATACAATGGTTACTAGAGTGCTGCTTTTGTCAGTCTGATAAAGTGAAGAACATTCAAAGCACTTGTTTTCTACAAGATTTCTCTTGTAGAGACAAGGAATCTATCAAGTGAATTATAGATGCAGATACTGGACTAGCTGCCCTTCGACTCCAGGAACCAAGAGGGTGGGGTTTACCAGCACGGTTTAGCTCACAGGTTGGTGTCTGTGGATGTGCGCACAGGAGAGGGTCCCTGCTGGATGGCTGATGGAAATAATTAATTTCTGTATGGTGAACGCAGGTGAAATGCGATGAGACGAATTGTATCTTCTTTCTTAGATTACAACATGGTGAAGTCTCCATCTCTACATGTCTCTAGATCAAGACCAGATGCCTTTCTGGAGGAAACACAAGTTGTTAGATTCAACACAAGAGTATCTGTGTTGTACAGGAGGTCCAACTAGATCTAATCTGTGACCAGACTAGATGGTCTAATGGTCCTTTCTGGCTTTAAAATTGAGGAACTTCTATCCTTAGGACTCCAGCCCACTTTCTGCCCCATTCCCCTCAGATATATTCCTTTTCCCTCCTATATCTTGCTTCCTTGTCTTTTTTCCCCCTTTTAATAATAATTTTGCAGTTGAGAAGCTTTCGGTGCCTGAGTGATTTGGGTGCGGTATGTACCGTCTCACTTTGTGCTGTGAACCCCTACGCTCTCATAAACTGAGCAGCATTAGATGAGCTCACCCCTTGGAAGAGGGAATACGCAGGTGCTGCAGAAAGCAATGGAGGTGGTGCTCTGAGTCAGCATTGGACCATTACCCGTGTTATCCGTCAGGGGGTTCTGGTCTATGGAATGTGCCAGCTTTTGAATGCTGTGTGAATTCCAGCTCTTGACTACGTGGTGGTGGTAAATCTCCCACAGCCATGTTGGCCCATGGCGTAGCAGTGTCCTGGGTAAATTCCTGTTTGGGGGATTGGTATTCTGCCTCCCTAACCTCCTCCTTGTGGAGAATTGTGAACATTCTCCAGTTCTTCTCTTCCTGTACTACTGTTGCTCTCCTCTAGAGGTTTTGTTTCACATGGGAAGTGGTTGCCTTTTAGTGGCGGGTGAGGCATCTTTTATGTTTGTAAAGTATGTATGTAAAAAGAAAGTATGATTATTATTAATAAAGAGTGAAGTGGAAGGGGCAGCTTCTGTAGCCAGTGGAATTAGTCCGGATTTACAGTGGTGGGAGCGAAAGTAAAATCTGGCCTGTTCCGAATCAGTTGCTTCACATTGCCTTACCCGTCATATCCTGGAGGACTAATAAGGCTAAAATGTTTTTATTCATCCACCTAAGAAGCCAGTGGGCCTATTTCTCTACTGCCGTGCACATATGAAAATCAGCACGCTGACTACCAGTTTGCACTGACTTGCCACGGTGTCAGTGACTTGCACAAAGCGCAAGGCAGTGGAGAGTTGGGCCCAATGGACCTAGTTCTGCTCCATTATACGGCTGTAAATCTGGAGTAACTCCTGATGTCAGTGGCATCACTCTGGATTTGAACTGGTGTAACTGAGAACTGGAACCAATGAACTGTGTACATCGTATGTGAGCGCATGCTATGAATTGTAACTGGCACTGTATATGGGCTCAGAAATAAAGCGAGGCATTTAAAAGGCAGATTGGATTTATATTTTTCTCTCTCTCTCTATATATATATGTATTTTTGGTCTCATTCTTACAGGGATCTTAGCGTTGACGCTGGACTGACTCATGCCCAGTTCCAGGTTAGACCAGTCCCTCAACATTATCAGCATTACTTAGCTACATCTAGAATGCACCATTTCCCCAGAAACACATCCTCAACGCAGATGGTAAGTGAAATGCTTCGGCTGGGAAATGTTTTATGCATTGTCTGTCAGAAAGCAGTCAAAATAAAGGCTGTTATCTTTCCATCAACTGTCTCCTAAGCTTCCCACTTATCTCTGGCTGTGGCAGGGAGTCTGCCTGAGAGGATAAGGTTGCATCATTATGCTCATTGGGCGGGAGAAGTAAATAGGGTTAGCTCTATTATCTCCATTGGAGCGACACCGATTTTGCTGTGCCCCCAAAATCTAGACAGAATGGCAAAGATTTGGAACACACTGTAGATATTAGGGTAAATTCTGCTCCCAGGTAAACCATTGTAATTCCAGATTAAGTTCACTTGAAGTCAATGGAGTTACTCCAGATTCATAGTGGTTTAGCTGACAGCAGAATTTGAGTTATTGGTCCTGATTCTCATTTAGATTAAGGGCTGTTTACACCATTCTGGCAATGTAAAGTGACCTTGAAGTGGATTTAAATGTAATTTAATCTTTTTTTCAGTGCCAGTGTGATGTAAAGGCACTCTAGGAGATCAGACTGGAGGATCATGATGGTCTCTTCTGACCTTAAAATCGATGAGTCTATAAGAATCAGTCCCACTGTATCTCCTTCCACTCAAAAGGATCCTTGACACACATCTTTAAAACCTATTTCTATTAGCATTAGCAACATTCATATTTTAAATGAGACCAGCAGCATGAAGATCACACATGTATTTTTGGCGAGGTATTACCAATATAACACCGCAGTATGATAAAACTAAATGAATTTCCCCATTTACAGTATTAATTGTACGAGTTCAAAAATCACAAGTCAGATCTCCTCCCCCCCCCAGCATCATGTTATTAAAAACAAATGCTGTTTTGGGGCCCATCTCCTGATTTGTGATTCTTATAGAGAAGTCCCCCACCCCTCAGTTTGTGTGTGATCGTTTCAAGATGAAAATTCAATATTCGATTTTAATGAGAATCGGGCATTTATTATCCTCTACAAGTGGTTTTGTAAATCTCAGCATCAACCTTTATGCTGTTTGTTAACTTTCTGCTCTTCATTCGACACGGATGATGATTAGTTTTGCTTAGTGATTCTCTCCTGCTAATATGATGTTGTGTTTTGGGTGTTGCCAACCATAGCAATTTTATTGTGGGTCTTGTGATATTTGATGCGGTTTTGTCTTAAAGCCCCAGCTCCTGGAGTCATGTGACTGTGAGAATCAAAGCTTTCTTTTTTTCTTAAAAGTAAGTTTCTAGTTCTCCTGGTTTCAAAGAAAAGCTTGAAAATGTGCCTTGAATGCTACTTGAATGGCTTAAAAACCAGAGGACAAATAAAAAGAACCCCAAATGTACTGCTGATTATTTTTAAACTGATCTCATGAGTTTTGAATGCCTAGGGTTGGCAATACGGTACACAACTAAAAAGAATCACAACTGTATTTTTATTGAGAGTAGATGTAATTAACAAAAACCCTTTGTTTTAGGAGAAATCTTCATTTTGGGCCTAAAACTAGTTGTCAGTCTGCTGGGAAGTTTTGCACTTTAAAAAGATTTTATTTGAAGTCGTGCATCTACAGGATTTTATGTTCTAATGTAGGTGATTTGTTTCCCCCCTCCTTCACAGGTGGTCCATGAAATCAGAAACTACCCTTATCCTCAGCTTCAATTACTTGCGCTTCAGGGACTGAGTCCCAACAGGCACACATCTGCCGTAAGGGAAAGTTATGAAGTAAGTACCTTCTGGTTTAAAGGATTGTTTAATCCCCTTTGGCTTCCCCTGCAACCTGCATATGTCCCGTCATAATTTTTTTAAAACTGTTCTCTATAGAACAGCTATTCCAAATTGGAACATACATGGTAGGTCCAGGAATGCTACATAAATGCAGTTAGGGTCTGAGCCAAAGCGGATAGAAAGATTCCCATTCAGGAGGATTTGGATGTTAGCACACAAATCCAGATGGGGTGCACAGCACAGATGGGAGCACAGATTTTACAGATGCTCTTCCAGGCAGTCAGTTTTGAAACTTTGGCCCAGTTTTTATCCTGTCTGTGAAACATCCTGGTACCATAGCACTTAATAGGCAAAATGCTTGTGTCAAGATTGTTTTGAAACATGTAATTTTGATATTCATTTGGGTGGCAATGAAGTCTAGCAATTACAGTATGGGACTGTGTGTATCAGGACTCCTGGGCCCTATTTTTGGTTCTGGCTCAGTTTGTGGCCATAAACACATCGATTTATTTCTGTTTCGTTTTTCCTGTCTGGAGATCAGACTCCACCTGCTTCATAGAGGTGAACTGAGAATTAATTCATGTTTTATAAATCACTAATTTGTAAAGAATGGCCTAACAGAAAACCCTTTACTCAAACACCCTGAACTTTTAAGTGTTGGAAATCCAGATCTGGATTCTGTGGGTTGGACCCATGTCTGTTAATTGCAGAGCATCTGATAAAAGATCTCATGAAAGTGCAAGATAGTGTAGAATCATAGACTCATAGAAGATTAGAGTTGGACGGGACCTCAGGAGGTCATCTAGTCCAACCCCCTGCTCAAAGCAGGACTAACCTCAACTATATCATCCCAACCAGGGCTTTGTCAAGCCGCAGCTTAAAATCCTCTAAGGATGGAGATTCCACCACCTCCCTAGGTAGTCCATTCCAGTGCTTCACCACCTTCCTCGTAAAAAAGTTTTTCCTAATATCCAACCTAGACCTCCCCCACTGCAACTTGAGACTGTTGCTCCTTGTTCTGTCATCTGCATGATTAACATGAAATGATATTTTCTCTGAATAAATGGTAAGAAAAGAATCTTACATTCCATGTTCATCACAAAGCAGAATGAGTCTGCGGGGATAGTCTTGGGAGATTGTCATATGCCTTGTGGATATTTTCTGCTTAAGGAGCTGCTGCAGCTGGAAGACAGACTAGGCAGCGTGAACCGGGGAGCTGTGCAGAACACCATCGAGAGGTTCACTTTCCCACACAAGTACAAAAAGGTGAGAAAACAGCCAGGGCAGCTCTCCCAGCAGATCTGACTCGCACTTCCTAAGAGAATGAGTGTAGCTGCTAAAGAAACATGTAACCATTCTTGTCCCAGGATTACTCATGGATAAGAAATGGGAAGAAACTTTGTGTGTGTGTGTGTACGTATGCGCGTCAAGGTCAGGTTAGAGCGAGGCCCGAACCAAAGCCTCAAATCCAGATGGGAGGAATTTGAAATCCAGAATCTCCACGGTCCGTCTGATGTTTGGAGGTAGTGTGTTGTAGGGATCATAGTAGGCTAAAGTGCCAGTGTAGTTCAGCTGGTTGGGCCTCAACCTTCTCCCACTCACAGTTGTGGACACATGGTAAGAAAATGCTCCTACAGAAGGGGCTTTGTGCATGTACACTCTTATTATTTATGCACACAAGTGATAGTGCCTGCAGATTGCACGCACAAGGGCTTCCCTGGGCAAAGCTGTGGGTGTACCGTATGTCCCGTTTGAGTCCAAGTCCCACACCAGCAAGACTCGCACAGTGATGAAAGAATCTGCGCTCTCCCTTCAGTAAAAGTGACATCTCCAGATTTTGTGATCAAAACTCCTGGAGGTCATTTCACTTTTGATCTACAAGGGAGGAGGAAGAGACTTCTGCCTCTGTTTCGCTTGCTGGGCTAGTTTTAGATCATTCTCTCAGGAAAGGGACTGTGAGTAGAACTGGAAAATATGGAAAACAATGGGAAAAGCTCCTGGGCCAAATTCTGTTCTCATTTAGTGGGCTCCATGAAAGACACTTTTTCTGTTATGTGTTTGTACAGCACCTAGCACAACAGGGCTGGGGCCTGTTGACATTAGCACAAGGCAAGTAACAGTTGCCACTCCAGAGTGATTGTGGTACCGAGGTATTTCCAATAGTATGGAAGTTACTCCAGTGAATGCTGAGTTGTGTAGAAAGGGTCACGCTTCTCAAGTCTACAGGAAACAATCATAGCTGTGGCAGGTATGTGCGTGCAGATCCCTCTGGGGACAAACACTGCCTGAGATAGGCAGGCGCACCATCTGGGGGAATTGTGTCGGTATAGCCGAGGGTTGAACTTGGCCCATTGTTCACATTTGACATGTGTTGTTAACTGGAAGTGCTCAAGGGACCGTGGAGGTTTCGGTACTTAAGAATTAATCATGACATTAATTGTGACATTAATGACTGTGACATTAATCATGGGACTCATGAGGAGATGGTTGCCTGGCTCCTCTGGGACGCTGACATTATTCTGTCTGCCTCTCCTCTCCTGGTACAATTTGACAGTTGAAGCATGAGTAGGGCCTGGCGTCCATCCCGCTGTAGATTTTTTTTTGACTGGGCAGGCTTCCCTAACCTGGTGGGCCCATTCAATTGACAATGAAGCACTTGCCATTCAGATTCCTCCATCTGCAGAGGCTTTAGCGAACACTAAAGGGTCATAGTCTCTCCTTTTGTAATGATATTATGTCTTTTCCTTGTCACAGAGAAGACCGCAGGAAGGCAAAGCCGAGAAGGAGGATGGGGAGGAGTCGGACACCGATGAGAAATGCACAATCTGTCTGTCTATGCTTGAAGATGGAGAAGACGTGAGGTATAATCTTTCCCACTGAGATTTCTGGCTCTCAGATCCCCCCCCTACTTCCATTCATTTCCTGCTTGGTTTGGATTCTATTTGGTCGGAAATCGTGCACTGCGACGTGAGTATGTTTTTAAGACGGGGCTGGTGACACTCTTGTTCTGGTGAGCTCTCTTTGAGGATTCAGCATGCGGATGTCCGTAGGAAGCTAAAGTCTCTCAAAATCCATGTGATAAACTGCGGATAAAGGGAGCTATGCTGCAGCACTAGGGCAAAACCGTCAACAGTGATGTCTGGGTTTGGTCACCTACTCATGGGTGCCTGTGTATTTAGGCCCTCAACACTGCAGATTTTAGTGCAAATCGGTTTTCGTGTGGCGGCAGGTGTCAGGCTGTTAGATATCTAAGTCACGGAGAGCTGATCTGTACGCAAATCTCTACAGTTCAGGGGTGTGTGCATCTGGATTTGGGGCTCAACCCACCATGATGGGAGCAGCTATTGGAAGACCTTGATTTCAAGTTCAGGGATGCTTGGATCTGGAGTTTTGCATCAGGTTCCTCTTTAGTCCAACTACTCAGTGCATGGGTATTTGGGAGGTTAGAAGGGGAGGGGAACCGGGGTTTTAGGAGCCTGAAACCGAGCACCCAAAATTGGAAGCTGGGACATGGCCATGTAGGAAATTTGGGGTTTGTTGGCATGAAGTTACAGCTGCCATGAGGCAGAATGGCAACAGAAGGCTGCTGCAGACAGCACGGCACCGTTGTGACCCGCTGGTAATGCAGCCACCCTGACATACGATGCCTTTGGTTGTGCTGATCAGTCAGGTCTGGTCTTGTGTCGGAGCAAAACTTTATTGCGGCGTTGAATTAAGTGGGGGTGGGAGCAGCCAACGCCCAGACGTAAAGGGACGAGGCAGAAGATTCAGGGCCTGCCGCTGTTCTCACAACAGCACCACCTAACTCCAGCGGAGTTACTGCTGGCTCGCACCAGCTGAATAAGGGCTGTGACAATCTAGGCCCCTGGAGCTTTGGTCCAATCATGGGCAATGTTGAGGCTGGAGGGGGGCGGCACAGAGCTGCACCCGGTGCGGGAGGAAGGGGTTGTGACTCCTCAGGAATGAGGTAGCTTGACTAACGAAAGAGGTAGCCTGCTTCCACAGGCGAGCCCGGTCCGGGCTGTCTGCCAGTGCATGGGAAGCCATGGCTCTTGGCCTTCCCCCTGCCCCCACCACGTACTTCTTCTGGGTGCAGAGCATCTTCAGCGGCCCCATGTCATCCACCACACATGGGGTCTTGCAAGGGCACATGAAGAAGGGTTAAGGGCACTGGCCTTCACATTTATTTTACCCCAATTTCCTTATCTATAAAATAAATGGGTGTTTGTGGAGTGCTTTGACAGGCTTGGAAAGAAGGTGCTAGGTGCAGCTGGTGACCGTTTTTGCTAGGGTTGTGTACAGTGCAAGCGCTGTCCAGGCAGCTCAACGTGGCCGAGCTATACTGAACTGCAACAAATAGAGAGACACAAGTGTTACCAGAGTAGGGCGTTAACCATTGGAACAACTTGCCTAGGGATATGGTGGGTTTTTCCATCCCTTGAAGTCTTTAAATCAAGTTGGGATATCTTTCTAAAAGAGTTGCCATAGTTTCAAGAGAAGTTGTGGGCAGAAATTACTGGATGAGGTTCTTTGTCTTGTGTTACGCAGGAGGTCAGAGTAGCTGATCACAATGGACCCATCTTGCCTTGAAATCCATGACTCTATAATATATACCAGGTGCAGGATGCTTGATTCTCTCCCACACTGTGTCCTCTATATGGGTCACTGGGTTACTCTGTACTAATCCTTCTAATACCGAGGTCTCTGTGCTCGTCCATTTTCCACCCACCTCATGCACATCACTGCACCAAACGTAACAGGCATGTGCTTCTCTTTTGCAGGCGTTTACCCTGTATGCATCTATTTCACCAAGTGTGTGTGGATCAGTGGCTAGCAACCAGCAAGAAGTGCCCGATCTGCAGAGTGGACATTGAAACACAACTTGGCTCCGACAGCTGAAAGAACCAATTCAATGCACCGTTTTCCTTACCAGGTCATATGGCCATAAGCCCTTGCAGCAAAATTTTGCCTTCTGAGCCATTTGATTTAGAGGAAAAGTCTGCAAGCACATTAGCGAAAAGGAGGAATTGGTCTAGTGATATCTAGTGATAAGAGAGGATCCTAACAGCCATATTGGTCCAAAGCATGGGAGCTGGTATTCCCAGAGCTAGAAGGCCCTGTGCTGCAGAAGATTTAGTATTGAACATGAAGGAACTAGTGTGTGGTTAGCCTGGCCTGTCAATCCTGGGTTTCAAAAGGATTGTATATATACCTCTCGAATAAGTAGACACATGTTAGGGGATCTTTATCTATTTCTGTGGACGGCTACTGGAGCATGTTAGCTTAAGAAATGTTGTGTTTGGTGCCCTAGTCATCTTGTGGTGGACATGTTGCTGTTAACCTAATTTGCACCAAATATTTTTTTCATAGATTCCTTGTTTTGGTGCCTGACTGAAATGTGGCAGAGTTTAAAAAAAAGAAGTTAAATCTTCCCACCTTTAGGAAAAAAAAAAAAAAGAGGCAAAAAAGCAAATTCCTGTTTACAGTTAGAAGGGTCGTGCTCTTTGCTTCGTCTGCATTTCTTTCTTGGATTTTGTTTACAGTGTGTTGCAAATTTAGAGAAGCCTAAAAAAAAGAAAAATCAAATCTGAATGAAATGAACAAAATGGGAGCGAGAAGCTTTATTCTTGATTATCTGCTGGTGCCGGACACTTTATATAGCGCGTGATCCTGGGGCAGATGCGGTGTCTCCTGCCTCCATAGCTTAATGATGTAACTTGGGTCGCGGCATCCAAGGAGGGCCATGGGCTGTTTAATTATTGTCATTTTTCCTACCATGGTCTCATCTTCCGGTGCAATTGCAGTGGCCCCTGCAAACTGTATGGTCCGTTGATGTCCATGGGAGTGGCAGGTGTTCCTCATTTCTCCAGAGCAGGCCCAGAGTCCCTCAGAGGAAGATGGCTCAGATGTTAATCTGACACCACACCTGTGGTGAAAGATCCATCGTCTGCCTGCTGCAGAAAGAGAACCTATTAAGCTGGTTCTAGTAGTTAGACGCTGCAAGTGTTCTTTGTAGGACGAATTGGCCCGGAAATACGCTTGCAATGTGATGAGAAAAGCATTCTTCCTTCTTTCAAAAACAAAAGCACAAACCCTATTCTCATGCTAAAGCAGGTATCCAGAATGGGGAAGACTGAACCCGGCTAACATGCCCTTTTTACAATTAAATTCCTAATCTCATGGTCTCCTTTGGAAAGCAGGCTAAGAAACGTCAAGTGATCCAATTAAACATCCCGGAGCTCTGCTCCCATCTCACCTCCTTTTCAGGCTCTTGGAGGTTAAGGGAGAAAAGGGATTGATTCCAGTTGCATCCTGCACCAGATTCCTTTCTTCTGCTTTTCACTTAGCGATTTACATGAAATAGCAGCTTTTCATGGTTTAGAAAGTAAGAATAAGCGAGGAGATTACAGCTCGGATGGCATTTTGAAGGCTTTCTAAAAATCCACTTTTTTCTTCATACCTTGCCATGGAAAATCTCAGATAGTTGTTCTGATGACAAGAAGCAGGGAAAATAAGAGGATGGCTCAGTCATATTGGACATAAGAAGTTGCTGACAATGTGAAAATTTCAGTACAGGAAGGGAATTTAGACATATGGGATAATTTACTACTTGGTCTGAATTTTAAAATATAGACGCGTATGTATATATGTGCACAAAAGCACACCTATATAACATATATCTATGGCCTGCTCTCTAAAATGAACCAGATGCTAATTTGGCAGGCTCAGTTATAATCATGAGCAAAATAAAGGTTAGAATTAATCAACGAAGTGCCAAAATAATGGAGCTTTCTGAAACACATTCCCTTTGAAATAAATATTTCAGATTATTTGCCATGAGCAACACTGAATTAAGCGCGTGTTGACTCTTTACTCAGTCTTCTTTAGCTGACAACCCTCAGGAGGATTGGACTCAACAACCAAGATTCTCCAGGTTTTTAATACATTTTTCATGTACTAGGGGAGCAGAAAAGTGACTAGAGGATTTTTAATCAGAAACATATATTTAAAATGCTTATATGGAGGATGATGTCTTATTCTCATGAGTGCCTGTTTCATAGGAGCTAAGTAACGTTTGTAAGTGGAGATGAATATAAATGACAATTGGAGAGATCATAGAATTCCTGCGAGCTGTAATTGGAAAACGCTGACCTCCCAGATGCCCAGGATATATTTTTTTTCCAGTCTGGAGAATAAAGTTAATGATAGGGCTGGGGCGAGTGACTGCATCAGCAGTCTCCCGGGAGAGGATCTCCAATTCACTGCAGTAATTTCGCCCAGGGTCGCCGTCTCTTCGGCAGATCTGTCGTGCTAGACACAGGTAGCGGTGTGGGGAGGAGGGAAAGATGATAACTTACAATGGTCGGTAAAGGAGATGCCATTTATAAATATTTATTTTGGACCACTGTTCTTGTCCTCTGTGCGCATGTGATGAGAACAATGTCTGGGAGAGGCGAGGCTGGGACAAGATAAGCGGGACAGGTAACTGCTCGGGCAAAACACTCGGAAAAAATTCTAGTGGTGTTTAATTTTGCCGCAAGGTGACATTAGTGGTCATTTCTACTTTATCTTGTTGAACTTGATGGTCTGAGCCCTTAGACTGGAAGGGCTGAGTGCCTTGGGCAATGCACTGCCTGCTAATGAATGAAATGTGGGCCTCACTCCAGCAGCAGCAGATTCAGACATCATTAAAAATAATACCAGTGAGCAAAACAAGATGTTGCTCTTTAGATGCACTGTAATCCACTCAATCCATCCTGCATTGCAGCCTGGTCCTGCCGGGTGCTGAGCATTTCCAAGGAGGGGCTGAGGATCCTCTAGTGAAGTGAATGGGAATTAAGCCTTGTAGAAGGTGCTCAGGGCCTTTCAAGACTGGGGGGGGTCTTGCGTGGAATGAACCATTAAGTGGGAAGGAAAGGAGTAATTCAGGCCCTTGCTTGGAATGAACTATTCAGCGGGGAGGAAGTGAGCTCTTCCAACCCCTGTGTTTTACGTCTATGCGAAAGTATTATTATTTGCCTAACGAACAAGCACAGTTTTTAAAATGGTGAAGAAAGCACCAAACTTCTGTGGTCCGTGTGAGTGAGTGACACAGTGGCACGCGAGAGCTTGTGACGTCTGAAGTTTGCATTTGGTGTGTCAGGTTCCCTTGTCTTTTACTAGCTTGTATGAGTAGAATGAGCTAATAGAGTGATTTTCAAAAACAAAACAAATCTCTAGAAACAGAACATAGTTTACAGGGTTTTGTGAGTTTAAATGCCTTATATTTAACAATCATAATTTATGACTAACTTGTAGATATTGTGGGTTCTTATTTAATTATTTTTATAGTTGTTTTTGCATTTTTAATTATAATTTATTTATTTAGAAATTAATACTAATTTTTTTTTTATTACTCCTATTACCTCATTTTTGCATTGTTTCTGGGAATGGAATGTTTTGCATGCATCGGTACTTAAAAAAAATTAAACGGGGGCGGGGAGGGGGGAAAGCGTATCATGTCAAAAAAAAAAAATCAGGGTGTGTGATTACAAACTGTATTACTGTGGTGCTGTTACCTTGGATACATTCCATAAAAATGCAAACCTTTGATTCTGTATGCTGTGACATAGTGGAAAACTGCAATATAGTGACTGTGTTTAGCACCTATATATATATATAAATATTATTTGCACTCATAATCAAACTATGGGGATCCTTTCGCTCATGCCCAGATGCACCGAAGGAAAATAATAGCACTCCTCTGAACCAAATAAGCGGGGTCAGTCCTGCACGCCCCACTGACTGTCTTCAATGGGAGATCCTTGCTCAGAGGGCTGGCAGGATCAGGACCAGTGTAACATAACATAGACCTAGGATTTGAAAGCAAAGCAGGTTAGTGCAGGTTATCCCCTCTAGAAAGAGAGCCTCTACAGGCCAGCTTCCTCCTGAGCATGCTGTGGTCACTGTTAAAAAGCCAGTAATTGCCAACAACAATGACACAGTGGTGACTGAGATGCCAGAGTTTCCTCCTATACTTAGTGGAGGAAATCTGAGCACAGCCATGCAGCCTTTATTCCCATAAATAGCCCTCCTGAAGTGAACGAAACTTGCATGAGAAAGGCAAGCAGGGGTGAGCTGTGACTACTGTGTCTCAGATGCCATGGGGCAGGGGCTATTGTTTTATTATTTGTATTACAGTAACTGCTGAGGTCCCCCAGCTGAAACTGGGGCCTCATTGCGCTAGGCGCTGTACATACACATAGTGGAAGAGAGCCCCTGCCCCAAATTTCTTACCATCTAAGAACAACAAAGGGGGGAAGGGGAAACAGGCACATGGATATATTTTTTTCCTGGTGACCGTTGTCTTACAGCTCAGCCTAGCCTGGCATGTTTCCCTTTAAACTAAACTGTTGTGGGCGTTCTCCTTCCCGCTGTGTCTCTTGTCCAGTGTGCGCTTGCGTTAGGCGGTAGTTTGTTCAGCATACGACATATCCGGCCAGCTAAGCATTTCGAGGGAGAATGAGGCAAAAGATGCTGAGCTGATCCAACTGTGTTTTTAAAGCCTGACTTGGTGGCTGGTCCCATGTGTCCTTCTTAGACAGGGCGTTCATCACGGGGAGTAGCACGGGACTGGGCCCTGGGACTGGAGAGTGGCAGAGGCTGACCTCTTGGCCTTTCCATTATGGAGGCTCTGAGTCCCAGTTTTAGGTGCAATCTGAGTGCTCGTTATCTGAGGACAGGTTTAGGAAAGATCACGCCCTCGCTCTCCTGTGGCTACCAGGCTATTCGGGGAAGTTGCTGTTGCTTTGGTGCCCCCTAGCAGAAAGTGCAGACTGGGGCACCACAGAAACTGGTTCGGGGCATGGCCCCCTCCCCCTGCGTGGTAGGATTCTGGTGTAGAAAGAACACCCGCGAGTCCGGCAAAGAATTAGGGCTGGAAGTACTTTTTCTCCCCTGTAATTTTATTGTCTCACTTTTCCAAGTGGGCCAGTGCATAGCTGGGCCAGTGACAGCATCACCACTAGTCAGAAACCGTTATAAATTGCCTGGAATTGAAGACCCTTGGAAATTGTGTTTCTTTAATCACTTAAAAATAAATCCGTATTGCCGTTTGACACCCCTGCCCTCTGTTTTTTTTACTTGCCCCATTGACAAGTTGCAGCTTAACAATCGTGGTCCCACTGAGGTCTGGGGAGTTTTGCCATGGACATCAATAGGACTAGAGTTTGGGACAAATTGACCACTTGTGAACAGCAAACAGATGGATAGCGGATGGGACTGAGCGTGGAAGCTTGCACAGTTTCTCATTCAGTGTTTGGCTGCACAGCTTAATCTTAAAAAAAGTTTGTCCTAAAAACAAAATCCAGCCTTAATTCCCCACATTGGGACTAGGTGTTGCAGCTGATCAGGCTTCTGTTAGAGCCTCTACATTAGCTAATGCTAGCATAGCATAACGCCCCGCATTGCTAGACACACTGGGGTGTGTTAAAAGCAATGTTTCAACCTTTGTCTGCTTAAGCGACATGAGGACGTAACTTTTCACAAGGCTGAGGACACCTGCAAAAGTCGCATTCTAATTTGCACCCACGCTCAAGTAGTCAGGGGTGCAAGTATTCAGCATTGTACTCACAAGTCAGATGAAGGTGCAGTGATGTGAGAACAAAAGTTTCAGGTGTCGAAGGGAAATCTCTGTCTCTAGAAAATGCAGCCATAGATGGCTGAGTATAATTAGGGCACTCGGAGTAGAGTAGAAGCCACTTAAAAAAATTGACACTCATTTCACGAGATGTCTCCTGTCCTATGTAGAAGGAAAACTGCCAGGTAACTGCTGGCAAATGTTGATTCTTTAATGCAACCACTATATAACCCAGCCAGGCTTGGTAGCTGCATTAGCGACAATAACAGACCATCATCGTGCCATTTGAAAGCTTAACTCCTTAGGAGTAACTCAGTGTAATCAATGCAAATTGTCTTGGGTTGACATTTGTCATATAGGCACCCTGCTAAGGAGGGGACACACATACGTATATGTAGGTTTCTTTGGAATGAGAGGTGGCACCTATAATATGTGTAAAGACGATCATTCTGCACCACGTTTGTTTTGCTGTGTGAAAGCAGAGTTTAATTCTTTTTTGCCATAAAACCCTGCCAGGGGACTTATGTAGAACAGGCGGTTCGTTTCCGAATAAAAGACCTTCTGCGCCCACCCCCACCCCCAGCCTCCCAACTTAACTGAAGTTAGAAAAAGGGGATTAATTAACCACTGTTGTTCCTAAACAACTCGTTTGTATTTTGAGTGCATGGAGACAGCACACGTTGTGTGACAGCCCCATCACCACAGCCTGGGGGGCTCTGTTAGGAGGGATGTCGCTATCCCAAAGATGCTGTTCCAATCCTAAAATGGCAGATAAACAAACCTTCATCCTGGTCCGCTCTGCCATCCGCAGGTGTCAATTCAAACAGTGCAGCCCCTTGTCCCCTTTCCAGGTGATGGTTCCACGCAGAGACGGCGGTGCCGCTCTCCCAGCCAGTGCAGGCATACTCCAGTAGGGGGCACTGCAGCAGCACATCAGTGAATAGCTCAGCAGCCACAAGAGAACAAACAATGAGGGGCACCTTTAAATGAGCCCCTCGATAACAAGCAAACGTCTGGCTAAGGAGGGCTGAAGCATTCTGTGAAATGTTAACCTGGAGCCATAGCGGCCATGTCCAAGATCAGAGGTTCAGCTACCTAAGAATAACAGTGAGCAAATAATTGAGAAATTAGCCATGCAGTGAGCCCATTTTTCCCATACTTTGTTTAGATGTAATTTTATTTTGGACAGGAGACTGTCTTAATCACCTTTTTTGGTCCCTTAAAGGTGCTGCTTAGCTTGCTTTGTCATTGTGACTAAAATATGTCCACCCCCAGCTCACACCGTTAGTTAATATGCCCATCCCATAGTGTGGACTGGTTTCTCCGAAGGGCACCAGCGGCATGTCATGGGGATAACTAGAACAACGAGTGGACAAACAAAAAAAACCCCCCTCCTTTAATAGCAAGGGCAAGTGAAAGGATTTTCCACATTTTTTTGTAATCCTACTGCTGTTCTGTTGTGCTGTGCAACATTTTGCTACATAGACTATTTTATAGAAGAAAGCTAGACAAAATATTTATTATTAATATTAAAGCAATAGTGCATTGAAGAAATGAAGAGACATTAGAAATTGTGTAAATGCTTAGATTCACTTTTGGTGGATTTTTTTGTACTTTATTTATAACTAATAAAATGAATTGCATTGCTAACTACATCCCCTGTGTATGTGGATGTTATTTATTTCTGCACGCACACACACACACACACACACAACCTGATTCAATGCCATTGAAACTCAGGCGCCAGATGTGCATAACAGTTGATGTCTGTAAAGCATTTTCCTCTCTTTTCGGCTGGAACGCACTATGGTCCGGCTCCTCAAAGATATTTAGGTTGCCTATTGATTTCAGTAGGCATTAGGTGCCTAAATACCACTGAGGCTCTGGGCCTATAGCATGCAAGATTCTTAGCAACATAAAGTCTGCAGTTTTGTAATGTGAAAGTCTGTGTTAATCTTGACACTGGGGCAAATTATTCCCCCCACTCCACTTCTTAGGCTAGTACAATTCAGCACATAGCTGGGGGTGCCGTCTTGCAGCCCTTACTCACATGAGACAAGGAGAATACTCCTGGGCGTAAGGACTCTAGCAAGAGCTCCTCTGCAAAGTCGCCTGGTATTTGGTGAGATTAGCGGTTCCTGGGCAAATTTAGTGGCAATATTTTTATTTTGATTACATTTTGACATTGCGGATAACAGTTGGCAGGATTACAATTCAGCCACAAACGGCCAGGCCCTGGCACATGTTAACACCCTTGTGGCACTGACCCCCCCCCGCAGACAGGCCAGCGAGTGTGTGGACATGGACTGCGAACCACCTCGTCCCAAGCGCTCATGCTATCAGGTAAGAGTGGAAAAATGCTGATGGGCTGTTCGAGGGAAGCCTGCTGTGTCCCTGCCCATGGTGTTGGGGGATAACGCGCCACAGTGGAAGTGGCACCAGCCGTGGGGAGGATGCTGGAGGCCAGAGCGGGACCTACAGGGGCTGGAGCAGCTGCTATGGCGTCTGGCACCCAGTGGAGCTGGAACAGGCCCAGGAGCAGTTAGGACCCTCAGTCCCAGCCTGCAGCCAGCTGCCCCCTCCCTCCCATCCAGTCTCAGTATCGTCCCTCACTACATCTCCTCTCCCTCCGCCTCCCACATAAACAGGGAGCTTCCACCTCTACCTCCCCCCCTCCCCCCCCATGGGGTACCAGGTCTGTGGAGCAAGGGCCCGCTGACGTAACCGGGGCAGGCCCGCCAGGCGGACTCGTGCCCAATGCTCACAGTCAAGCTGGTAATTTCCGTAAGTCGAATGTTTTACTTCCCATTTGTCTGAAAGCTTCAAATACCCGTCCTCGGGCTGAGCGCGCAGCACCGGCTCGGCGCCGTCAGCTAGCAGGGCGTGAACACCAGAGCACGGCACTGTGAGACGGGCAAGGGGGGCTGGTCAGCTGTAAAACACAAGGGCCTGGCTGGGCTCTTTATGAGCTTGCTCCAAAGTGCATTGAATCAGGGAGCCGCTGTCCATTGGCTGTCGCCAGTGGGTTTTGGCTCAGACCCGTAAGCCTGGTCAGATACCAGTATAGTTAAAGTAGCATGTGACCCCCCCCGCTCCATCCCATCTAGCTCTTCCAGTAGAGGGAGGGGAATAATCTATCTGCTGGGACAAGCTGCCTTTATATCAGGGTAACTGGGTTGACACCAGGGCTTGTACCTGTGTAATTATATCGGTACGAAATCGTTCCCCTACCCCACCATTATAGCAGTAAAACTTCCAGGTGTGGATG
Organism: Emydura macquarii macquarii; assembly: GCF_026122565.2. Taxonomy (NCBI): domain Eukaryota; kingdom Metazoa; phylum Chordata; order Testudines; family Chelidae; genus Emydura; species Emydura macquarii. Next base: position 2,335,734 of record NW_027131182.1, read on the forward strand.
GAGCCTGCGAGTGACTGAACTAGAAAGAAACCACCATGAGGTTTGCATCCTCTTTTGCTTCCTCTGTATGCTCTATGCAACCTGGAAGAGTCTCTGAATGACTGGAAAGCTAGAGGGAAGGGGGTGAAAGTTGCACAACTGAGAGGAGATGATTTTTCCCCTCCCCCGGACTCTTTTAAACTCTGTTTTGTGTGTTTGGGTTTTTTTGGCTCATGCCTATTTAACTCTGTTTGGAGAAGAGCCGCTCCTGTTAAAGATTCAGCCTTTTGGTGAAGGACTGAGAGAGGCAGGTTGCACATGGGTCACTGGCAATGAATCCCCCAGTTGCGGCAGAGCAGTTTAGACTTTTCTGATTTCTAAAACTAACAGAAGAAAAACTGTTTTTTAACCTCCCTTGCAGCCCTCCCTCCCCAAAATGCAAAGCTTTCAGGACTCTCCGTAAATTGTACAATCAAGATTCAACCTTGTTTCCTTCGGCCACATTTCCACGTCTCGTTTGTGCAAGAGGAAAGAGGCATCGGTCTCTTCGCCTGGCCATACCCTAGGGTAGGTAATGCTGGTATAGCCTCTGCAGACAGGGAATACCTAACGAACAAGCCTACCTTTTGGTACTTTGCATTTCTGGTCCTGCATGGAACCTGGAAACACGGTGCTGAGAAAGGTGAAAAATGAATGAACCCAACGTGTCTTTCAATGGCTAAAAAGTTTAGCACCATCGAGCCAAAGCCAGTCTCCACCACCCTGGGCAGGTAGGCAGGCACTAGTCAGCATTGTCTGCTGCTCCTAGGCTAAAAGTTACATCAGCCCCTTCTGACTACGGTGCCCGGGAACACGTGTATCCGGGTATCCGGTGACGTGGCCAGCGACACCAATCCTGGCGAAGCAGCAGCATGGGCGCGTAACGCTGCAATGCCACTGACTGGCTGCAGCCCAGCCGCCAGCGTCTGCGGTGCTGCATGAAGGGGTATGGGCAGGATCGCCACCCAACCGAGAAGCCTGCCAAGGGGATCGGCAGCGAAGGAGGGGCTTGGCGAGCACAAGTATCTGCTGCCCCCTCAGCCAAGTAAAGGTAGTTTCCCGCCGCAGAACCTCTCGGGGTCAGGTCACCCACTGAACGGGGGGACGCGCCTGTCGCCATCAGCAAGCGTATTTTGACCATTTCAAAGGGGCTGGCAGGAACGCACCAAAAATGGGAGCCTCTTGCCCACACTATGTTTGGCCACCTCTGTACAGTATTCTTTCTGACACAGTTAAATGCCATAAAACTTACCAGGTAAACTGAGTAACGTGTGTATTTTTGCTGGGGAGGGAATAGTACAGAGTTCTTGACCGGAGCTATTAAAATGTATTGTCTGATGTTCATATTTACTCTAGGGATGAAGGCGCAATGAAGCCTAACTATTGAATGTCTTCAGGTACAAATCTACTCCTACCTAGGGAATCCTAGCGCTAAAAAAGGGATGCTAGCTGAGGGCTAAATATAGGGTTTATAAAGCAAGGTTTCAGCTTTAGCGCTATAGCATCGCGTTACTGACTTCATAATTACTCAGAGCTCCTCTTGGTAAAAAGGGTGTGTGTGTGTGCGTGCGTGTGTGCGTGCATGCGCGCACACTGCCAAAAACCAGGCAAAATGGTCTCCTGGTGCCAGAGCTGAATCTCTCCTTTGGGCTGTGGAGATCTTACCGATGTCCTTCGAAAGGGTAATCGCCTTGTGAGCACTCAGCTGAGATCACAATTGTTTTATCTGTGACAGAGCAGCGACAAAACAGGAGCCAGGCTGCTTTTCGGTAGCAAGCTGCTAGCAAGCCTGCTGCCCCATACAGCCAAGAGTAACATGCAAGTGGTGTGTGTGTGTGTGTGGGGGGGGGAATACCTCTGCCCACCCAGAGCAGATAGGGCTATACTCTTATTCACCCTCCATAGCATCTTTACTCCACCGGTCGCCTCCATGACTTCAGTGCGGCTAGCTGTAGAGTAACCCTTATGCATGCTGAATAGTAAGGACCCAGGCGGGGCACGTTGCTGCAGGGCTACAAGACCCGTGCAGGCTCCTTGCTGTAGCCAAGGGGATGGGAGATCAGTGCTCCCCTCCTCCTGGCTGTAGCAGGGAGCACAGCAAAGTGCTCTGCCTGGGTCCCTCAGTGCTGGGGTCCCTGCTGGAGCCAGAAGGAGGGGAGCACTGATCTCCCGTCCCCCTGGCTGCAGAACAGAGAGGCTGCCTAGTGACCCAGGTGGCGTGCATGGCGCTGTGCGGTTTCCCTACTGCAGCCAGGGGGGATGGGGGATCAGCGAGGAGGCTCCTTTGGTTTAGCTGCAGTGGGGGAGGGAAGGCTGCTGGCAGAGCGGCCTGGACCCACCATGCTTGCGGAGGGGCAGGACTCTAAAAATCAGTGCCTTCCAGTTTGTCACCCACCGTGACTTAGCTGCCAGGCCATGTGCTTCAGTGTGTAGTGACAGTCACTCATCTACACTAGTGCTTTGTCTGTGAGTGTGTGACACACGGTGTGTAATTTGTAGGTGTAAAATAGTGAATGTAAAAACGAGCACAGTACATCAAAACGTTTACTCTAGTGATTTGTAGTATTTAATGGTGTATTCGTCAATACATTTTTTTATGAACTGATAGACTGGTGGCCCCTTCTGTGTTGTAAAAATGATATGTGTGGCCCTCCAGCCAAAAGGGTTGGGAACCACTGCTCTAGCATAATCTGGCCCCCTACGTTGTAATTTTGCTGTACCACCTTTTGGGTCAGTATCAAAGATGACTTTGGCTCTTTTACATCTTTTTAGCTTCTTCCTGCAGATTAAAGGGTCCTGTACGGACAACTTTATTGGGAAGATAAGGGGCCTGTTGGGCCATGATGTTGCCACTTCTGTTTTCACTTAGGCCAGTCCACCCAATGAAAATAACAGCATTTTGCACCTACTTCCATAGGTTTTAAGTCCAGAAAGGATCATTATGACCACCCAGTCTATTACAGCAGAAGTAGCCACTACTACAACCTAGGTTACAGAGGAGTGTAATGAACCTCTCAATTACAACAGTTTTCAGCCTAACCTCATCTCTGCTTTCCAAGACTGTTCTGAAACTCACCTTTCACCAACCAACGCCCTTTCAGCCCAACCTCCACCAATGGCGCATGAGTTGCACCGAATACAAGGCTGACGAGGAGGAAGAAAGGGAGAATCTTTTCATCACAAGCCATAGCTCGATGCCACAAAATTTGCCACAGTGGTGGCAGCCGTTAGAGTGGTGGGTGCTATTTTCAACTTGTCAGTATAGTAGCGCGCGCCTGAGCCATCAGGCCTGGTACAAAAGGGGTAGTGTAAGGCCAACGGCCCAAACAGAGTCAAGCCCTGCTAATATAAAGCAGAGTGAGGCCAAATCAATCCCTGCCCTGTTACAAAGCAGATGTCTGCTGGCAGGCTTGCTATCCAATACATGAACCTCGCAAGAACAGGGCAGGCGTTGCAAAAACACAAGCACTTGTAGGCACTAACTATTCACATAAACACATTCCAGAAGGGTGGTACCAGAACATCCTGATACCAAGTATGGTATAAACACAGTCCCCGAAGATAACACGGGCTGGGTAACCGCTCCTAAAGATAAGGTCAGGATGACAGTATGATGGATAGAGATGCTGTGATCAAACCAACATGTACAAGGTAAAGGGTGAGAACTAACCATGGGAGGGGGGGCAATACAGAACTTGCTTGTATCAGTGTGTACAAAGGGTCTCAGAGGGGGTGTCTGTCTAGCCAAGAGGGGCATGCAGAGGCCCACCATTCACAGAGCTGGTCCATTGTAATGGGCACACATGTAGTAGTGGTCCTGTAGAAAATATGGGATACCAGGACCATGCTTTGTCGACAATAAAACTGGCCGGGTGCCTTTGTTACTGAAATGGATCTGTGGTCTTTTGGGGGGGCGGTTCGAGTGGTGCCTGCTGTACGGGCTAGCTGGCCAGAACCAGTGCAGTCCGCAGAGAGCCCACACGCACACGCAGCCAACAACGGACAACAGTCAGAGTCCAAACAAGAAGAAAAAAAAAAAAAAACCCAATAAAAGTTGCCCATCCCTCATTGAGGAGTAAATAATTGGCAAGTAAAATGGTAAAAGTGCAGTGACGAGGAGTTACACACCTGGCCAACTTACAGGCCCAGCAGGCAGCGCCTCAGCTGGTGTAAATTGTCACAGCACTGTTAAAGTCCATGGACCTTTGCCCATTTAGACCAGCTGAGGATCTGTCCCCATAGGTTTTCTGCTTTGCAAAGCATGCATTCATTTTTGCCACGTAATGCAACGCCCTATGCTGGAAAAATGCAATTGAACCTTATTACGTTCATAGCGTTAGTTGTTGTAGCAAGTGAACATGGGATAGTGTTCAGTTTTATAGAAAACCAGGGGTAAATTTTAAGGGTTTTTTTTTTTCCTGCTAAGATAGCCTTCCTTGGTCACAGCAAGATCGGTGACCGTTCGTATTAACATATGTCTCACTGGCTCTTCAGTAGCAAAATATTGCCTGGTGTTTACTGCCGCCGTCAGTGTAGATAAACCCTGCATGCGATTACTTCTGTCCACAGCCGTGTTTTGTGGCCACAGTAAGCTATTGTGCCACTTCTTTTGGAACTATGCACTAACGTGGCAAAGTACCACGTGTTGACATAGCTGATGTGATGGAGATCAGTGAAATAATACACTATTTTCTTTCCAAAGTCTTTGGGCAACTTTGGGGGGGGGTATACACGTACGGGGGGTCATGGCATTGGCTAGACATAACGGGGGTGGGGAGAGCGATGGAGGGAAACATGCTGTGCCCATTTCCCATATAGATTTATGTGCCTCATTCCCAGCCAGCCACTCTTACGCACTGGGATTTTCATGGGTCTGAGTTATCCAGTCTCTGAGAGTGGCCAGATTCTTTAAAAGAAGATGTCATAAACCTGCAACGGGAAGTATTGGGAGAACCTAACCCCGAGGGAAAATAATCCTTCTGCCCCCCCGCCAACCAAGTAGAGATTGGGTTATACGCTGACGTATGTGGCTTTATGCCTTGTCTTCTGCTCTTGGAGTGTATTGTAATTACAGTAAGGATGTGAAAAACAAAAAAAATCACGTTCCCTTGCAGCATAAGCAGATCTGTCGTAAAGTAGCGATGGCCGCTCCTTGGTGACAAGGGAAAGCTAGAGAATTGGCTAATTTGACCCAGGACTAAATGTCACCCACTATTTTCATTACTGGCCACAGTTACAGGCAGCTTAGTCCACAATTGTCCTTTATGGGGTTTGGTTTTTTTCTTGGTCTCTGAAGCAGATGCTGCTGGCCACTGGTGAGCTGATCAAGCCTGGCATTCATTGCCTGTGTTCATTGACACCATGGCAAAGTTGTGCTAAAGGCCATATTTACCCTCGCGAGAGAGTTTTTTGTCATCATAAAATTTGTCATACTTTACACAGAACTGGCATCCATTCAGATTATCCATATCCCTATCCTATAGCCCACCGCCCAGATAGTTATCAGTTGTCCTCACAAAACACCCTCTGAGGGAGGGAAGTATTTTGAACATACTACAGCTGAGAAACTGAGGCAGAGGGAATTGGGAATTAAGAGACTTTCTCAAGGTCAACACAGGCCATCTGTGGTGGAGATGAGAATGGATCGAGATTTTCTGAGTCCAGTCTAGTGTCTGACCCACTTGACCTCCTGTCCCCCTATGAGGAGGCCAAATAGGGCTTGTAATGTGTGTGTCTCCTTTAGTGACATGGCTACTTGCTCATTCAGTACTGGACTGAAACCACCAACTCACTGGTCATAGGCCCCCCCCAAACAACTGTCTGCTTGCAATGATTTACAGCCACTATCAGCCTGGGCCACATTAAAAACAGTGACACAGACATGAAAAGTTCCTTAGCCTGAAAGTTGCTTTATTTAGGTTTTAAAAACTGATCTTTATTTAAAATACAAATCTCCTTGTCACTTACGCTGAGCCAGAAACCCACCTTATGGCCTAAACAAACTAAACTAAATAAATGATGTTTTTTGTAGGTTACCCACCTGAAGCATAAAAAGAATAAAAAAGATGCTAAAGTATGGGCTATTGCACAAATGAAAATAAAAGTGCATTATAAAAATCTGTTAAAAATCAGCACAGAGATGAAAATGCTGACATTCCCGGTGTCACGTTTAGCAAGGAATTTGAGGTTAAAATAAAAAGCCCTGAGAACTGAGTTGTATCATGGCACGTCTGGCAGACCAATGGTACTTTTTAAAAGTTATGCACTGTGGTTGTTTACTTCAAGGGGGGAAAAAAAAACCTTTTAAAATCAGAAAGGGGATAGTAGAAAAATAACCACCTTCCACGCCAGAGAACATCTCTAGATAATTGCATGGAAGATTTAGTTTGCTAGTTCAGATCCCCCCACTGCAGCTAGGGTACTGACCTGTACCTCAGGGCGGGAGTGCATTGAACTCTGCCACAGACTTGTTGGGTGACCTTGGGCAAGTCACTTAAATCTGTCTGGCCCTCTACTTTTCTCATTGTCTCTCATGAAGTGTTTGTACAGGATCGAGCACAAGGGAGCCCTGATCTTGGTTGGGACCAATGTCATAGATTTTAATTCATAGATTTTTTTTTAAGGTCACAAGGGATCACATCATCATTTAGTTTGAGCTCCTGCATTTCACAGGCCATAGCATTTCATCCATCATACTTTGGATACTAACTCCAAGGTAGGTAGTGCTCGGCTAGTCTAGAGAATCCATAAATAACATATTAGTGATTCTATGGGGGGAAAAAAATAAAGCACTCTTCCTAGCCAGCAGTGGAGATGATCAGCCAAGCCCTTCAAACGACCAGGCAGAGCTGCAAGCTGGTTTTGAATGTATGCTTGTTCTTGTGAAAGGTGACAGCATGCCCCCGGTGACTGGCGTCCATTTCCCCAGAGAGCTGGGACACAGCAGGCAGCAGTACACGTTTCTTCAACCCCGCCCATTGTTTCACAGTATATGCAACTGGAAAGATTTGGTTAAACACGCTATAATACAAATGTCTCGACTCATAACATCAGCAGGGTGGGCAGCGCCGTTCCTAGCTGCGTGCTCAGGCACATGCTGGGCAATCCCAGTGAAGCGTGCAGGGTGTGCATTAGCACAGACATCGGGCCTTAAATATTTCCCCTCTATGGGCTGATCCTCCAGTGAGCTCTCAACTCCCACTGCTTTGTAGCATCAGGCCCATCGTTGGAGGGAGTAATGACAGTTATAGACAGCTTCCAGGACTCCAGTACTATTATTATGCCCATAAGCGGCCACTTGATCAGTTATGAAGTTGCTTATTAGGTAGATTTCAGTAACTCGCTGTTCTCCAAAACCACCATGTACCATAAAGGTTTTTGAGCCGTTACCTGACACAGAATAGACACAGGACCAAATGCACTCTAGGATGTACTACTGAAGAAGCTCATGAAGTGTGGCGTGAAATTTGCCAGGGGGATAGCAGCTTGCAAAGGGCCGGGTCCACTCTTTAGGCTGGCTCTCCCACGAGAAGACAAATGCCTCACTGATACCAAAACATACAATTTAGTAGGCTCAGGTAAGCTGGCCCATATTGCACCTGTTTTACTGCTGCTACGGCGGGCAAGAGGAAGGATGGGCCAGTGCTTAGGGCACCGGCCTAGGCTGTAGGTGATATGGGTTTAAGTTCCTGCTCTACCAGAGATTCCCTATGTGGGGAAAGTCACATAAGAGCCTAAATGTATTTCTAGAGCTGGGCCTTAGCCGCTCTGTGCCTCAGTTCCCCCTCTGTACAATGGGGATAACAGTATTTCCATACCTCACAGGGGTGTGGTGAGGCTCTCAGATGGTAATGAGTGGCCACATACGTAACTAAAGTATCTACGTAGATACAAGTAATATAACGAGGCTACTCAGGAGCATGTATCCTGCCTCTACTGTGGTAAATAAAAGAGAAACTGGGGGGCTGGGAAAATGTTCTAGCTCATTATGTAATCTGAAGAGATGTTCGGCCTTGGCTGTGATGAACATTTCCTCATCCGTAATTTGTTGCAAAGTAAATCTACATGGCTCCGTCGCACATGGAGATTCACTCGTTAGCCCCTGGATTTGCTGCTAATCTATCTTTAAATCCCCCCTGCCCTGCAGGTAGGGAGAGCAGCGCATGGGAGCGCAAGGCTGCTGGGATGGATCTAACAGCCGAATCATGCCCTAAAGGAACAGCTGAGCCCACAGCCAACCTTCAGTTGGAAAGGGCAGGAAGATATTTTACAGGGTTATCTTTGCCTAGCTAGCAGATTGGTGAAGTGCTAAAACCCTTGTGGCCCTGGCTGGGATGGCATAGAAACAGGGATTGCTGCATCTGTAGGATTCTCTCCCCTTCCCCCAAAAACCCCCCTTTGGTGCTCTGCAGCCTCTGACTCCACCAGGGGTTACCAGCTTGTGTGACTCACTAATGGTCAAATCAGGCTTCACGGGTGCGGTTATCCCCGGCTCTGATTGGGAACCCCTGTCCTGAGTGCAGAATGAAGAGGCACCTGCTAACAGAGATGCCTATGGGAGCACAACTCCCATTGTGAAGGCGGGTGGCCAGGAAGTAGTGTATGGAGCTGAGCAGACTGTACCGAAGGCCTACCCACGATCTGCAGGTTTTTGGAGTATGAACCCCTCTTGCTCAGGTGGGCAAACTGTTCCCCCCCTCCCTTGCCCCAAACAATGGTAGAATCAAGAAACACAATCATAGAATCATAGAAGATTAGAGTTGGATGGGACCTCAGGAGGTATCTAGTCCAACCCGCTCCTCAAAGCAGGACTAACCTCAGCTAAATCATCCCAGCCAGGGCTCTGTCAAGCCGCAGCTTAAAAACCTCTAAGGATGGAGATTCCACCACCTCCCTAGGCATTCCAGTGCCTCACCACCATCCTAGTGAAAAACTTTTTCCTAATATCCGACCTAGACCTCCCCCACTGCAACTTGAGACCGTTGCTCCTTGTTCTGTCATCTGCCACTACTGGGAACAGCCTAGCTCCATCCTCCCTGGAACCCCCTTTCAGGTAGTTAAAGGCTGCTATCAAATCCCCCCCCATTCTTCTCTTTTGCAGACTAAATAAGCCTAGTTCCCTCAGCCTCTCCTCATAAGTCCTGTGCTCCAGCCCCCTAATCATTTTTGTTGCCCTCCGCTGGACTCTCTCCAATTTGTCCACATCCATTCTGTAGTGGGGGGCCCGAAACTGGACACAATACTCCAAATGCAGCCTCACCAATGCTGAACAGAGGGGAATGATCACTTCCCTCAATATGCTGGCAATGCTCCTACTAATGCAGCCCAATATGCCATTAGCCTTCTTGGCAACCAGTGCACACTGCTGACTCATATCCAGCTTTTTGTCCACTGTAACCCCAGGTCCTTTTCTGCAGAACTGCTGCCTAGCCCGTCGGTCCCCAGTCTGTAGCTGTGCATGGGATTCTTCTGTCCTAAGTGCAAGACTCTGCACTTGTCTTTGTTGAACCGCATCAGATTTCTTGTGGCCCAATCCTCCAGTTTGTCTAGGTCTCTCTGTATCCTATCCCTGCCTTCCAGGGTATCTACTCCCCCTAGCTTAATGGGTACAATGGGGCACAATCCTGGCTGCAATGAAGCCAATGGGAGTTTTGCCATTGACGTCAGCCAGGCTTTCATCCTGGCAGTATGTGCTTTCCTATCCTGGGAGATGGGGTCCCAAAGGCTTTTTAGAATTTTTTTTTAAATTGTACAGGATTATTTGCTAGCACAACTAATAGAATCCGGCCAAACAGGTGAAAGAAAACATATTAGGGACGCTCATGTGCTGGTGTGTCAGTTTTGACTCTGTCCATGAAACTATCGTTTTCTGAAAAGTCAAAATTGCAATAGTTAAAAAAAAACCCCATAAAATCAATGGCAGCTGCCGTTAGTGATTGATATGCATGCCACATAGCACAGAACGATGCTGAGATAGATTTGAAAATGTGCTCTTTGCTGCTTCCCTAAAGCAGAACTGATCATTGATAAGTGTTTTGTTAATGTATTCAGCTGAATAGCACAAAATCATTATATTGTTCTGTTCATAGCTATGATCTTGTAGCTGCTTAACATCTGTTAAGCCAGTGTAAACTGGTGTAGGACCATTGAAGTCAATGGAGCTAGGCCAATTTACAGCAGCAGAGACATGGCCTGGATGATTTGCTTTCCTTCTGAAATTTCTGTTCAGAAAATCTTATTTGGGTTGTTGCTTTTAACTCTTCAGATCACATGTGCACACAAACAAATACACACACACACAAAGAAATTTAGTAGAAGTGGGTCAAAACTGGGACTGCTACACTCAACCCTCTTGAATGTGTCAGCTTAATTGTTACCGCAGACTCTTTTACTTTAAAAGAGGAGCCAGCCTGATCATCAGTTCGCTGTTGGAGTTTCCAATCTTGGTAGTTGGGCAAAAACACCCACCCTTTAAGCTGTAAACTAAGCAGATTTGATATGGATAATCAGTGGACCAGAAAACAGACACATTAAAAAAGTGTGATTATTTTTATAAAATGTTAATCCAGGGAGTATATATTCCTACTAAAACCCTTTAAATATAAAATACAATATTTTAAAAAGCAAAATGTGATACAAAACGGTATAAGAAGTGAGTAAGAAAAACCCATCTGCAATGAATATAAATATCCTCATTGAATCTTCTTTAAAGGCTGCAGATGTAACTCTGTTAATATCTGGGAAATAACTCCCTCCAGGTCAAACCATCTCCTCTATTTTGGTCCAGCCACTTCCCACAAGGGAAAATCGTGGTCACTCCAGTAGCTGAGTTGGTGATCTCCACTCTCTCCACTAACCAGCCAGCTGCTATGCCACTGTTGTCGTGTTCAATCTGGACTTTTTTCAATTCCCCCAACTCCAGGGTTTCCAGACAAAACCTACTGGTTTTCCCACGTTCAAAGAGGTTCCGGAACTTCTGCTTGAGAGCACGCTTGCCCGAATCTCCATTTATTCCAAAGATGGTGATAAAGACATTGGCATCGGTCCCAGATCCTTTTTCAGACCCTGTAACCACAATGACCTCATATTTGACTGGCACCAAGCTCCGGGCTTTGCTGGCAAAACTCTCTATGACCTTGGCACACTCAAAGACTTTGAAGTCATCCCTCTTGTTCCTCAGTGGAATTTTTGCATTGCACTTGAAAAAATATCTGCGAAAGGGAAGTTAGCAATGTGTTAATGATATGGTGTTTTGCTTTGCATTATCAGTGCGCAGGTGTAATGGGGACAGGTGGTTTAGCAATTCACAGAATACTAATGTTTCAGCCTTGTATTCAGAATGAGAAGAGCATATCCTCGCTTGGGATGTGAACTGAAGATTCTGGGACCTTAAGAAACCGCTCTGCTCAGCTCTGCTCAGCATGTTACAGGACACTGTCTACAGGACATCGCCGATTAATTGGCAAGTTGAAATATGTAGAACCCCTGGAAACTCAAATTCAAGTCAAAGAAAGTCAACTCAGCTCTTTAACCTTCCAGTTCTTCTACATTTCAGCATTACTCCGGTAACATCCCCCCTCCCCTTTTAACACGCTGAGCTGAGATGGGTGGCTTGAGTTACACTGAATGTGTATCAGCAGTGAAACTTTTTCTGAAGTCCAAAATTCCTATGGCAGTTGATTTCCCCCAGACCATAACAATTTCCATTGCCCTCTTGCTCTCACACAGCCCTGGCCCCACTCTCTAATCCGAGTGGAGCCAGCTCATTTTACTTGCACTTTTACCAGATTTTTCTGATATCATGGACTTCTTCTTAATGCTGTTGTAAATCTACTGTGGGCGATCCGCAACCCGAAACATTGGTTTAAAATAAACTTCAACAAGGACCTGAAATCCCAAGATTTCAAGCAGATGTTTTAAATGACTTCATTCTTCTTAAGCTGCACCTTGAGATTTGCCATCTCTTATATTCAATATCACAAGGGAAGGGGCTTCCTAGCCGAACAACCCCACCCTGGCTTGCTAGATGGAAAACTTGTTCTGAGGTGGTCCTGTCACAGGTTCAGTGTTGTTTTCTGCTAGGCAAGGCACCACTGCAGAGCTGAGGGGAGGGCCAGCCCTCACAGAGGGGCAGGGAGGGAGCGCCACCCAGCCCCCAGCCCCACTCTGCCCAAGCTTTGCTCTGGCTCTGCCCCTTAGCCGCAGCCTAGGCACCCGGCCCCTGGCTCAGCCTTGGCACACAGCCTCCACAGCTGGCCCCTCGTTGCGGCGGGAGGCCTCGGCCCCTGGTTGTGGCTCCTGGCCTCAGCGCCTGGGCCCCTGGCTTCCAGCTGCAGCCTCTGCCTCCGGGGCCCCACTCCCAACCCAGCCCCAGATGGGGATAGGAGTAAGGGGAGTATGGACAGGGGTGGGGGGGCACAAGTTAAAAAGTTTGGGGACCACTGACATAGGATATAGATCCTCACTCAGTAACTACTGCATCAAGCCCAGAACTTTATTTGAGCTAGAGCATCGCTTTTAAAAAGACATCCAGACTTGATTTAAAGACTTCAGGTGATGGAGACTCTAACACGTCCCTAGGTAACTGAAGTCACTCAACTTATGCCAGAATTGAATGTGGTCCCCTTGTCATCTTATTTACCTGTCAAGTGTCATATACACTCACAGAGCTACACAAATAATATCATCCATGGCCAATATCAGAGAGCCGAGCAGGGCAGGCAGGATGCTGCTTTTTGATTTAAAACAAACAAACTTGGGGACAGGGTTTCAAGGTTAGCTGCATCATATGCTATTGCACATAAAGGTGAAGTTCAGCAACTACTACCATCAGTGGATCAGCAAGGAAGGTGGCAGAGGTTAGGGAGAACAGCAACAGAGGGAATATTAAAGGCTGGAGGAGGAGGTACATGTGGCCCCTCTCTCCTCATGTATAACCTGGCTGATGTGATTTCAGAGCCATTGGCTATCATCTTTGAAAGCTCGTGGCAATTGAGGGAGGTCCCTGATGATTGGAAAAAGGCAAATATTGTGCCCATCTTCAAGAACGGGAAGAAAGAGGATGAAGGGAAGTACAGACTGGTCAGCCTCACCTCAATCCCTGGAAAAATCATGGAGCTTAGGACGGAAGAATCCCATGCACAGCTACAGACTGGGGACCGACGGGCTAGGCAACAGTTCTGCAGAAAAGGACCTCGGGGTTACAGTGGATAAGAAGCTGGATATGAGTCAGCAGTGTGCCCTGCTTGCCAAGAAGGCTAATAGCATATTGGATTAGTAGAAGCATTGTCAGCAGATCGAGGGAAGTGATTATTCCCCTCTATTTGGCATTGGTGAGACTGCATTTGGAGTATTGTGTCCAGTTTTGGGCCCCCCATTACAAAAAGGATGTGGACAAGTTGGACAGAATCCAGAGGAGGGCAACAAAAATGATTAGGGGGCTGGAGCACAAGACTTATGAGGAGAGGCTGAGGGAACTAGGCTTGTTTAGTCTGCAAAGAGAAGAATGGGGGGGATTTGATAGCAGCCTTTAACTATCTGAAAGGAGGTTCCAGGGAGGATGGAGCTAGGCCGTTCTCAATGGTAGTAGATGACAGAGCTAGGAGCAACGGTCTCAAGTTGCAGTGGGGGAGGTCTAGGTTGGATATTAGGAAAAAGTTTTTCACTAGGATGGTGGTGAGGCACTGGAATGGGTTACCTAGGGAGGTGGTGGAATCTTTAGAGGTTTTTAAGCTGTGGCTTGACAAAGCCCTGGCTGGGATGATTTAGTAGGGATTGGTCCTGCTTTGAGCAGGGGTTGGACTAGATGACCTCCTGAGGTCCCTTCCAACCCTAATCTTCTATGATTCTATAATTCTAACCCTCAGCTTATCCTGAGCTGACAAAGGAAGCAGCAAGCATTAAAATGATACGTTCCAGATGCTGAAAATCCTTCACTCCACTGTGATGCCCCTGGTGATGTATGGGAAGCTCATAACATATTCATAAATTACGATGAAACTGGCAGTCAGCCAGAGGTTTGAACATTGTGCTTTTAATGATGTATTTTATTTGCAATCATGCAAGTCATTTCCAACTGAGTTTCCTCCTCTCCCGTCCGAATGTCAGCAGGTACTCCCTGAAGGAGCTTCAGTGCCACAGTGTTAGCATATTTCTTAAGGTCTTACAACCTTTCTAGTGGCTTTTGAAACCACAGAACTACTCGCCCAGATTTGGAAAGAAGTTTTGTACCTGGGAAAGTCTGATGAGAGTATATCTGAAACCCTTAATTCAGGGATGGGAATTTACTTCCCAATGAGATCTTGGTGTTACCAGATCTTGTGATTTTTATCGTGGATTTTGTGATATTTTGAGTTTTCCTTAAAACCGTGACTTGGGGAATTGTATCATTAGGTCAGAATCTTTCTTTCTTTCTTTCTTTCTTTCTTTCTTTCTTTCTCTTTCTTTCTAAAAAGTAAATTTCTAACCCTCAAAGTTGTAAAGGCAAAGAAAAAGGACCCAAATGTATTATTTAAAAACAAATCATGACTATTAAACCAATATCTTAAATTTGTCTGTTTTTGGGGGGCAGAAGCGGAAAGAGGGAGGGGTTCCACCCATCATTTTTTAACATCCGAGATAAGCAATACTGAAGCCTTGATCCTGAAACAGGATATGTGCTGGCGCACCATACATGGTGCAGCTGCTGCTATGCAGGGCTGGGACGGCAGAGACCATTCAAGAAGGCAGGGTGCTGGGCCACCTCTGGGCAGAACAGGCTGTGACAGGCTGCATTTTACAGCAGAATCTTGTTGCTGTACTACGTAATGTTTAAACAAAAGACCTGAACTGTGCTTTAAGAAGACCCCTGCGCCCTTGTGGGGCCATATTGGTTTCAGTGATGGATCTTCAGATGCACAATAGGCCTGGGCATGTGGATGTGATTGCTGGATTGGGCAACGAGCACCACAGGTTTCCACTGATTGCGAGAAGAGAATAGGACTGACTGAGTTTTCACTCAGCAAATACTAACAGGGCCCGTCTACAGGCTGATTTGATTTAGTTGTTGATTAATTTATTGGAAGAGACACTTAACATCAAAATTTCACTTGAAGGATTTCTTTTTAAACGCCAAACTGTCTCAGCAGGAATGAAACCCTTAAAGTTAAATACTTTAACGGCAGTGGAAATATCACAGAGAAGAAAAGGAATCCATTAATAGTTTGGCTGTGCTTTCTTAGCTATTTTTGCCCAAGATTGACAGCTATTAGGTATTTGCTCTTCAGATGAACATTCTTTTCCTTTTCCTGCCTATTCTCCACGCCAGCTGCTCATTAATTCTGCACGAACATTGCCACTTCCAAATGAAGGGCCCAGGCTGATGGGCCCAGGGAGCTGAGGTGCTGAGAGATCAGCTGATCACACGAGGTTACCATGACGGCCTGAAGTCTTTTGAAAATCCCAGCATGTTTCTGCCACATCCAAACCCGACAATAAAAAATGTATTTTGGTTATTGTGATGGGCTGTACCAGTGGGGCCGGATTTACACCTTACATGCGCCTATGCACAGCATCTTTAGTGCTCCCCCTGTCTACAGCTGACCTCCATGTTTTCCACACCGGGGAAGAAAGGGGCTGGTTGGGCCAGCTCTGCATGGGGGTGAGGGGGAGAGGACAGGGGCTCGGCCAGCTCTGAGCGGGGGGAATATGCTCATCCCTGGGCTCTGGTCTGGCCTCTAGCCTTGGGGAAGAGAAGGAGGGGGGCCCCAGGAGAGAGAAAAAGGAGCAGGGGGCGGGGCACTCATATGGGGCCCCCAAATTGGCCAAGGCCCCTGGGACTGGGCCCTGTTGGCTTGTGCAGTAATCCACCACTGTTTAAACGTCCCTAGAACGCCGGCACCTCTAGGCATGTGCCTAGTGGAAATCAGGCCCTGTGTACTAGGCCTTGTGGACCCCTGCTGGAGGCCCCGTGATCCTACTACACACTGCTGGAGGAAAGCAGCCAATTTCTATATATGGAAGCCGCCCATCAGTGCCCAGCAGGCTCAAATAAACGGCACCGCAGGGCCTGAGTAACTCAATTCTTGGCTCGGACCAGAGGGGCAAGCTGGGGTGTTCCCATCTGGCCAAAGGAGTCCGAGCCAGAGTCTGTTTCTGGCTGCATTTTGCTTAGCTGGGTTTGCAGGGAGAGAGATGCTGAGATACAGAAGAAGCTGAAAGGGGCCAGGTAGGAAGAGGCCCAGGAAAGAAGTGGCAGGTAATTGAAATTGAGCGGTGCGTGATGGCTGTTCATAGGGTCCCTGAGTTGGAACCTGGAGGAATGGGCAGGCCCGGGTTCTGCTGCTGGCTAGAAGTAAAGCAGTGTGAACCCCACAAAGTGGGTAGGACTGAGGTGGGAGCCCAAACAAGGGGCTGAAGACTCTGCTAAGGGCAAATCGAGTGTTTATCTATCAGATGGTTTAACACCCCAAGGTGTTCATCTAGACTTAGTGCCAGCCAAGTGACAGAAGACCTGCCAAGCAAGGCTGACTATCCGTACTGGAGCAGGAGATGCTCCAGAGGGGAGTGTCCCCTCTTATAGTTTTGTAGATGACCCCCAAGGTGCTTTTGGATCCAGGGATTAATACTGGAACCATCCCAAAATGCAAAGGTAGTCAAATCTGAGGTTCAAGCAGCTTTCTCCCATGTTGAATACTGACATGCCTGTCATTTTCGCAGAAGCAGTTTAGAGGCCAATCTTTGAAAAGTGGCTCACGGAATCTAAATGACGAGGTCCAGATTTTCAACAAGTTTAGGTGTGCAGAGTTTTTGCAAAATACATGCTGATTTTTTTGATTGTGCGCCCATCTGCACATGCAAATACTTCACACCAGAAACATGGAAAGCATGCATGCACATTAGACTTTTGTGCTGCATCTCCTAAATGTTTTGAATACCTTGCCCTTAGTTTTTAAAACATGCTAAGAATTTTTTAAGGCTCAACATGTATGGCTAGGAGAGGTTAAATATGAAGACCTCAGAAATATGGTTACGGTACTATTTAAATGCCCTATGCTATTCTGCCTTTAGGCCTGGGAGTTCTGTCTTGCATGCTGCATATCCGTTTTGATGGAAGCAACTTACTTGTTGCAAAGTTCCATCTCTGTTATGATTATCTCTTGGACATGCCAGTACGCATCAGCTTTTGTGGTTGACTTCCTTCCATCTTTTGGACAGTGACCAACACAGATGGCTGCAATATCACCAACGTTCTTTGATGAAAACAGAAATTTGTCTGTTGCTCCCCTGCAGGAAACAGAGAAGAGTTTCAATTAACATCTTGGAAACTGGCAATGACTTGTGTCATGTTGGCATTCAGTAATTTGTGCATGGCTATGAAAGATAGAAGACAAACCTTCATTTAAAGTAATTTGACTTAACCCATAATTATTTAACACAAAGTATAATTTCTGTATTTAAAATCAGTATTTTTCCTGATTAGGGTGACACTTTAAATTACTACCACTAGGATCTTCCAGGGTATGTTTGAGCTACTTCACATCCAAAATCATTTTGCTTTGTTATAGATAAAGCTAAAGAATGACTAATTTTCCCTAAAGCACTCATTCTTTTTCTTGATGGATATTGTATCTACTGTACATCCACTGATCATAGCTGCTTTTAGAGCCACTAGTCAAATTACCTCTCCATCTTCTAAGCTGTTCTCAAGGCGGGCTTTTAAGGACAATGTATCTCTGTCAAACATTTGGCCAACTCTTCTATAATGTATCTTTAGTAGCTGCCTTATTGGATTAGTCATTAGAGTATTAGTTCACCCCGTTACCTGCCTTCAACAGCGGACAATGCTTAATACCTCAGAGGAAGGAATCTCTTCCTAGCCCCATTAGACCTTTGGCCAACTGTGCAAATGAAGAAGGTTCCCTCCTGACCACCACAGACAACCTGTTTATTCCCTGAAACATGAGAGCTGATTCCTTTTATTGTAGCCCTAGCCTATCCCTCCCAAACTGTGCCAAGAGGGCTAGAAAACTAGATGAGTAAGAAAGAAACATGTACTGTCACAGGTTCTAGACAAACTTATCTAAACCCAGATGCATCTAGTTATACTAGATATAAACCACTTCATAACAGGAGCACAGCATTGTTTAATGGAGGGAAGTTTCCTCATATCATGGCTGTTTGCTGTTGGGCCCCTGATGTTTAAAATAGCTACCTACACACAGAGGCCATTAATATCACAATCGGATTTATTAAAAGTTTGCCTGCCTTGAAAGGAACTCTCTTGAGTTCCTGAAAGAAAAACATTCTCTCACTACACAACAAACAAGACCACTCTAATATTCTTTGTATAGCTTTTCTTCTCATGGTCTATGGGCAGCATACAGTGTACTGTGTCCATACACAAAAACAACTCAAAACAATCCCATCTCATGCATATTAACAACTAGAGGGGTTTGGCCAGTTATGAGTGTGTTCAGGCATAGATTTCAAATGTGGAAGAGGGAATCACATTCATTTTATCTACATAAAAGTGCACCCAGCCAGTCTACACACTGCAAATAATAGGGCTCATTCATATCTTCAGCATGAATTTTCTTTCATCATTTCTCTCTTTCCTTTTCTTTCACCCAGGACACATACCAGAGATCAATCATTCCCTAACCAAAGACTTGGACTGTTAGGTCAGATCTAAACAGTGTTGACAATATTTAGCCTGGAATTATTTTTATTCTCTTCCACCCCAGCAACCTTCTGCAGGAGATGCTAAAAACACCTCCACCTAAAATGAGTTTTTCTGCAGCTCCTCCCAGCTGAGTCTGTTGAGACTCCCTTTTTGGCTCATCTGGCAAACCCTTGAAGTACCAGGATTCTTGTTTAAGTTTCTGATGTGATCACGTGAAGGACATGCACATACATGCATGTACGTGTCCATGCACTGGATGGACATTTCTGTTCATTCTTAAACCTGGCCTCCACAGGCAAACATTACATCCTCCTTCCAACTTACTGCCCATTGTACCTTTTGGAAGGCAAAGTGAGAAATGGCCTGACCCTCCTAATGCTGCTCCATGGATCCTCCACAGGGAGGAAGGAGGGGCCTTTGTAAGAGCGCTACAGCTGGTGACATTCCCTTCCTGCTCACCCTTCAAGAGCCTATCTCACCTACCTTGTGAATTTCCTTTTTTTGGAGGAGTTTTCCATAAGGAATTCTTTTGAGCGGCCCTTCTTTCCTTCTAAGATGATCCAGATGTTTTCCTTGGTTTCTGCATCCTCTGTGTTCCTCGTCACTGTGACAATCTCATAGGCTTCCAAGGCAAAATTTAAGCACCGGTTAAATAGTCAGAGCAGAGCAGACGCAATCAATGCTTATGGTCAGACAGAGACTTGTCTAGTAGACTGTCTCTTTGGCCTTCAGATAACCTCTTGATATTTATTACAGTAAACTAGAAAGCCTTGGCAAACTGAACACCAGTGACGGAATCCTGCACCCACTGAAATCTATGGGAGCGTTGCCATTGACTTCGATGGGGCCAACATTTCACCCCAGGGAAGGAATAAACAGAAAACACAATAGGTTTAGGAGGATCCATGAGCAGGGGGTGGATGGAGCTGCTCCTGAGTGGCTCCATTCTTTCAGAGAACTCAAAGGGCAATTGTGGGCAACTGCTCCTCTGCCCCAATGGCTCGCTTGAGGTGTGCTGCAGGGCTCGCTATTGTTCCCTCGCTTGTTCAATGCGAGGCCTGAGGCCGCTCGGAAGATTGGTGAGCAGACGGGCTGCAGTGCATTCAGTGTGCTGAGAAGACCTGCGTCTGCATCATGTCTGACCTGACCGCAGCAGTGGGATGAACAATCTTGTGTCCAGATGAGCACGGGGCTTGGATGAGAGCTAACTGGAGACAACTTCATCAAGCCTGAGATGATGTCAATGGGTTGTGGAAGCAGCTGAGGAGCTGGTGGAATTTAAATGGACACCCCTCACTGAGGGAGCGCAACCATTGTTTGTAAAACAGCTGTGTACTTCGTGTGTGCATGTGGGTGGGGGAGGGTATTAGGCCCTGGACACCTAGCCAAGAGTGCTCACTTCCATTTCGGCCTGGCAAAATGACTTCAAACCTTCTCTCTCCCAGGGAAGCAGTAGCACAATTATGCATTCCTTGACCACCGCATCATTAAACTGCTGTAAGGTGCACCACATGGGTTTATGCCTTGGGAACATCAGGAAGCTGCAACCAGTGCATTATGCCACAGCCTGCTTGTTAAGGGAAGTTACACATTGGGAGCACTTTAGATCAGTGCTCTGTAATCTGCACTGGCTTTCAGTAAGCTTCCAGGTAGAACTCAGGGTGTTGGTTTTCATCTGTTAAGCCCTAACTGGTTTGGGACCTGATACCACGAGAGATCACCTCTCGGCCTGTCATAAGCAGCCACAGATGAGATCACGAGAGGTGCCGTCAATGCAAGCAAGAAGGAGCTGCTATCAAGGCATTCTCTGAGGAGTCCTCGATTCTGGAACTTGCCTCCCCATTGGTCTGCCAGAGCCTGGATTTGTTAACTCCCTGAGCATGCTGCAAATCTCATCTTCCCCCCTCCCCCCCGGCGCTGTGTTTAGTTTGCTGAGGAGAGCATGGATTGAGGAGGGTGTATTTTTGGACAGTTCTTTGGCTACGTTTATTTGTAACTTTCAATTTATGAGACAGGCACCCAGAGCACTGGAGGGGCCTCTCCAGATGTATTTTTAAACATTTGAAGAAAAGAAATTAAAAAGTAAAACAAAAGTCAGTAGTCAGCATCCTTTACTAGAGTAATGTCCATTCTGGTTTAAGGACATAAGAACGGCCAGACAGGGTCAGACCGATGGTCCATCTAGCCCAGTATCCTGTCTTCCAACAGTGATCAGTGCCAGATACTTCACAGGGAATGAACAGAACAGGGCAATCATGGAGTGATACATCTGCTGTTGTCCAGTCCCAGCTTCTGGAAGTCAGAGGTTTGGGGACACCCAGATCATGGGGCTGCATCCTTGACCATCTTGGCTAATAGACACTGATGGACTTAACCTCCATGAACTTATCTAATTATTTTTTAGACCCTGTTATACTCTTGGCCTTCACAACGTCCCCTGGCAACAAGTTCCATGGGTTGACTGTGTTGTATAAAGAACTTCCTTATGTTTGTTCTAAACCTGCTGCTTATTAATTTCATTGGGTGACCCCTAGTTTTTGTGTTATGTAAACGGTAAATAACACTTCCCTATTCAGTTTTTCCATGCCATAAATGACTTTACAGGTCTTTTTCACATTCCCCCTTAGTTGACACTTTTCTAATCTGAACACTCCATCTTCTTAATTTCTCCTCGAATGGAAGCTGTTCCATACCCCTAGTCATTTTTCTTGCCCTTCTCTGTACTTTTTCCAATTCCCCTTTTTGAGATGGGGCAACCAGAACTACATGCAAGGTGTGGGTGTAGGTGTACTACAGAGTTATATAATGGCATTACGATATATTCTGTCTTCTTATCTATCCCTTTCCTAATGGTTCCTAACATTCTGTTCCCTATTTTTTGACTGCCAGTGTACATTGAGCGGATGTTTTCGGAGAACTATCCAGAGTGACTCCACGATCTCCTCCATGGCTGATGACAGCTAACTTAGACCCTATCATTTTGTATGGATAGTTGGGATTGTTTTCCAATGTGCATTACTTGGCACTTATCACCACTGGATTTCATCTGCCATTCTGTTGCCCAGTCACCCAGTTTTGTGACATCCTTCTTTAAATCTCTGCAGTCAGCTTTGGACTTAACTATCCTAGTAACTTTGCATCATCTGCAAACTTTGCTCACGGTTTACCCCCTTTTCCATTTCATCTATGAATATATTGGCAGCAGAGGTTCCAGGACATATCCTTGGGGGACTCCACTATTTACCTTTCCATTCTGAAAACTGACCATTTATTCTTATCCTCGGTTTCCTGTCTCTTAACCAGTTACCGATCCATGAGAGGACCTTCCTTCTTATCCCATGACTGCTTCCTTTGCCTAAAAGCCTTGTATTTACAAGTACTTTAGACAGACAGATGGCTTATTATGCAAAGGTGTCCACTTGCATGGACAGAAGTGAATTAAGTGGAAGGATTTCTTAGGGCATGTCTACACTTTGAGCTAGGGGTGTAATTCACAGCTCAAAACCTAGCCCGGGTTTGTCTCCTCATCAAGCTAGCACACTAAAAATAGAGTAGCTGCAGCAGTGCATGAGATGGGAGAGGCTGGCTGCCCCGAGGATGCATCTGGCGTCTCAGACATATATGCATTCGAGGCAGCTAGCTGCTCATGTCACCATGGCTACACTCTATTTTTAACATGCTAACTCAATGACAGCTAGCCCAGGTATGTTTAATTGAGTTGGGAACCACACCTCATGCTCCAAATGCAAACATAAACATGGGCCATGTCACACAGGGTCTTAATTCTCCAAGCTCTTCAGGGCAGGGACCTGGTTTTAAGTGGTTTTTTTTTTTGTGCCAGGCATGGCACATTTGTTGGTGCTATTAAATGATAATGCTTTCTCTTTCACCACTTTGTACACCAGTGTAACGTCATTGACCTCAGTGGAGTTACACAGGTGTCAGATCAGGAGTAACTCAGAGCAGAATCAGGGCTATGGGGTTTTAAACTCTGCAGCGCCAAGGTGAGTGCCCCAGCTTCCTGCTGAAATGTTACCTTTAAGCCTTTGGAAACTGAATTTTTTCCATCTCAAAGATTCAAGCCCATTATTTCTAATGAGGACGTAACCATGTATCATCTCTGCATACTGCCAGCATCAAAAGATGAATATGGTGCCATCTTAACTTTCAGCCTCGAGTGAAACTCCATGTGCTTCCTCTTTGTAAATTCTCTCTCATAAAACCCCAGTGCTGCATTTCTACAGGCACTGAGGTAAACTAAGTCTGAGAAGTACCAAGTGCCAGTTTCAATAGCTACAGACATCTGATGACCCTAAGAGAGAACTTTCAACTTACAGGTGCGCTCCTTCAGTTCCAGGATGTCGTTATTGGCACATGCCAGTTCTCTTATGAGCTGGCCATCGTCTTCACCTTTAGCCAGCCAGCGATCGCACTGGAAGCGGAACGTCTTATCCAGGGTGGCATCTTTCACGTCGATGTATTCCAAGTGCCAGCCAGGTGCGACTCCTTTGTGGTGGAAAAAGAACAAATATATAATGCCAAAACCAGCTCCAGAAGGAACCTGCAGGCACTGAAAAGGGGCGTTCTTTGCTTAGAAAGTGCCATGAGTGGGTCCGGTGCTGTACGGAGGCAGAGAAGACAAGTCGCTATCCTGTGCAGCTTATCTTATAAGGGCCAGGTTCGGATCCTCTTACTCTGCCTGGGTGGCACCTTACCTCATGACTAGATTCACTGGTTTCTAGCCGGGAGTAAGGGGATCAGAATCTGGTCCTAGAGTAAAACAAGTAGCATGAGTAAGGAGCCAGGGAAGCCAGTCTAGGGCAGTGGCCCCCTCCTCTGGATCCCAAAGAGAACTCTCCATGTGGGGGAAGAGACAGACTAGGTGAACTAGATTAAGTTCCTTGGGGCAGGGATGGTCTTTTTGTTCTGTGTTTGTGCAGGGCCTAGCACAGGGGGGTCCTAGCCGCTACCGTAATACAAACAACACTACTACTAACTAGGACCAGGAGTGGGCAGGCCCGGAATGCACATTATCAACCCACCAGCCTCATGGACATTCCCAGGAAGAAGAGATGATACAGCCTGGGGAGAGTAAGTTGTATTATCTGTTTCATGCAGCTCTACTATGCGTCTGTCTATCCTGCAGCTGTGCGTGAGCCTCCCAGCCTGGGTGGACTCGCATCAGCAGGGTTGGAGCTAGCGCACTAAAAATAGCTGTGTGGATGTTGTGGTCCAGGCTGCAGCTCAGGCTCTTGAGCCTATGGACCAGGGCAGCCATGGCAGAGCAGCGGTGGAGCACACATTCCCTGTTATCCATAGGGTTTATGGGCAGGCCCTAATGTAACAGCTGGGAAGGAGCTTCTCCAAAGCCCCCTCCCCTGGGTCACTTTTGCAGAAAAGAAGTGCTAATCAGCACGTCCCCCCTTCTTCCCCGACAGGCTAAACTCCCTCTGACTCTTCCTTCTGTTCTATGTAATGGGATGTTTGCAGTCTCCGATCACATATAAATCCCACCCTGCTATCTGGACTTCACCTACCACTCCCCACAGTTTAAAGAACATTCTCATAAGGGATTTGCGTGTACTTTCCTTCAGGTTTGGTTGCAATTCCTAAGTCTCAGGTATGAAAAAGCAGAAAGCACTGCAAAACTCAGCCCCCACCAGCATTCTTCCAGCTTTTGAGTGGGAAAGCATGGAGTTATGCAAGGTTTCTTTCCAAGATCAGAATTCAGCTCAGGGGAGCTGAAAATTTAGCCTAGTTTGCAGAAAGATTCATGAATCTTAGCAAATCTGGCTTGAGTTTCATTTGCCTGATTTCACTATGGGAGAAAAATAGGTTTAAATGTAGCAGGTTTAATTAAAAAATATTTCCCTCTCTCCCTCTTCTCCATATTTCACCTCCCTGTCCCTTTGAAATATCCCTTTCATGTCTCTAGCTAGACACTGCTTGCTTCATCTCACTCCATTCAGTGGCTGCACATAAAACACCTGATTCAAAATCTTGTAGCACAAGGGGTAAGATACGAAACCAATACTGGTGTTGAAATAAAGACCTGAGATAGGACGTTATCAGGACAGGACTAGCTTGGCATAGAAGATTTCTGCCACTCCCACAACAATCCCTGAACATTGGCCTGACCAGCATTTCCCTGATCCGGGCTTTGCAAACCCAAGACCCAGCCAAGCCGGCATTGTTGGTATATCGCTCCCAGCACCGCCCTGCCAATGTTCTTCCACTCTTGATGTACCCCACTTTGCTAGCATTGCAGATATCCTTGTGAAGGGCTGCTGGGGCTAACTCTGTGTTGTGATGAGAGTTCACAGTGGATACATCACAGATGCCATTAGAGAATCAAGACTTACCACACAGAATCTCTGAAATACTCATTATTTCCTATTCTAAGTATAGGGCAATGTCCCTGTTAGTAAATGTTGACTTTTTAAATGGTGACCATCATATGTGTATATGCACACACAGAGTGACATGCATAGAGACGCATAAGAGATCTCTCTCTACATAAGAGATAGACAGATGCGCACACTTATTCTGGGTTGATACTTTTAATTATTCCACACACTTTTCATTTAAAAACCCAGTGTGAAGAGCTGGAGATACCGGCTTTGGAAAATCTGGCCCATTGTGTCTGGAAAGCAGCAGCACTTTGATACATGACAGTGATTGTAGTACTGTCTTTGGGCTGCGCTGACCGAGCACATCCAGGACCTGAGCTGCAGAGTCAGAAGGCGCTGCATTGCTTTCAGACAATGACACCTCACTTGAAGCTTTCTGTTTCAACGCTCTCTTTGCAAATGGACCCAGATCCATCCCTGTTGTAACTCCTTTGAAGCCAGTGGAGGTGCACCACAAAAGAATGTAGTCTATTGTGGACCAGATCCTCAGCCCAGCCGGCTGGGCTCTCAGGAGATATGGGAAGAGTAAAGAGTGGGAACATCTCAAGCACATGCGGCTGCTTCTCAGGAGCTATTTCAGCCCATGCTTCCCTGACGTAGCCCCACTGCAGAGAAAGACCAGAGGATCCACTGCTTGCAGATCCACTGCCTTCACCCCTCCTTTGGCATACCCAGTCTTAAGCCCGTGAGCTGTTTCTCTCAAACTGGGGGTCCCAACCCAAAAGGCGGCTGTAAGGCTATTTTCAGGGGCAATTGCAAGATCACAAAAAATAGGGTTACCATACGTTTGGATTTTCCTGGACATGACCTCATTTTTGGTGCTCCAATCTCCACCTGGGCGGATTTTTGAAATACAAACAAATATCTGATTTTTCCTTGCTCGTCCTTTTTCCCTACCTTCAGAGCTGGGCAGCTAGAGAGAGGCTGCTGCTGGCTGGGCGCCCAGCTCTGAAGGCAGCAGCGCCACCACCAGCAGCACAGAAGTAAGGGAGGCATGGTGTGGTTACTTAGCTTTGTAGGGATCTGCACTGATACTGTGGAAACTGTGCCCAGTACCATGAGTGGGGGGGTAGGGTCTTCACAGCCTGAAATATTTTCAAAGGGGGGCCCAGCAAAAAAAGTTTGAGAACCTCCTGCTCTGAAGCAACCCCACAACCTGCTTCCCTCTCCCACCTTGATCCCACTGTTTGGGGATCTCTAGGCAGGGGCTGACTTTGCCTCTAAACGTGCATAGTTTGCTTTATGCCTATAACAGACCTGTTCCTGTATTCCTAGAACACGTGCCAACAGGAGCCAGGTCCAGTGCACTGTATGAAAGCCTACAGCAGTGGTTTTCAACTTATATGCCATTGTGGGCCGCATCTCTATGTGTTCTGTGGGCCACATCCACATAATATATACACTCCTTGTATGTCCCTCAGGAGGTCACAAGGTCTGCAGCTCTGGGCTGGTTGGGTCACGGGTTGAGAACCACTGGCTGAGAGGCACTCCATTGACTTTGGTACACTTATACTGGGGATGAACTTAGGCCAATGTGTTAGTAGTCTCTGCTGCAGTGTTGTAAGACATTAAGTACTAAGTGACTGACCAGTCACTGCTTTTTTTGTTCAGTCTTCGTCTTAAAAATAGTCCTGATCACTGCTGTGCCTTTGTCAAACAGGATTTTTTTCTGATCTCCATAACAAGTGTTAATTACCCAGATCAATACTTTTAACAAAAGGTACTTAATTCCGAGCCTGTTCTGCTGTCATTGAAATCCCCAGCAGCGAACCTGTCCTAATAAAACCCCTGGCTAAGACATGTACCACACTTCCTGCATGGTCCCACTGCTGGAAGTGACATTTTCAATAGCATGCAAAACATTTCAAATGTAATTAGAGGAGGAGAAGAGCTTTGGGGAAAACAGAATCACTTTGCTGGCTTGACTCTGGCAGTCATATAATTTAGTGTCATGCAGGGAGATGTATTATTTCCTCCAACCACCTTTATCCACAAGGAGCTGTTCAATTCTTCCACCTGTTTTAGGGTTGGCAAGTGTGCAGCGGGGAGGTGATCCTATAACTATTCCTGAGTAGGCCTTAACTTGATTTTTTCCTGTACAACTGTAAAGGATCTGTGTACTGCAGGCAACAGACATAACTACTTAGTCTTCGGGGTGGAACAAACTTTTTGTTGTGTCTGTACAGTGCCTGACACCGTGGGATGGTTACCATTTGAGCTAAAAGACAGCTCCTTCAACCTGTAGCAGGAGGTTCCTTATCCTCTGTGGGCTAGTCACTATAGGGCCAAAACCAGTATCCTCCCTATTTCTGGCCCTTAACCTGTTCAGTCTGAGCACCTGAGGTTCACTGGAGTTCAAGTCGAATGGCTGAGGGGCATCTAGAACAGACCCACGTCTGTCAGCTGACACATTTACGCTATGAATCATACACACTCGAGGAGTCAGGACTGCAACCTGGGTCCTTGAGCTCCAGGACTCAACCACTCCAGCTAAAGAAGAACTACTGCAGCTGGTAGCACAGCATAGGTCCCTTGCCCAGTCTGTGGGCTAGCCAGCAGGTAGCAATACCCCTTCCCCTCTCTCTCCAAGCAGTGTGACTAATAAGAGGAAATAGTACTTCATGCAGTGTACAGTCTGTCTGTGGAAGTCACGGCTTCAGGAAGGTACAAACACTGTGGCAGGCTTGTGGGTTTTTTTTCAAAGGGCTTAATACATTTTTTGACCGATGATAACATCTGCAATTACTGGGACTTGAGAGGGATTTCAAAATCACACTTCAGGGGGTAAAATGACCGTTTAAGGGTTCAGTAAGTAATTGTATTCCCCGCCCCCTCACTACAGCATTGTA
Organism: Emydura macquarii macquarii; assembly: GCF_026122565.2. NCBI lineage: Eukaryota > Metazoa > Chordata > Testudines > Chelidae > Emydura > Emydura macquarii. The sequence goes on from NW_027131182.1 coordinate 2,363,672, forward strand.
CAATTGGCTAGGTGCCTCCTGGCTTTCTTTCAGTCTTCCTCTAAAACATTAGATACTGAGGACTGCCAGAGATAGATCTGCTATTGCATTCCCATCCATGTGGCCCCTAGTATTGCTATTCTCCCTGTACTGTTACACTACTCCTGCTTATCTCCTCATCAGCTGCTCTACTTGACCATATCAGGCATCTGTAGAAAGTGACTTTCAGTATAGGCAGGCATTACAAATAAACTGTGTTGACCAGAAATGCAAAACAAATTGTGACACTAGGCCTGAAAAAGCCAAGCAACTTTACAAATTGCATTGCCCAGCTCTGACCTTTCAAGACATATTATAGGAAATTACAATGGTAGTGAGGGTCATTCCTTATAAGTAGACTGGAACTTTGATATGCAAGTGTATTGTTGGTAGTTATTTGATGTTGTTTACATATCTCTTGTTAGAGGTTAGCAATGTAGATAAACGGCTTTCCTGTCTATCACTGTTCTATTGATTAAGAGTTCAAAAGGAACATAGGAACTTTTAGATGGAACTTTGAATGTAACAATACTATTGTTTGTATTTCTCTTTGAAGTTTAAGTAATAAATACCTGTAAGTGGCTGTAAATGGCCAATTAACTTGTGCTAATATAACTAGTTATGGGTGTGCACAGGACATAGGAGATGATACTTCAGAGTCCCAAGTAATCATCTATTAATTGTTCAAGGAGACACCTGCTGTCAAGAAAATACCAGTCAGCCTGCATGGATCTATGAAAGACTGTAATGGACTGATCCTTTTTATCTCAAATCTGTACAATCTTGTCAAGGAAAGTTTGGATCACAAAATTGAGATCCCAGTGACCAGCCTGCAATCACCCTGCTAATTCTCATGGGAGAATTTGAACAAACTCTGCACATGGACTATGTAGTCTTCATTTCTCTGGACTGGATTTCTAACAAAGAAGCTCTAAACAAGGACTGATGACCCCCAAGCTGTTTGGGTAATTTCAGAGACTTTGCAATTTACGAACTTTGCAGCTCAGTTATAATCTCTACTTTAAAAGTAACCTAAGAGCTTTATTTTCGTCTGTATATGTATACTGACCTTTCAATCATTACTCTCTTTCTCTTTTTAAAATAAATGTTAATTTTAGTTAATAAGCATTGGCTTTCAGCGTGTATTTGGGTAAGATCTGAACTATTCATTGACCTGTTTGGTAACGTGTCTGCTCCTTTGGGATCGGTAGAACATTTTTACATATGATGGATAAAGATTTTCAGTAATCCCCATCATATTTGACTTGGCTGTCTGGGTGCTAGTCAAAGGGTTGGATAGTTTTAAGGGAACTGTATTTTGTCTACTGAATGACCAGTGAGGTCATGAGAACCTGTTTGTTGCTGGCTTGGTATATCTTATGGAAGAAAAACCATCAGTATTTAGCGCTTTGCCTGCCTCATTCTTTGCAGTTTGCCCTTTTTAAGCTAATGCATCGTGGTTCCCCTGGAGGCCAACGTCACACAAATTTGTGAGGTTATCAGAGTGGGGAGTGCGACACTGGCAGACCAGGTGCCAGCTTTTGCCAAGACTGTAGGCATCAGCTGAGCACTGACAAATTCATAGCTGGAAACCAGACCAGCTCACCTGTATCTTCATATTGTTCAAGATACGTATTAGATTTGTAAAGATGTGTTTTATATTTAGGCTCCATAAAAGGCTTGTAAGTTGTTGCATGCATGAATCTTACTTGTAATGTCTGTATCTCATGTAATCAGGTGATATGTAAGCTTTGCTTTATAACGATAAAAAAATGCCTGCTCTGAACTTGTGAACCCAGGCAGGAGGAGGGTTGCCCCACCCATCAAGAAGGACTATCAAAATGAAGTGGGCCATACAAACGCTGGGCAAATGGCCCTCTCATACGATACTACATGGAAAGAAGCTCATCCGATGAGCTTGAATTCTGGAAGAAGGAAACAAAGACTGCTCACATGAACATTTGACATCTCTTTGCTGTTTGGACTCTCACAGAAGCGAAGATCCCCACAGTCAGTGTGGGTTAGCCCTAAAAGACTTTCAGTGCTGACAGATTACTACAACCATCACCTTTGGAGACCATAAACTGTAACTCAGCTGTGTATAGATGCTGCCTGCTTAAACCTGTAAATAACTGTCTCATATCTTTTTCCTAGTTAATAAATCCTTAGTTAGTTAGTTTTACTATAGGATTGGCTACACATGTTCTCTTTGGTGTGAGATCTGAGGCACAAATTGACCTAGGGTGACTGGTTTCTTGAGTGATCTTTAGTGTAAGTGACCATTTATCACAAAGTCCAGCTGGCCTAGGTGGGAAGATAGATTGGAGTGCCCCAGGGGACTGTCTGTGACTTCATGGTAAGACTGTTACAGTACTTGGGAGTTCACATTTGTTACTGGGTTGCTAAAAATCTAATTATAGAACATACCACCAGTCTGGGGTGTCTGCCCTGCTTTTTCACAGTCTGCCCTGAGGTTGGTACTCATGGTCATGAACCATTCCAGAAAGTGTGCCAGCGAGATATTTCCTTTGTATGCTTTTATATAGCATTTTTCGACAGTATATCTCAAAGTGCTTTCCAAAGAAAGTCAGCATCAAGGCCAAATCATGCCAAATCAGCCTAATTTCCTTCTTTAACAAGGCTACTGGTCTACTGGATAGGTGAGAAGTAGCAGATGTTATATATCTTGATTTCAGGCTTTTGACACAGCCCCAAGTGACATTCGCATAAGCAAACTGGGGAAATGTGGTCCAGATGGAATTACTATAAGTTAGATGCACAACTGGTTGAAAGACTATTCAATGATTCAGTAATTATCAATGGATTGCTGTCAAACTGGGAGAGTGTATCAGATGGGGTTCCAAAGAGATCTGTCCCGGGTCCTGTACTATTTTCATTAATAACTTGGATAAATGGAGTAGAGAGTATGCTTATAAAATTTGTGGATGACACCACTCTGGGACAGGTTGCAAGCACTTTGGAAGATGGGATTAACATTCAAAGTGACCTTGACAAATTGGAGAATTTGTCTGAAACCAAGAGGAAATTCAATCACGGCAAGAGCAAAGTACGTATCTTAGGAAGGAAAATATCAAATGCACAACTACGAAATGGGGAACAAATGGCTAGGTGGTAGTACTGCTGAAAAGGATCTGGGGGCTACAGTGGGTCACAAATGGAATAAGTCAACAACGCGGATGCAGCTGAGAAAAAGGCTACCATTGTTCTTCAGTATATTCATAGAAGTGTGGTATGTAAGACATGGGAGGTAATTGTCCTGCTTTATTTGGCTCTGATGAGATCTCAGCTGGAGTATTGTGTCTGATTCCGGGTATCACACTTCAGGAAAGATGTGCACAAACTGGAGAGACTCCAGAGGAGAGCAACAAAAATGATAAAAGTTTTAGAATACCTGACCTACAGAGAAAGGCTAAAAGAACTGGGCATGTTTAGTCATGAGAAAAGAAGACTGAGGGGGAAACCAGATATGTTAAGGGCCATAATAAAGGGGACGGTGATCAACTGTTCTCCATGTCCTTGGAAGGTAGGACAAGAAATAATGGGCTTAATCTTCAGCAAGGGTGATTTCTGTTAAATATTAGGGAAAATGTTCTAACTCTAAGGATAGTTAAGTTCTGACACAGGCTTCCAAGGGAGATTGTGAAATCCCCATCATGGGAGGATTTTAAAAACAGATTTGACAAACCCCTTTCAAGGATGGTCTAGGTTTACTTGGTCCTGACACAATGCAGGGGGATGGACCTGATAACTTCAAGGTCCCTTCTAGCCCTACATTTCTATGATTCTATAAACTCCAGTTTACAGATGGGGAAACTGAGGCACAGGGAGATGAAGGATATGCCTAATATTACCCAGCAGGCTAGTGGCAAAACTGGGAATAGAACAGCCTTTTATACTTCACCTCATTTGGGCTCCTGCTAATTCTGGTGTGGTAACTGTTCCTACAAACTAACCCTATTTGTGAACTCAACTGTAAAAAGCGAGTGGAAAGAGCATAAAGAATCACAAGAAGCCTGCTATAATAACTAATGTTGATGGAAAAAGGTGACAAAGCAAGACAGAGACCGAATGAGTCCAAACAAAAAGGCCTAGTGATATAACTCAAAGACTCTGTAAAGATTGTATCTGGTAGGCAAGAAAAGTGTGGAAATGGAAATCAATAAACCAGAATTGGCATGTCAGAACTTAGGCCTAACTGGTGGACAAAATAATGAGGGGATAGGCTATTCCACCCATCACTCCCTTTTTGGGGTCCTCAAAAAGAAACCTTGGGGAGGAGGCGACAGCAATACTGGCTGACTAAAAGATGAGAGCTTCACTGTCATGGCTGCCATCCGCACTGTCTCTTCAGACCCTGGAACCTTCTTCTTCCCAATCCTGATAGATGTCCTGATCAGACTGAGCTAGAGAGAGAGGGAGCCAGATGATGCTGCCACCAGCTCTGGCTAAATCCCAAATAGTACCTGGGATGGGAGACTTTGTCATTCCCCTTCTCCCCCCACAGTGTGTTCTTTTCCTTCTCCACCTTATTTATTCTCTTTCCTGGCCCTCACCTTTTTCCTTCTATCTAATAAGAGTCTGGCTTAGCTGGCCAAGACTGTATATTTTGCAACACTGCTGTAAACCTGTGACCAGAAAGAGGCAGCAAAATTAAGTGCCCTAATAGCCTGATGCTGGTATAAGTCTGCTAGGTCTCAGAGCGGCTGCCACAAGTGGGTGCTGTGCCTATGTTTCTCCAGCAGTGAGGTTACAAGTGAGAGTCAACACCAGAGATAGAAGCAGCATTGTTTAGCTTCACTGTTCTTTTGTCGTCCCTCCTTTGTGTGTTTGTCTTGTTGTTGTCTTCTAGGAAATGGGATCTGATTTTAACAGCAACAACAGCTCCTGCCCATCTCAACTAACTTCTTTCCCCAAAGGACAATTATTACCGTCTTTTGCACCATCTAAGAGACAGCCAGACAGGGTTTTTTCCTTCTAAAGACTCTCTACAGCTAAAGGGAAAAGAAACAAGGGATGCTGTTAAGCCTTATTCAATACTTTACATTACAAATGCTTTAACTATTTTCCCTTCTTTTCTGTATCTTTAATAAAAGGATTTGTAATGGTGTGCATGCCATGGCAATAAGCAAGCTGGGGTCTCTGTATACCAAACCCTAAACCTTCTTTAAAACTGTTTCATGTAGGACAGTGACTGGGTTATATTAATACCTTTGACTCTTTGGTCCCATTTATTCCATCTAAATTAATACAACATCTCACACCACGCTGTTTCTCGCTGAGGTAGACAAGTAACCAGATAGCTCTAACAGCTTTTGACAAATGGTGAGCTTATCTTGTACATTGCTTTTAGAAACAGGAGTATTTTCATTCTCCATTGCCTATACAACTTGAGCATCACTGCATTTGACTCAGGTCAAAGCTAACAATAAACTCCATGCAGGCACTGCGACAGAAAATCTTTCCTCTAAAACTCTCCTATGCAAAAACCTCTAAAAGACTCCTATGCAAAAACACTTCACTACTCAGGGTGAATGTGTAACGGTGTTTTGAGTATGCTAAAGATATTCTTGTGATTGAAGCATATTTCATGTACTGAGGTGCACTTTATGTAAGAGCACTTAGCATGGGTGCCGAGTAATTTGTAGGCAAGAATGACAGATGAGGTTCACAATAAAGATATGCTTTTAAAGAACAGATAACTTTACAACTACTTTATGGGCTAGTGAGTTATTTTAGTCTGATGGGGCAGATGAAGGGGGAGAGTTCTGACACTAGAGTAATGAGCTAGACTAGATAGACGTGAACAGCCATGTAACATTATTATGTGACCCTTGTTGTACCTTCCCCAATTTTATTTGCTTACATCATTTTTTGTATCCTGTCTAAAACCCAAACTATAAGCTCTTCGGGGAAGGATCATTGTCTCCTACTTGTTTTGTAAAGCCCATAGTTCATTTCTGTGATAGACAGATACCAAGAAAGGGGCCTTTTTCCAGCTGTGAATGAAGAGGATGAACAGCAACAAGTCTTGTTGAAATAGGAGCTCAGTGTGTTTACCCACTTCCGCATGATGAATCTCAAGGTACAGTTAAGCAGTCTGATTTTAAAAGAGCAGGAAACAAAACTAGGCACTGAACAGCAAGCTGCTGGATGCACACAATATGTGGACAACCATCAAAAGTTGACTAAAGGGCTTCAAGAAAAGCTTCTGGAGTTTGATACTTAAACAAATCCTTACTAAGGGAATAGAAAGTCCTTCATTTTCTTTTACTAATGTATTGTTTTATTATTGTCTGAAAGGATTGGAATTGGGCTGGTGCCTAGATATGACAGTGATGGACCCTTCAGAATTGTGATATATAGTGAGTGTAATGCCGTCCACTACTGCTGAAAGTACGATCCAGAAACTGCGTGACAAGTTGTGCAACATCAACAGCAAAACCAAGTCATCAGACGTGCACACAGATCAAAAGACCGAACCTTTAGTCCTGGACAGCCTGTCCTAGCTCGGAATTCTGCTTCTGGTGCTAAATGGGTCCCTGCTACAGTCATCGCCCAGACAGGACCTATTTCCTACACAGTCCAGACTGCAGATGATCTCACCTAGCGGCGGCAGGTAGATCAGTTGTTGCCAGGTCATACATGTCCCAAGGACATATCTCCAGTTGAACTGCCTGACCTCACCATTCCAGGTCATCGAATCTAGAGTCACCCATTCCTGACTCCCCTTCTCCATCCACCTCTGCAGCAGATACAGCCCCCTCCCCTGTTTGACCAGATACAACATCTTCACCTGTTCGAGCTACAAATCCTGAGCCCATCATTAGACCTGCACCAATAACATCTTCCGGTGCAAGAACACCAGAAGTCTGCCGTAATCCACCAAGAGAGAGAAGGCTGGATCTTTAGCTAGGGCAAACCCACGTTATGGGGCAGAATAATCCCTGGGGTTTAGCCGGGGAATGAGGCAGTCTACCCTCATTCCCTAGTTTAGTGATTGTTCTGTTAAATGGGCATTTTCGTTAAGGGGGGAGGAATATGTTGTGTATTTTGTGTCTTGCCTAATTGCCTAGGTTGCCATAGCAACAGAGCTTAGTTTGTTGTCATAGCAATAGAGTTAGACTATTAGGGGATAGCTCAGCCAGTCCTGGCTGGTTTTTAGTGTTAGTTCAATAAAGACACTCCCTGTGTTGCATCTCTCTGTGATCCTGTGCTGATTTCTCTCTCTGAATACAAGCAATAAAAAGGAGTTTAACATAACAGTCAGCTGCCGCTTCAGCCAGTCTGTCTACCTGTAGGCTACGCTATGAGTTCCTAATGTGAGGATAGCAGGCTGGTGCTGGCACTATGGATAATTATTAAAAAGTTTTAAAAGAGGACACAATGAGTCGTTCCAATTTCTTGGCAGCCTCCCATGAGAGATGGATTGGTAATAAAACAACCAGCTGCTAATTAGCGGTGTGAAAGAATAATGTTTAACAGGCACTGACAATAATAAAAAAATAAATGAGCACGATTTCCAACGAGATGACCAATTATAATGGTACTGTATAAATAAATGCATTTTTATTTAAAACCTGAAGACCTCTAAGCGTCTGATGAACCCCCCCCAGAACACAAAGCCAGGAATTTCAAACCAGTGGCATGGCCAATTAATAGAAAATACTGACCTGAAAGAGCATAAAAAGTTCAGCAATAGCCCAGGATGCCAGTGGTAATAAATACTTCATTCACCCAACAAACTGTCGTGGTTCATTGCTAAAAGTTAGTGATAGGATGTGTTCTTTACATGACTAATACAAGAACAATGAAAATGGCATGTGTTCTGATTTAAAGCAAAATTCTCCTTCTTACAAGGGAAAAAACCAAGTACATTTATATTGAACAAAACCTGACTAAATGGTTTACATAGGGCCCGAAACTACAGCTCCTAAATCTGGCAAAAGTACTATTAAATACAGTTTTAAAATGAGAGGCACACATGGGGGGAATAAGAAGAAAGAAGATTTTAAGACTGCAGCATGCAAATATATACATAAACATTGACTATTTTCTCAGATCTGCTTTGAGTCTGATGGATAAGTTATAATTTTGGTAGCATGATTTATCATCAAGGGAGATGAAAGTTCTGCTGAGGAAAACATTCTCTTTGTAATATTTTTAATTAATAACCTCTTTGAAAATAGATTTGCAAGTCCATGTTGATCAGCCTCTGCTCTCAAACATGACACAAAAAATAATGCAGAGCCAGCATTCTCTGCACAGCTAAAATGCCGTTATGTGTTTCTATAGCACCTCCGTAGTGTTTAAGTGCTCGGTTGATCAGAGACAGATAGCTGGCCTTTGTAGAGTTTGGGTGAGCACAGAGTTATTAGGCCCATGAAAGTTGAACCTGGCATGTTATGCTATTCAGACATTGAGCCTGTACATTTGCGGGTGCAAACTGTATGCACAAATAATTGTGGGCAAAATTGTGTGTCTACAGTTTATTGTGTCTGAAATCTTGAGTATTGATCCCTTTTGGTCCAATGAAAGCAACAGGAGTGTTTCTACTGACTTCAGTGACCGATGTGTGCAAGCAGAAATGGATGCCAACTTAAGTGAAAATTCATATTTCCTATGTTTTTATTCTGCCATTTCAGAACAGACTCAGTGTATGGCAAGTTTATATTTTAAGGCTAACGGCAAACAACCCTTTAGTTTGAGATTCTGATCCAAAAGGATTATTTTAGATTAATTCCATGTGGGTCACTACCTTCCCCTCTTGTCCACAAGGAGAAGTAAAATAAGAGGACTCAGCATTTGATTCATTCACATGTGCTGCTATTACGAAAACCAAATGTGAATGCAAGATCTTCCTTTTGAGATGAGAAACTCAATTGCTAGCTGTGATACAAGATGCAGTCACAATGGCCATGGTAATGCCTTCGTTGATCGTTTGCTGACATGCTGTTGGGTATCCGAATACGTTCCCTAACGAATACAACTGCACAGAGGGCTGTGCTCCCTACTGCATTTAGGGTTTCAAACAGTAAAAGGAAGAGCACTGCAAACTACGTATCATATAGTGATTATAAGAAAGATAGACACAGATCCTTACGGTAAATGCTTTTATCTTCCAATGCGCAGTGCATTACACCACTCTAAATTAATCTGTTGCCTCTCAGTGTCAGACTGATAGAGTTACATTGCTGGAATGTGGTACTGTTATGCTACTAAAGTTTTCCAATAACAGAGTCACATTGTTAGGCTGGCAGAGGCTGGATGTCTGCAGAATACAAAGACAGCTATAGGGGCTATAATTTGTAAACAGGAGCATCCATAAGCCCCAAATGAGGTAGAGGCCTCATTGCGCTAGGCGCTGTACAAAATTTTAGTAGGAGAGAATCCTTTCCCTGAATAGACGAGACAGGCAAAGAATGGCAGAGGAAACAGCAGCACATAGAGGTGAAGTGACTGGCCTGAGGTCACAGCAGACCAGCAGCCGAGCTGGGAATAGGATTCCTGAATCTGTGCCAAATCCAGTAGACCAGGCTGACTCTCCTAGCAGGGCCTAAGGCAAATCAGCTGGGCTCGCACTCTTGGGGATGAGCCAGCCCAGCGCCCCCCCGCCCCCCTCCCCCGAGCACACGCTTGCTGAGCAGCCTCCTCATTTGTGCCTCCCCTGTTGGCAGCAGCAGCAGCACCCCACAGGGGGAGGAGGAATCTGCGGGCCTGTTTCCCGCTCTCCCCCCGCTTCCCCCTGCTGTGGGTGTGGTGGGGAGTGGAAGTGACAGGGGCAGATGCCCCTGAGCGGCCTGGCAGTGGGTGGTGGGGCAGGGCGTGATGGGCTCTGCCCCAGATCCCTGCCTTTCATATCGGGGTCCCCTGGGCTCCCTCCTTGCGCCTACTGCAAGGGGCCGGGAGGAGCTTGCTTCCCCTGCGGTGGGAGCTCTTGGCTGCCGGCAGGCTGGGGCCGGCATGGCTGCCGGTAAAGCCCATCAGCTGCTGGCCACCTGCGATAGTGGGGAGCGGCTCCTCCTCCAAGGGCCTGGCTGATGCCCCCCCACAAGGCAGTGCCCAGGAGCCTGGCCCCTCCCCCCCCAACACACCACTGGCGGGGTCCCCCAACATGTGGGGCGTGGGGCAATTGCCCCGATTCGCCGTACCCTAGGGACGTTTCTGCTACTAGCTCCAGAACATTACCCATCCCACCCTTCACTAAGCCCCTCACATCAATCTAGTTACCTTTGTTGTCGTGCCAGACTCGCACCTTACACAGGTCTCCAAGGCTCAGCATGTCGGGAAAATTGAAAACATCCATCTGGTTCCTTTCAAACTTGTTAGACTTGTTCGATTCCTTCAAAGCAAGAGTCCCGCTGTCCCCATTCTCCCCGAAGATAATCAAGTACACGTTGGCGTCCGTACCAGCTCCTGGAAGGAGACAGCAAGTCACAACACAGTAATTGCTACAAAGTCGGCCAGTGATTCCCAAGCTAACCAAAACAGGTATAGCGATGGTAGGCGAAAAGTGACTGAAATTCTTGCCCTGCTGTGCAGATCCCTCAAGGCAGAGCTGACAAATTAGACTAGATTCTTGCAAGAGTCCGCTGGGCCAGCAAAGAGAGCCTGCACAGCAGGTAGGTAACAAGCAAATACTTTTAACTTGTCGCCACAAATTTAGTGTGAGCGGCAAGTCCTTATAAGCAAGTTGTCATAATAATGGTGATAATTTATTTACCTCTACTAGAACACGTTTCATCCATAGATCTCAAAGCACTCTACAAAGGAGCGTTATCCCTATTTTACAGATGGGGAAACTGAGGCACAGGAAAATGACTTGAAGCGACTTGCCCAAGGTCACCCACCAGCCCAGTGGCAGAACTGGAACCAGAACCCAGGTCTTTGGAGTCCCAGTCCAGTGTTCTGTCCTAGCATTCCTGGCGACTGTGCCAGAGTAATACAGTAAGAACTTGGCTGTGTCAGCCAATGCCCACGGCCTGCCATTCAGCCGTGCAGTTCTAATTCAGGGGGCAGCCTGGGATCTCCCAAATAGCATGCCATGAAAACAAGGGCGTTGGGAGCCTTTCTAAGCACCACAACAGGACAGAGAACACACAGCTGCAAAGCGTGCAGGCAGCAATAGCGGTGCACTGGGGCCCAGCACAGAGGCTCATATAGGTAGGGCAGGGAAGACCACAGTAAGGGATTTGTATCATCTTTGCTTAAAGAGTCGGATGCCAAACGATGAGGAAAAATTGGTGGTCAAGGCGCTAGTACACGTTGCAGTGCTCCATGCTGGGCTTGTGGACTGGCATGAACACCTCCCTTCTCACTGCCAAAGGCCTCTTCCCACTTTGCCATCTCCCTCTCCCAGCAAGCAGTGGCCCCAAACTGATCCTCAAAGTGCTTCCACATGGGACGGCGGCTAAGCCTGCTCTACGGGCAGGCATTCCAGCTACTCCCATCTTGCTGCTGCCTTCCTCCCTTGACAAGCATGGAGTGTGAGTGCAGGGCTGAGCAAAGATCCCAGGGAGTGTTCCACAGATACGGCCAAACTGCTGGTATCCTGAGGTCTCTCCCAGACTTCTAGCTCATCTGCTTTCTCCATTCTTCAGCACATTGCCCTCTGCAACCTCATCCAAGTGCCCTCAGTCTCTGCTGCTGCAGCTCCACACTCCTCATTGCCATCCCTGTCCTTACCTTCCTCCTTTCTGCCTCTTTCCTCCACCTCCTCCTCTTCTGTATCACACAGTGTCCGTGCACGTGTGGGCTTATCTAACATAACTACAGTGGGCGAGATTTTCAGAAGCATTCAGCATTGCTTCTCCCACCACCTTCACTAGGAGCAGGAGTAGGCCAATACTTAGCACTTTTGAAAATCCCACCTATTCCGTGTCTCTCCGACACCCAGCCCCACCTCCTAACAATCTAGAAAGGCAGCATTTCTAAGATGGCCTCTATACCAGCCTGCTGGCCAATATGGAATTTGACATGAGCGTGGGTGAAATTATGAGCATTTGAGCATTTTGCCTGGCACCTTCTATAATTTCACCAGGAATTGGGAAATGTCTCATTACAGTCTGATATTTTCAATGACATAATAAGGCCCAGGTTCACAGAAGCCAATTTGCTTTTCGGAGGCTGGACTTTCAGTGCTGTATCAGAGCTGATGAGCCTTCTAATTCTGGCAACTGAGAATTGAGACTATCATACACAAATCTGGCTCACAAAAAATCACAGCCTTTTCCACCCTTCGCTAGAAAGCCCAATTTTTCAGACTTCAGAGGCCTCAAGCCAATTCTTGTACAAGCATATTGCAAACCCATCATCTGCACAATGATTTTTCTACAGCTCTGCTCACGAGCCAAGGAGAAAATGTCAGGAACCTGGAAAGCTTGTGACAAAATAAGTTTCACTGCAGGAAAATACTTTATAATCCATTCTCCCAAATTTGTATTAACCACATGCATCTTTACACAAAGACAGACAGAACCAGTACAAAAGTGACTCAATTGCATGCAGAGGAAAGAGTCAAAGAAATGTCCCACGTCCAGGTGACATATTGCTTATGTTATATTGGGACTAATTTTCAGCAGTTCCCTGAGAAAAACTTAAGAAGGAAGGAAAGCACCAGGGATTCATGCAGCTCAGTCGGCAGTACCTTTCATGGTCCTAAAGATTGCTGAGGTGCTGAACAAAGCAGAATAAAGTCTACTTTCTTATAAGAAGCAGGCTCCCAATTAATGCCAGGTCTCAAAAAGCACAGAACCAATTGGCTTTTAGCAAAACCTTCTTGGCAGGAAGCAGCTTATGAAGGCCCCATGCCGTGACAGTTACCTCACAAGCAATTAGTATGAGATGGGAAAGAAAAGAACAGAAATTGCTGAATCAATGGACATTTCGCCTAGCTGACTTTTTTTTTGGTTCCATGAAACAGCCAGACACACTTAGGAGCTGCAGCAAATTTGACATGTAACTGACTAACAAAACAAAGAGGTCGAGTCAGTGTGATGAGGTAGCTGTCATGCTCATGGTGGTAGAAGCCAGAGTGGGTCCTTTACTCTTTGTGGAGCTGTACCAATTTACCAGACTTTGGCCTGATCTAAAATCTACTGAAGTCAATAGGAGTCTTTCCTTGAACTAAATTGGGCTTTGAATCAGGCACTAAGACACTGACTGTACCAATCACCTTGTATTAGGTGAATTGTAATCTGTAGCTAAGCTTACAACAACAATAATGGATCTTATAATAATAGGGATATTAATATTTACCTGCCTCTTAGGTCAGCTTTATTAATTAATGGGTTTTTAAGATAGAGAGTGCAATATTTATTATTAGTTCAGGACCTTTATTTTTGCAGTGCCACATATCTGATGGATGCAAATAAAACATAGAAACACGATTTAAATAAAGAATGCTAAGGAGAGAGGATGGTTCTGGGCATCCAGAGATCTGGGTTCTATTTCCAGCTGTGTCTCCGTTATATCTTGAATTAAATAGTTTAAACCTGAGTCACCAAAAAATAGTGGCTCTCACAATATTTCTTTCCTTCCTTCCCTACTGATTCCATTCCCTAAACTCCCTCCCTACTGTTCTTAAGTAAAAACTGCCTAGACTCACTGCACAGTACTGCACTATTGAATCAGATGCACTCACAGTTAGCTTGGACAAGTCTTTTAAAGACAAATTTTCAAAAGTGTCCTCTAATTTTTAAGTACCTTCATTTCTGGGGACCCAAATATACCCCCGCCCCTAAATTCATCTGAAGTTGTGAGTACTCAGTACCTCTGAAAGTCAGGCTGACGTGCCTCAGGTTTCCATCTGATCTCCTGGGAGCCCAGCGTTTTTGAAATTTTTGAAAAGCCACTTCTTTAGGTGCCCAAAAGACAGCTTAGGGTACATTTAACCCAAAATAGATGTGCCAGAATTTTCAAAAAAGTATGCCTCAAGAGAAGGCCGACATCATAAAATCACCCACATCTTCTAAAGGATCACTTATCTTAAGCCAAGCTAGCACCTAGAGTCATCTAGAGAGTGTATTATTGTATCAAGAGTCTAAGGATCTTAGAACAGGTCCTTGTAAACCTGCATTCATGCACTGTACTGGTTTCCCATCTGCTTTCCGGAAAAATTCAAGATGTTGGTTTTAACGGATAGTCTGATATAACCTGGGCCCTGGCTGCTTTAGAGACCTTCTCTCTTCCTATCTACCTTTATCCGGACAGATAACATCTGAAGCACTTTTGACAGTCCCCAGATCTGATCTTTGGAAGACTGGAGTCAGGTCATTTGCAGTAGAGGATCCTCACTTGCAGGAGAGATGCTGGAATCATCTCAATTTTTCCACCACAGCCCGTTTGCTGACCTTCAGGGCACAGTAGAAGACCCATCGATTACTCAAGCATTTCCTTGAGCCCCAGTAAAACTGGGAAAAACAACGAGAGTCCTGTAGCACTTTAAAGACTAACAAATTTCTGCAGGCATAAGCTTTCGTGGGCTGCAACCCACTTTGTTAGATGCATCCCATCTCATGCATCTGACGAAGTGGGTTGCAGCCCACGAAAGCTTATGCCTGCAGAAATGTGTTAGTCTTTAAAGTGCTACAGGACTCTCGTTGTTTTTGCTGAATACAGACTAACACAGTTACCCCTCTGGAACTTTTCAGTAAAACGGGGGTATTTTAAAGTGACGGGAAAGGGCAATCAGTCAGATGGCTGGCAAGTGCCTTATTTAAGTAATATAGTTTCTGTTATTGTGTAAATTACACAAATGCACCCAGAGGCTGTGGAAATGGATGCAGAAAATAACTCTATAAAGAGAAATAAATGGGCCTGACTCTGCTCTTCTTTACACCAGTGCAACTCCATTGAGTTCAGTGGACTTACTCCTGGTTTGCATCGGTGTGACAGCAGCAGATGCATCATGCTCAATATATCTAGCAAGCAGTTTATTACCAGGATAGAAGAGCTTTCCTTGAAGATAAGTGCTAACCATAGAACACATAAGCCAAACTAGTGGGTGGTTCACAACTTGTACCCTTCCCAGACATGTTGGATAAATTGCAGCATCATGCCAGCCCAGTATATAATCTGATCAAAACCAAACTCATTCTCATTGTCATCTGTTCTCTCCTACCGGCTGTCGTGGCTCATCATGCAATAAAATGTTTCATCATTAATACCCATCACCTTTCATTCAACATGAAGAGCAGATGAGTCTACTGCTGCTGCTGTCATTTTCCATTCTGCTCTCATTTCCATTCCCATTGCCTTTGTGAGCCAGGGCTGAATTGCAGAATGAGTTCCCACTATGATCATACTATTAATACCGGATAGAATGTCAGGCGCACAAACTCATCCTCACTCTCCCTTTTGTGTTTAGTACTTCACTATGGTTTTAATGTTTTACAGCTATATTGGTCCCAGGATATTCAGTAGACAAGGTGGGAGAGGTAACAGCTTTTATTGGATCAATTTCTGTTGGTGAGAGAGACAAGCTTTTGAGCTACACAGATCTCCTCTTCGTAAAAGATATACCTCCCCTATTTTGTCTCTACATGTTTTTAAGGCATGCAGTGGGCAACAAGGCAGCAAAACAGGGAGATGTCACTAAGATACCTTGTCAGGGGAGATCTTTATATTCTAAACACAAATCCCTCAGCTGGTGTAAATTCAGTGCTAGAAAGAGGAAAGAAAAGAGGGGCGAAGACCGAGCAATGTTGCACGCAGAGCAGAGCCAGTCCCAGAGCAGAGCCAGTTCCAGAGCCAGAGCCAGTCAGAAAATGTGTGTAAATAATAAAGTGTATCTTGCACTGATTTGGCATTCAGTGATTGTGTGTAAAAAAGCGTGTAAGATTGACAGAGGAGTTGGAGAGAGGGTCCCTTGAAATAGTTAGTAATCCCAGCAAATGACATTGCAAGCCCATTTAACTGGGATTTTTGAAACTCTGCAGTTTTCTTCTGTCATTAATTGAACTTTTCCGAAGTTCCACAGTCTGGGTCTTACCCTTGGGCTGGCTTTTCGTGCCCTCTAATTAATATTTTGCACTTTTATACAATCAGAGAATTGTAGAGCTGGAAGGCACCTCAAGAGGTCATCTAGTCCATCCCCCCTGCACCGAGGTAGAAGGGTCTCAAAGCACGTCACAATGGAAGGTGAATACTGTCAGCCTCATTTAACAGAGGAAGACACCAAAGCATTAAGGGAATTACTCGAGTCACACAGGAAACCTGTAGCAGATCAAGGAATTGAACCCAGATCCCCTGAGCCTTAACCACAAGACTATCCTGTGCTCTACACAACAGCAGGATGTGAGCAGGAAAGGACCAGAGACAGCAGCAACATGTCGAGCGATTGTTGCCTATTGACTCTTTCAGGGGAAGCAGCTGACAGTCAAATACAGACCAAGAGTCTTAAAATTATATTTGCTCTGTAGCAAATTGCCTGTTCTCCACTGAATAATGTTGATTTCCTGTAATAAAGAGACTCTGACTCTCTGGGAATTTCAAGGTTCCAAGACTGTGGGACTAAAGTCTACTCTCAGAAATAGCCAACATGAACCTACCTCCAATATCACTGGTTTTAACCTGAACAGTGTATGTTGTATTCTCCATCATCTGCTCTTCATTTATCACCGCAGGAATCTCGCACACAAGTGCTCCCTTAGGATTTCTGAGCTTGGACAGCCATTCACTGTACGTAAACGTGGTCACTTCTTGATTAGACAGGTTCTTTGTGATGATCTGGGGAAATGAAGGAATTTCAGGCACAGTTAAAATAAGGGCAGTGATAAGCTCAGAAGTAACGCTGTGCAGTTGAGAGTGGCTAGAATGTTTGGCATAACTCTGGCCATAGACCAGCACAGAGTCCAACGCCCACGTATTTGGGTCACCATCTCCTTCTGAGCAACTTTTACTGGTACCGGGATGATTCCATTGGGATGGGAGGAGGCATGTGTGCTGTTCTTGAGCAGCCCCTTGTAGCTAATCCTTGCCAAGTGACAACTAGGCATGAGCAAGGGTCTCCGCAATGCTGGATCTTCATATGATGGGAAGCCAAAAGGAAGAACTGGAGCGATATGCCAGAGGACACCAAACTAAAATCCAGTAGCGTTTTTCTTGTCTTGTTTTTTTTGTCTTGGCCAAAGTGGCCTCCAAGTGGCATTGATTCTGTTATAGGCCAGCGATGGAATGTTAATAGTCTGTAACCACAGTTTAGGGCTGTGATAAATTGTTTAAATGTGTTTAAAATGCTACTGCTGACTTTGGGGGAGGGGAGGCAAGGCAAATAGTTTGTATGACTAATTGGCAGAAGCAGAGAGTACGCAGAAGAGAAGCAGCACATCAGGAAGTGCTGCGTGGTTCCATGGACCCCAGCAAGAGGCTATCTGAGGATGGGCCCAGAGCTGTGAGTCAGAGGAGCGTGGCATGCCGCTGCCTGATCGGCTTGTGTGCAGTGTTGCCAAACTAGAGACATTAATAAAAAAAAATCAAATGTCAATTGAAAAAGAAACGCGTGCAATAATTTATCTCCAACGTAAACGGCACCCAAACCCTGTTCCCGGTACTCCTAGCCTGTGCCCCATTATGGCACCTTTGTGAGTAGCATCATGTCCTGAGAAAAACCTACAGGAAAATAGCTGGGGTGGGAGCAGCCATGCCTGGATCCACATAGGGACTCAGGCACTGCAATGCAAAGCGTGGCAATGCCTGACTTTTAGACACTCAGAACAATCACAGAACAACACTGCAATCCCCAAAGTCTGAGTTGGGTGCCCAGGCTCCCTGTACAATGAATGAGGAGAGGCAGGCATCTCAGGGCACAATCCACAAGGCCAGCACGCTGCCTCAGCTAGCCAACGGGACATGCCGATGAGAGGGGTATGTCTGAAGCCCCTGTCCTGTCATGGAAATAGGCACCTAAATCCAAGCTGGAGGGAGTCGCTCATCTCCGCTAGCAATCCCTCTCCTGGAGTATGACAGCTAAGCCGCTCTGTGTGAGCATGAGTTAGGCTCCTGCCTCACTCTACACCAGACATGCAGAGAAGGAGGTGGTGGTGCTACCCACCTTATCATTTTTTGTGCAGTGGTGAGAGGAGACACCCCAGTTCAATTCTACCCTCTGCCGGAGGGCTGGGGGAATGGATTTTTTAACAGGAGCCTCCCACCTCTCGGGGACATGCTCTGACCACTCTGCTGTGGGCTAGTCTGATGTGGGGGCTCCCTCAATTTCTCCTGTTGAAGCTGCCATTGATTTCAATGGACATTAGGAGCCTAAATACCTTGGAGCCGCTGGGTCTCAGTGCCGATGTTTTGACCCCAAATGCTATTCTAATTGGGTTTGGATCACCAGGGTTAAGATCCTGGCATTCAGGGCATTGAGGTGGGGCTATTTTTGTTTGTTCTCTGTTCTTTTTGTTGGGAGGATTGGCTGCGGGCTTGCCCGTGCCAGTGGTGCAGTGGATTGCATTTCAACTATTTTTCAGCGCCACCTCCTGAGCCGTTGACGGGAATCTTTTGTGCTTTTACATCTCAGTACATTCATAAATGACAGCTGGCCCTATTAGGATTTGGACTGGGAGCTCAGTATCCCTCTAAAAGAGTGGCTTGCTCCTTTAAGGTCCAGGAGGCCTGGGACTAGCAACCTCAGCTCCATCTGTGCCAGAGTGAGCTGTCTACCTGGGGCCAGGCGACAACCTGAAACTCCTGCGCCTCAGACCAGGACTAAGAGCAGTCAGTTTGGGGGAGGAGCCACGGGGGGGGGGAGTTTAGCTTTTGTGGAAGGCTTGGAAAGAAGTAGCCTGGGTGTCTGGGCTCTACCCCAGAGCAGGGAAGATGGAAAGGTGACCCGGAGGGGCTGAGCCTCTGAGCGGGGAAGCAGCTTGAGAGTCAAGGCTCTATTCCAGTGCGGAGAGACCTAAAGGGAGCCCAGAAGGTGGGCTGAAGAGGAATCCAGGCAGAGCAAAAGGTCTGTGGGTTTGTTTGGACTTTTGTTCTCCTGGGACGGGTTATGTTTCTGTAACTGCCTTGGCCAGAGGGCTGCGCCCCGCTGCCAACTCCCGCCTGTGAGCAGAAGGTTGAAAGGACCCGCCTGGGAGGAGAAAACAGAGCAGGGAGTGCCTACAGTGCCACACTTGGCCAGCAGCGGGTACTATACAGCAGGGTATTACAGCCAGCGACGATCCTTCATTTCTAAAGAAGTAAGTGTTTCAGGAATAGTGCGTATAAATACTGCCCCCCCAGTCTGCTTTCTGGTTAAGTGAATGCCATCCCTGGCAGGAACCTTAACCTGCACCCAAGCAATATTACAATTTTATTTGGCTCTGAGCACTGTAACGGAGAAGTTTGGTATGTAAGTCATTTCAATTTACCGCTGCCCACATGCAGAAGAATCAATAACGAGGTTCTGATTCTGTGATTGTTCTCATAAGGAGATTGAAAAAGGAAAGAGAATAACCCCCTCCTCATTGCAGAGGGAGAACACTGGCGGGCTCTGCTTTGAATGAACTGTCTCAAGCTCTCACGGAATCCTCATAATACACAGGAAAACGCTAACTCAACAATGTCAGCTCAGACTATCGTATTCAGGATTGTGTGTCAGGTATTGGGTGCAATGCAAGGAGTGCTTTATTAAACTTCATAGCAGATGGGGCACTGATTGTACAACGGCTCTCTAAAACCCCCAATAAATCAACTGTCCAGATTTTAAAGGCCTGATATTTTCCCATTCTCCCACTCAGCAAGCCCGCATCTCCTCCCATTACTTCCCAACCCTCTACCTTACCTCCCAGAGCCATTGGGATGCTTTACCTTTACTAGCAGTATCCTTGGATGGGACTCATTAGTAGGGGACAAGTATCACCATTGAGGCACTAGGTGGAGCTGCCATGTGTCCCAGAACCACAACAACAGCAGGAGAGTTGTAAAAAAAGGCCTCTACTTTTGAGTGCTTTGAATGTTGGGTCTCCTGACTTCAGCCACCTAGGGCCTGATCTTCTGAAGTGCTGAGCGCCCGCAATTCCCATTGATGATACAAGTGCCCACAATTCTGAAAAATCAGGCCTTAAGTGTCTTAAAGTAAACATCTCAAAATTGTATCAAGCTTTGACATTTTTCCTAAGCTCTTCAGAGCTTTCAACCTCTTAATGTGCAATGTGCACACATAGGAGTTTGTCTGCAGAATTGGAGACTATGTTTGCAAAATGCCGTGTTAATGTATGGGAATATATAAATAACAATCAATAACGGTGGCTACTGGTCAAAATGCTATGCATCAAGATCTTGATCCCATTAATATTTTCAGTGTCATAATTTTAAATCCATTTGCATTTTTAATGCAGTTTGGATCTTAAGTATCAGGTTATTTACCCCACTGAGATTCTGAATAGGGTTCTCAAATAGAGGGAAAAAAATATGAAGAAAAAAAATCTCCTTTCTGTTTGTAAACTGATGGGTTTGGCTATGTACAACTTTGATGGTAATTCATGCATTTTAACTGGCATTTATTCACTTCTATTTCTAGTAAACTAAAAGCAGCATAAATGATGATCAGCGAACTGTTTACAAAAAGACCAAAGAGAATTAAAAAGAATGTTTATTGTTATTTCAACAGAACAAGAAAACTGAGAATATCCTGTGGCTAAATGGAGCAACAAATGGTTAATTACGGGGTTGATAGCTTAATCTAGCTTCTCATTTCACCATGCTAGTTAGCACTAACTGTGAACCATCTGTCTGAGATTTTAACACTACCCTGACATGTATTTCATTATGTGGTTTTAATATGCATTGCTGAGAGAAATGGTTCAGATCTGTTTTATTGTCACACCAAGCTACATAAGTTTTCAAATTTGGAATACAAATCAGGGCAGACAATGATTCCCTCCTCCCGCTTTATGGATCACTCCTGTCCTGATTCACTTGTTGTGAATGTCATGTTGTACTTTTACCTCAGGAAAAAAGAATCAATAAATAATGTTCCAAAAATTCCTCTATAGCTAATAGAGAAGTTCAGTTATCACCGTTTCTTTCCTCTCTCCTGTATTTCTGTAGTAAAAATGGAGATGAGGGGTAACATTTTCAAAAGCACCCAAGTGGTTTAGGACCCTAAATCCCATTTTCAAAAACATTTCAAAAGGGTTTGATGTGCTTGTTGTTTCTTTGTCTCTGTGGGTATGTCTACACGGGGATAAAATACCCACGGCACGGCTGTGGTTGGACTGGGTCAGCTGACTTGGGCGCGCAGGGCTTGGGCTGCGGAAGTAAAAATTGTTGTTTAGAGGTTTGGGCTTTGGTGGGGGCCTGAGCTCTGGGACCCTCCACTCTCACAGGGTGTCACCGCTCAGGCTCCAGCCTGAGTCCGAACATCTACACAGCCATTTTTCAGCCCCGGCACCTGAACTCAATGAGCCCGAGTCAGCTGACCCGGGTCAGTGATGGGTTTCTTATCCCTGTGTAAGACATACCCTGTGAGGCAATTAGAAAAAAAAAAACTCCCAATACATAACAAATGGAAAAAATGGGGAATGGAGTAGAAAGCAATCAATATACATTAGACATTACAGTGTGCAGACAATTGATAAGGGAGGCTATCATCATCATGGAAAAAATCCCTGGCTAGCAGGGCAAAGAAAAACAAACAGGAGGGTTTTTTTTAAAAAAGTGTATTAGGAACAAAAGAAATCCCGACAAAGTTATAGGACCATTACTAAATAGAAAACATGTTAATAATGATGTTGAAAAGGTAGAAATGTTCAATAAATATTTATGTTCTGTATTTGGAAAGAAGCAGGTTGATGTACTTGATCATGAGGAAAATGAAGTACTTTCCAATCCATTAGTAAATAAGGCGGATTAATTTAATTGGGAGTAAGCATCTAACCTACTTAGGCACTTTTGAATATCCCATTAGGCAGCTATCTGCATCTTGAGGTGCCTAAATACTTTTGAAAATCTGGCCTGTAGAAATCTAAGGCTCTTAGAAACCTAACCTTAGAAAGCTAAATCTCATTGAAAATTTCACCCAACCACTCTCCTTCCCTTAAAGAATGAAAGGAAAACGTCAGAATATTTGTGTTTGACATTCTTTGGGGAAAGCATAGAACATAAGAACGGCCATACTGGGTCAGACCAATGGTCCATCTAGCCCAGTGTCCTGTCTTCCGACATTGGCCAATGCCAGGTGCTTCAGAGGGTACAGAACAGGTAATCAAGGGATCCATCCTGTCACCCTTTCCCAGCTTCTGGGACAGAAAGAGGATAAGAACTTTGCTCTTTTTGAATCTGCTCATTGACAAATGATGCTCACTCAGAGTAACAGAAATGACCCTGCAATAAAAATGGTTGCAACCTCAATTTGGGTTCAAATGTAGAGCAACTTTCCTGTGTCCTGAAACAATGATCATTGGGCTAAAAATACACCCCAAGGGAAGTAGGAGAGAGGAAGAAACAGAATAGTAAATCACCTGGAGTCTCACAGATGTTTTGAGAACTGCACTAGAAAACAAAACAAAAACCAGCCAAACCTAGAAACAGTGCTGTTGCGAAAGAGATATACAGCAACCTCTACAAGGGACTGGTCACAAATTGGTCTCATAGGGAGAATCATCAGAATTCTAAGTATCTCAGTTTTGCCCTTACTTGTCTCTGGGGTGCTAAGGTAAGGATGTAATTCATGGCAGCAGAGCAGCACTCCTCCAGCGCCTACAGCCTATACAGGGCTGAGGCAAGCAGAATGTCTTAGTCCATGTTTAACGGAGCATGCCTTCGAATGCTCCTTACGCTGCTTTAGGAAGAAGCAGAATGACTTCCCTACGTATCTGCTGCCAGTCCTAGTAAGCACATATGGTGATGGTCTTTGCTAGATCCCCTACGTGGAACCCCATTGGAGTGCAACCCAATATGCTTGTTGATCCCTCTCCCTAGGACTCCTGCATGGCACCTGATTCCCGTGTGTGTGTATTAGGAATGGGAAGATGCTTCCTACAGCCGCCCTTTATGTTTAAGCCATAATTCATTACTGAGAAAATATAGCAAGAGTAAAAACTACTAGCAAAATACTACTGTAGGGCCTACAAACAAACTATATTTTACTCATTTTAATGGGCGAACATTAGCACAGCTCATACAGATCTGCTAGATCCACAGACGATGCACCTGCATTAGCAATACTGTTTTGGCATAAAAAAGCACTAGTTAGAGTACAGTAAATGGAAATCGTTGCAGCCAGATTATTGGTTCCATTTGAAACAGCGGGGAGAAAATAATCAATAGTTGCCATATGAAAAAGAAAAAAATTGCCGGGGGGAAGGGAGATACATTTCAATTTTACAGGATTTACAGGGGCCCAGACCTGTCTTTTTAAAATGCACCAACCAACCCAGCTAATACTATTTACCAACATTCCTCAATACAGACAGTGCAGCTACATTTTCTACACAGTCCATAATGTATTTGCAGGTGCTCTGGCAGTGAGCCAGTGTTCTTTCCTAGTAGGGAAGACAGACGTTTAACAGCAGAGAGTCCATCTGGGTAAAGTTAGACATTTCATTTGTTTCCCTCCCGCACCCGTCCAATCTCTTTGGGGACTCGGATTCTGCCAAGATAAGAATCCAGAAACTGACAGGAAAGAAACATGAAAAGAATGGTAGTGAGGGTGTGAATGAGAAAGGCAGATATTCCAACTCACACCTTAGTCCCTTTCTGCTCTCCCTCCCTCCGGCTCCAGGTCTTGAACCAACGGAGTTAAGATTAGATGTACTGCACAAAGTAACCATGCTACCTTTTCCAGGAACCAGTCTGGGCGTGTCCCCTTTCCATCAGTCCGGATCCTCATCTTCCTGAATGGTGCAATGTCAGCAATCTCCATGATAAAAGTGTCCTCCTGACCTCTCTCAAATCTGGAGAAATTGAAAGATTTTGCATTATCTGGCTTCGTTTCTCATGCTGATGCAGTCACCATGCCCAGTGCATACTACAGCTCAAACCATGCCAGCAACCTCAGTAAAAACACTTGAAAACCAGAGTTTCATGTGCGCTGTTCTGGACTTGAGTTTTTCACTCTCATTTATTGCATTCTATCATGATTCTGGCGAGCGTCCCCTGCCAGGTTTGGATAGGGATTCGTTTTCCCTGAGAATCAAGCCAGTACAAACCCTCTGTAGGTTGCCCAAGCTAATCTACAGCATGGTTCATTACCCTGGTTGTAACACAGACTATAACTGCGTTTACACTGTGTACACGCAAATTGTGTTATTAGGAGAGATGGGGCCAAACTACAAACCTCATCTACATATTCCCAAACTTTTTGAGTGTTTCAGTCTGGAACTGGGGCCTGCAGATGGGTCAAGTGGGGCAGCTCATTTTTAGAAACTCGGCTTCAAGCCGTGGACTGTATTCTGCCTTGCTGTTGCACTATGGGGAGAAGAGGGTGTAGGGAACATTGGCTCTTACTGCTGATGAGCAAAAGGAGAAAGAAGGGCCAACTAATGGGCTGGAATGTGCACCTTGAATGATATAGCATGCTGGTTAAGGGGTGTCTAGTTCCCCGGCTGCTTAGTATCTATGCTGACAGTGAGAAATCCTGCCCCATTGAAGTCAACAAGAGTTTAGAAGGGCCAGGTTTTCACCTATAGTCAGCAGCAGGTGTTCTTGGGGGCTCTATACTGATCTGTTTACAGTCAATGCATCCCCCAGGCCCACCCTGTAATATCCCGCACAGGCCGGTGGAATTGCTGCAGACCTACAAGAACATAGCCAGCTAATAATCACTAATCATAATCATAATCATAATAATCACAGGGCAGTTGGAGATAGGAGTCTTTGCATAAACTATCCCACAAAACACCTAAAGAAAACCCCAGCAGAACTACCAGCCACCACTTTGGCTCCTTTGCTTATGTGTTATATGGCCTTTCCCCTTGTCCATCATTTAAAAGTTCTAACGGTGAGCTTTTATAGGGAACAGGGCATGTGTCTCCTCATGTGTTTGAATACCACTTTGTACACTCTGGGCGCTACTACAATCTAGATAATAAATAGGAATGGTATCCCATTCCTGGCGGTGGCCTGTACCTGCTACCAGCTGTGCAGTGCAGTGATATGAGGGGGGAATTTTCTTTTCAGCCTCTGGTCAGACTACACCCGGTAGCATGAATCTGATTATCCTCGAGCCATTATCTCAGACTGCACAGCGACAGATGCTACCAATAGGTTTGGCATCAGTTGCAAAGTTTTGATCCAGACCTTAACGTCCCCAGGTGTACAGAGGTGTCAGGTGCGGGGTTTTGATTCTGGTTCATTTTTAGCTATTAATGGTTTAATGTACCTAGCCCTCACCCTTTTGAAAATGCCTCCTATGTTCTTTGCCTCAGTGCCTTTCTGCGGCAGTGAATGCCAAGACTGACTATACACTGTGCAAAATAATATTTCCTTTTATGGCTTAAGTGGATTGATCCTCCACTTTCTAACTTTATCAGACAAAATGAAAAGGAGCAAACCACTATTTTTTTATGAACATCGTTATTTGGAAATCTTTATGCCCCCTCTCAATTTTGTCCTTTCCAGGCTAAATAACTTGAGTCTAAGCAACCTCCCATCATCCTGCTCTTTCAAACTGCTGTCATCTGTCAATATTCTGCTCAGAATTCGTAAATTTCATAACCAACCCATTACTCACGAGAACTCATTACACTGTAGGGAAACAATCACCCTAAGGAGATGGACTGGAGGACCTAATAGGTCTTTTCTATCCCTAATTTATATGAACATGAGCATAAGAACTGTAAATCTGAATAAAAACTGGGGGAAAAACACTGGTGGAGATAAAATACTTGGCAAAATGCTTTCTTTAGGACACTGAACCATTTGTCTCCAGGATTTCATTAAGCTTTCCTATCCATGCCTCCACTTATAAATATTTCCATTGCCCAGAGGTCTGGGCAATAACAGTAAAGTAACTAAAATCGGCTTAAATCTGTGACAGGTTAGACAGTTGTTTCTTTGTAAGGTGGTGAGCTCCTATGAGTGAACCGGTATTGGATGGCCCCAATAAAGATGAAATGTCTTTTAACCATTTTGTATTCAGTGCTTTCTCCTCCCTCTCTCTCTGCTCAAATGTGCGATGACTACAGATGTTTCTCGACAGGACTTGAATCAGTGAAAGTCTGTATTGTGAATTGCTGGACTGAGACACAACAGGAATTGCAAGTAAACAGGCAACGTGCATACTGTGAAAAAGTTCCCTTCTGAGGAGGGTATTAAGGACAGCCCGGCCAAAGCAAGTAGTGGGCAGGTTACAATCAATCCTGGGTCAGGAATGAGGCCTGCAGTTGGGCAAGGAGCAGCTAGCTAACAGTAGCTGACACCCCTAATCAGCTAGATGGTCTGATTGGCTGAGCGGCATTGCCAGGACTGCTCTTCAAACCAGTAATAGCACTCAGCCAGGGGTCACTCAATGTGTATGCCCGTAGCAGCAATCACTCCTGTATCTGCCTTGTTCTTAGCCTTCCTCCACTCCTGTTCCTGCCTTGCTCCTACCTTGCTCCAGTCCACTACTCTGTTTCTGACTCCTGGTTACTGGCCCTTGGCTCTGATTCCTGGATCTTGACTCCAACTGCGAGTGCTAGGCTGGACAGCTGCTACTTTGAGCATTAGGCTTGACTGCCCATGCCCAGGTCTGTGACATCTTGTGGCAGAGTTACAGTGTGTGCAAAACCGCTTTACACATTGTATACATAAGCTGCCATTCCTTCGGATATCTGGCCATGTCTAGGTACAGCTAGATGCTTCAGTTGCTTTTCACTATGTTTTGGGGGCCCCTGTCTTGAAGAAAGGCATCTCTGCGGAGCGATGGCACACAGTGCAGTATAGCGTGGTAACGTCTCTTTAAAATTAGTCCTAGAAGCTCTGGGGCCTCTCTCAGTAGTTACAATAATGTAAGCTATTTCCTGGCTTATTCAGTCAGCCCACTAGAGCTAGCTTGAAGGACTCCTCTCCAGTGACTGGGAGCTCTCTCCCCATCCCTCACAGACATTGTCACCTGACATGGGGCTGGTTTTGTTTCTTAAACAAGAAAAACAACAGTCCCTCTCCCCACCTCCAGGGGTTGCACACTGGACTGAAAACGCTGGAAGACACACCAGCCAAGCGTAGGGAGCTGCAGAGGGGAGCAAGTAGAGGGAGCTCATCTGCCGGTGCTCTTAGGTTAAAAGCACCTGAGCATGCCTGGAAACAAACTATCTTCTGGGTCTCTCTGTCTGGCATTCTGGAGCCTGCCTGGCTCAGCAGGAAGCGTATTCACTCTGCTGGACTGGGTCCTTTGAAGATGATGCAGAGATTTTAGGCAGGGTTAAATGCGTTCTACCTTTCCAAAACAAAACGATGGCACCTTTCTTGTTACATAATGAAACACAGGAATGAGTCAAGGTCATTTGAATATACTTGCCCATGTAACTATGCCTTACTGGCATATGCAAATTGTGACAGGGCCAGACCTGACGGCTATGGGAGAGTGTTGGAGGGTATATATATTAGCCCCAGGATCAACAAATCTTTGTTCCCTTGGTGATTCAGCTGGGGTTACTCCAGGTCAATTAGGCCAGCTGAGGCCAATTAAGGAGCTTGCCCCAGCAGTTAAAAGCCTCCCTGTCAGGCAGATAGGAGCAGTTGAAAGGGAGTTGAGTGGAGGAGCTGCTCTGGAGCCTAGAGTGATTGCTGTATCTACCATAAACCACAAAAGGTACAGGAGTTAAGGAGAAGCCCAAGGGTCGTAGGCACAGAGGCCTCAAGGAGGACTGATCAGACAACTGAGCAAGGAAGTTGAGGTGGGGTGACCTCACCCAAACAGGGGAGAATCACAGGGACAGAGAGACCCATGGTGAGGAAGGGGGGGGAAAAACCCTTGCTCCAGTTCCAGGAAGTGGACCATGAGCAGTGGGGCCAAGGACAGGTGACCCAGGGAAGGTAGTAGCTCTCACAGACTAAGCGGTTTGAGGCTCCTCCTCACAGGGTCCCTGGGTCAGGGCCTGGAGTAGAGGATGGGACCGGGCCCCCTCTTCCTCTCCTTCCCCCACTCCCACCCAGCCATCCCACCAAGCATAGCCGAAAAGAGCGCAGGACCTGCGGAGGGACAAAAGAGGCCTCCCTTGCCATAAAACATAACATTTCCCTGGACAAACATCTCCATCATTCTGCCCACAGAGCTCCTATTTTCAGTAATGCTAGTCAGTGTGCTATACACAGAATCACAACTCAACAAGTTAACGTGCTACAAGACTGCGGTCAAAGGTCTGATGCTTCCTACAGCAAACTGGATCTAAGTTCTATGGCTAGATCCTTGGATTCTGCTAGCACTCTGGTGTGGCAGCCTGGAAAGTCTGTGGTGGAAAATTGGGGGGGGTTATTTAATTAAAATGGAATATTATAATTATTGCTGTGGTCCCTGTGACATTCATTCCATGCTGTCCTCACATTTGACAATGTACAACCGCAAGGCAGAAGTTATCGGGGGACGCTGGAGATTTTGGCACCTGAGAAGGTGATGAAGTCAGATTAGGATTACAGGGTAAGCATTTTAGCTGCTTCTGTGAAAGTGATCATTAGTGAAATAGTTACAAGTTATCTTTAGATCACAGAGTACACCACCCCTTGGTATGGATGGGTCAGTGTCAGACTGTTGGCAGAATTGCTGTGTTGGTTTATATTCAATCCATGTTTTTTACATTTTCTTCACAACTATGAAAGATAATTTAAAAAAATCTGAAATCTTAGATGCTCCGGCAAAGGTGGATTCCACGGCAAATACTGCAGCTATGGTATCATGGAATATTTAGGACCCTGGCTGTAGCTGACACAAGACTTTAGTATTCACAATTTCCCTTACAATGCCTAGTTTTAACACTACACAGAAACAGGATAAACGCCAAGACTTGTACAAATGCCAAAGGATGATATATCGTTTGTTGCAACAATATATTTCTTCCTACTAGTCTGTTAAGTCCAATGCCACAATTTGGAAATGGGATCTGCTCCTCAGGCCTTAAAGTCAATGACAGTTTTGCCATTTACTTCTGTGGGAGCAGCATCAGGGCCCTAACTGTGTAGACATTTGAACACTGTGCTTTGTTGTTAAGGAACAAAGCGGACAAGACACTGTACCTCTCTCCGTTTTTTTCCAGCTGCATCTCCTCCGTGTTCCCACTGGACCCAAAGAGAGTCATGTAAATATTGGAATCAGTACCAGCATGTTGGATGTCTCCAGTCACAACTGTAATTTCATATAGAATCTGGCAAGGATTGAAACAATCATGAAGTGTCTCGCTGCAAACAGCTGTTCTTGATCCAAACAAAAGCCTAAGCAAAAAGGTAGTCAGGTTCTGCAATTTGTCTGCTTCTTTAAGTGCAGTCATCATACCACAGTATCTTCAATACCAGTTCCCTTTATACTGATATTTTCCATTGCAAAGTTACTAGTCAAAACTTATTATGAAATATTTTCTTATTTCATCACCTAACCTTTTTTAGTGATTTTGACAGCCCGCACGTGTTTGAGTGTGAGAGAGACTCTGTTATTACTACGCACATACATGCTTTCTAAGTGATAGCCATCTGATAAACTGCAGAGGCGGGTGATAAATGGCAATGATCATACAACTTTGTCTGTTTCATCTGCACTCTGCCCACGAATCCATCTCCCTCTAGACTGATTTCAACATCCCAGCCCTCTGAGCTGCTTCAAACTACTGCCATTTAAAAAAAATCAACTTGCCAAGGAAATGTTTGTTTCTTCTCTTCAAATACAGTAGTCCCCTGCCCCACCTCCCATCACTGCTCTGATGCCCAGCGTGGAAAATATTCAGTCCTGCTTCTTCAGTGACAGGTTTAAAGCCTGATATGCATCTCACCACTCTGCATGGTAAAAAATGTGTGTCTTATACCATGAAAAAGTGGAGATTCCCACTTTCCCAGTGAGATACACAGCACTTGCATCAAGCCCTGGAAGGTCCCAAGATATCAGTGCCAACTTGCACATCAGAAAGCTAGTTGGAATCATTTTCAACGTATTAGTTTAACTTTATTCTCTTTCTCTGAGTCATGAACAGCTGGACTCATGGGGTAAAATATTTCAAAAGCACCTAAGTGATTTAGGTACCTGAGTCCCAATGTTCCATGAGACTTTAATAACATTTTAAAAAAGCACCTACATGACCTAGAAGTCCCCCTGAAAGTCAATGGGACTTAGTTACCTAAGTCACTTTTAAAATTGTTATCCAGGGTAAATAAGGTGCTTGTGTTTAACCAGTGGAGAGATATCAGAAACAGTCCCAATACACTGTACTCCTTAATGGTGCAGTATGTTATGTATGTTTTATAGGCATGAGTCGTGGATGCCACATTATTCAAGCATGTCAAAGGAATAGGAGGGAAAACAAATTAAAACTGATGCATTTAAATTACACTGCAGCTGTGCAGGAGGTAAAGAAAAATCATACAATTAACTTTCCAAAAATAGCTAAGGGCACCAGTCCTCATCAATGCCAACAAATCTGGAATTTCTGATACAAGCTATTTATAAGGAAAGAGGGGACAAAATATGTGATGAGCTGTTCAAAAAGTGAAACCTACACTTCAGTTTTTGAGCTCTCACCACCTCACAGACACCTTCCCTGATTTTCCTCAAATCTTCCAGCAAAATTCTGGCATCACATTACATATGAGATTTGAGGTGGGTTGAATTACTTTTGGCAAATTTAAGGAAGTGGTGGTGAATAATGGGCTTTTAATGGAAAACTAAGCTTAATCCCTAATTAGCATCAATATTGATTTATGGATGACACATTAGCCCAGGTCTCTGGTGTGAGTCTTTGAAAGCTGTCAAGGTGGAAGTTAAAGAACTGATGGAATGTTTCAGATAAAGTTGACCTCAACCCCAGTTTTCTGCCCAATGTCTCCTTTCTGAGTGCAATAGGTTCTGCGGTTGAAGGTTGTGTGCAGTAGCTGAGTGTCTGTTGTTAGTAAAAAATGTTATCACATTTCTGTTTGTCTGGGGTACATAAAAGATTTTATGTGTAAATCTCATTTAGTTGGGAGTCAGGAGCAATGTATGAAATTACTGTTTTACCAGCAGTGTAATCTAGCTGTGAATATAGATTTACCAATAGAGATTTCAGACCGACACAAAGGTATAAAATACAGTATGCTGTCTTATTGTCTCACTCATCAACATTATTGTCTGCTAGTGTTTTCATTATGAATCTTATTTCCAAAGACTACATAATTCAGGTTTTTTAATTTGTATCGGGTTAAAATATGGCACACAACATCTCATCTCAAATGTTTATATACATATAGTGGGTTTTGTCTTTTCTTTTTAATTTTTCTTTGCTACATTTGATTTAAATCATTTGGTACTTGATTCAGAGATGAGCAAACCTATAAAAGTTTCACGGTTTCTAGATGCCTTTTTTTTTTTTAATTGAGAAAAAAAAGAATTTTGAAACACAACATTATGCACAAACAAATCTCAAACTTTGCACACACAAAAAGTCCCATCTTAATTTGTTAACTTTGAAATGATCTCCTGTGCATACAAAATAACAGATTAGAAATGATTTTTTTTTTTAGAATTGTACATATATGCTTTATAACAGGGCATAAGATTAAGCAAAAATTCTAAATTAATAATAAAGATACCTTTTAAAAATAAGACACCCAAACCTTATGTAGAAGGTACAGTACAGTAGTTTACAAAAGTATCCACTACAGTTATATTATAATCTGTTACCATATATGGCACATACACATGTATATAGATATAGGTTTTAATTGAATTGCTAAAGATTAAAAAGATTTTAGAACATACCTTTTGGCCAATGTTAATACAATCTGCATCCAAGAGGTTGAAGACACGAGAAGTGAGACCATCCCCTCGGTCTCTGGCCAGCCAGCATTTACAGACAAAGGTATACATGACCCCTTTAGTGGGTACACTAAGTGTTAGCTCGTCTACTAGCCAGGAGCTCTCTGGAGTGGCACCATCATGACCCAGCTATGACATTCAGACAGATAAAAATAACAGCTGTTAAAGGAAATATAGACATATCCAGGGATCCTAATAGGAAATGATCAAATGTTTTAACTGGTAATGACAGGCAAAGCCGGTTTATTTCACCTACTGCTGAAATGCGGCCACCTCCAGGATGGAACGGAGCTGCTGTAAAACAACGCATGACATTTCTACACCCAAGGAAGGGTGTTGGCATCCACTGCAGTTAATACTAGTTAAGGTGCTCAGATATCACACTGAGGGGCAGGATTTTAAAACCTAGACAGAAGCAAAAGACGATACCATACCCAATTGTAAATACAGGGGGAGGATATTAATTAGACAGAGAGCAACTGCCCAAATTGAAACATGGTCAAGAAATGCCCCTATTGTTGCAAAAAGTACCACGCTTCTTCTTGCATCACCTTCTTCCTCTCCGCTGACAATAACTGTCTCAGCCACCCACTGGTTGGCTCCTCTTACTTTGCATGTGCAGAATGGCCGCATCACACCCTGTAAGGCCATACAGCCCCTCCTCCACACAGACCAACCCATCCCACCCCCATATATATGTCTGTATAGAAAAAAACGCATGTACTGGATTGCTTCCCTCTTCCCTAGCCTCGGCATGCTGCTCGTTTTATTGAACTGTACGCTCTTCAGGGCAGGAATTGTGTCTGCTTCTCTCTTTGTATAGGACTTAACCCAACGGGGTCCCAGTGATGATCAGAGTCTCTAATTGCTACTGTACAATAACTATTCAATGGGTTTCTGGACCTCAGGAAAGCTGTCCAAGTGGCGCTAGCTTAGGAATTG
Source organism: Emydura macquarii macquarii (assembly GCF_026122565.2). Taxonomy (NCBI): domain Eukaryota; kingdom Metazoa; phylum Chordata; order Testudines; family Chelidae; genus Emydura; species Emydura macquarii. The sequence goes on from NW_027131182.1 coordinate 2,396,550, forward strand.
GGAAACCTGGCTCAATTCTCTGCTCTGCCATAGACTTCCTGTAGGACCTTGGACAAGTCACCAAGTCTCTCTGTGCCTTAGCTCCTCATCTGTAAAATGGGGATAATGGTCCTTCCAGAGCTGCCAGGGATGTTGTGAGGCACTGAGGGTATGTCTACACTGCAATTAAAAAAAACCCTGGCACTCTCAGCCTGGGTCAGCTGACTTGGACTGCAGGGCTAAGAATAGCAATGTAGACATTTGGTCCTGGACTCTGAGACCCTCACCCTCATAGAGCCCATCCTCCTGCCAGATCATGAACATCGACTCCGCCATTTTATAGCTCAACGGCCTGAGTGCTGTGAGCCTGAGTCAGCTGACCTGGACCAATTGTGGCCAGGATGAGGGTCTTTTATTGTGATGCAGACATACCCTCAGATACTATGGTGATGGAGCCGTATGCATACCTCCGATAGACAGCTGAAAGCTAGTAGCTGAAGCAACAAGTAACCCCAGCCCTATATGAGGCACCGGTTCAATACTGACTCACAGTGAGAAATGCCTCCTATTTAGTTATCATTCTGCAGGTCCTAGAAGGGTCTCCTGGCCTGAGCCTGTGAGATCTGACATCACAGCCAGGGAGGGTACAGCTGCAGTCGATTGCTAATACTTTAAACTCCTCTCCCAGAATGTGTGTGTGTGTCACTGTTAAATAACTTGGGAGATTAATCTGAGCACATTCATAGCAGCATAATTATGTATCCCAATCACAAAGAGAAAATTTCTCTCAGTCAGTCATTCTAATGAACAATCTGTTCACAAAAGGGTGGAAATAAGAGCTGCCTACAGTTCATTATTTTCAAAGCAAAAGTTATGCATCTTGAAGAGATACAGAACTCTTAGCTCCCAATTTTTACAAATTATTTCCTGAACCACCCTAAATATCTAATAACTTTTTTTTTTTTTAAAAGAATAACAGCTCCATTGAGGATGATAGGTCCATAGTAGCTTTCTCCACCCAAAAACAAATGATCATTTTTATCTGACTGTCTCAGCCATCATTATTAGTAGGAATATTATTACAATGCTAATGTCTGTGCAGCTGCAGAAAATTAGAGCTAACCACTAGGGAAATTCAAGTCTACAGTGGATGCAATAATTCTCTGTTTCCTAGGGTGTGAGGGGAATGGGAATACAACACTTGCTTTTCCACACGCTCCCTACCAACTCAGCTGCCCTTCCCACCAAACTCCTAAGAGAATATGTGCACTGTTTCTTTAAATCTGTAGTAAGATGCCAGGAATCAGGAAGATGGGGAAGTCCTAGAAAGAGAGACAGAGTAACTTTAGGGGAAATTCTGTGGGGACTCCTGTGAAAGTCTGTTGCTTATCTCAGATCATTACAAATGTCTCATAAGGCAATATTCTGGGACATCTCTTGACACCAGCACTTCAGAGCAGCTATTAATTCCTAGTTTAGCACTGATGAGCAATAATGAGGCCCCTTGCATTCTGGGTGATCTTTGGGAATCCAGAAGATGAGCAGTCTTTCATGGGTCCTCAGAACAATGTTTAAAACTTGAGTTAAAACTTAGTTCAGTGCTGAAGAACCCCTACAGCATGGTGAGCGGGGCATTCAGAACATAACTCTGGGATTCATTTAATTTTGAGTTTTCTTAGTAGGTTACATTTAAGCCAGCAGTGATGGTGAACAGTTGTCATAGTCATTCCTTTTCAAAATGAATTGTGCAATAAGACACACCAATATGTTGCATGGTCTTGAGTCATCATCACAGCAGAGTGTAGGTTCTGAACACAGAGCCATAATGACCACCAATGGAAGACTGATGATATTTCTCCTAAAGAAGTAGAATTTCAGAGAGATGTGGGTGCCTAACATAACAGGCTCATTTGAAAATCCTAGGCACTGTTATTTTTTCTCAGAGTCTAAGGTTTGCTAGGCTCTTCACAATACAGATAATAAGGCAGGAAACCTTCCCTTAAAAGGCTACAATCAAATTTCAGATGTGACACAACAGTAGGGTAAAATAAAATAAGAGAGAGGGAAAGGGAAAGGACAGACAAAGGTCACAGCAATGAGATTACATGCTTAGGGTGTGACGCTGGCGAGGTGAGAGAGAATCTCACGGACTCATGAGAGCAGATGATGCTCAGCCCCTTTTTTCAGATCAGCAAGGGCCAGCGCACAGCACAGCGGGGCAGAATTTCTAATAACGAAATGAGCGCTGCTCTTTCTTGTAGGGATCATGTCAGAAGCGAATCTTGGTGAGGGATTTGAATGAGGAGAGGGGTAGTTGCCTGGCATATCAGCTCAAGAAAGACATCCCAGGCATAGGGGGAAATGTGGAATTTTAAATTATACTGTGATTCTCTGCGGCAGTCAAAATCTAAGATGCTGGGGTATTTTTCTTCCTTAAGAGAAGAAAAATGAACGGGTGAAAGAAAGCACTATTCAGTTTTCGTCAAGTGCCTGCCTGTAGTTTCTTGTGACTACCAGTTATCCACATTATTTTTATTTCAATGTGTGAATTAAAATGTATCATTACAAAGCTTTAGAGATGTCAGCAAAGCAGGGAGCAAAGGCGCCCTCTGATATCACTCAAATCTTCACTGTTTCTATCTCTACAGAAAGCAGAATAAAAATGCATTATTACAAACTGCATTGCAGTGCAGATATTAGTACGCTGGTAAAGCCAGTCAAACAGAGCACAGAGACCATTCCAGCACCTTCTGCAATACTCCATGTTATTTCTGCTCAAGAATTTATGCCTATAACCTCTCAAGTTCTGCCAAAAGCAAGAAAACGCCACTCCCAATTCCCAGATGTTCTTCACCTCTACCAAGTAGATAGCTAGCCATTTTCTTCCCTGTCCCTAAAGGGTTCATTACTGTACAAGAAAATGAGCACATGTGCCATAGCGGCCAGATTGGCACGTGGATGTCATAGCTGGGATGCAGATTAATCAGAAGAGACTTTCTAGGCACACGGGACTGCATGAAAAGAGGCACTCCCATGAGTGGGAGACTATCAAAACTGAACGTCACGGCACATTAAAAAGGACAAGTGGGCAAATGACTAAGAAAGAGGCTGGACAGGAAAATGATAGGGCCCATTGAGGCTCAGGGAGCCCAAGTGGCTAGAGACTAGCTTTAAAGCTGTGTTATATCTTTCTTTCTTTTTTTTTCTTTTTCTTCTTCCCCTCTCTCAATTTCACCTTCACATCATTTCCTTTCCCTCTTTCCCTTTTTCTCTCTATTATTTTCTTCCCTCTTCCTGCCTCTCCCCCTTCTCACAGTGCCCCTACCTACTTCACACTTCCTTCCCCAATTCCCCATTCCCTCTCTTCCTCCCACCAGTCCTGCCCATTTCTGTATCCCTCTTTCCCCAGACTCCCAATTTTCTCTCCTTTCCTTTTTAACAGTTTGGTGGGGCCAATACTTGCTCACCCTCAACTTACCTGCTCAGACCAGGGGTATATTAGCATATACACATACACTGGCGTGGTGGAGGAGAGGATTTATGTATTGGCCTAACTTTGAAAATCGGAACTAAAAATGCTTGGTTATAAATTGGCCTACAGTTAATAACTAAGCATTTAGAGTGCATTAAGAAAGTGGCATGATAATAAATTAAAAGCTATTAGGAAGCACAGCTCAAGGTTTCAGAACACATTGCTTGAATGAAAGTGAACAGAAGCAATTCACTCTAACCATTACCTGTTGCAACAGGGCATGCAATTTCAGAGATTTTCAATTTGTTTAGGAGTTTTTTCCCTTTTGTATATTTCTTTCACTCCTCTCTCTCTGGACAAAAAAATAAAAAAAGGCTTTGCAGCACATCTGGAAGTTTAACAGCAACAGCTGGGCAGGGCCTGGAATGGACTGACTATTAAAATCCTCCCTCAGTCCCTGTGGGCTTCAGCTAGCAGAAAGAGTGTAGTACTTGTGGGACTTGGGTAAACTTCCTGGAGGTTGTAGCTGCCATATGGAGCAAGAATGATACATATCTTGAAGATTCATACCGCGTTTAAACTCAGTGACGGGGAGTCTATATAAATTCTGTCTCCCTGAGCAAGAGTAAAAAAGAAAGGTTCCTGTTCTGGGATCTCTGATCTGTGCATATTGCTTATAAGCCTCTTCTGTGAGGTCCTCCAAGCTGTGTAAACAATTTTCAGGTTTAGCTAGAATACACGATGCTTTTCTCACTGGAGGCAGCTTATGAAACCCAATTGGAAGTACTGCAAAAATCAAAAAGGGAAAAGGTGAATAAAGAATAGGACCCCAGAACTTTTTACTGCACCTATGGATAAATTATAACTGCACTAGATTAAAAAAAAAAAGAATTGACATTGGAAGATGTTAGAACAACCATCGTAGGGAAGAGCCATTGCCGAGTTATTAGAGATGGGACAAAACTGGGACATGGATTCCTAAGCCATTTAACTTTGCAGGTTGTGAACCTGCCCCTAAAGTCTTGGCTCAAAGTCAGATCCAAAACCAGAGGGGACTTATTTTCTGAGTCTGGTCTGGATGGAGTTGAAACCCTGTGAGAGAACAACTTGATAGAAACCCAGTTTCATTCCGTTCCGGATCCAAACACCTCCTCTTTTGCCCATCTCTAACTATCCCTGAAGATAGGTGAAACATGCTTCATTCAAGGCTCCAGTGACCACGCTTCATTCACACAGTACCTCCAATTTTTTGATCTCCCCAACATCTAATCCCATAACAGAGAACTTCTCCACTGAGCCATCAGCAAACTCTTTCTTTCCTTTAGGGAGATCCAGCCAGAGCCTGCCTGTCTGCACCTTCTGAGGACCCATAATGATGATGTAAACTCGGCTGTCGGTGCTTGAATCATATTCTGTGCCGGTAGTGATGATGAGGTGATACGGGATCACTGCAATAGACAAAGTTCCATTAATCAGAAAACAGGTACAGAGACGCAACGGTATCAACATCTCAAGGATCAATGGCTTGATCCTGCAAGGTGTGGAGTATCTCCTGAGAGGCGTTGAGTAATCTCAATTCCGATTGGAAACCTGAAGGTGCACATCACATCGAACGATTAAGGGACCTTCGTGTCAATGAGACTCAGATCCTACCTCATAAATAGGCTGGCAGACCAAAGTTCACACCCCCATAGGATAATAAAGGCACATAAAACTCTGTTAACTACAAGTCAAAGAGAATCATTGGCTGAACATCCCCAGTACCACTGCGGTTCCTCCTTGTTCTTTATGCAAGGATCGCTTTGATACTTTCAGGGCTCCAGGGTCCCTTTATATTATCAAGGCAAACTATGAATATTCTCATATCAAAGGTTAGATACTGAATAATATTTATAGATTATATAATATATATTAGGGGGGAACCCTTCAGACCGCGGCTTCAGAGCTTGCCTATATTGTTTTATAGTGGTTTTTTAACATTTCAGCACGGCGGTTGGAAAGGAAGAGCTGTTTCTCCAATGCCAAGCTGCATTTCAAGTGGTTTCCAGGAGGTCATTTGGGCAAGTCTGTTGGATGATGAAGAGATAGACGATGAACACACACATGATTTCTCAGAACATGTCACGCGCCAAGCTGTACAACATGTTCACAACAAAAAACATGCCTCATCACAAACTCCAAACTTGGCCTAGGTTCATCCAACAGTTTTTTAGGGTGTGGGGGGAGGGAGGTAAGGTGCACACATCTTTGAATAACAGGTGGCCCAGCTTCAAGTGATCCTGGATTGATCACTTTGGTTTGCATATTTTTATTAATGACTTGGATAATGGAGTGGAAAGTATGCTTATAAAACTTGCAGATGACACCAAGCTGGGAGAGGTTAAAGCACTTTGGAGGGCAGGATTAGAATTCAAACTGGAGAATTGGTCTGAATTCAACAAGATGAAATTCAATAAAGACTAGTGCAGAATACTTCACTTAGGAAGGAAAAATCAAATATGCAACTACAAAATGGGGAGTAAGTGGCTAGGTGGTGGTACTGCTGAAAAGGATCTGGGGGTTATAGTGGATCACAAATTGTATATGAGTCAACAACGTGGATACAGCTGCAAAAAAGGCTGGGGCGTACTAACTGAGGTGTTGTATGACAGACATGGGAGGTAACTGTCCTGCTCTATTCGGCACTTGTGAGGCCTGAGCTGGAGTACTGTATCCAGTTCAGGTTGCCACACTTCAGGAAAGATGTGGACAAACTGGAGAGAGCCCAGGGATAGACACCAAAATGATAAAATGTTTAGAAAACCTGACCTATAATGAAAGTTTAAAAAAACTGGGCATGTTTTGTCTTGAAAAAAGAAGACTGAAGGGGAACCTGATAAGTCTTCAAATATTCTAAATGCTGTTACAAAGAGGATGGTGATCAATTGTTCTCCATGTCCACTGAAGGTAGGACAAGAAGTAATGGGCTTAATCGGCAGCAAGGGAGAATTAGGTTAGATATTAGGAAAAAGCTTTCTAACCATAAGGGCAGGTAAGTTCTGAAACTTCCAAGAAAGGTTGTGGAATCCCCATCATTGGAGGTTTTTAAAAACAGGTTGGACAAACACCTGTTAGGGATGGTTTCTTTACTTGATACTGTCACAGCTGGCCTTGCTGGCTTCTCGAGGTCCCTTCCAGCCCTACATTTCTGTGATTCTAAGACTGTGATGTTGATGAAGTTTTTGCTTTTAGTTTGAACTTGAAACTTCCAGCAAAACTAACACGAATTCCTTACACGAATTCATGCAAATTAAATCTGCTCCTTCCCCTGTGAACTGAAACCAATGAGTTTCATATAACCCAGGCTTCTTTAATGGACTGTAACAGCATGGAAGTGAATTAAACATTAGCAAGAATTACTCTCCACTATATGGTACCACTTATGCTTAATCGTGCACATCAGTGTAATGAACATGCAATGAATTCACTGTAATACAATTGTTTAAGCAATGTAATGATGGTGTCTTTCATAGGAAAGGTTATGATATGGGTTACATACATTTGACAAGCACACACCACAAGAAATGTCAAGCTGTAGCTTCCCACCTTAACTAAAGAGTATCCCGAATTCCTTTTGGAGCGTTTTTCACTGGAGGACCATTTCATTCTGTCACCCTATGGTAGGTGAGAATGGCTTTCTTCATACAATTACTGATAATAATACATAGAACTTACATAACACGATCCATTCAAAGGACACAAAGCACTTTATAAGCATTACATCTGACAGCACACATATGAGCTAGGAAAGTACTGTCATCCCCCATTTTACATATGGATAAACTGAGTGAGGTTAAGGCTCAGATTTTTAAAGGTATATAAGCATAGCTGTGCTCGGTGTTGCAACACCTAACTGATTTAAGAACCTAAGTTTCAGTTCCAAAAGTGATTTAGGCACTTAGGAGCCTAAAGCCCATTGGCCATTCATGAGATTTTGGCTCTTAGGTGCCTAAATCCTTTTTGAAAATGAGATTTAAGCTCCTAAATCAGTTAGGCATTTCAAGGCTGAGCACAGCAATGCTTACATAAGAATGGCCATGCTGGCTCAGACCAATGGTCCATCTAGCCCAGTATCCTGTCTTCCAACAGTGGCCAATGCCAGGTGCTTCAGAGGGAGTGAACAGAACAGGCAATCATTGAGTGATCCATTGCCTGGAGCTCATTCCTAGCTTCTGGTAAATGGAAGCTAGGGACACTTCAGAAAATGGTTTTGCATCCCTGCCCATCCTGGTTAATAGCCATTGATGGACCTATCCTCCAGGAACTTATCTAGTTCTTTCTTGAACCCTGTTATAGTCTTGGCCTTCACAACATCCTCTGGCAAGGAGTTCCACAGACTGACTGCGTTGTGTGAAGAAATATTTCCTTTTTTTTGTTTTAAATCTGCTGCCTATTAATTTCATTTGGTGACCCCTAGTTCTTGTATTATGAGAAGGAGTAAATAACATTTCCTTATTTACCTTCTCCAGACCAGTCATGATTTTAGAGACCTCTATCATATCCCTTCCTAGTCATCTCTTTTCCAAGCTGAAAAGTCCCAGTCTTATTAATCTCTCCTCATATATAAGCTGTTCCATATCCCTAAACATGTTTGTTTTCCCTTTTCTTCACTTTTTCCAATTCCAATATATGTTTTTTGAGGTGGGGTGCCCAGATCTACACACAGTATTCAAGATGTGGGCATACCATGGATTTATATTAGGGCTGTCAGTCAATCATAGTTAACTCAAGTGATTAACTCAAAACAAATGAACTCGATTTAAAAAAATTAACCATGATTAATCACAGTTTTAATCGCATTGTTAAACAATAATAGAATACCAATTTAAATGTATTATAAATATTTTTGAATTTTTTTTACATTTTCAAATATATTGATTTCAATTACAATACAGAATACAAAGTGTACAGTGATCACTTTATATTATTTTTCATTATTCACCAAATATTTGCACTGTAAAAAGGAACCAAAAGAAATAATATTTTTCAATTCAACTCATACAAGTACTGTAGTGCAATCTCTTTACCATAAAAGTGCAACTTACAAACATAGATTGTTTTGTTTTCATTACATAACTGCACTCAAAAACAAAACAATGCAAAACTTTAAAGCCTACAAGTCCACTCAGTCCTACCTCTTGTTCAGCTAATCGCTAAGACACATTTACGGGAGATAATGCTGCCTGCTTTTTATTTACAATGTCACCTGAAAGTGAGAACAGGCGTTCACATAGCACTGTTGTAGGCAGCATTGCAAGGTATTTACATGCCAGATATGCTAAGCATTTGTATGTCCCTCCGTGATTCGGCCATTAATCCAGAGGACATGCTTCCATGCTAAATTGCACTTTCACGACAAAGAGATTGCACTACAGTACTTGTATGAGGCAAATTGAAAAATACTATTTCTTTTGTTTATCATTTTACAGGGCAAATAAACATATAAAGTGAGCAGTGTACACTTTGTGTTGAAATCAATATATTTTAAAATGTAGAAAAAATCCAAAAATATTTAAATAAAAGATATTCTATCATTGTTTAACTGTGTGATTTAAACTGCAATTAATTTATATAGAGGCAATATGATATTTCCTGTCTTATTATCTATCCCCTTCCTAATGACTCCCAACATTCTGTTCGCTTTTTTGACTGCCGCTGCACCATACCTTTAGAAATCTGGGCTTCAGTGACTTGCCCAAGGGTAGCCGATGAGTTAGTCAGAGTTGGTCTGGCTTGCAATCCTGTGTCCTGACCACTACAAAAGAATGTCTTTGTTCATTCAGTCGCCTCTGGAGCATGGGACAGCCTCTCTCATTTATTGGGACTGTGGTAGTTCTCAAAGTATTGAAAGTACTGGAGGCCTAAAAGTTGATATACAGGCAAAAGAATGCGGAAACCATTATCGTTCCATTAGAGATGGCTCCTAGTGGAAGACATTGAGATTTTACATGGTACTTGGGAAGATATAGAGACTGCCCAGATGATGGATGCAAGGCAGTTATTCAGTCCTTTGCTGAGGAAGGGGTAACAGAAGGAAGGTGAGAATTAGAGAACGACCATACTTATTTCTCATTTCAGCACTATCACAGGCTGGCTGGTCCTTTAAGGCGAGCCAGGTTCAACCTGGCCTATGACCTACCAGCTAGCTCCCAGCTGACAGCGATATGGCATCTTAGGGATAGTGACCCTGGCTGCGATAGGGTTAAGAAACGACTACACAGAATGGAGAACTCAGTTGAGGGGAGAGTCTGCGGGGAAGGCAGGATTCTCCTGCAGGTAGGAGAACCCACCAGGGGCCCTGGGGGGGGCCCTGAGACTGGGCTTACACAGGCAAGAAGTCAGGTAGGAGAACCCACAGGGAGCAGCACAGCCTCTGGGGGAACTCTGAGCTAGGGCTGGCAAGGAGCAGGGAGAGCACTGGGGAAGCTGCTAGGAGGGCAGTGAGGGAAACCTGCTAAGAGAAGGAGCAACAATGGAAGAACTCTGCAGGAGCAGGTTAGGCTCCTGTGGGGGAGATCCTGTGGTAGGGTCAGTAAAAGCACTTTGGCGAAGCCCAATAGGGGTGGAAGAGTTATTGGTCCAGCAGAGAAAGGGGAAGCTGGGAGGACCTAGGGAGAAGACAGAGGCCTGGGAACCAAAGGGAGGCTGTGGGGAAGCAGCACAATGGGACTTAGAGGTAAGAAGCAGCCCAGGGAAACAGCAGCACATCGATGAAGCAAACCTAGTTGCTAAACACAGGGTCCCTGGGCTGAAACCCAGAGCAGAAGGTGGGCCTGGGCTCCCCTACCAGACGCTGAGGAAGGGGCACACAAGCCCAACAGAAGGAATATTGAGCCCAGGATGGGTCTGAAGATTGACCCCAAAGGATGGACCAAAGAATAGCCCAAGAAAGGGACCAAAGGTTCTTTGTTACCCTGGAAGAGAAGTGAACTTCCTGTGACTTGGCCAGACGGCTGAGCCACAGATCTGGCAAGAGGCAGACGGCCAGCAGGAGGCACTGGAGACGAGGCCCTTGCAGCATTGCACCCTGATATAAGGGGGCGCTACAGGTGCTGTATACAGCTCCCTCACAAGAACAATACTGGATCTGCTCAGCCTGGCATGAGTGAAGGCTCAGAGGAAGATCTGAGTGGCACCAAGACAAGTAGGTCACTGGGTGGGTTGGGCAACCTAAAATCAGATTAATAACCTGAGTCTGAAAATGGAAAAAGCAAGAGAGGACAGCCAGTAACACCAGCCATATTCTTTTGCTGTTAAATGCTGTCTGTGTGCACAGATGCCCTGGTGACCATTCCCTTTATAAACACAGATCAAAATAGTCAGGGCCCATGCATAATGAGATTAGGAAGGCGTGTGAATAGTAACAAAATACCTTATTCTAAAAGCAGCTGCTTTACAATTGTGCTCCAGAATCAACGCTTTCACCTTCTTAGAAAGTTAAGTCTCTAGCCTATGTTGTTGTGAAGAGAGCCTTTAAAACATGATCTGAGTGTCACCAATACAGTGACATCCGCCTGAGTCTGCAGACAGCCTGAGGTAATAGCTCCAAGAAAAAACGTGAGCAACCCAGTTCATCTCAAGGGGTGTAAATGTAAAGCTGAACGAGGACAATCTACAGAGCAAAATTGTCATCTTTTACTGATCATTTTAGCAGAAACCTCAATCTAACGGGATAACCATGGTTACTAGAAGTAGTGGCTGGTATTGGATGAGGGACCAGTAGGGTAGAAAGCTGCTGAGAACTACAGGGGACATTCAGAGCCTCATCCTCCCAAATATAAAGCCATCTTCACCCCTCAGAAAAGAACGGAAACAACCCACAGCTGGCAGCCAAAGCCTCCTGAATGCTGAAAACCAAAACCACTTCACACACCTCCCTAAGTGTCAAAAGACCCAACTCCCAGCTACCAAATGACCAGCCTGACAGCTTCAGCAATGCAGCTACACATTGCAGGAGCAAAATCTGCAGTGCACTGAAAATCTGGGGGCAGAGTAAAATAACTGAATTTAAAACCAAATTAACTAAACACTGGCATTGATACTATCCTGGCTGTACTACATGGGGGTGGGGTCTTGAATGGGATAAGGGTAGGGGGTGGCAAACAGTGCAGCAGAATTTAATTTAGATCTAATGTGGCGCACAGGCCTCAGAAGAGAGAGCTAGCTGGAAAGAGCATCTGACACAAGCAGCAATAAAGGCCTGGCCTGGAAATCATGGGGAATAAAGATCCTCTGACCTGCACAGAAGAGGCTGTTACTTGGTGATAACATATCTTACATACATATAGCTCCTTTCACCCTACAGGATCTCAAAGAGCTTCGCATACATGAAAGGATGCAGTGCACAAACTATACACGCCTTGTGCGTCTTCTTCCACCAACCCTGCCAGTCCCTGTCCCTTCCAGAGAGCTGCCCTTCCTCTCCCCCTCTCAAATCCTGGGTGTCTGGAAGGTGAGGGCGGAGGAGGGAATTGGAGTGTGATTCTGTGTGTCTGGGGAGGTGGCCGTCTTCACAAAAAATCTTGTTCATCTCAAGGGCTAGCTGCCTGTCTCAAATCCTGTGAGTCTGATTGGATACCCCCTCCCCACCCCGATTGGCTGCGATTCTAGTGGGGGCGTTGCCCTTCTCAAAACCAAATGCATCCAGACATGCCTGCTATTACGCCCCATGAGTGCCAGTGCCTGCCTGGGTTTCCTCTCAACCTTGTGTTGTCTGAGCACTCAGGGGTATTGAGGCTACTGGTCCTGGCACCAGTAGGTGCTAAGTGGAATATGGGAGGTTCCCTGGGCCCTGGTCTCCCACCCAAGATCAGGGCATTATACTTAGATACCAAAATGACATTGGCTGGAAGGAGGCTTCATGCGGCTGGGAAGAAATCTTCCTCTGAGTTTTGCACAAAGACAATCAAACAATTAGTGCTTAACAATTGATAACTAACAATAGACACAGGGATCACTTTGCCCACCACTGAATGCGCACTTGAAACATGGCAGCTGTTTAGCAACTTGCAGCAATATTACACTGCAGATTGGGAAAGGGGAAGTGAGAACCTTGTTCCAAATTAAAGTGCAGGGGGGATTTAAAGGAGTCAGAATGCAGTTGCATGAGCTGGAATTTGGCCAGGATATCAGTGTTCACATCCCAACTCTTACAAGTGTGTAATGGGATTTTTAATGCCTGCAATGCCTCATGCAAAAGACAGCACCTTCAGCAACACCATGACACAGCATTGATTCAACACAGACTTTGGGAAGGGAGCACCTCCTACTATACCAGCTATTATGCTTCCTAAGATGCTCTGGGTTTGTGTTAGAAGTCTCCCATCCAGGTTTCACCTCGGGGTGATTGTGGAGAGGGTGTTCCTGGAGAATCTACCTAGTTATGGTCATACAAAACATTCTGCTCATATAACTTGTTTTCACAGGAGATGAAGGACTCAACCCCCGGGCTCCAGCACTACATAACCTAGATTTAGGCAGGAGGGAAAGAAGAAGTCTGGAGGTTTAGGAAGTGTCTTTAATGATGTAGATTATTCGGTTGCTATGGTGAAGATCACTATAGAAATAGCAGTACACCGATCCAGCCTGAGCTTACGAGATCCCATGGAATCATTGACCCAGGTGATATGGTCACAGGATGACCAGAACAATTTATCTGTCTGCCCCACTTTGGCCTTTATCAGTATAAACCCATCACGCAAAGAACTCAAATCAAGAACACACATGTGCATCCAGACACACACACTTTTCTCTTACATGAGCCTTCCTGTGTAGACCCGTTCAAGCTGGATTTCTTATTCTTCACATTTGCATTGCTATCTTGGCTCTTCAGGCTGAGAGATGAACCACCCAGGCTGCTCCGTTCACCATCATAGTTCTAATTAGAACACATATGGGAGGATAATTAGGTTCAGTGCTCACAGTATTGCCAGCTGTTCCTATATGCCTCAAATAACATTCCAAGAAATCCTTCTAGCTCTCCATGTAGTTTTTGCCCAGTACAGCTCTCATAAGCATGACTCCTTGCAATTAATTACAGCTTTATCCATTTACTTTACTGTAATGACCTTCACGCCACCATTTCCCTGAGTGCTACAATAAAGGGAACTGTCATGTGCTTAATGTACATAACGAAAAATGTGTTGTGACTTATCTACACGCTATGGATAAGCAATGACCACAGACAAGATAGACAGGTAGAGTAGCTTCAGATTTGCTTAACAAGACATGCACTGTAGCTGTTGGACTACTTGATCCATACTGTACAAAAGAGTTAAAGGTCAAACAAATGCTACGAAGCTGAATAATCCTAACTGTCAAAGATATTGCATTTTTAGAATAGTTATTGAGGATGAGTATTGTGTCATAGCCCAATTAACATGAGACTCCTTCCCCACAACCATTTTTTTTAATCTAGTTAATTTTGTCTCATTAAGAGGGAATTTTTATGAGCAACTGGGTGGGTGTGACCACAAGAATTCGGAGGACTCTTTGCTGGGAACTGTAATTATATCAGATGCAATGTACCAGTCAAATCCCTGGAGCAAACCTGCTTACCTCTCTGGCACTATACCCGGGATGAGTTTGGCCCTATTTGTAAATGATAATTTTAGTAGTAACTTTCAATTAAAATGTCACTGTGTTTTGTAAAGCAAACCCCTTAAACACAATGGACTTTAATCAGTTGCAGTGCTGTGCTATGCCGTATAAAGGCAAGAAGCGCCTATTAACTTAATCCTGTTTGCTAATTTTAATTAATACATGTACTTTGAATTCGAATTCGCTATATTAGACTGACTGAACCATACATACAGAGCCTTTCCATGTGTTGGTACAGAGGGCATTTCATTAAGAAATAGTGTGTATTTTTGGTGCTGATGAAAGCTGCTGCCCTCTTTGATTATTGGGATTGGTGGGTGGAGAGGGAGGGGCCACACAACCCAGAATTTTGGATTGAGAGCTCCAGAGAATGAAATCTGTTACTTATCCGCTGGGCAGGGACAGCACTGCCCTGCCAGTACACTTTGACCCTGAGCTGAAGAGGGTAAGTCTCCACGAGCCATTCAGTCCTTGGCCTCTCCGCTGAGACTACAAACAAAGAAATCAGTGATGGGGGACCAGAGCAAGAACCACTAATTCATTTTACATAGGCCAAAAACCAGCCTTCAGAGGGTAGCACATTTAGGTGACTAAAGAACTAACTGCTGGATTGCAACCGGATGAAAGGTCATGCATCTCGTTTTTATTAGCTGCACTGTAGTACTGCTCAGAAGACCTGGTCAGGATCATTGTGCTCGGTGTTGTTACTGTACCTGTTCATAAAGCATCCGTTCTATTCTTTTGTCCTCCTTCTTTGTAGAGAGCCAGCGTTCACACTGAAAGAGGTACAATTCTTCTGTGGTTTCATCCAGAATCTCTACTTTGTCCAGATACCAGTCAGCATTCAGCATGGTATTGTCATGACGAATCTTGATCTTGTAGATAATACCAAGGTCCACAGCCTGTATTGTGAACTTATCCTCCTACAGGATGTTTAATAACAATAGTTTCTCTTAATAGTGGCTGTTCAACAGCTCCCTTCCTGGGCAAAAGCTAACGTGTACAATGGAGAACAACGCATGTTTAAACCCAGCCTTACCAGACAGTATTTGATTAAAAGCTGCAGCGGAGTTGTCTGTAAAAGATTCTGTGTCCATTAAAATTGTCATGAGAGGGAGAGGTTTAAAGTGTGGTTGTGCTGTGAAAGTGACTATGTAAACAAGACACCCGCTCACCCAAAGGGAACAGACATGTTCAGCACTTGGAGCTGGTAGCTGCTGGCTTTAGTGCCAAAAGTAAGATTTTATTCTTTACTCCTGTTAGCCCTGCAAGGATAACAGAGCTAAGAGCCAGTGAGCAGGATTCTCCTCAGTTAACAAAACCACAGAACTGTCAACTACATTTCAATTCCAGATCCAAATTCTGCCCTCCTTTATACCTGTGCAATGCCACTGGAGACAATGGAGTGAACTCTGCACTTGGTTATTATGCATACACAGTTGCTAATGAAATTAACAAGAAAGAAACCTGCTTGACTCCCAGGGTATGCCTACACTGCAAAGAAAAATCCATGGCCCCGATTCTTAGAGCACAGGCTGACTGACTTGGGCTTACGAGGCTCAGCCTGTGGGGCTAAAAATAGCAGTGCGGACATTACCACTTGGCTGGAGCCGGACTTTAAAACCCATTGAGGAGAGAAAGTCTCAGAGCCTGGGGGCCAGCCCACACTTGAACATCTACACTGCTAGTTTTACCCCAACAACCTGAGCCTTGCAAGCCGGAATCAATTCACCCAGGCTCTGTGGCTTGGTTTTTCTTTTCAGTGTGGACGTCCCTACAGATACGATATGGAGTCTGCAGGGCTGGCTGTTGGTAACTTTTAAATTGAGCACATCTGATCTGGAAATCTTGGCGTGACAAGCGAGGAACACGAAGGTGCCATTTTTACATCACTTCTCAGAGTAGAACCATACTTTAGGAGCTTATAAAAATGTATCATAAGATGATGCCCCTCAATGAATTATAATATACATTATGTTCAGATTCACAAAAGCTGCCCTACCTTTTAAGAAATACAAATCAACTATTTAGAGGTTCAAGGGATGGTAACCATGCCTTCACTTATTGGTGCTTTTAATTTTGCAGCTGAAATATAGAAGGTTTGGTATGGGCCAGACTGAAATCTGGCCCTATCTCACTGACTTCAAGAAAAGAAAGATCTATCCATCTTCGTGTTTGCTATAGTGCTTATCACTGTAGTAACAGAAGCACTAACATTAAACTGAAAATATAATATTTTAAGAGGTAATAAACATGGTCATTTGTGTCAGGATTGCCATCCACCAGTTCTCACCAGACTGGTACTTCCAACTAGGGATGGGCAGTTATACATTTGTTCATCACTTTGCTTAAGAACTGCAATATGGAAAATGTTATCAATCAGTATCATCTGTACCTGTGCTCTTTCAAACTTGTTGAAGTTAGTTTCAGACTTGCTGAGTTTTCTCTCCCCGGTGTCCCCTAGGTCTCCATAGATAGTCAGGAAAACATTTGCATCTGTCCCAGCGCCATAGACATCCCCAGTGAACACAGTTATCTTGTACGTATGAGCTATATAAAGAAACAGATTTCTAAATATGTGATTTTGGGACAGACGGATTCTCAGGGCCGAAGCCTATATGCTGAGGGCAATGTAAGAGGTGCTGAGCTCACTAAACTCCCATCCAGTTAATGTCTGTATAGTGCTCTGAACAACAATGTGCAATTAAAAATGCTAAGTATCCTCATTATTACTGGTCAATGGGAGCTGAGTGAACTCAGCATCTTTCAGGATCTACTTTCCACTGTATCTGAGAGGGATAAGTAGTCTGGAGATGTGGGTTCTTAATACTCTATCCTCCAAAAACAAGCGCCAGGGATTTAGACGTGCAATTACCACCAGAGTTAATGGGACTTATCTGTATAAATTCCCTGTCCTGAAAGAAGAGAGCAGACTCTGGAATCTTTTTGCTCAGACAATATTTAATTAATGACATGTTGGAGTTGTACTGTTTAAGTATCTTCTTCGTTGAGCTCGTTCAACAGTGATCCAATGAAATCTCATAAAATCTTTAGGAATCTGCTTTTCTAATGTGTCAAATGCAGCTATTTCCGTGGATCTGCTCCACCCCATTTACATGAGGAGAACAACCAGTGACTGAAAGAATGTTCCCTGGAAACACAATTAGCAGCTCACAGATTTTTGCTCACATTAGCGCCATGCAAATCCCAAAGAGAGTCCCACTGGCAGGTTTCCATGCTACTCCCACATAAGTAAAACTGAGAAGGAGAAAAAGCTGTTCTTTTTATTGGAGGCACAAAAACTTAGGGTATGGAGAGTTACCATGCATGGTGATATTCTTATTTTTAACAGCATCACAGATAATAAGTTTGGGTTGTTTTGTTTTTTTGGCTTTTTTTAAAGCCCTTTCACACTTAGCTCCAGAATAATACAGGGGCTGGTCCACCTTCCATTGTAAACCATGGAAAGACTCCCGTTGATTGCTGTGGGAGATGGATCAGGCTCATTCAGCCCTGAGAATATTGGTTTGGTTTGCTGCAATTTCACTTTTTCTGCTGTGTTTTTTCACTAAAGACAGACCATTATGCTGCAGTAAGTGCCATAACAAAAGATATTCTGCTGGGTTGTGATTATCAAAGATATTCTGGTATTTTTCGTAAGAGTAGAGGTATTAACTCTGGTGTGCTGGCCAAATTCCAACTTGAGTAGTTAATTACAATGTACCTACTTAAATTCCACCTGTAGTTTCAACTGAATAAAATAATTTTCATGACATTATATCCTAAACTATTGTGTAGGGTTGCTATACTCTGTTAAACTGTGTTGGTCCAGACAAAAAATAACTGCACATTAGTAATGAGTGCAGTGGTCTCTACATACGGTCTGCATAATCAGTTTATTAAATCTGATTCTTTGCATACCATTTCAGGAGCTCTTCAGGACAGAATGCACTACTATGGTGATGCAAGCTGTTATTTTTTATTATTTATATTGTGCTAGTGCCCAAAATGTGCTGGGTACTGTAAAAACAATTAAGAAGACACAATCCCTGCCTCAAAGAACTTCATATTCTAAGGCCTTGTCTTCCCTAGAAAAAGCATGCTCTTACCTGGTGTTAGTTAACATCTGGTAACTAATATGAGGTAAAATCCTAGTGAAGACAAGGCAGTTCGTAGTTTTAACAGGTAAACCCCAGGCTTCTGTCTAGTCCTCAGCTTGACCTGCCAGCTCATCTTATAATTACAAAAGACCTTAAAAATGGGCATAAGTTATGTTCACTGTCAGAATGGCGTAGTGTAAATGCAAATCAGGCTGTGAAAAAGATAAGACATATTGGAATGGATGATTTCCATGGTTGAATTGTCCAGTTACCAGGTATTTGAAACCTCAAAGAAGATGGCAAGTAATATTGGCAATTGGATTCAATTAGCTCCAACCAGGATATGAGAGGGGTAAAAATCTCTCTCCAGGGCAGAGGTAACTAAGGGTTGGGTCTGGGTGGTCTTGCGGAGAAAACCTTAGCGACAGCCAAGCTCAAGGGCGAAACTTAGGCTGAAATGTATATTGTTTTGTTATTATTTAAATTAGAAAGCCAGATACCAGGAAGAGGATAAATGTGGATGTTGCATAGCGTTTGTATTCTCTGTTCAGAACAGGATAGGAAGTCAATCTACTTACAGAGGGATCTGAATAAGGGGTGGGTTGCTGCCCTGCAGACCAGTTCTGGGAGAGTGTTATGTACTTAGGGGATAACGTGGAAGAAAGTGCAAAGACAATTGTGGGAAAAAAGTTGCAAATGGAGCATCAAAGCTGGTAGGATAGGTGGAGCAGAAGGGGTGGAGGACAATACGACAGGAGACGAGGGCAAATAAAAGAGATGTTTGCAGGGCCTGGAAGACAAGACATTGGAAACTTATGTTGTATATAAAGGGGAACCAGTAGAAAAACTCAAAGGGCGTGTGAGACCTGATCAGAACAGTGGCCAAGGAAGATGATTTTAGCGGCTGTGTTCGTATGGACTGGATGGGAGGGTGTTGGACATCCAGGAGGCCAGAGAACAGGAAGTTACAGCAATCCAGAGGGGAGATAATAGCTTTTTCCTTTAAAATATGGCAGCTTAAATGATTGATTTTTCACTCGATGGCCATAATTGCAAATAAGCAACCTTTAGTAGCAATGCATCTACCTAAACTACAGATCCAAATGGCTTGCTCCAAAAGGTCAAAACAATAGGTCAAAGTGGGGTGGAATTTCACTTACTTTCCAGTGGTTCTTCAACTTCCTGTTCTATCTGCTTTAGTGTCCCATCTTTCATGAGTTTTTCAGTAAAGACATCAGATGGTACAAGTTCTCTTGCAATCTCCCCATCATCTTCAGATTTTGCTAGCCACCTTTGACATGGGAATGTGATTGTTTCCGAACCCTGGTGTAACATGACAAAGACACATCCTTTACTAGAGGAAGAGCTACAGTCAGTTGCTTCTCCGCATAACTGCCTTGGACACAGCCATTGATTTGCAGGTGAATTCCAAACACAGTGAATTCCAGTATGCGTATATGCACAGATTAAAAATTATTGTTAAGTGCAATAACCAGACAACGCAAGTATGCAATGAAGCAGAACAAAGTATACTTTCAGGTAATAAAATTCCTTTCCATTATTCAATATCCAAAGCTAAACTGCACTCAAATGAGACTAACCAAAGCACTAGATAATGCAGAGTACACTGCTCTACTAGTTAACAGGGGTTGACTACATACTCTAATAGGTATTCTCCCTCTCTCATTTCAGTAGGTTCAGTGTCTGATCCTGAAAACCGTTATTCCCAATAGTAGACATTTGTGACTATGGGTTTGCAGGATTCTTCAAACCCTTTATCAGTCCTTATTCAGACCACACTCTCCTTGAAGTCAGTAGTTTTGTTTGCATAAGTACTTCAGGATTTTGCTGGAGTCAAAACCTCATGATTTTGCCCTATAATACTAGGACTCAAGCACTCTGAAGCCACTTCCCATGAGTACTTTAAGAGAGAAAAAAAAGGTGAAATCATTTTTTTACCCTTTGTTTTGACTTTACTTTAGGAGAAAATGTCTAGCTTATCAAGGAAGAAATGAAAACAATGGAACGACAGACACAATCAACATCAGATCGCTTGCTAATGAGAAATAACAGACTTTTTCAAGGCCTTCGAAATGGATGAAGTGGACTTGAAGTGGAAGCCATAGATTGTCATATAAACTCCAGAGCCCACAAGTGTGAACAGAACACAAGTGTGAACTGGACCATGCACAAACTACACAGCATAAAGGAAGGAAATGCTCTTGAATGTGTCACCACCTTAACTCCATCTCAAATGGCATCCGCATGCAGGGCTTCAGTTCTCTCTACCTTGCCTGTTGCAGCTCCCTGCTCTTGTCTTTCAAACACCCGTATACCATTGCCTGTCACGTAACAATTATATCTAAGGTACTTATAAGTCCCCCTGCCCTTTAACATAGTACCCGAAAGCCCCTCACAATCTTTAACGTATCAATCCTCATAACACCCCTATGAGGTACTGCAGTGCTATACTGGGGCACAGAGAGACTATGTGACTTGCTCAAGGTCACACAGGAAGATTGTGGCAGAACTGAGACTTGACCCAAACTTGCCAGAGTCACAAGCTAGTGCCCTAGTCACTGGACTATCCTTCCTCTCAGTGTGGCCACCTCAAATCTATATTCAAATAGCTCTACAGGTATTCCCATTCATTCAAGATTTTGTGTAGAATAGTGCTCCTTGTTTCTGAAACCCTCCATGGACTAGCTTCTGCCTGATAGCAGAGTCTATCTCCCCTCTAGCATCCTCTCCCCACTACCCTCCCTGTTCACTCTGCTGTAATGCTATCCTCCTCTTTATACTGCCCTACACTTTCATCACTGGTGCACGAGCCTTCTCCTCTGCAGCTTCTGTCATTTAAAACAACTTTCCTCTCATTCCAAATCTTAGCCAGCAACATGATTTCTCCTTGCATATACCTCTTCATTCCTCTCGCTATTCCTCTCACAGCTGTTATTTAACCCTGTACTTGCAATAGTTAACGCTAACGCATTTTGGAGTATGAAAGACAGAATACAAAATCAAATGAGACTTTAGATTATTCCAAATCTTGACTTCCAGGAGTTTTTATTTGTTTTATACCTAGGGTGCAGGAGGAGCAGAAGATTCACATGGCTATGATATAGCTGTGGTGGCAGGTAGAATGGACTTCCATCTTGAATGGTCCCTTGTAAATCTTCTTCCTTTGGCAAGAGTCATATGAGAGGATTTAAACTTCTTAAATCCCTCAAAATTGCATCTTCCAACCTCGGGCTTATGCTCTATTTCCTTCAACTTCAGCTCTATAAATCCTTCTGTAAAATTGTATGTTCTTCTGCACATTATATATGATCCCACCATTGTAATCATCTTGTTCTCAACTGGTGGAAGACTGCAACTTGCTGGGATCATATAAGTATCTCCTTGTTTGGGACAAAAAACAAACAAACAAACCCCAAAGGATGTTCAAAATACACCGTAAATGTTGACACCAAAAACCGTTGAGTCTTCTCTCCTCAGCTGTTTTTTACAGTCATGTTTCTGCTCCATATCATTATTGCATTTAAAACTCCTATTTTAGTTGTCACCCAGACATCCCACTGCCCAAAGAGAGGCTTCTGAAGATGATGAAATACCACTGATGCAAAACTGACCTGACGTACTTCTTCGGATAAAAATCTTCCTGCTTTCAACTGACTGCCCAAATAGATAAAACCATTCACTCATTCAATGTCATTGTCACCTATATGCAGCATTGGCAGGTCATTTGCTTCCATTTTATAGGAGGCATGCATAGCTTTGATTTTATCACCATTGATTTTAAGTCCGATAGATTCTGCAGTTTTTCGCATTAACTGCAGTTGATCAGTAGTCTTTCCAAGTAAGGCAGTATCATCTCCATACTTGAGAGCTTCTAAAAATGAACCTTACACCTCCTATTTTGGCCAGTTTTGTCATCAGATTGTCGATTAGAACATTAAATAACATAGGTGAGAGTATGCATCCCTGGCATACTCCCAACTCTATTGAAAACCAGTATGTAATACAACCATTGACTCTCACACAGTTAAATGTACATTGGCACTGTTCGTCCACTAGGCAAACTAAGCACTGGAAGGTCAGAGTCAAATCAATGAAAAGAGGAGGAAATAGGCAATAGAGAAAATGAAATGTCCTGAATGAACAGTCAAGAGGGCCTGTCAGAATGATCACAATCAAGGTTGGAATAGTATGGTACAGTGCATTTAGAAAGCCTGTGAAATGAATCTCTGACCAGAAATGTGCATTTGAGACTTTGATGGTCCTAACTAGACATCAATTTTTGTGGTTTCTGCTAGTCAAGGACAAAGATGGAGACTTTGTCCAAGAAACTGATGCACAACTTCGGGCTCTGATATGAGCATTTTGGGGAATTAACGAACAGATCCCCTCCAAGATGTAAACTACAACTTAATCCAAGAAGGAACCCAGCAGAAAATGGGCCAGTGACATTAAAGGAAGTGATGCTCGTGGTCATACAGTTAAAAAATGATAAAGAAACGGGTGTTGAAAATATTTCATAAGAACTGCCGAACAGTGGAGGCCTGGGTTAATTCATTGGATTCATAAAGGTGTCTTAAAAGTTTGGGAAACCAGTCACATTCCCAAAGGGGCTGAGAGACATCAGCACAACCAAAAAGAGGAGAGAGATCAGTTTTCTCAAATTATTGGGGAATAATGCTGCTCTTAGTCCCAGGGAAGGTGTTTATGATCATGAGATTGAACCACCAGAAATACTGTCTCAGCCACAAAAGGAGAGACAACCAGTGCGGTTTCCACACAGGTCAATATATAAGCCATGCTATACATGCCCTGCAGAATGTTATTGAAAAATGTCTAGACCGACAAAAGAAAGTTAACATTGCATTTAAAGACTTTGCAGCTGTTTTTGACTCAGTGCATTGATCAGCTCTGTGGATACTGCCATGCCAGTATGGGGTCTTTGAGGATGCCTAGGGTGCAGTTTAAACTAAACACAATCTATCAGATCCTTACAGAATACAGGGCACATACTACCCCTGTGATAAAATCTTTACACTGGCTTCCATGTAATGACTGCAGTCCATTAAATGTAACCAAAATTCTCTTTCTATGTTCCAAACCATTTGTTACAATTAGAACTACCAGCTCACTTGGTTTTCCCCAGTTATAATCTGGTGTCAATGGGAAGGAAGAGATGACATTTTGTAACTGTGCCTCTGCGTTGGTATTCCCTATTACAGTGAGAGATTCCTAACGTGAGTCATCATTAAAGACATGACTGAAGGCGCAAACGTTGCTTTAACTTTTAACTGATCCTAAATGGTTGGTCGTATGTGCCTGAGTCATTGCTGTGAACATTTTATATTGGGTTACATGATATTCTGGGCACTCTAGCTTAAAAGCCTGCATGATGGGAATAAAGCACAGTCATGGCAAGTGTTAACTGTATAGTTATCACTAGTCTCCATGTCATTGCCGCAGTTTCCGTTGGAGCTGACTTGTTAGTGATCATATTATTACTACAGTGACACAAAGTGTGTTATTTTCTGGTAACAGCTACAAAATCTTGTTGCAGTTACAAATGGGATTTGTTTCATTCGAGTCTGATTTTTGGCTTTAAGCTATAGACGGTATGACAGTCTGTGAAACTCAGTGCTTTACCCATCTGAGTTGTAGCAAATGAAATATAATTATCAGAGATAATTGGCATGCACAGGCAGAGCTCTGCTGGTGGGCAAGCAGCTTAGTTTCCTACCCAAGCACTTTCAATTTACTCTAAAAAGTTACTGACCTCATTTTTTCCTTTGCAACATACAGATACATCTTAACAGTCTAATCAGGTAGCAGAGCTTTTAGAAGCTTTGGCAGCATATTGCTATCCTGTGGCAGGTCATAATATCCTGTGGCTGATTACAGCAGATTCATGCAGTGCTGTGCTTTCTTCTTTTTCACATGCCAGAGTCAAAAGCTCAGCAAAATTGTGCATCTCTCTGCTTTAAGGGATCTTAGGGGTTTTTTTTGCTCAGTCTTCTCATTTAACATCTTTTCAATGCTGGTTTAACTGTTGCCTGGCTGCTTGGTTTAGAACCCACATCTGTGCCTGAAGACAAGACACGGAGCAGGTGGAGCTATCCAAAGTGCTGAGTCAAACATATGGGTCTGATAACGGCAGGCAAGCTGGAAGCTTATTTTCCCTTGGGTGTGGTGCTCTTTAAACTCCCCATAGAGTCAAACACCCACTTCTTTTACTCTTCAGGAACTGGCAACCCCACCACTTTGTGCTGTAGCCCAATCGGGTCTCACAAGTTAAACAGCAATGGGCTGGGTCAATACTTGGATGGGAAATCTCTGAAGGATGCATGTGGGCCACAGGAAATTATATCGATTGTAGGTAGTGCTCCTCTGTTTGAGTAAATACTGAATCAATATCAGAGGTCTAGTCTACACCAGGAAAGGCTTGCTGGTATAACTATAACTATACCAGCAAACTCTCCTAGTGAAGATGCAGGTTTTACCACCAAAAGAGAGCTTTCACTAGTATCGATTACACCAGCTCCCAGAGTGAAATAACTTATATGGCAAAAGCCCTTTTATGCCATTCTAAGCAAAATACCAGTTGCAAACTGGTGCACAATGGGTGGCATGGAAGCAGAGGCAAGCATAAGAGTGAGAGAAGGAAATTAGCGGGTGTTTAGGATGGTAGAGTGGGAGACGCATAGGCAGGAGGGTGAAATAAGAAGATGTAGGCAGGGATGGAGTTGTGCAGAAGCTTGAATAAGAGGATGTGGCCCTGAACTTGATGAAGAAGGTTCAAGGACGCCAACAAAGTAATCCAAAAAGGAGAGAGGAAACAAATGGCACGGTGTGTGAGAGCTCAGGTGACAGAGACAAGAGTGGAGTTTTGAAGGTGATGGACAAAGGAGAGACAACAGAAGGTGGGAGGCTGTGACGTGAGTAGTATGTTGGTTTACTTTGAATTGGCAGCAGGTTTTCCAGGATTAGATGTTAGGAAGTCCCAAATGAGAGGCAGAGGGGTAGAAGCTGCAGACGGAGAAGCAACACCATAGATATGGTAGGAGCTGTAAAAATGGGTGAGGCCACAGCTAGGCACAGCATAAAGAGGCAGACAAAGAGGCAGAGGACAGAACCTGATTGCCTCTGAATGTAGCTCATGTCCTGAAAAGTTGATCCTTTCCTGTGCGCTGCCGGACTTGTTACCTCAGCCTAATGGCACAGCCTCTGTATCCCCACGTTGGCAAGCTGGCACTGTAAAGTAGGGTTGTGGAAAAGCTCCCTTGTATGAAACACGATAAAGATGACCGATAGTTTGCAGTCTGACTGTATTTTTTCAGTCCTGCTGACTCGCGTACATAAAAGTACCTGCCACCTAACGTATGGTGTTTGTGCATGATTGTCTCGCTGTGTTATATTGATGGGTGTTTTGTATCTCTCAACAGTGCTATCCACCCGCAATTATCCTTTTATAGTTATAAGATTGATTGTAAGCAATTCCTTGCCCGTGCTCAGCAACTATATCTTTCAAACTATATGCCCTAATTCTTTTCATCCTCTACCTGTGATTCACCAAAACAAAGTTGTTACCAAACAAAAAATTATTATATCCTTTATTTAGCGAACTCCCTCGTACTGAGGCAACTTTTCTTATAGCTGAGAAATGGATGCAGCTTCCTCTGCAGTCTGGCCATAGCAATGTTCCAAACTGTACCCCTGAAGCCTGAGTCCCACCCCCACGGGGCTGGGGCTTCTTTAGGGTCTCTGCCAATGCTCTGCAGTGACACTCTGCACTTGCAACCCCTCTAAAACCCCAGGTTGAGAAACACTGCAGACAGTTCTAGCTTCTTCACTCAGCTGTGTCTCCACTTCCTATTGATCTATTGAAAAAGGTTAAAGTTCAAGCCTGCACTCTGATCACTCAGAGATTAATTAGTTCCCCTGGAGAAAGCTGGCAGGGATAATTAGTCAATCAAGCTGGCCAGCTGGATGGTCTAAGGCGCCAATTACCCCATTAGTTCATGGCTGTTAAAGAGGCAGGATGTGCCCAGGGAGAGGAGAAAGAGAGAGGGAGGGACCAGGGCTAGTTGAGCTCATTAACACGGAGGCCTCAAGGGAAGGGTCCTTCCTCAGGTCCTGGGGAAAGGACCAAAAGGGCTGTTGGCACTTTAAACAGACTGTTGCACAGGGATTTTGGTAGAAGTGGTGGAAGGAACTTAAAATAAAAATGCAGTGAAGGCACAACCACTGGAGTCCATGCTGTTTCTGCTGGGAAGAAGGCAGGAGAGAAGTCACACCCTGTGACATGTGGGGGCTTGTCTGGGATCTTGACTCCCCCAGCTACGGCGATTGAGAGACATAAATGGGAGGCACTGTGAGTATTTGGCACCCGGATGATGCAGCAGACTCTGCAGTGGTTGGTGGACCAGCAGAAGAAGCTGCGGCAGAGCATGCAATCTTTACAACAGTCACACCCTGGAGATATAATCCCTGTTAGACTGGTAAGCAGAGCAACAGAGGAGCTTGAGGGAATTTATCAGCAGCAGTTGCTTTAGAGATTAGTGAGTCCTGGTATGGGTAATGGTAACCACAGCCAGGGGGTCGGTCTGTGTAAAATGGGGCCTGCCACTGACTCCAGTGATTTTCTAGTGACATTTGAGAAGGTAGCAAGCAATGGGAGCTGGTTGGGATAGAGGAATCTGAGCCCTCCGGTTAACACCCTATTTAGCATGGGAAGCTCAAGCAGCCAACATGGCTTTGGGTGATGAACAGGCCAAGGATATGATGTCGTTAAGGCAGCCAGACTTGACTGAGTGGGACTGTCAACAGAGAAATATTGGCAGACGTTTTGGGCTGCTAGAAGGGCCAGAGATGTATGGACATATGCCCAAAAGTTCACTGATTGGGCTACCCGCTGGTTAAAGCTCAGAGTGTGGACTCCACAATCCTGGAGCAATTTCTACAAGGTCTCCCAAAGAACACTTGTATTTGGGTGAGCAGGCACCAACCCGCGACCCTGGAGGCAGTGGTCAAACTCATGGAAATGTTTAAGGAAGCAGATTTTCCCCCAACAAGGGGGCCCATCTGTCTAACAGGCCCGAGCTGGGAAAGAGGGTTGAAGAAGTGGTAGGGGTGAAGCCTAAAGAGAAGAAAAGAGAAGAAAACACAAAGCCCCTCTGGGGAGATGGGAAATCACTGTTACCAATGTGAGAGATAGGGACATATAGAAAGAGACTGCCCATATATGGATTGTGAGCTAGCACAATTTTGTGGATGGACTGGGACCTTGGGGGAACAGTGAAGAAAAATGCCAACCATCTCGGTGAAGTTGGGGAGGGGATAGGAGAAGGGCCTAGTGGACACTGCATCAGGGTGTTTGCTGGCTAGGAAAGATGTAGTAAAACCACACTGGATCCTGCCCAGGGACTGGCTGAGCTTAGAATGAATCCGTGGGGAGAGAAAGCACTATCAATGGCCGAGATTCCCCTGGATGTCCTGGAAAAGTTCACGTGGAAACAGGTTGGCATTGTGGATAGGTTGCCACTTCCAGTAGTGTTAGGGACGGACAAGAGTTTAAGAGGAAAGCACACAGTTGGGATATATGGCAGAAAAGGACTGAGGTGCAGACAAAGATAGAGACAGGGCTTGAAGTAGAAGAGCAGGACAACCCTAGACATTGTGATATAAGTCATGGGGGTGAAAAAGGGGAATGAACATCCCCCAGAAGAAAGCAAAAAGAAGAAGGAATTAGTCTAACAGACATTAGGAGAAAAGTGAAGCCAGAAAGCATCAGAGGGGGACATGCTGTCCACAGGTTTGCTACCAGGCCCTTGAGAGGAGGAGCCCCGAGATAAGTGGGTAGGATTAGGAGAGCAAGGGTCTAGAGAGGAACAACATGGGGAGGCGAGAGGACTGGCCCCACTCCAAACTAAGAGGGTGAGAGGAAGAAGGTTAAGTCCTCGAGTTGTCATTGGTGTGAAGACCAGTGTGCTGAAACTGAATTATGGGGGTGTTGTGTGGCGACCAATGGCTCCCTGGTGGCGGGGGGTAGACGTCCCTCTGAGGCAAGGGACTGGGGATCTCTGGAGAAGGACATGTGGTAAGAAGGTAAGCCCATGCTGTCCAGAAGGGCCATTGCGCTGGCAGCTGCTATAAGGGGAACTTGTCCTGACTCTTGTCCACATCAGTGTCTTTTTGAGTGGTGCCTGCTACGATGGGAAGCGTATGGCTTGGTGTCCGAGTCAGAAGATCCCGAGTCCAAGCATGGGGACCATGACAGTGCCAAACAGGATGGTGCCAGAGAGTGTTGCCATGGAGATGGTGATCGGTGCCTCATGATGGCCGGTTTGCCTCTGGACGACACCGCACTCTTCTGCAATGCCAGTAGTTTTACAACTGCAGCTCTCTCTGACCTGGTGGGGGACTGCAGTGCTGTCATGGCTATCCGGTTTCTATCCACTTCAAAGGTGTCTGGGGTGGATGGGAGATCCAACTCCTCCACTTGAATTTCCCTTGCCAGGAAGTCCACAGCACTGGACTCAACACACCTTTCTCTGGGCCCGGAGTCAATGGTGCCACCTCAGATGGAATGGGTGCCATGAGTCTTTGACCTACACACGCTCTGCTGATTTCCTTACTAGTTGACCTCATTGCGAGTGAGCATCCTCTATCAGTTTTCTTATACCTCTTGTAGGGCACTGGTGAGTGGGAGCAGTGCCGGGACAACTCCGGTGCCGGTGAGGAGCAGTGCCTGGGTCTCTGGGTGCCGAGGCGTTCCTCGGTACCAGTGGCTCTCTTATTGAGGAGGGTTCGACTGACCCACTGGTTGCAGGCAAAGGGCTGCCTCCATGAGGAAGAGCTTCAGTCTGACCCTCCTCTCCTTCTTGATCCTGGGTCTGAAGTCTCTACAAACCTTACACCTGTCCGTCTGGTGAGATTCACCTAGGCACTTCAAACAGGAGACGTGTGGGTCACCCTTAAACATTGGCTTCTGGTAAAACCCACATGGCTTAAACCCCTGAGATCGAGGCATATCTCGATTCCCCGGGGAAGGAGAAACTTAAAGGGGGGGACCACCAAACATAACTGTAACTACTAACTACCAACTACTGATCACTAACCTAATCTATCTATTTACAGATATCTACGTTGCAAGACATTAGGGGAATGATTGCCGAAGCAAGAGAGAAGAGTAGCTCCAACGACCATTATGTGCAGTAAGAAGGAACTAAAGAGGAAGCAGGTTGGCGGGGCCCTATATACAGCACCAGAGTGGCGCAATTCCTGAACTGATCCGACAGGTACTGCTAGAGGAAATTCCTTCCAACAACTGTGCACACGGTGCATGCATACCTACTTGGAATCAACATGAGCAACCACTCAAAGAACTGGTATTCCAGTTTATGAGATAGCCTGTCAGTATGCTGATGTTTGGTCAAAAGCCACACCATCTAGCCCATGGAAAAGAGGGGATTACCTAGTTGTTGGCAGTCCATGTTACTTGTAGCGTCTGTTGACATCATCTGGGTGGATTTTCAGGTCATCTTGGCTCCAATGGATCTGTTGCACCCAATCTAAGGCTACTGGGTTGTGTGAGGGTGTGGGTATTTCTGGATAACTGGAACCCGTAATTTGAAAAAAGTGGGGCTCTATCTTGTAGATGCACATTCCACATTTTTGTATGCGAACTCTGCATGGGATTGTAGTGAGGACTAGTCCAGGTGGTAGTTTATATAGCACCAGCTATTGTTGCCAAATTTGGTTTGTTCTCTCTGCCTGACTGTTTGACTAGAGGCGACAGCTGGAGGACAGAAAGGAACAAATGCCCAACATCCAGAGGACTTCATGCCAGAAGCAGGAGACAAATTGTGCACCAGGATCAGAGAAGACATGCTCCAGAAGGCCATGGAGGCAGAGTATTTGATCCACCAAGAGTCGGGCAGTTTTGTGAGAGGAGGGCAAGTCAGTGCAGGGATTGATTTGTGCCATCTTGGAGAGGTGGTCCATCATGGTCAAGATAGTCATGAACCTGTTGGACCCAAGTAATTCTATTCTGAAATCTAGAGTGATGACTGCCCATGGGTTAGATGGATTCTTGGGCGGTTGCAGGAGGCTGAGGGGTTTGTCTTGTGATGCCTTCAACACATTACAAGAGATAACACTGCACTGTGACTTGCATGTGTTGCCATCAAAAGAGACGAAAAATTAGGCATTGGGTCTTGTTCTGCCAAAATGTCTTGCCAGGAGGGAATAATGGCACACTTGCAGGGCCATAACTCTTGGAGATCCAGGAGGAACATACATGTGCCTTTTCACATAAGTTACCCCTTCTTGGACATAATGGGGTTCCCTGTTTATGGCTTCCTGGTCATCAGAAGGAATCCCCTGAGCTGAGGTTGCTCATATCAGGGAAAGCAGATCTTGGCAGAGGTCTGCACCCAAGAAGTTATGAGGCTTAAGAATGTTGGAGGTTTTGGGGTTCGAGCCTATCAAATCAACATAGTTTTCTCCCTTCCAGGACAGAGAGTTGACTTGGCTATTTTTGGTTCCTGGACAACACGAGATAGAATGTAGTAACATGAAAAATATAGGGCCCACCGGCACTGCTGCTGTTTGAGAGCTTTGGCCTTATGCAAATATTCTAAATTCTTATAGTCTTTGTATATTTGGATGGGGTACTGGGCCCTTCCAATAGTGGCACTATTCCTCAAAGCCAGTTTTGATTGGCAGGAGTTCTTTATCCAGGATCTCATAGCTTTGTTCCGCAGGTGTGAGTTTCCTGGAGTAAAAGGCATATGGGCGTAACAGTGGCTGGAGGCTGTGTTTCTGGAAAAGTACTGCCCCAATCACCATGTTAAAAGTTTGGCTTCAATGATGAAGGCTTGCTTGGTGTCTGGGTGAGCCAGCATGGGAGCGGATGTAAATGCAAGTTTCCATTACTCAAAGGCCTGTTGGGCCCCAGGACACCACAGGAATTTGGTATTTTTTGCAGAGTAGGGCAGTAAGGGGGACAATGCACTCCGAGAACCTCGCAATAAATCACCAATAGAAATCTGCAAATCCCAGGAAGTGCTGTAGTTCTCGGATGTTCTGTGGAGTTGCCCACTCAGGGGCCATCTTCACCTTACAAGGGTCCATCTCAATTCTTTCAGGGGATATGATGAGGCTTGACCAAAAACACTTTTCCAGCTTAGTGTAGAGGCCATGTTGGGGTAGCCTTCTATGGATGGAACAGACATGTGTTGCTTAGCGCTGTCTGAAAAAAACAAGCAAGTTGTCTTGGTATACCACCATGTATTGGGCCAGAATAGCTCAGAACATGTTGTTAATAAAATGTTGAAACGTGGCAGGGGTATTGGTTAAACCAAAAGGCATCATGAGGTATTAGAAGTGTTTATAGTGGATTCAAAAGGCCATCTTCCAATGGTCCCCAGCTCTAATATGTACTAGGTTATATGCCCCTGGGAGGTCCAATTTTGTGTATATTCTGGCAGCCCCCACATAGTCAATAGTTCAGGGATTAGCGGTAGGGGTACGAGTTCCTAATTATGAGGCAAACCCGCAGCCAAACAGCGCTGTTCACTCAGCTGCCCTTCCAACAGAGCTGACGTGAGTCACCACTCAGGCATGCAGCAACAGCTCAGCTGCACTAATTTACTCTTCCCACAGAGCCTGATATGACTCAGTCTTCAGGCATGTGGCAGCAGCCTATCCTGAAGTAAAGCCTGGGTCAAATGACCTGAGTTATTTCCTCAACCCTGCCAGAGGTGCAGCTCAGTCTGTGCAAGAGCACTATTTAGCCAGAGATCCTCCTACAGCCTCACAGTGTACCAGTCTCTAGACTCCAAGCCTTTTCCTGATCCAGTTCCTGTTCCTGATCCAGCCTTGCCCAGCCCAGTTCCAGTCTCTGTCCTTGCCATACTCTGACCTTGCTCCAGCCCTATTCCTGACCTGTTCCAGCCTTGCCTCTTTCTCCTGAACCCCTAGGGCTCTGACCTTGGCCTGTATCTGGACTCTGGCTATAGGACTGACTTTGCCATGTCTACAGACTCTGATCTTGGTTCTGACCCCAGCCTGTCCCTGGATCTCGATTCCAGCGCTACCCTCAGCCCAGTCCTGACCCTACATCCAGCTTCGACCTCCGCTCCAACCACTTTATCAGGAGGCTGTACCTGATAGTGGACTGGACCCCAGAGCCATGATGGAGCAGCTGGGTGTTGTGGCCCTGGAGGCAACATCCTTATTCCAGACCCTCCTGAATAAATTGTCCAGCTGCAGTTAGAGAACGCCTCCCTCTGAGCACAGGTCCAGACCCCTTCAGGACCCTTGGGCCCACCCATGGCACAAGCCCCAGATCATGGTCCAAAAATCCCCTTGCCAGAACTGTTTGATGGCCACCATCACAAGTTCTGAGGGTTTAGCAATCAGCGCTGCTTGCTGTACCTGATGAGGCCATCCTTGCACCCCGAAGACCAGACAAAGTTGGGGCTGCTTATCAGTTTACTGTCTAGAGAAGCCCTAGATTTGGCCTCATCCATCCTGGGCCACTTTGAGGAATTCATTCATTTCTTCTTGTTGGTATTCAATGATCCCAACCAAGCCCATACCTCCAAAGCAGCCCTACAGCTCATCACCCAGGGTTTGTGACCCGTCTCCACCTACACAGCCCACTTCTGGCACCTGGCCACTGATATGGCCTGGAATGAGGCAGCTCAAGTCTACCATTTTTGTCAAGGATTGAATGACGCTGCAAAGGACGAGCTGGCTTGGGTTGACCCCCTGCAGAATTGCTACCCTACCTCGAACTCTGCCTTAAAATAAAGAACTGGCTGCTCAAGTGTCACCTGGAGAGGAAACAAGCTGCCACCCATTCCCAGCCTAGTGTCCAGGGATCCTACATGCACCTTTGGCTAGTTCCAGCTCTGAGCCCATGCAGATTGACAGCACCAGGGGGGCATCTCACGGCCCAAGAGAAGGACTATTGGCACTGAAATAGTCTTACTTGTATCGCCTCAGGTGCCCCCACAACTCCAGACCTGCTATGGTGCCAGGAAACCACCCCATCCAGCACTGGTAGAGGGGTTGCAGCAGGATATGACCCAGAGAGCAAGCTCTCCAACTGGATCCCCTCAGCTGCCTATCTATGCCCTGACACAGGCAGAGACCTGCCAACCACATCTGCAGGTTGTCCTTCAGCTCAGGGTCCCTGCCATGTCCAAAGTAAGCTGTGCTTCACTTGCGTTAATTGATTCTGGGGCACCCAGCAACTTTATGGACCTGGCCTTTCCCTGGACCAACCACTTGCCCATCTGGAGGAGCTTGTTCCAGAGCATTGATGGTAGTATACTGACCTCTGGGCCAGTTGCTTACAAATCAGCCCCTCTCCAGGTTAGGATTGGGGACCACCAGGAAAATATGCAATTCGACCTAATCCTTTTGCTGCACTTTTAGGTTATACAACACCTCCCTTGGCTCTCCCTTCGCAAGCCGAATATTTTGTGGGTGGCATAGGAACTATGGTTTATAGTTTAACTCTCGGTTTTTGTGGCCACAATACCTAGGAAGATCCAGCAAGGAGCAGTTAGGGCCACGCCGGGAAAGGCATCCTCCTTGCTCAGTACTACCTCAGTGAAAAGTTCCAGAGGGGTAGCCGTGTTAGTCTGTATACAGCAAAAACAACGAGAGTTCTGTAGCACTTTAAAGACTAACAAATTTAATTTCTGCAGGCATAAGCTTTTGTGGGCTATAACCCACTTTGTCAGAGGTAAGGAACAGAAATCAGATTGGGGGTATATATATACATCTGAGGGTAAAGGAACAACAATGGGGAAGTTAGGTATAAGCAAAGTCCATTCAGTTAGAGTAGTTGAGGCCTATTCACAACCATTGATTAGGAGGTGAGAATGTGTGAACAGTGACAATTACTTCTTGTAATGAGAGAACCATTCCAAGCCCCAATTCAGACCCAGTTTGACTGTGCCAAGTTTGCAGAGGAGTTCCAATTCTGCAGTTTCTCTTTGAAGTCTGTTTTTGAAGTTTGTTGACTTCAAAGAGAAACTGCAGAATTTCCACAAGACAGCTTTAGCAGAGAGAGCATGATGGGGGTCACCAAAGATGGTTGATACTGCCCACCAGAAAGTGTCCCAGCTAGACAGCACCAGACTGCTAAGGCCTAGTCCAACACCTCCCCAGTCAGCAGGTTCAGCACGTGGCCTATCGCACAGGTAAGTTTGAGGGCGAATTTTGAATGATCCCCACTGAAGTGCTCCAGGAGAGGGATGAAGGTCCTGAGTTATGGGGTGATGTAGCAGATTGGTCCCAGAGCACATTGTTCTGTGCACAGAACTAATGGACTTCTCAACAATCAGCATAGTTCAATCTGCACCTGCACAGCTTCTTTGTCCATCTGAAGATGGATCACCAGCTCATGGAGTAGCAGCTCTCCTCAGGGTAAGGGGTCCATTCTTGGCTGGGCCTACTTGAAGGGGCTGGTAGTCTGAGAAAATTGCTGTGGACTTGGACATAGGCTGTCAGACCCAGAGGGCAGAACAGTGGTGTTCAGGCTGTAGTCGATAGGGCTAGCTTGCTTTTATTATATTCACCATCTTGCCTTCATTGTAGTCTGCCTTTATTATATTCAGCAGTAAAGCCAGGAACCTACAGATATGTATTCTGTAAGACATTAGCTTCATCAGTTAGCATAGTTAGCATAAGGCTTGAGGCCTATGGACTCTGGCACAGATAAACGGCCCAATGGAAAACCTCAAGTACTGGGGAGCTGAAAATAGTGTTTAAGGGCAATATCTGACCTCATGGAACATGAATCCAACCACAAGGGTGTCATGGCAATGAACTGACGTACATAACAGATACATGGGTTATACCCGCATATAACTAACCACAAGAGGGCCATGGCAACGAATTGATGTATATGATAATAAGTAGAGATCACAGATATACTAAGCTATAAGAGAAGGACACTCCAACATTTGAAAGGTGAGGAAATACAAATAAGGAAAAGGGGAAAAACCCCAACTGAATATGTATCAAATATAGTAGTGTCAGCATATCATATTATAAAAGTTACACCCCAGCCTACAGGCAGGAAGAAAAAGAGATGTAGCCCTTGAGAGGTGCCAGAATGGTGGCCACCAGTGATGAGGGGGAAGGTGATGATGATGAGAAAGATGATGGCTAACATTTCAGGTTGTTCTGCAAGGGATGGCGTTAGTATATGGATGTGCAGATGTACATTCTGTCGTATCTCTATACACCTAACTGAGTTGGGGTGTTTGTGACTGTGCTAAATGTATTAATAAACTATTGATAAATATAAAAGAGTTCCTATAGTGTGAGTGTTGCAGCTGTGCACATCGGGGTTCCCAACCATATAATAATTTGAATAATACTGGGCCTGGTTTTGGGACAAGAACTTGTCAATCCTCAAAGTGATAACTGGGAAATTCTTAAGTAACCCATATCATTAATACATAATCTATAGATCAGGCTACAAAGCCAAGTGGTCAGCACAGGAGTCAGGGGTCAAAGATGGATAGAGTCGGGAGTCAAGTCAAGCATTAGAGTTGGCGTCAGGGTCAGGAATCAAGCCAAGGGTTAGAGTCAGAGTCAGTAGCCAAGTTTGGGATGTAGAAACAAGGATCTGGAACGAGGCAGGAGGGCAGAAACCAAAAGCAAGGCAGGGCTCAGGAGTCAGGCAAGTCCAATGTCGCAGCCTGCCAGGGATCACCTAATTGTTCAGACAACTTCCTGTGCCTCCTTCTAGCTTAAGTTTGAGTTTGAGCCAATCGGAGAAGGCAAACGGCACCTGCAATTGGGAGCTTCGTGGGCAGTGCTATGGTGAGTTAGGGTCCATCAACCCAACACTCATGGCTGGTTCCAGCCCACTGCTGGGTGGCGGCTGTGGTCTGAGTGCTATCAGGGAATCCACGGACCCAGATTCAAGACTTGCGATCCCTCACAACG
The DNA here is from genome assembly GCF_026122565.2 of Emydura macquarii macquarii. Taxonomy (NCBI): domain Eukaryota; kingdom Metazoa; phylum Chordata; order Testudines; family Chelidae; genus Emydura; species Emydura macquarii. The sequence goes on from NW_027131182.1 coordinate 2,432,733, forward strand.
ACTGTAGTTATGCTAATATTTATACTCATGTTAGCTCTCATCGAGTAGGTGTACACACACTTGGAATCACACCCCTAGCTCACAGTGTAGACATGCCCATACAATGTCAAAGGCCGATAAAAGACTGAGTAGTATCCTTGTTGCTCTTTCACCTCTGTCCATTGCCCTGGGGAGGTCATCCATCAGAGCAACCAGTGCTGTTTCTGTACCTTGTGCCACCTTGGAGCCAGACAGAGAGGGAGCAATGATATTAGAGAAGGCCAAGTACTGCCGGCATTGGTTCATTATCACATTTTGCAATAGCATTATGCAGGATTGAGAAGTTTGAAACCAAAGGGTAGTTAGTGAGGGTACATTGGACTGTTGCTGGGTTTCAAGGCACCAGCTGGTGTCCTCTCTAATGGACATTAAACAATTTCTTCTCAACAATAGCCAAAGGCATTCCCCATTGACTTTGACCAGCCAGCTGGGGCATGACACCAGGAATCAGGTGATTGTGGACTTCCTTGAATGCTTCTTAAAACTCCTTCTCATAGGACTGGGCCCAATTCTCACAGGGATTAGAAATCGGAGATTTCCAAAACAGCAAACTCAGTGTCTTGGAAAGCGTGAAATTTGTGCACACACTGATTTCTAAATGGAGCATTTTTCTAACATCCCTTGCAGAGTTGATGGTTTGCATGGAAAACTGTGAAAAAAACATTACACTTAGCAAACATACGTATATATAAGTGTCATTTTCTATAATTCTCTCCCCTTGTTCTTTATTAGTCAGAAGAGTTGCACGAAAACTACAGATGGGCCAGGTTTGTAAAGGTCAAACCTGAATTCAAATTATTCCAAAGTTCAGGGGGATGTCAAGAAAAGTTCAGATCTTTGGATGAGGTTCTGGCCTACCCCTTGGGTCCCACAGACAGATGAGCTAGGATTTCAGGGGATGAAGAAGGCAAACAATAAGAAATAATAAGCATGTGTCATCTTTGTACCTAATTATGCCTGAGGGCCAGAGCCAACCTAGACTATTTACTGCTCGGCCCTGCCTGTAGGTCAGAGTTTATAGACTGTTTCTTTTCTCTGCCCTGCCTATGGGCCAGAGCTCCATAGACTGCCTTCCGAGTGGCTAATTCCCCTGTCACGTGGTCGAATGCACAGTAACGTAGTGCGGTGGAATGGCCTCCCACTGACCCCGAGGGGAAGAGACCACCACTAATCCACTACAATAGCGCTTTAATCATCTCCATTATCCACTTAGCAGTAGGGTCCTATGTAAATCCAGTCTGAGAATCAGTCCTTTTACAGTCAATATAATATATGTCAGTATCTTCCCCATTCACACGTTTGTTTCTTTGGTAGACGTCACACACCTCCGTCCCCATCCCATAATGTTGTTCACTTAGCGCTAGATGCACAAAGAGGACTCAGGTGTTGCGATGCTGAGCCAAACTTTAGGTGCCCTGCTGCCTAATGGCATACATAGCCCTGAGTTAGGCCCACAGGCTCCCTACACAATGTAAAGGGCTTTAAGGCACTTGGGGTCGTTGGGCAGCAAGTGAGTGGGGGGAACTGAGGAACTAAAGCACAGTTAGATATCAAAATCCATTTGTGGATCTATGCCTTAATGTAAAGAGCTTTCTGTCTGGCTCAGGAACAAAATGGTACCTGGGTCACACCTGCAAGGCTTTCCAGATAGAAATGGAGCATTAAACATCCTGGGATAGTTTCTGTCCTGTGCCTCACAGGAGGTGCAGCAGAGAAGCAGCAGCCCAGCGGTAGTGAGGCTGGTTGAGGTCTGGGGAACGACTGTGGGATAGTGAGAACTGGCACACCTTCCTGGCATAAACTAGGCAGCCTCAAGGGCTGCTCAAATTTATAAGAGACTCCCCAGTACAGCCTGTAGCTGTGCCACATCCTGGAGCATCCCACAATCTCTGTAGTGCTCAGCACTAGGAAGATTTCTTCTGACACTCCTGACAAGCCCCATATAAGGGGGCAGCATAGGTATGATTATGGCTTCCCTAAGCTAGTCCTGCTCCATGGAAAATTCTCCCCTGGCCACTGCAGCTCAGGTATGCTCCCTATAGACCAACAGAGTGGCATAAACATTTACACAATGTACAATCATTCCAAAGTTTCCAAAACACATTACAATCTACACATATAGGAGTCATTTTACAACACTAAAATGCAACCAGCTCTGGGGTGGGAGGACATTAGCCAGCATGCACTGCGTAACAGTGGTGGAAGATAACTGGGGAAAAGTTTACTCTTAGGAAAACCACCATGAGATCTTTATTGTAGATACTGAGAGCAGACAGGACCTCAGTTTTTAAAGTCAGATAACTGGGCCATCAGTCTGATGTAATGGTACCCTGATCAATCTGTTGTTAACCGCAGTCTTGAAATATTTTGCTCTAAAGTGACCCCTGATATCTTTATTCTAGTCAACAAGTGCACTGAGAATGGGCAGGGGAGGAGGTTAAGCATTTTTGTTGCTGTTAAACTGCAGAGTTTTAGAATCAACATTTGAAGAATAAACCACTATGAATGTTTGCCCCAGGTCCCCAAGCTCTTGCTACTTCATTAGCTTGCATTGTTCTCCAGGGAGTCATTTTTTCACTCTTAATCATACTTGATATTTTGAGGCTTCACTGTGGGAAGCAGAAGCAGCTGCCAGTGGAAGCATTCCACAAAGTCCACTGATTCAATGCCTACCTTCCCATTTGGCAAAAGTCTCCGAATCTCCACTCGATCTAAATGCCACCCAGAATGAAGCCCTCCACCTTTGTGTCCAATACGAATCTTCTCAATAGTGTCTCCGACATCCTCCAGCTACAGAAACAAAGAAAAGATTATGAAGTGAGTAAGAGGTGGCAGGCTCAATTCCTTCACAGCTAAAGCCAACTTCCACTGATTCTTTATCCAATTTCGTATTTTCAGTCTATATTAAGTTCCCGAAGAGGCAAATATTAGCCTCACTGTAGTATTCATATGCATGTGGAATGAGGGGCTCCACATTACCTTTATTCTGAAATAAGTGTATCCACAGATTTGCACTGAACTAATTAAATTTTGGGACTAGATTCCATCCAATACGTGCAAGCCTGAGTGTGGCGCATTTCCTCCAGCTCTTCTGATGAAATGGAAATTGAGCTAATCCTCAGAAGCTGTAAGTTTACCGTGGCTTTATATATATATATTTACGGTTGTGTGTTAGATTATCAATTCACAGTTATCGAGGGCCCAGAAATCTGCATTTTCTTTCTTGCTCTGCCACAGACCCATTTGCCACTTGGAGCAAGTCACAGAGACCAATATTTTAAATGGCCACTCATTTTCTGGGCACCCCTTTAGCCACTTTTATTCTGAAAATAAGGCTGTAAACAGAGTTGCACCAAAATAATGGAGTTGGTTTGGATTCACACCTTTTGTTATTTTGGTGCAAGCCTGAGTGTAGATCAGCTCTTAAAAAGGGCTGACTGAATGCCTTCTTTTCACACGGGAGGGGCATTTAACTAATGTTCTCCTGACAGATTTGTGTACCAAATCTTTTTTGATCCTGTGAATGTTAAGAGTTTGCAGGTATCTATTTAGGCCCTGGGGAGTTCCCCTACTCCTTGCTCCCAACCTGACAAGACTGTCATGTTACTGAAGCACGGTTAGTCTAATTTCAGGTGAGATTGAGAACTAGAATAGACTGGCTGCTGCAGTTCAAGATTCAGTGCTCCAACAGAACTGGTTACAGAAGCTGCATGAGCTCTGCATTCACTATAGCTGATTTGACTATAGTAAGTGTTATCAATCTCTTACTAGCATAAAAATTAAAATGATCTGAATTCATCCAAAAACATGAAAATAGGTGAAATGATGTTATTCTTCCTCTGCTCAGCCTGAATAATCATCCTTCAATGCGGCATTCAATCTATACATAGCGGTGAACTGGCATGTGACTGTAAAGACGGGTATTAAAAAAACAGAGATGTTTATTGCACTGCTTTAGGCATCTCCCGCAAATCACTACTTGGAACCAGAGCTGATAGCATTTTTTCTTTTGATGCTTTTATTGCCTCTTCTGCAGAATAGCACTGGCTGTAAAACCACTAAAACAAAAAGGCAATTCTCAGCACTGTATTTTCTGAAATCCCAGAATTGTTTTCAAGGTCTATTGAGCCTCAAATTATGGCTCCTCACAAGTAGGTGAAAGACAAATATATTGTGCTGCTTTTTTTAAGTAAAGAAAGAATAAAATTTTGGGGACCAGTTAATATGTCTTTCTAAATCCACAGAACAAACTGCATTTTCATGTTTGTCATCTAAAATGCACTGATGTCTCGGATTCTTCCAAAGGGAAAATAAATCCCAAGGATTACAACAATAAAATAATATGCAGTTCAAGATTTATACATGTGGATTACTGGCAAACTTCATGATGAACAACTCTGGGGAAACTCCATGGAGGTAATTTCTGTTCTTTATAAGCTGTAAATAGGATGATTTATTGTGATTTGTGTCCTAGGACAACAATTTGAGCTGAAAATATTTTAACTTGTTTAAAAATGTTCATCCTAAAGTTTGGTCTTGATTATAAAAAAACCACGACCACAACAAAAATAAAGAAACATAGAAAGGTTTTAAGTCCTTCTGGGAACTCAGTCTCTGTCATACCCAGTGGATGAAAATATTAAACAGAAATAACATAGAGGGCCAGAATTTAAAAAAACCTCTTTAACATGCAGTATTTGCCAATTCATAACCTTGTGCATGCATTGGCATCAGCGAGAGTTTGCTATGAGCAGCAAGTACTGTTGAATCCAGCATTGCATGTGCAAATGGGCAGTTAGCCATACAACTGGTCAATGTATGTGCACAAATGTATCTTTTGCATGCACTAATGTATGTGTTTGGAAATATACCAGGAACACTTTAAGGAGCCTCTTTGAAAACTCGGTCCAATGTATTCAGAAATCATAGTTCCTATAGCAAGGTAACAGTTCCTCTATCCAAGGAGATAAGGAAAGAGAATATGATAATAATGAGCCCAAGATGCATCAAATGAGTTGACACCACATCTCAGATATATTTCTACACAAGCATTAGGCATTATGGACCAACTTTTCAAAAGTGTCTTTTGAAAGTGCACTCTCAAAATGGTGCATATAGATCCCCCATTTGTGCATGCAATTTCAGACATTACCTTTGAGAATTTGGTTCTTAGAAGGTGTTTCCTTTTAAAACTATGGGAGGGACAGGCAGAGTGAGAGCAAGAAAGAATGTGTGTAAGTGTGCCAGAAAGAAAGGAAGAGAAATTATAATTGACTAAAGGTTCTAGATGAGGCCATTAGCAACGACAGGGGTTACTCCTTATCTATCTTATGTACTTATATAGCTCCCATTACAGCATCTGTGCACCCTACAATGAGAGAGGGCTAGTATCCTCATTTTATAGGGGGGACCTGAGGTGCAAAGAGACTTAGTGACTTCCCTGGGGATCATACAGGAAGCCTGTAACAGCACAGGGGCCTGAACCCAGGACTCTCACGTCTAGGCTAATGCCCTAACCACTAGACAATCCTTCCTCCCTTATTACAGTACCTGCACAAGTCTCCTGTGGAAAGAGAGGCAAAGAGTAGAGTTGAGTTTTTGATTCAGCGACAGTTCCAAAAAACTAAAAACAAATTGCTGTTTGGGAGGAACCACATCTGAAATGTTTAGACTTTTTGCTGAATGGAGGAAGTCTTTTCCAGAACAGGGATTTGAACCCAGAGCAGAGACTCAAGCCTGGGTCTCCACAGGAGTGCCTTAACCACGAGGATGAAGGTTACAAGGGCCAAGCAGCCCCACCAGCTCTTCCTCCTCTGGCCATTTTGTGAATGGCCAAAACTATTCCTGTCAAATTCACAAGTAGTTTCAGGTCGACCAAAAATGCATCTTTCGTCAAGAACTAGTCATCCAAAACATTTCACCCGGCTGTAGTGAAGAGTCCCTTTCCAATTTTTTTCCACAGCCCAGCTACTTTATATCCCTAAACCCCGCACCTAACCATTGCTCCTGCAAAAGACGAAATATTTTTTATTTTACCTCCACAATAAACTGATCCACTGAGTTTCTCTCAAAGCACATTCTTTGCTCTCTCTTGTTCTGGCATAGGGATTTCTGTTGACTGCAGACCCCATTACTTCCATAGAGAACAATGAAAACATCCGCATCAGTGCCAGCTCCAAAAATGTCACTGGTGTAAACTGTGATCTCGTAAGGGACAACTAAGTTAAGCAGAGGAGAAAAAAAACAAACCCAAAATCAAACAAACTGTGAGCACAAGGGAAGGCTTCCAACTGGGAAAGTCTACAATTCATTTTAGAATTTAACAAACTCAAACCTAGATTAGAAATGTCAACATTTACAAAGAATCATTAGGAATTATACACACAGAAGTCATGCACAATTAATTGTTACATTACATTGCAACCCATAAGGCTGGATTCTGATCTCAGTTACACCAGCGTAAATCTGGAGAACTCCATTTAAATCAGTGAAGCCAAAGGAGTTACTCTGGATTCAGACTGATTTACTGAGGTTGGAAATCTGACCCATTGGATTTAATCGTAGGAGTCAAAGGACCCCTGAATATTTATACTGCAAAGTCATTGAAACATGGATCTCCCACAATACGTTGAGTCTTGAAAAGACTCTGAAGATTTTTGAATAACTAAGCAAACTGGCAAAATTGAACTAGCTAGAACTGGTATGAGAAATTCTGTACAGACCTCATTAAAACTCCCGGAATATTTTAAGAATTGACAGGATGAGGAAACATCAACCATAGAGGGGAAAAAATTGAACCTTTCTGTCTCTCATTTAAAGAACTGGTCTCCATTTCACTCTTTCATCTAGTGTTCTCTTGAAGCCAGATTCTCCAATGCCCCACACCTTGTCCAGTCACCTATACTAGTGCAATAAGGGCATAACATGCTACCAATTCAGAGTTGAAACTACACAAGGTGCAGGGAAACAGTGAACTGGGCTCTTTTATCCTTCCTTGTTCCTACTTTAGTCTCCCTAGAATTTATTGTTACCTTTAATTCCACAGTTCCTACAATTCTTTTGTATTCCTTTTCAGACTCTTACTGCTGTAAGAAATAGATTAGTACAGGAGATAGGGGACTGGCCTGAGTGCCAGGAGACCAGGATTATATTCCTGGCTTTGCCACTGACCTATTATATAACCTTGAGCAAGTCACTTCCCCTCTTTGTGCCTCAGTTTCCCAATGTGGAGAACATCTACTCTCTTTTGTTCAGCATTTTGAGTGTATGTACATAAGTGCCATATAAGAGCTCAATATTATCACATTTCAAATGATCAAAGGCCTCTTTACAGCTCTTAAACCCCAAACAGAGATAATCTCTTTGCTGACTCACTCTTCATGATGATACTGGTATCCATTAGAGTTGTGCAGAATTTGGCCCATATAGATACAGTGGGCTTCCATTTCTTCTATTCCCCTTCTCTGTCATTTTGGTTAACTTTCTGTTCTCTTTGGTTTACCTGTCCATGTCACTTCAACCATTCTCTTCCTTTCTCGATACATCTTTCTGAGCTCCTCATAATCCTGTGCTCTTCCACACTCTACCCATTTTAATATTCTTTGTTATTCACTATACCACAGTTCTAGGAGGTTGGACTCAGCATCCCAGATGGCACATTTCTGGCACCACTTCTATTATTGCTGGAGTAACTGTGATTATGCATATCAGAGCATAATCATTCATTAACTATCCAGGCTTTCTAAACACAGCTCTCAGGAGAACTGAGATGAAGTTGATTTTAGAGACAATCAGCCTGAAGGTACATAATGTTCTTTTTGCCAGAACCAATGAAACCTATTCACCTGTGCTGCAGATAAACTGAAAGAGTTTCCTGCAATATGTAAAAAGAAAGAAAGGATCCTGGAGACCAATATCGCCTGCTATGTGTTCTGAATTAAAAATGATCTTCCCTGCTCAAGTCTGCTGTGCTTGTTCTTTTTATTTGAATATTGACATCAGCTCAGAAATGAATCAGCAACACTACACTGAAACATGATCACTAGCAGCACTGCTCTCAGCTGTCAGAATCCCCTTATGTTAGTATGGCAGTTTTCAAGTTGTACCCCACAGGCACCGTTTTAATTGGCACAACATGTTTTCATCCTCCATGCTCAGGCATGAGCTATCACGAGACATGTCAGACCATTTTACTTACTGGTGGCAATCGGAAATCACCAGGTCAATGGTTGGGAAATTAGAAAATTGTGAAGAGTGCAATGTGTGTGTTTAAGCAGGGGCCTGAATAGCCTTGGTTCTAGCATCTTGCAAACTTTCTGCTCCGTAGCCCTGATGGCTGGTTCCAGACACTGCAAAAGGGCTGCTGACACAAATTAGCTTTGTGCATGAAGACGTGGCAATCCAGAACCTCTTACATCATGTAATACACATCATAAACTTCCTACTCAAGTTATGCATCAAAAATTCAACACCACCCGTGATACATCTCAGGAAAAACACAGGAGATGCAAAAGCAAAGTATGATGGGCGACAATCACTCCAGTGAAGAAGGCCAGCGCAAGGGCTATGCCCCGCTTAAGTCCCATAGGGCTGAAGTGTGACATTGTCAGTACCTAAGGCTGAAGTGTGATCTAAGCGGTGCAGAGGCCTTGCGATGGGGTGATTTTTTCTCCATGTGTCTGTATATTTATTATTCCAAACTCAGGGCCAGTTGTGTCTGACAGCAAACTGAGAGCACACGGAATGGTGGTGGGGAAGGGTACAAGGAGCATCCCTTCGTCCACCCTTAATGTTTTATATGGAAAGAAAATGAAAATGTGCTTGAGAGACAGGGGATGCCATTGGTCAGAGCAGCGGTGGTACAGACATGAGAGGGGGAGACACGGTCAGAGCATCAGCAGAGAAAGATGATTTTAGTTGCTGACTGTTGGATGGTTTGAAGAGGGGACGGTGAGGGTCAGGGTGGCTGGCAGGTGAAAAAGAATGATGGCATGAACCAGGGTTTGGGCAGTGGAAAGAAGGAAGAATCTATAAACCTATGGTAGCTCTATGATCCCCATTATTGTAGAATCCGAGTGCCTCACAGTCTTTAAGGTTAGTTACCCTGATAAATGCCCTGTGAAGAAGGGAAGTCCTATTATCCACATTTTAAAGAGGAAAAACTGGGGAACACAGACAGGCTAAGTGACTTGGCCAGGGTCACACAGGAAGTCTATGGCAGGTCAAGGAATGGAACCCCATTTCCAAGTCTCAGGCTAGCATTTTAATTACTGGACCAACTTTCCTCATAAAGGGAAGGGCTATATTCAAAAAATGCCACGGATGCAGAAGTGGCAAGATTTGGTGACAGCCTGTATGTGAAGCGAGGAGTCAGAGAGAGCCCCAAAGTTGTGCGTGTGAGTGATGAACAGCACCATGGAGTCCCACCCCCAGCAATAGGGAAAGAGGGCTTAGAGATGAGAAATTCTGGGTCTACCGTGAAGCAGCACTCTACATACATGGAACATATTCTTTTGTCTGCAGTTTTGCAGGGAAGAGATCTCTCTCAATGGCTCCATCATCCTCTGATTTATCCAGCCAGCGGCCGCATGGGAACTTCAGACATTGCCCAAGTGATGGGGCATCAATTTCCACCCATTCCAGAAACCAGCCTGCGGAGCCACCTGTAGCAGGACATTATACTCAGATACTTTTCACCATCAAAATGCTGTACAGACATGAACTAATCAATTCATCCCCCAATATCCCTGTGAAATAGGTAAATGTTATCATCCTGCATGACAGAAAAGTCATCTGAAGTAAAAAGGTTACTGGTAAGTGACTTGCCCAATGCCCAGAGAGAGTTAAAACCAGGGTCAGAACACAGGAGGAGCTCACTGGGCTGGCAATGCTGAACTGTCACCATTAGACCCTCACTCGCTTGCTCTTGGTTCTTTTACCAAAACGTGAGGCCAAATTTTTCAAAAGTGGCTAGGGGCTTTGGGTGCCTCAGTTTTTTAATGTACAGTGTAAGAATAAAGGGGCCTCATGATCAGAGGGAAGGTTTGAAGCACTTTCTAAAAATCAAGCCCTTTTAAAATGTCTTAAGTTAGGCATTCAAAAATGGAGGCACCTGGAACCACTAGTCACTTTCAAAAACCTGGGCTTTTTGTGTGAAATTAACACCTGGGTTTTGTTATCTACAGATCCTATTTTGAAATTATCATTTAAAGGATAGCAACCAGGTAGAAATCCCCTGAATATCTACCACAAGATGGTCAGAAAGCCAGAGAGAAGATTAGCATAACCCCTTTCATGCAGTCATAGTTTTGTACAGCAATTCCCTTGCAATGTTCACTTCTCTTAGGCAGCCTTTCCGTGGCTGGCACCTACTCCTCCTGCTTGCTAGGACTCTAAGATTATAGTTTACAAAAGGATGAAAAAGTGCTGTGTCTCAACACTGCTCACACCTTGTTTGCCACCCATTGCTGTACCACATCTGAATTAAATTGTAGGGTCTTTGGGGAAAGGGCCTGTATATTTGTCTGCAAAGCACCACGCACATGATGATAATAATGTCAAGCATGTTAATAAATAAGTCATGAGATTAATATTTCCAAATATAAAACCCATGTGGAACAAGGAAAACTATGTTATGCCAGGTCATCTTACCTTTATTGTCATGGCCAATCTTTATTTTTTTCAGATCTCCAATGTCCACAGATTCCACTGTAAACTCATCTATCTTCCCACGCTCAAATTTGTTCTTGTTAGTCTTGGAGGCCTTTAAATTGATTATCCCTGTTTGTTTTAGCACATACAGACATTGGTCAGTGCAGCGATATAATTCTCAGAGCAAAATGACTGACCAAGTATTATTATTTTATCAACTACAATTGGTTAACAACACAGTAAAGGCATCCTGACTGATTAATAACTTAGACTGGTAAATAATTAAATCTGACAGTGTTTTAATATCATGCTGCAAAGAGCCGCAGGAGACACATTAAAGAGCCACTGGTTATCTGAGTATCACTGGTTTAGCGTATAAAAATCAATAATCTGGGATTGTAAATGGCAACTGGAGATGTGGCTACAGTGTAATAAATGGCCTTTCACCTCTGGAGACTTAATTTCTCATCTGTCCTCTGTCACACCAAACCCTAGATTTTCAACTGTATAAAAAAAACCCAATTACACATCGCGTCTCTCTTGAGTCGAGAGGTCTCCCTTCAATGCCATGCCAACTATGCTGTTGAAGGCCCAGTTAGAAATGTGATTCGAGTTGTGTAAGGGAACTTGCCCCATGCTTCTCTTCACTGTCTGTCACTTTCACAAATACTAAGATTCACTACACATGCATCATGTCTGTCCCAACAGGGTTTGCTCAGCAATAGATCAACTATTTCTGCCACATCTCTGCAGCTGAAGAAGAGCTGGGTTTCTAGAGTGGACTGATTCCTTGATGAGACACAAATGAGTTGATGCAGACCCAGTGTACTGTATCCCTAGTCTTTGTTTTAAATCTATGCTGTCAACAATTCGGCTTCTATAATAATAAAAAAAGAAACCAAAAACGAGTGCCGTTAGCTCCATGGCTCATGTAAACTGGCCTCGCTCTGTTGAAGCCCATGGAACAACAGTCATTTGCAGGAGCTGAGGCTCTGTCCCCTATTAACTAAACTGCTAAATTACGCTGACTTTCATATGCACTCTGATAAGCAAAAGATGTACAGCAAGAATATGAAAACTGAGAACAGGTACCATGTGGAGGACAGTAAAAAAAACCAAAACTCTTCTTGTCCATTTCTGTCAATTAAATCAACAGCAAGAGTCCCATCTCTCTCACTCACCCAGCAGCTGTACTTGGGTCTTACCCGTGTCATCTTTATTTCCATAAAGAATGATGAAGACATTGGCATCTGTCCCAGAATTCTTCTTGTCCTTGGTTTTCACTCTCACGGTATAAGTCGTAGATTTAGCTGTCAAAAAGCATTTCTTAATTTGAGCGTGTGAACACTGAGCAGCTATTAATTCCAGTTCTTCTGCCGTTTCATTGCGTGTGCTATTTATTTATTTTGGATAGTCAGATTATATTCCTAAAGCTCTGACAGTAATTCCTGTCATTTGTACTGATATTTACTAGGGTGAAACAAGATTACTGGACTGCAGGATCATCGACCACTCTGTTCATTCAATAATACTTTCTCCATCTTTACTGAAGAAAGAGCTGTTCAGATTTCCCATTTGTTTCCTGTGAGTCGCACATGCTTCTCAGATTTATTTCCTGCTGCAACCTACAATACCTTTTCATGTATAGCACCAGATATTATGTATATACAGACAGCCCTTCACTATATCAGCCTTAGATAGTTTCCCATAATACCATCATCTGAAAAGTGTGGCAAACTCTTAAGAACTGTGGAAATTCCTAGAAGTTCCCTCCACAAGGCTACAAAATACTAAGCCAAGATTGTCAAAAATGGGTGCTTAAAGTTAGACTCCTAAATCCATATTTAGGGCCACTAAGGAGTGTCCTGATTTTCAAAAGTGCTGAGCAGTCAGAAGCTCCTGCTGAAGTTAATGGGAGGCTGCTGTGTGCTCAACAGTTTTGAAAATACGCCCACTTATTCAACCGCATAAATATGGATGGAGAAGCTTAGCGTGCTAAGGCTCTCAACTCCCACTGGAGTCAGTGGAAGTCCAGGATACTCAGTACCTTGCAGGATCAGGCCCCATGATCACTTCATTGTTCAGTGGTCAGCGTGGGCAATCAAGCACATTGGATACAAGGTAGTTTCAGGAGATAAACATAAGCAGAGATGGCGCTAAGCATAAACAGACTAAGCAATTGCTTAGCGCCCCAACCAGCTCAGGGGTCTCCTATTCGCTTTTTTAGTATCTGTTGTGGGGGGAGAGGAGGGGCAAAAATATTCCTGCTTCGGGCCCCCAATGGGTTAGCACCACCACTGATCATAAGACAGAAGGGTGCTGAATGAGACAAAGATAAATCTTCAAGTTTCTTCCCTGGATGGCAACAAGCCTCTGGTTTTAGTCACTGCCACCTGGTCAGCTTTATATTCCAACTCATACCCATTGGTAGACCACACTCAGGGCTGGCCGTAAACAAAATAGCACACCAGGTGAGGAATGTCTTTGACACGCCCCCTCCAGTTGTTAAACTTTTGAATACCTTACTTTTTATTGCATTTGTAGCCCATTTCATGACTTTGATGCATGATTTGCATGCATGATTTATCCCTGTCATATAAGACAATAAATTTGCATGCTAGGAGCTGTAAATCTGTTTTTATTCATGCCATATATAAGCAAACTTAAAAAATGTGTTTAGTCTAATCTTATAGAAACGTCTTAATTTTAAGAATAACTGAAATGTATTAACATCAAGAAATTGAACTAGGCATCAACATTCGGTGGATCAGTATTAAGTAGTGTCACAGTAAGTGATAGGCGTAGAATATTAACCCTAGTCCTTTAGTTCAAAGGTCACTTTCCTCGCCTTTGCCAGCCGGGCTCTCACTTCAGTTCGTTCTTATATCTCACTGACTGACTGGTGATGCCCAGCCCTTTATATACCCACGAGGGCATGGCTGACAACATTCGAGGAAAAGATAGGTTCCATGAGGTTCTACAAAGGTCCAGAACATTCTAGGAAGATAGTGAAACATGAATCCGCACACAGAAAACCTGAAATATTTTACTTCAAACATTCTTCTTCCCTTTTGTCGCTAAAAACAAAACCAGCACCCGGAGTCCCCAAACCTGGCACCCCAGGCAGCTGCCTGTGTCGCCTGCGCCTAAATCCAGCCCTGCCCACATTACTAATTGGCTATAATTTTAATGATGGCTGTACATTGCAATTCAGATGTATTGCACTCACTCCTTTGCAAGAGACTGGGACATACTGAAACAGATGAGGACCCTACAGAAGTTTGCCATCCAAGAAAAGACCACCATCTCTCTACCTTCTGCACATTGGGTCCAGTCTTGGAAGGTGATTACAGTGCATGGGAAAAGAGGGCCTCAATGCCTTACAACACATTGCGTATTTCACACTTTAGTCATACTTAATTATCTCAAGATCCAGGATGGGAATTTTTCATAGCCTAACAAATACTCTAACTGATAATGCTCTTAGAGCTATTAATAACTTGGCTTCCTTTTACTTATTGAAAGAAACACAAGACTGATGTAAACCTTTCTGTTCCAGGCCCAGAGACGCAAGAGACTGGTCATCATTGTCCGAATCTTTCTTTATAAATGCTTCATCCACTGGGACCAGTTCCCTGGCAATCTGACCGTCATCTTCCTCCACTGCCAACCACCGCTGGCATGGGAAATAATACCTGTAATAATAACAATGGCACACAGCACTTACACAGGACTTTTCATCTTCAGAACACTTCACAGACATGAACAACAGTAATTAGCAAAGATGAGAGACTAGTTAACAAGTTAGCGGATAAGCAAAAATGTGTGTCCTTCCTTGTCTTTTGTTCCCTTTTTGTGGGCTTAATCCAGGCCTGGCAATAGATGCCTGCTGATAGGTACTAAAGTGTCAAGCTGTCAGTCCCACCTGGCTCATTTAATTTCGAGGCTCAGAAGCTGATAAATAACCTAAGGGATAATCATAGTCCCACAGCCAAATTCACTTCAGACTTACAAACAACGGACCAAGTCTTGAGGTCCTCACTCAGGTTCCAAACCAGCAAAGCCCTTATGAACATGCTTAACTTTAAACGTGGGAGCAGCCCCACTCAAGCCAATGGAAATACTCACATGCTTGACGCTGAGCATGTGCTTAAGCATTCTGATGGATTGGGGGCACACGTGTTACTCGGTCAGCTTCCTCTCAAGTTAACGGGAGTTTGCCTGGGTCAGGGCCTTTGGATTTGGGCTGTTGGTTTATTTTCCCCCATATATGTAAAAAGCAAACCAAGTGCTGGGTCACAAGCTTCCAAGGTATGGGCTGTGGGAGGAGACCCAGAGGTCAAGGACTCTGCAATAGGAATTTTCTTCAAGTGGAGTGTGTTCCTCCTGGAAGAAATGGTAGATTCTGCTTCCAGATTTCACCAGCCCTTAAGTTCCACTTTGATCCCAGAGGATCTCAGGGGATTTGCCAGGGCCCAAAGCTATCAGTCCTGAGCCCCTGCTGCCTCATTACTGGCTCTAAGCCTCCTCTTTGTAGCTTTCTTGAGCTCCCTCTTAGTTTGACTCCATTAGAGCTGGGCTCCTAAGATTTTGTGCACTAGCAACTTCCCGCAGGAGCTCTCATGAAGGGGTGAGGTCATAGAAAAGGAAACACAGCCAGGAGCAATATTGTCTTTTCAGCAGAGTTCTGGATGGGTGATGGTAGTGGAGAAGATGTGCATCTTGCACACACATCTTTATACCCTCTTCCTACCCCTTGCACAGAGCCAAGAGTCCTCTGTGCATATGTCTAAGAGAACTATTCCCACACCCAACAGCATCATTATTTTAGCATTCTAAGAGGATCACCCAGTCTAGATTCATGATACATGTAACAAAAATCACTACGTTCTCTGTCTTTTTGTATTTCTAAGGCTCTGCATTTATCTAACTGGAAGTATGAATCCCATTCGTCCGAGCCCATGAATGGAGTGCAGCAATCTGCTCACCTGGTGTTGTCCTTAAGATCAACAATCTCCACTCTGTCCAGGAACCAGGCTGGGCTGCCACTGGAGTTGTCATGACGAATCCGCAGTTTCTTCAGTACTCCCAAATCAATGGCTTTGATGGTGAATATATCTTCCTGCAGAAGCAGGGGCAGAGTAATGTGTTTCACACCCAAGCCTATAGGGAGTCAGTATCCTGGGCAAGGTATTTTTTTCATTAAAAAAAGGGCAAACTCTTTTTCTCAGATACTAAAATCACGTTACCACCCTCTTTAATCTACCTCTCCTAACTCTCAATCTTTCCAGAGTCCTCATCCCTTGTTGGAATCCTCTTTGCAATGAATCATCTGAAACCAGACGCAAAGGCCATTTAAATCCATGGAAAGACTCCTGGGGACTTCAGTATGCTTTGGTTCATGCTACTGAAGAATTTCTCCCTTTGTCATTTGCAATATCCATGAAGTTTACCCATTAACAACAACAATTTGACAATACAGCCCTTGTCGTCATGCTATTTAGAAACCTTGGTGCAATTAACTTGTTGATAGACTTTGGGCTTCCTCTGCTACCAAAAGCATAAGGTGTTATGTCTGTTTCTTGGCATGCCTCCTACTAAAAAATGATGCTCAGATTATAATTCTATTAGATCTCAGTTACTAATTCATAGTAAACAGATTACATGACAAATTTAGCCTCTTTTTCTTGTTGCAAGTTGCCTGCAAGCAGTTTACCATTTTCTCAGCTTTTTTCATTATTCAAAATTATTCTCTGAATAATTCCTCCCAGTAACAGTTGTTCTGTTGATTGTTTACAAGCAATTCAACATACAAACTGCACTGTTTAATTATAACTGGACACACAGGTCACATGATATTGTTTTTGCTCCCTGACCAGAGGAGTGTAACTTTTAGAATCAATTTCCCAATGCAAATACTCATACATTCAAAATTCATTCTGACAAATATTATCCAATATTCATTTAAAATCTGCAGTTTCCAAACATTTCTGCCAGTAAACTCCATCACCAGAACATGTGCAGGAAGCCAAACACAAAAGAGGCACAAACCCAGGTGAAGCAAATCCAGCTTTTCATTCAAGTGAACGTTCACTGAAAAATATATGAGGTTGTTTCCCAGCTTTATTTGTTTAAGAGAGAAAACCAGATGTGCAAAGTTCTAATTCAAAGAAGAGCCAGAGGATTACTGAGAAGATGTAGCAATGAAGGACCAGCGGCTGGTGATCAAGGACAGAGGATCATACCTGCCTTTCACTTGCTTGAATGACTAATTAATACCTTACCTGGCCCTTCTCAAACTTGTTCAGGTGATTGGACCTTTTCAGTTGGCGCTCACCAGTGTCTCCTCCTCCTTCGCCATAGATGTTCAGGAAGACATTAGCATCAGTCCCTGCCCCCCACACATTCCCAGTGATTACATGGACCTCATAGGTGTTCTCTGGAAGTGAAGTTGCACAAAAGAGATGACATAGGAACATAGGAACTGTCATGCTGGATCAGACGAGTGATCCATTATAACAACATGCTGGCCTATAAGCACAGGCATCCATTAAACCCAGATTTGCTCCGAGTTGTGGTCCAGACAGGGTACATGATGGAGAGGGATCAGATAACTGTCATGGGATTGCCTGCCAGAAACTATATAGAGGAATGCTCCTAGGTCATTCTGGAAGAGGTAGGAATTGAGGTAAGGCCCTGGGGGAAGTCCCTCCAGGGGAGCTGGCAGTAGGCCAGGAAAGCCAGGAAGAACGGTGTGTCCTCTGCCCTCCTCGCTTGGCTGGGACCAAGTGTTCTGAGTTAATTCGCTCTTGTTTCCAATCCTTTTGTGATAATAAAGCCAGCTGTGAGGAAAGGGCCTTGAACTGAACTGTTACTTGGGCTTTATTTTAACCTTCCCTAGCCAGGGTATCTGCCCTCCAGCTTACATTCATCTAGTCTAATACTCAGTCTCCAATAGTTGTCAACACTAGATGGTTCTGAGGAAGTTTCAAGAAACTCCTAGTGGATTATTATGGAATAACCCAGCCATAAAGAAGTTTCTTCCAAACCCCCATGTTTGCTTCTGCAGTGAATCGTGAGGATTTAGATCTTATTTTTTATCTTGTCTACTGTAATGTCATACATTCTCCTTAGCCATAAAAAAGCTGAATCTGTTTTTTTTAAAAAACCTACTAAACCCTTAGCCTCAATGATCTATTCTGGCAGTGAGCTCCACAGGTTAATTACACGCTGAGTGAAAAAGATTTGTTTTTCTCATTGTCAAATGTGCTGTTTTTCCATTTCATGTGGGGTGGGGATGATGTAGCAGCCTGGCACAAGCACAGTCTTTGAGTTATCCTGAATGCACAAGGGGGAAGAGATGAGGGTGTATGTATGACTATGGCATTTCCAGACTTTTGAGTGCTTAATAGCATACTGGTCCCTTAATGTAATTTTTGTATTGATTACAAATGAGAAGCTTAGGGAGATATGCATTTACTGTTGAAGTTTACCCTCAAGTCCAGATCCATCCTCGGGTATCAGCTCCACAACCAGCTCCTTATCCCCTTCATCATTAGCCAGCCAGCGGTGAGCCACAAACGTACAGATTTCCATCACTTCTTCTGGCGTGGACTCCTCCTCCTCCTCCTCACTGGATTTCTTCTTCTTCTTCTTCTTTTTCTTCTTATCTGTCTCCTTAACCTTCATTACCATCCATTTCAGTGTGACGCTTTCCAGGAACCAGCCGTCCCCAGTGCCTTTCCCGTCATGGCCGATTCGCAGCTTGTAGATCTTGCCAACATCTGCAGCCTCTATCTGCCACCAAAGAAAAGCTTAAGGCCTGAGAGAACATGACATGCCTTCTCTTCAAAAATAACCAATGATAGTGCTTAAAACTCAACATAGACCATTACACCCAAAGCTATTGCCTCACTATTACCTTGGCTGAGAGATGCAAAGTTCAAGCCATTTCTTCCCCCACTTCCCAGTTTCAACTGGTTTGAGTATTCTTTTTCACCTTCTATCCCAAATTGTTGTGTAGTGCACTTCTACTGAATGTCATCAAAGCTCACTGAGTGACTTGGCCAAGATCATACAGAACATCTGTGGCAGAGACACTTGGACTCAGCTCTACCAGATCCCAGGCCTTCCTTTCTTTGATCTCACCAACATCGTCTCTGTGACTTTATTAAATTATTGTGCTGTGAACTGTATTCATCTCCATTACTCTGCAAGTTCCTTGGGGCGTGTACCGTATGCTGGTTTTGTTGTCGTTTTTTTAGGTGAGTAGTGAAATGCTGCATAATACATATGGTGCTCCTTAAATAAATAATAGCAATGCAGTATGGTAAACCAGTCAAGGTGGAAGGGTGGTCAAGTGGCGAGGACACTGAACTAGAACTCAAGAGATGTGGCTACAATTCCTACCTCTGCCACAGACTTCCTGTGTGACCGTGTGCAAGTAATTTAATCTATACTGTGCCTCAGTTCCCCATTTGTAAAAGAGAATATTTCCCTACCTCGCCAGGGTCCTGCGATGATAAAATCCATTAGAGATTGTACCAGCCTCAGATACTAGTGATGGAGGTTATGTAAGTAGAAGAATAGGGAGGAGTATATCTCTGTAGTCAGTAAAGCATGTACAAAGCATGGACACCTCAATGTTTTGGACCATTTGCCCAGATTATTTAGTAATGTCGTCCACTAGAACAGGATTTCTCAGCCCTTGGGTTGTGACCCAAAATTGGGTCTCCAGAATGTGTCAAAGGGTTGCAGGGCTCATTGGGCTCAGCTCCTCCTCCAGGCGTTGTGACCTGGTACACAGGGGCACAGCACTGCTCAGGTTTGGCCCAGTCACTCTTTTGTCATAATGATGTGGGGGGTCGGCCAGGACAAATTTGGTGACTGGCATCGCGATCCTATGTGCCAGGTCACACAAATCTGGCCTGGCTGGCCCACGGCCAGGGGGAGTGGGACAAATCTGAATGGAGCTGCAACTCCAGAGGTCACAACACCCGGTGTGGGAAGCTGAGCCCAGCGAGTCTCCCAGGACAGGATCCAGGAGGGAGTGGCTGGTGCCTGTTTGCATTGGACATGGCAGCTCACTCTGGGATATTGGGAGGGGGGGGGGCAGGGATTTTGGGGATTCTTGATGCTCCCCCTGACTTGCCCCTTCTTTCCAGAGGGGTGGAGAAGAGCACCCTCCTGCTTTGGATCACAGATAATATGTTGTCCAGTAAGTACTGATCCTCCAGTGTAAGCCCACCACCCCCACAGCAGGGTGACACCCTCTCTATCAAGCCACCCATTCTGGCTCCCCAGATATTCCCCCACTGCATTCCCAGCCCCTTCTCCCCAAACCACCCCATATTACCCCCATAACCCTAAATCCTCCCCAGCCTTCTAGCCCCATGGACCATGTTTGGGGCAATGAGCTTTGGGGGGTGCTTTGGCTTGCCACCCGTCCTCTGGACCCCTTTGCTTCCCTAGCCTTTCCTCAGCCCCACACTGCACCCTGACACCCCTCTGCTCCCCAATTCCTTCCCCAGCCCCATTTAAACTCCCATTTCCTTCCTTTCTACACTGCCAGGCCCCCAATCTCCCCATTTCACTTACAGGCTCCCAAATCCCCCACCTCTTACCCTCTGTCCCCCATGGGCTATCTGGGGGAGCTGTATTTTGGGGGGGGTGTCAGTTTGCCAACCCTCCCTCCAGTTGCCGGGCTGTTAATATCTGGAATTTTAGCTCCACGCCCCCCCACCCCTGGATGGATCTCTGTGGGGAGGTGGGAGAGCATCAGGCCTGGGGGTGTCTTGGAGATCTTTGGGTTACAACAGGTTGTCAAGGTTTATAAATGGGTCCTGAGCCCAAAACGTTTGAGAACCACTGCATTAGAAAGCATTTCTCAACATGGTGGCCCCATATCCAATGACACTTGTCATTTTGGTAGGTTTATGTGCTGATACGTAGTTTATATCCTATGAACCCTGTGAATATTTTCTTTTTCAAGCTTTAATTTGGCATTTTAGCATAGAAGGCTTCAGCCTAGAAGCATTTTTTTGATCATATTAAAACAACAAACAATTGCAAAAGAGATGTTTATCAGGAAACAGAAATCAATCCGTCTAGCCCAGCCCAGAGAAAAGTATCTCTCTTTTCCTAGCTTCACCTCAGACTTGCTATGTGCATCCAGCATTCCCTATCTGTAGCTGATGTCTGTCCCCTTAACATGTAGCTTACACAGTCTTATTCCTTTCCATATCTTCCTGTAAATACTAATATCGGAAAATCCTTAATCTCCTAATGCATCGAACTTCTACCTAGTGTACTTGGAAAATTGCAGAAAATGGGTAACACATTAAACTTAAGACTTGCAAATTTTGTAAGCAATTACTAGGAAATAATCATGGTTATGTAAATAGAGTGATCTATATGCAGATTTTTATAAATAATTATTTGTCTGGGAAGCTCATTTACTTTAGAAACAGATGAATGTACGGCTGGCATTTGAAACATTATAACAAATGATATATGCAGTGTTGTTGTAGCCGTGTTGGTCCTAGGATATTAGAGACACAAGGTGGGTGAGGTAATATCTTTTACTGGACCAACTTCTGTTGGTGAGAGAGACGCGCTTTCGAGCTTACACAGAGCTCTTCTTCAGATCTAGGAAATGAACTCAGAACGCCACAGCTGAATAGAAGGTGGAACAGATTGGTTAGCCTAAGCTGTTAACCCTTGAAATATGTTAACCTGAAAAAGAGCTGTGTAGCTTGAAAGCGTGTCTCTATCACTAGCAGAAGTTGGTCTTATAAAAGATATTAACTCCCCCACTTTGTCTCTGTAACAAACCACAAGCATTTTATAAAGTGCTGGTTATTCAAGGATCTCCAAATACTCAAAGGATAAGCATCGTTATCCCTATTTTGTAGATGAAGAAACGGAGGCACAGAGAGATTAACTGAGCTGTGCAAACACACAAAGCAAGGCAGGGACAGATCCTAGAAAGGAATGCACATCTCTGTCTTAAGGAGGCAGTGTTACCTTGTGGATACAGCACTGGACTCAGATTCAGGAGGCCTGGGTTCTAGTGCCAGTTCTGCCACTGGCTTAGTTGGGTGACCTAAGGAAATCACTTTAACTTCTCTGGGCCTACGTCTCCCTATCTGTACAATGGAGATAATGAGACTGACCTCTATAAAGTGCTCAGAGATGTACTGATGAAAAGCACTAGGCATAACGTGACAGTGGTAAAGAATCACTGAATAAGTCAGTTTCTCAACGCTTAACAGGGAAATTTATTAGAACAAGGAAACCATTTTATCCCTCACTCTGCTGCACAGTAGGACTTGTGCCTAGACCCTTCCCCACCTATCCCGCCTTTCTGCCTGGCTACCTTCAATAGGCTTAAAGAACCAGGTGCTGTGAGCCAGCCAGTCAACATTGGCCAGCAGTTCCTGCACTAACTCCTTGGTTGCCAGGCCCACATGGGATCTATAAACCCCATGACACTTCCCCAGGAACAATGTATTTAAAAAAAAAAAAGGGGGAGAAGAGACATGTGGAGTGGGAAGTATAGCTCAGTGGTTAGCGGCCCAGGTTCAATTCCCTGCTCCAGTAGACCTATTGTGCGGTCTTAGCAAATCACTTAGTCTCTTTGTACCTTAGTTCTCCATCTGCAAATGGGAATAATCGCACTGCCTTCCAAATCCTGGGGGGACGGTGGGGGAACAATACAGTAGAGAGCTTAAGGTGCTCAGATACTATGGTGTGTGTGTGTGTGGGGGGGGTACTGTTAGCACCTTCAGCAGATAAAGTACATGCCATACAGAAGAGCATATGATGCTCTCCTTAAAAACATCACGCTTCATGGGATGATGTGGCACTGCACCACCCCATAACACTATTGGCACAATCAGAATGCTCTTTCCTATGGAACAAAGAGTAGTGATTTCAGTAGCAAACCTTGGCAGGATGGAGCCAACAATGTGTATCTCTACCGCAAGTGCCTTGCGTGCTGAATGCACATTCTAAAGTCAGCCTGACAATATGTCATGTATGCTTGTTTGATTAAATACAAAAGCTTAATTAAAGTGTAAGAGATGATGTCACTAGATCAAGGCTGAAATACAGGTTTACAAATGCTTTGCAAAGCCCAAAATGAATATATATATTTTTACTTCTCTAGTGCTTGCATCCCAAACACTAGTGCATGGGACCCTGACAATGAGATTAGTTTGTTCTTCATGAAGTTTAAAAGCCAGTCGAGCAGGAACGTTGAAAAGTGAACGTGCTTTGCCATTTTGTTAAAAGTACATTATTTTGTTTCTCGTTTCTTTCCCTTCAGATAAACAGTAAGGGCTGCCTTCATCGTACCTTAAAAATATCCGTTGCTCCCCTCTCAAAGTTGTTTGACCTGCTTTTCAAGGTGATCACCTCACTTTTGCCAGTCTCACCATAAAGCTGCATGAAGACATTTGCATTGGTGCCAGCTGCCCGCACGTCCCCCGTAACTATAGACACCTCATAATTTACCACTATTCCAAAAGAAAAAATAAATATAATGGAGGAGTTAACACACCAAGTTCAATTCCGGGGTGGGTTTGCTAATGGTGAGGTGCATAGAAGTGTTTTGAAATGAAAATTAATTATTGTCGATAATACAAACAGGATATTTTTTTTACCAAGCATAAAAAAAATGCATGGCTCCGCAGCCAATGCCTATAGGCTAGGGTACCTCCCAGAATGACACATTGTGCTTTGGTGAAACCACCTGAAAAATGTGTCTAATTACATAGCTTTAAAATTTGCCACTCTCCAAACACCAGATAAGCATTATTATTTGCCTAATATTCTAATTTGACAAGTAGTCAGACTAAGAACAGAGATCAGTCTGAATGATCTAGTGGAGACAGTACAGATGTGTCTACATTGCAGCTGGGAGCATGCCTCCCTGGGTAAACAAACTCACATCAGCTTTATTCAAGCTAGCAGGCTAAAAATAGCAGCGTGGAAGTTGCAGTCTGGGCAGTGGCTTGGACCAACTGCCCAAACTCGGGATCAAGGGTTGGGCAGCCTCGGATTCGGGCTCCCGCTCCTCCATGTCCACATGGCTATTTTTAGCCCGCTGGTTCGAGTGGAGCCTCGTGCAAGTCTGCCTATCTGGGCTGGGAGACTTGTTCCCAGCTGCAGCATAGACAGACCCCAAAAGCCAGAGCACCCATAGACTTCTCGTATAGCTCTTGGCAAGTCATTCAGAAACCATGTGGCTGTTACCCTCTCCGGAAAATGGACCTCTATACATTCCCCTGAAGAGGAATACTTTGGTTGAGAATGCAGGAGGAGTCATTTACCAGATCCTGAGTTTCCTTTCACTCTAGAAAAATAGTCTTTTCTGGTCTGGCAGTGGATGATTAAAATATTCTTCATCACACCACTGAATTGTCAGGTCAAGTGAATTTCCCAACTGAAAGTTGGAGGGCTGCTAAAATAGGGCCTTAAAAATGGAACCTCTTTATAACATTTGTAATGGAGCAGTTAGAGCCTCTCCATAATGCAGCAGTGGGGAGGGAGCTAAATGGAGCAATGGGGAAAAGCTTGAGACACAATTTGAACTATTAATCTTGGTCCAAAATGAAAATGAATGTACTAATGTCAGTCAAAACCAGATGATGAAACCTCTCTCCTCAAGAGAGGCTACGGACTGGACATTCCGATGGTGTTGCAAGTCAAGACTGTAATGAACTGGAAGAGCTGTGGGAGAACGCATGGCAGCTGCAGGTCAGCAATGAGATGCTTTGATGTTGCAGCAAGGGAAGGCTGCTGAGTCTTGCCATAACTTAGGTTCCTCCTAGAATCTCAGAAGTCAGAGATGGAGGCGACCTATTGCATCATCTCAGCTCTAACCCGATCACTGCAGGAATACCCCCTACAGTGTTTTTTTTCTTGTGTTTTTTCATTTTTTTCAAATCTGGTCATAAATGACCACAGCAAGAGGGCTTTATCATTTATTATCACAAACAGTGCTGCTACCACTGCATATCATGCCGATCAATATTGTGTCATCCCCTTGTCTATATGTCTGTATCCATCTGTTGTCTTGTTTTATACATGGACTGTAAACTCACCAGGGCAGGGACTGTCTTTTCTGTGTTTGTACAACACCTAGCAGACTGGGGTCCTGCTTCAAGCCTGGGCCTCCTAGGGGCTATGATAATACAGATAATCATAGAATCGTAAGATTGGAAGAGACCTCACGGTGTCCAGTCCCCTGCACTAATGGCAGGACCAAGCATTATCTATTCGAGACCATCCCTGACAGGTGTTTGTCTAATCTGCTCTTAAAAATCTCCAGTGATGGAGATTCCACAACCTTCCTAGGAAATTTATTCCAGTGCTTAACTACCCTGACAGTTAGGAAGCTTTTCATAATCTCCAACCTAAACCGCCTTTGCTGCAGTTTAAGCCCATTGCTTCTTGTCCTATCCTCAGAAGTTAAGGAGAACAATTTTTCTCCCTCCCCTCTTGTAGCAACCTTTTCTGTAGCTGAATAATACAATAAATAATAATAATAATAAATACTTTCCTCCCTCACATTTCTCAATGGGCACAATCTCACTTGGGTAGAGCTCCACCTCCACCTTTCCATCAGCCTCATCTTTGTCAAGCCATCGGTTGCACGGGAACATGTACTGCTTTCCATGGACGGGAACTGTGATCTGTACACTGGCGAGGAACCAACCAGATCGGAGCCCTACATTATCATGTCCAATCAGAAGTCGGTTGATCTTGAAAAGCAAAAGCAAAAAGGAGCCGGGAGAACAAGGAAGGCATTTACTTAATAAAATAAAAATCTACTTTCCCCTTATGTTCTGTTCTTTCAATATTTGCATGCAAACCATTTCTATATGTATCAGCTTGTGAACTTACGATGTGCCCTTAAACATGCAAGCTAGACAGTTAGGCAGGCAGAGAGCCACACTGCACGTGGAAACATCCACTTATATGTGCAAACATAAAATCCCTAGTTGCAATTGTAGCAGCCTATTTGAAAATGTGGTTTGTAATGTCCTGTCCAAAGATCAGATTATCTTACAGTGCAGCTGCTCCCTTAGTACTGTGCTGACTATTACACAAATCCCTGGCATAAAATATTGACCCACTTGTGATTAATTCTTACCTTTCCAATATCCAGTGTCTCTAAAATAAACTCATCCACTCGTCCACGTTCAAAGTAATTGCCTAGGTCATTATCAGAAACTAACAGAGGCTCCTTGCTGGTGTTTGCCTTTTCACCATATAGTTTGATAAAAACTTTAGAATCTGAGCTGGCTCCAGACACATCGCCTGTCTTCACACTGATGTGATAGCTGACATCTAAAGAGATATTAGTGCACACAACACAGACACATGATGCACTGTCAGAGTTCAATCGGAATCACTGAAGCTTGCTACAAACTAGAACAGAGCACAAGCATGAATGAGAGAGACTTGGAAACATTTGCATCAGAGGCTTGCCAGAGGAGCAAAGTGGAAGGAGCTCGTAAACCTGTGAGATGTGTTCACCAGCTGTACAAGTGGCGAAAAACATAACAGATATATAAATAGATTGAGACTGTCTGATGACAGACACACACAGCTAGATTATTACCAACCATGAAAAAGTAAGCTTTGTTAGAAACTGAAGTGGCTTTACCTACTTTTATACCTACAATTTGATTTTAGCAGAAAAAATAATCACTAAGAGCTATGTTCTTGTTCTCATTTAGCAATGTTATAGGAAATTACAGTGTTGGTGCCTTAAAATCTTAATAAGGGAGCGTTGTTGGGTTGTTGTCTTTGTCCTTTCTTTTTTTGGTTGGCTGGAATTCAGTGTTATTCAATGGAATTCACCCTGCACAGGAGGCAAATGTTTAAGGATCCATGTCTGCAGTCACACAAAACAAGCCATTCTAAAAGAAATTGTAGAAATTCTTTCCATTACATAAAAATGTTGCAATCATCCTCTTGTATGTGAATTAATCCTACTCAAACTAGGATTTAAAAATCAGAGTATTTCCCCCATATGACCCAGAGCACATTTTTTAGAAGTTATTGGCAAAAATATTGTAGTTTTTCTGTTGATTTAAAAATAAATAGCTCAACCCAAAGACTTCTTCACCCCAGACCAAACTCACTTTTCAGGATCGGCGACTCCCCAGCTGATACCAACTCTCGAACAATCTGACCATCATCCTCATTTTTGTCAAGCCATCTGGTTTGCAAATAAAAGTAAGTTATCTCCTAAATTTGATCACATTCATGGGTTTTAAGGTCCAGACAGGTACAGTATGTAAAAAAAGTAACGCAGTGTAGTTAAAGTGACATTTCTAGGTGGCTACCCATCTGAAAAGGAGATGAGATCTAGTTCTCACGAGCATGATCTAATCCTGCAGCAGTCACACATTAGTCTAAATTCTCCAAGAGATAAGATTTTCAAAAGGACCATCTTCCAACTGTAATGCGGGTAGAGGTTCATCTATCTGTGACTTGCATCTGCATTTAAATTGAAGGTGCAAATTCGGCAGATACAAATCACTCCTGTAAACAAGGAGGCTGGGCCTTTTGAAAACTTTGCCCATTATCCGGAAATTCTTATTGTCTTTTATTCTAACAATAATATCAGATCAAGGCTATTGACGTCTCCCTCTTTTCTTATGACTGCTGCTTCCTTTAGCTTTTCATTCTACGCTTTAATGAGTAACCAGGAAACACTTCTCCTTTACCAGACAAGAGGTGAATTATATTATTGGACCTTGCCTCTCCATTCCAGAGCTGGATGTGCTGTGTAGGAAGCATGCTTCACCCTGGAGTGCTAACACAGGAGGGAGGGAGGAATTTCCTTGTACCCCAGTATTCATGTAACAGCAAACCATTGGGCTAATTAAGGAGAAATATTGAGGGGCTCAAATAGAACAGTGGCCTCAATCTTTGTAGAGGTGCATGGGAGAAAAAAATTGAGGAAAAGCTGTTGTCGATCCTTACAACTTAAAAGAAAGAGCTGTTTCCCTGGACCCCAGGGAGGAAGAAATTAGAGCCAAAAGGAAAAAATATATCATAATCATTTCAATACAGGTGTGGTATTGATAGAGATTTGCACTTCCCTGCTCAGAAGACTTTAGCACAAATCATTTCAAAGTGTCAGATGTTACTAAAAGTACCATCCTAGATTTGTTTGTTCCACACAGATCTAATCTGGCCATTTCAACCTTCTAACATCAGGTAATCAGAGCTGAAACATTTCACACAAGAGCTATAATAATGTTGTTCTCAATTACCCAGTTCATTGTTTTGTTCTGCTTCATCCTGCAGCTAAAAGTACTGTTTTGAACCAGTTGGGGTGAACAAAGAACAAGTAAGCAGGTTTGGACACTTCACTGAGATTATTTAAAACCCTGTTAGAGAAAGGAGTTTGATAATGATTTCCAAACCAAAAAAGGGGGGACGCCCCAAAGAAATAAATGGGATTGTATAAAGCACTTTTCAAAGGGAAGAGAGTGCTGTTGAGAGGTGCCAGATTGACAGCCCTGGAGGATGAAGTCCTCTTTATCCACTGAACACGTGCAGCACAGAAGCAGTGCAAGCTTCCCCATGCTGTCCTCCATCAACGTGCTCCATCCTTACCCATCACACGAAGGGAGAAGGGAGTTCAGTTTCCATGTCCTATTCAATCTTTGGCCATGCTGCTGAGACTGCCAACAGGGAAGCCAATTAGAGCTGATTGTGGCAGTGGTTTTGGTGTGTGGACAAACATCCACTAACAATTGGAATGAGATCATCTTCTCATTTCTCATAGGCCAGACAGCCAAACTGTGACACCTCCAAAGTCACTACGCATCGGGTTTCAATGGTGACCGAGAGGTGAAGGTCTCCAGAGCCTCTGAGCCACCAACTCCCTTTCTCGCCAGTTTTGCAAATTGTTTTTGTTTGTTTGTTTGTTTTTTGTTAAATTTGTCAGGTTCTAATTTCCTCTCTCTGAAAAAAAAGAGTTAGACTCTCCTCCCTCTGCCCACGCCTGCGCACAGAAACAATATCAGCACAGGTGCTGTGTGGAAGAAACAGCAGAATGCAGGAACACCAAAACCGAAGCAGAACTCAGGGTTGGCAACAGCACCAGGAATATGCTTCAGCCCGGAATTCTTAAGGGGGAACATGAAGTAGTACCAGGATTTTGCAATAACACTGAGCGCACGGCAGCATGCAGAAGAGAGACACGTGGAATGCCATCCCTCTCACCCCAGTCTCCCCACTAAACTTGTGTTGGTTGTCGGGTATGTAATCTACCCAGTATTCTTCCCTTTCGCTCTGTAAAACACGTGGCCAAGTGCAGGCACTTTGAAGAGATTTAGAGGTAATTATATCAGCATGAAGAAACATCAATTTAACAGTGTGGTAGGTCATCAGGTGTGATATTCACCCTCAGTGGTGAGTGAGAGGGACTCTAGGAATATAGAAGAACAGCTCTCTGTGCTGGAGAATGAGAGATTGATGTAAAGCATTGGTGCCAAGTGTGGAGTGTACAGAGGACACATGAAGAACGTATCAAGACATGTGTCTTAAGGAAGGAAGTCTTTGTATTAGTCATTGGTCTGGGGTTTTTTTACCTTTTGTAACTGATCCTTAGTACCTGTGTATCGTGCAGTCCTTGATGTTGGTTCTGAGGTCCCATCCTTGGACAGGTATCCAACGACTAGGGGATTAAGTCACCACAAGAGTCAAGACGCCTCTGCATGCATAAAACTTAAATGGGGGTCCCCAGAAAATGGAACTTAATTTCTGCCCACCCCAATGCCAGCTGCTGCTTGTGCTAATCTAGCTTCAGTCATCTTGGAAGCTGCTTCTTCTGTTGCTGGTGTATATGTTGTTGTTTTTGTATCCTTCACTGCTGCTGGTGCAATCACCCAATACGGAGTGAGTCCAAGGACAGCTCCTCAGCCCAGGTGAGAGAATGAAAATGTCTTCCCTAAGAAACAGAGCTTTGGGTGCAGAAGGGCAAATATTACCTGCTTCCTTGGCAGAGAAGGGAGAACCAAAAGGAAACTCATGAAGGAAGAATTTTCTCTGGAAAAGAGCTTTGCTTTTTACCAGGGGTTACTGACAAAGAGGCAAAGAGGAGTTTAAATAAGGTGTGGAAAGCTTGCTGCAGGCTGGTGAAAAGATGGGGATTGATCACCAATAGACATGGCTTAAGGCGCTACCACTGCCCGATCTTATGTTAGCCAAGAGAATAGCAGACTGTGGCCAGACACCATCCCCTCAGGCAGAGCAAGATGAAGACGTGTAAATAATGATACATGAGTGATTTTGATTAGCACCACATTCTTGTTTCTCCTTTTCTTCAGAATGTGCTGCTAACATTGTTTCACTAAATCACAATGGAAATGTCATAAAGCACTTGTATCTACATATTTGTTCCTTGCAAATCAAGTTCTGGGCTGCCATGCTCAGCAGCTGGCTTTGCAAAAATTCAGAGGGACAAAAGAACTCTATTATAATGAACAAGGTTTAGAATGATGTCAGCTATGCTCTCTCTATATATACACAAGGCATGAATGGATCAAACCATTCTAAACACATCAGACCATTTAAAATAGAATTCATTCAACTTAACAGCCAAAGTACTTGTTGTACAAAGTGCTTTAGAAGCACTTCGTCTGCAATGTAAAATCATCAATAATCCCTAGGTAGTTTATATATATCTGTCTAGATATGTCTACTGTACACATACCTCACACTGCTACCACTCCAAGCTGCATACACAGTATCAGACACTAGGGACTAAAATGATGTTCTGTAATCCAGTGTTACACAAATATTTACAAACCACACAGTGACGTGAAAACCACAACAAGTTCAAAGATTCGGGTCAGGTTTGGACGCTTATCCAAAGCTCATCACAAATACTCAGATTTCTTGGGTCTGAAAAGCTAAACTAGACATAGCTGGTATAAAATGTTTTCAATGGTAGTATAATGATTTACACCAGCTGAGGATCTGGCCTAACATGAGATTGGCTGTCTTTGATTTCTAGTTCATTTCTGCCTGGGATATTATGAAAGCAGCCTCTCTTACCGGATGTAATATTCTGTTCCTGGCCTTGCACGGAGCCGCTAGGTGAAAGTGAAAAATAAAAAACTTAAGCTTTGATCCTCAAAGTAGGCTTGGGTGGGAAAGGTGGTTCTTATTTTATTCAATCCTTTCACCTATCCCTTCTCTTCTTAGCATTATTTGTTTATAGCACCCAAGCAGTAAGGTCCTTATAATGTACAGATGGCTTCAGTCATTGCACTGAATGGTTCAGTGATTCACTTTGAAAAAATCTGAATTATTCTAATGTCAGAAAGTCATAAAGGCTTTCAAGACATCTGAATGATGAGCTAGTGTTCTGTAAAGAACACTCAGATATTAGAGAGACAAGATGGGTGAGGTATTATCTTCTGTTGGTCAGAGAGACCAGCTTTCAAGCTTACACAGAGCTTATTTCTTGGAAATGTAATCCAAAGGAACATTTTAAACACACTGACTCTGAGAATAACTACAAGCCATTACGTTCGCTTTACAGCAACTATTTTAGTAGTTTAAAGCACAGGAGTGGGAGACATTACTCCAGGATTCTATTCCTGGCTTTGCCACAGACTCTCTGTTAATTCATTTAGCTTCTCTGTACCTCAGTTTGCTAATACTCGTTGTAGGGCAGCTGTGATTTAATTAGTGGATGTTCCTACAGTGCTACATAAATGCTTATTGTTGAAAGTTTTTAAATTAAAAAAAAAAATCTCTTAGCCCCGTGTATACACATATAAATGAGAGGAACAAAACAGACTTTAGCGAGTTACATGGAAGGGAAATCTCTGCTGGTATCCTTGTGGCACCAGACATCATGAGAGCTGTGTAACCAGCACCTCACAATGGAATTATTTCCCATATCTCAGTGCATCCAGCTCTGTGGGGATAAGAATTGTCTGGCATTTTCTGCCCCAGTATGATCTGTTCCTGTTGGGAGAAGGTATTTCGTCCTCTGGTTGTGGCAGATCATTGCAGAAGCTTGGACCAGCCCTAGAAAACAGGACACAGCAGAAAGAAAACTATTTCCCCTGGACTTTTTCAGTGTGCTATATGTAACAACAGAAGGGGATCAGGCTGCAGAAGGGAAGGGTGATGGGCACAACAGCATATCCACCAGCTAGCAACAGATTGACTGAGACATGTTTCCCGCAGCCTTTCTGATATGTCATCTCTAACCGCTCACTACCACTTGCTTGCTTTGGCTTACTACGGAAGGGCAGCTCCTCCTAGCCACATTTCTATAAATATATATATATCCTGGAGGAGCAGGCCCCTCTGAATGATATCTAGAGCAGCAAGGGAACTGGAGCTGTCCCTGGCCAACAGGAGTGGAAGCCTCCAAACACTGTGGGTCATGGACAAGTTTATTCATTCCTATGGAGGATGCAGTGGATGAGCACCTTTGCCTTCAGACATCTCCAGCCTCCAAAACGAGAACTTGTAGACTGTCATTCTGCTCCACTTTCTCATGAGCCGGCAGAAGACACAGGCACCAGAGGCAGTGGCAGGAACTGTGCTCTACACATCCCACTCTGTCGGTCATGTGAGTGGCACGAGGAGAGAAAAACAAGCCACGGTGAGTGACAATGGTCTCACTTGGACAACAGACCATGGAAAACACACAGGTAGCAGAATCCAACGATTCATGGCGTGAAGGCTGAATGTGAAAGCTGGATATTCTAGAGGGTCAAGTCTTAATTTCCCATCTGTTGTTTTTAATGGTCAGTGATATCTTTTCTTCCACAACTGGATGGTGTGCCAAGTGCTTTAGTGTAACCATAGCAGGACAGGATCTTCACCCC
Organism: Emydura macquarii macquarii; assembly: GCF_026122565.2. Lineage (NCBI taxonomy): Eukaryota > Metazoa > Chordata > Testudines > Chelidae > Emydura > Emydura macquarii. The sequence continues at coordinate 2,465,309 of NW_027131182.1, forward strand.
AAGTTTATTATTGTTAAAAGCTTTTAAAGGTGGATGAAGGCCATTCATTAAGTGGCTTCAGTCATGAGGTTATTCCGAAGTAGCCATTAATGAGAGCTGGATGTATAACTTGGCTAGACTTGTGGGGATCTCTGATGATGCTCAGCATAACAGTTCTCAATGTGGATCCTTCATGTCCAAGTCAAAGCCTGTGTGGTTGCCTGTCTGGTTGTCAGTTAGCTAACTAAATGGGTTTTAAAAGGTGGCAAAATCATAACATGATGGGTTAAAAGGGGGGTTATAATTTGGAAACTTGCCCACTTTCCATAATGCATCTAATGTCAAATTCTACATCACAGGCAAGTTTGCTCTGCTCTCTGTTTAGTAATTCAGTGGGTCTAATTCTGAGGTCACATTGTTTTACACTGACTTCAGTGGAATAACTGCTGATTTATATTCACATGAGATCAGAATCAGACTCAGTTGCTTTTTGTTGGTAATTTGAGAATAAGCATATTATTCTATAAAATTCTACCAGTCCTGCAGGAAGAGAGCACTTTATTTTTTTAAAAACAGGTATTCATTGTTATTCAATGGAATTCACTCTGCAAAGCATGAAGTCCTCTGCAAAGAAAGGTTGGATTTGAAAGACCCAGGACTCTGTGTTAAGGCTATGTCTTTTGTGTTTTCACCAAGCTATTGACAATTTGCACTCTGCCTGTTGAGGCATATACTGGTTAGCACTTGTATGTATGATGTGAAAATGAGTGCTAGGTATAGCTTCCCCAGGAGAAGCTTCAGCACCTTCTTTTCGGCCACTTGTTGTCTGAGGAAAGAGAAGAATACATTTGTAACTCGCCTGGGTGGCAGAGTCACGGCCCTTTTCTCTGCGATTCCCACCCTCCTCTGTGCAACGTGCACGTCCTTCAGGTGGTGAATTTTCATGACAGCAACTTCTCAGTTTTGCATACTACCAACAAGAGACTCGCGTGCTATGGGTCTCGGGATCATGGGCCAGGCATGTGAGGGCAGAACAAGGCCCCACATCTGCCGCAAAACTAGGAGGCTGCAGTAACAATGAGTAACTGCAGCAGGAGGTAGCATTAACGTTGGATTCATCACTGGAGGGTTGCATTTTGTCTCTGGGAAATCCTCAGCACCACTGGGTTAATCACTGTAAAGTTTATTCTTCTGATTGCTGCCTATTTAGTAGGAGAGGGTAATATTATACTTAATCTCCCAATCCACACATTTTGCTTTCAGGCCAAGAAAAAGATTATCTGGCAGAATTTAGATGAACTCAGAAAACTCCAGCCCTGGAACAGTAATTAGGCTCTTGAAAGTGTGACAAATCAATCAACAAATGCATAATTTGAGAGCATCATTTCCAGTACCTGTAACATGGGAATTCCACAGCCTGACTTTCTGGCCGCCCTTCTTCCCTCACTAGCACTTTGTCAAGGTACCAGCCACTGCTTCCTCCTTTGCCATCATGCCCTATCCTCACCCTCCTCACCTGCTTCAGGTTCACAGCTTCAATGTAGAACTCATCAGCCTTTGGCAGAGAGAAAAAGAAACAAGATTAGGCAATATTTCTCCTGAGAACAAAATGAAACACAAGCATTTATTACTGCAATCAAACCAATCCCAGAGCTGCAGGAGGTAGAAGATCCTCTAGAAGCAGGTGAATGGATTAAGTTTAAGTTAATATACCAAATAATGAGTTTGAACATCTGTGCTAGACTCATAGGGGGGAATTTATTAAGCAATGGCAGCCAGATCTTCTGGGTGCTTTAAATGTCCCACCCATAGACTCATACCTCACCCTAGTAGGGAGGAAGGATGGCCCAGTCGCAAGGGTGTTGGCCTGGGACATGGGAAACCGAGTCTCAGTTTTCTGCTCTGCCTCAGACCTCCTGGGTGAGCTTAGGTAAATCACTTAGTCCCTCTGTGCCTCAGTTCTCCAACTTGAAACTGGGATGGCACTTCCTTACCCCAGAGGGGCAGTGTGAAGAGAAATAGACTTAAAGATTGTGAGGTGTTCAGATACTCCAGTAATAGGGACCTTATAAGTACCTTAGATAGACATATACACTGAGAGGACCACTGTGGTTTACCATGCTCCTGATGCAATTACAGGTGTCCCTTGCGTTACAGCCTTGTTAGGCAGGAGAAAATTGGAGGGAACATAGTGCTGTGCTGCATTTGTCTCCTCTGTTTACCGAAAGCACAAAGATGCTCCTGGTGGTGGTATGTCTTCATTAATGCTCAGAGAGAGGGTTGGGAGGGTGAAAAATGTTCCCAACCAAGAACGATCATTACAAAAATATCAGCCACTACTTTAAAAAATGTTTTAAAGACTTCAACAAAACTGTCCTTTAAAGAAAGGCAACAAAGACATACTACTCAACTTGTAGATGTTATAAATAATGGGTGTGCTTGTGTGAGCAAAAATTACTCATGTAATAAAGGGTTGCAGGATTAGACCCATAAATATCTATTCACTGATCAGAACCTAGCAGGTTCAACCCGGCTTAATGAAGTTGGCTATACTGGGCCTGATTCTGAGCTTACTTACCACACACTGGTATAATGTAATGTGCAACTCCATTAAGTCAATGAAGTTACACCAGTGCATCCCTAGCGTAGATGAACTAAATTGATTTAACCCTTGCTATCAGTTTAGCTTGCATCACTAAACTACCCACTTGAGCTAAACTAATATAAGCAAGGGTTAAACTGGTTTAATTGCATCTAGATTAGAGGTTTGCACTGGTTTAACTACATTTATTTTAATTGATTGATTAGTAAAATTGATTTAAAGTAGTGGATTTTTTTGAATGGACAAGTTCTGTTTGGTCAGAGTTAAGCCCTGCATATCTTTCTGTTTCACTCACCAGCTTTCAGTTCACCCTGCCAAAAGAACAATTATTCATTAATGGATCCCAGATTGGTTTATATAGTCTGGCTGCTATTAATCAACTACAGTACGAGCAGGATTTCTAAAGTTTATTTTTGCTATTACCTACTGATTATTTCATGCAAATTGCCAAATAACTCATTTTCAGAAGTCAGAAACTAGTGATTATCTGTGTTTAAAATATGTTTCTGTCTGAAATGAACCAAGATGATGAGGATGATGCTTATTTTGGAACATCAGAGAAACACCTTTCCAAACTAATATTAAAAAGAGACTTCCTTTGCTATCATTTGGTAAGAGGTAACTTTTCCTCCAGTTCAAAAAAAATTGTTACACTGTAGTGCACATATGCATGAGTAAATGTGCAATTGCATATGCAGTTTTCAAGCACAGCTACCCATCCTGTCATGCAAATGCCAACTGTGTGCACAAATACAGGTTTTGTTGACACAATAAGGGCTCAGTCCTGCATTCCGGGAACCCCCAAACTCCTTGTGACTTCTAAGAACTTCAGTGGGAGTTTGGAAGCTCTGGAAATGTAAAATCAGGTCCCATCTGTGAATGTATATTTCGCAGTCACAATTTAAATGGCCAATTTTGAAAAATCTCACCTTTCTTATCCGCATTTTCTTGCATCTTACAATTTTTAATTAAAAATGACTTTGAAAAAAATCCACATACAAATGGGGAATTTTAGTGATTCTGCGATCAGACTATCAAATTCCTCCCTTGGAGATGCATGCCTGGGTTTTAGCACCTTAAACTGAAAACCATAAATCCCAAGTGTCAGGCACAACTGAATGCATATTAAGTAGGTTGACCACAGGGGTCAGATCAGTGCATTATTTGGTTATTAATGCTGCAATGGCCTCAGCTACAGTTAAGCCTTTCTATTAGTCCACGCTTTCCACAGAATCAGTGCACAGTCTCCATCCCGGTCCATTTCCCCCTTCTCCAGGGAGGACAGGCCAACACACAACATTTTGACATGAAAATAATTGTATGAATAACACGTGAAAATTGGGTGCACCAGAAGGAGGGGGGCGGAAATGAGAATGAAACACAGAGGGAACATTTTATTGAAGAAATAAGGTTCAAATTTTAACAGGAAAGGTAATTAACTATTGGAACAACTTACCGAGGGTTGTGGTGGATTCTCCATTATTGGCAATTTTTAAATCAAGATGGGATATTTGTCTAAAAGATCTGCTCTAGCTCAAACAGCAATTAATTCAGGGAAGTCCTATGGCCTGTGCTATTCAGGAGGTCAGACGAGATGATCACTATGGTTCCTTCTGGCTTTAGAATGAATTTCTGATTTTCACCTGCAACGTTCTGCTCTTCTCCCCCCTGCCCAAATACCCTGCTCTTCCCGGTATCAGATCATGGGGGAAGTCTGTCTTTCTTTGAGGACTGATGAGGACTGAGGACTCCTGGAAGACTGATGAGTTTCTTAGAGTTCTTCCTCCCCAGGAAGCCATCACAACAGTCAAAGTTCAGCCTAGGGACCAAAACAAGAGTCCCTTCTCTACAGGATGCTGTAAATATGCTCACCGCAGCCTTCCATGCGGCGGGTTTTTGTCCAACTAGCTGGAAGAAAAGGGGCATTTAAGCTCCTTTAAGGACTCTCTTATAATGGGTGAGGAGGCTGGGGAAAGTTTACAGGGATGGACAAGAAAGGCAGGAAGCAGTTGGGGCCAGGTAAGGAGAAAGTAACTGCTCTGCCCCTCCTGCTGACCAGAAGAATGGGGGTCAGTGGTATTTTTACCCCACGTAGTTCCAGAGAGGCTCTCTTTTGCTGGCATTGAACTGGCAGCGCTCACCTGCTCGTGAACATGACAAAAGGATTGGGTCCTCTCCTTACCTGTTGTGGGCATTACACTAGTTGCCTTTTTCCTTGGGGGGGCTGGAAAAGAAGGTTTTTCTCACCACCAGATTGGCCAAGGCAAGTTGGGTTTTTTCACCTTCCCCCAGAAGATCTGAGACCATGTGGGCTGGAGCAGGGGGTTAGGGTATAATGTTGCAACTTAACATGTAAAACTTGTGGTGGATGTCCAGTGCAGATACTCAGTACGGAAGGGACATGGTATCAGAAAAAATGGACTGGAAAAGGATTTGAAGGAAAATGTCCCTTAAAGAGCTGCGTGACGGGGGGGTGGGGTTTCTACGTCTCATACAGGGGAGCTGGACCCCCCTACTTTTATAACCCCCTTACCCTTCTTATGAGAGGAGGGCAGCAGGGTCCCAGCAGCAGGATAGCTGGGACCTAGTTGGGGATCATGTGGAAATGTTTAAGGAAAGGATGACGACCTGCACTGTACAATTTGTTATCAGGTACGCTCAGCTATTTTAAGTGAATAAAAATACAGCCTAATGAAATCACATCCATTGCTTCCAGTCTTTCTTCTGGTGTGACTGGACAATACACATCCATCCATCGTCAAGCAAAGGACACTCTTCCCTCTCCCCATCCTCCTCACCTAACCCTGTCTCCACTCAAAACCAATCAGGTCACCTCTGCTATGCATGTGATTTTCACGAACCCCCATTGTCTCCAGGAGGTTGCAGCTGATCCTATCCCTCAATGCACCATGTAGTTCCTGTGATATCAAGATAGCATCCACAATGTTTTAAACAGTCCTACGAACCCCATTCCCAAAGGACCCAGCATTATCTCAGCTAGCTGCCAATCAACACACATTTTAATCAGCATGTTCAGACAGGTTTAAGGGGCCATGGTGCCAACTTACACTGCCTTTCTCAAATTTATTCATGGTGTTTATGCTGTTGAAGAGGATACGTTCCCCAGTATCTCCCTGGTTGCCAATGAGGTTGACGAAGACGTTGGCGTCTGTCCCGCTTCCGCTTACCGTCCCAGTGCAAACAGTCACCCGGTATTTTATCACTGCGAGGGCACAAATTCAGCAATGTTCAGCAATGCAATTGATTGTAATTGAAATTGACTTCATTTTCCACAATCCATTCCCAAGCATTCCAATTCGCAGCTGAAGCTTTCAGTCGGCAATTTTGCTGCTGTATTTGACTTTTACTTTACTAATGCTGCAAGTCAGGTCAGAAAAAAGGGAAACCCCGCAAAAGTGTAAATAACAGTCCAGGTTCCACTTTCTTGTATATTACCAAATCATTCAAAAGGGAAAGTTGGTTGCGAACTTTAGAAAGAACTTGAAGGCTAAAAGACGTCAAAACCACCAATAAACAGGCTTATACATTTTAGAAAGATAGGTTCCAGCCGTAGGTTTCCTTTCTAATTTTTCCCATTCTTTGCAAGCCAGCCAACCAGTTCCAAGAGTGACCTGGAAACACTCAAGAAGCCAGGCGTGAACTAGTTACTGCCAGTTACTGAAACAAGAGATTTTCAGACGTACACAAAGAGAGGCGCAAACTCACTCACTCACCTGTACACAGCACACTTGCTACTGAGCTACACCGAACTCGGCACTTTGCAAGAGTTTGCAAAGTAATCGGTTCTTACAGCAGCCCCGTGAGGCAGGTAAATATTATCATCCCCATTTGAGAGATAAATCAAGGGGCAAAGAAGCCCATCTTGTGTAGCTGTACAGGAGGATAAGGGACCTAAGCATCCACTTACTTCCCTGTCCTGGATACCCATCACAGGTAGAAGCACAGAAGTAGATAAAGCCTCTGCAGAGCTGCATTGCCCCCTGCTGTGCACATGGCAGGAGGGGGTGGGGAGTAGACAGAGCCTTGACCCTGGCCCCCAGTGTGCATGCTAGCATAGCTCCACTGGCATGCTGAGGGAGGTGCAGACCTGGTGCAGATCACGTGCCCCACCACAGCCAGAGGGAGATGGAGAGGCACATTAGGACTCTCAAAGTCACAATCTGCTTCCTGCGCTGCTCCTGGGGCAGCACGCTTGCTTGGGGCTCAGGCCAAAGCCATGATTTAGCCTGGTTACAGTCCACGGATGAGTTATCCTTTTGACCACTCTTCCCCATGGGCACCTCCTTCAAGTGCCGGACCTACACCTGCACTTCTCTCAGTGCAGAGTGCCGTGCTGCATCTCACTTTTAGACTGGATCACCAGGATCTACCACCCCATTGACCAACTGCATTACTTCAGCAGGTCCAACTGGCTCTGGCCCCTGTTCCAGCCTCCTCTTCAGGGGCTGTGAGCAGTGTGAAAATGCAGAGGCAGAGAGTAGTTTGTTCCAAACAAAGTATTATTAAATGGCAAAACACATCGTTGGCACAGTTAAGGTTGCCGGGTGATAGCTCGTGGCCCTCTGGAATGTCGAGTTCAGCAAAACTCAAACTTCCGAAAACCAGGAAATACAGAGTTATGTAAACATCCATGTAACCTTAACTCTGCCCCCTGGAGCTGGCAACAGCCACTGGAAATGATCTGCACCTAAGTGTGGTCCTCTGTCAGGGGAACAGGCTCAGTATTTGAGCACAACACAAGTGCAGGTAGCACCTGTCCATTAGACTGAAAAGGCAGAGTGGCAGTGTGTGTGTTGTGGGAGTATTGGGGCACTGCTGAAAGAAGCCAGAATTTGTTGAAGGAGTTAGTGGTCATTTAGACAGTTGTAGTTCTCACCTAGGTTTGCAGGTGATATGTTATTGTGGCTAGGAAATAATCAAGAGACCTAGCTTTTATATAGTGCTTTCATCAATAGATCTCAAAGAACTTTACATCATTATTCTCATTTTACTGATGGGAAACTGAGGCACAGAGCAGTGAAGTGACTTGCCCAAGGTCACCAAGCAGCAGAGCTAGGAATAGTCCCAGCCCAATGGTCTTTCCAGTAGGCTACATGGCTGCTATGTGATTCTTAAGTACTCCTCCCCACTCCTGTACATTTAGTTATACTTGAATGGGGATCACGGTCGTGCTTTGAAATGTTTGCAGTGAGCAATGATCTCATCCATGGCCAAAGTCCCAAAACTGTCAGAGTTTTATTACGTGGTTGTTACAATATCTTTACGCATGTGAGAGGTGAGTGGTGTCTCCCTCTCTGCCCTGCCATTCCCCACATGTATCTCCCACACCAACATTTCCAGATGCCCATCATCCCACCAAGCCATTAGCTGGCCTGTAGAAGCCATTAACACATAAGAAATTGATCCTTGCCGTCTCCTGCCCTGTAGTGCTGCGTACACAGATCACAGGCAGCAGCTTACTGGAGATCTGCACGTTACGCTGATTATGTAACCTGAGCTGCACTCTGAGCTGGGACTCCCGCTACCCACACCCAGCTCAGACTCTTGCCCCAGCTTCATGCAGGCTTCCCCAGCTGTCCCTGGCCCACCCATTTCATCACTCCTCCAAACTGGGCCCCTCCCACACACAGTCTGATCAGCCCCCGCTCCTCCCCTCAGGGGTGATGTGTATCTTAACTATTCATTTTCTGGATTTCAAGATGTTTACATTTGTCTCACCTTCAGCCCTGCAACCTCAGATTCAGCTCACATGGAGGGGCAGGGAGAGGGGCTCGCACATCCCAAGAGGAGCTGGGTCCCCCAGGTCCCAGGACACACAGCTGGCAGGGAGAGGGGATCAGATCCCTGCAGATGGGTAGGGCTCCCCCAGATCACAGCACACACACAGAAAGGGAGAATTCAGGGCCAACAGCTCCTCACTCCACCCCTAAAAACACCCAACTTCTTCTGCTGCCCCTAACATTCATCAACCCTCCTATTCTTTCCCCTCTCACTCACCCTAATCCCTGCCCCCCCACTTACCAAAGTCCCCCAATCCCTCATCCCTCCCCTACCACTCATTCCTCTTTATACCCCTCTCCATAAGACTCTCTATCCTTCACTATAGATCCAAATCCCTCTCCCTCATTACTAACTGTGACGCTGTCCGGATTATTTATAATAGTATTTAATACTAATATGACAAAATTGCAGTGATTCTTACAAGACATGCCATGTCAGGTGCCATTGAAGAGGTTATAATTTGCTAAGTATGATAATATTGTTTATGTGTATGTATCATGTTGGTACTGTAAGTTATAGAGATGTGCAAAATATCTGTATCCAAAAACTTGTGCTGTGTTACTGGACCACAACCCCCAGGCAGATTAGTGTCAGCATTAACGACTCATCAAAGGCCATCACCTATACAATGAGCCCAGGGAGAAAAGCCAGGGCTGTGCCTATGAGTCCTCAGGTCATGTAGGGACAAGCCACATGGCAAAGGGACACAAAAGGCAGACCACCATCTCCATCTTGTCTTTATTCCTGCTTCCTACCTCTGGATCAACTAGTCTACGTCTGAAGCTGTGAAACAAAGGTATGAGACCCATCCAGGGACTGGATGTACACCAGTGAAACTGTACAAGCCTGCAAACTCCACAATTTGACTGAGAATCTGATATATAGGGACTTTGAAGTCATCTGTATGTATCTGATTGCTTTGACCATTTAACATTTCTCTTCTTGTTTGTTTCTTTCCTTTTATAATAAACTTTAGTTTTAGTTACTAAAGGATTGGCTGGCAGCGTGGCATTTTGGGTAAGATTCAAACTGATATTGAACTGGCAATGTGGTTGACCCCTTGGGGATCAGGAGAACTTTGTGTAAAGGGAATATAGTTTTAAATAACTGATCTCTTTACTGGACCTAGTTGCTGATTGGGAGCCAGAGACTGAAATGCAATAAATGGGGCTGAGTAACTTCTTGTTTTAGCTTCTTGATAACCAGCGTGGGTGATCAGGAGCACTGTTTGTGACTGGTTGGTGAATCTAACTTCAGTTTTAGCCACCAGTTCTGGGAGAATCTGCTCTCCTTTTGCAGCCTGCCCAGACGTTGGCATTTTCAGATGGGCTATCCTAGGCACAGGCGGTTTCCTACTGTTGCACCCCTAATCACCCCCCCCCCATCCCAGTGAGCAGTTGCATGCATAATTTATTTTCTTTTAAAAAATAGTTGCAGCTCCTACTGAATATTCTGCTGTCCTCAGACTACATTTCTCAAAAAAAAACACAACTCCACCCCAAACAAACAACAAACCCAACAAACAAACAAGAATCTTGAGAGAGGTAGATTTTCCCCAGATGTTTACAGATCGTTCTTACATTTCTGTCCAGGGTGGATTTCAGACTTCAACATTGCTAGTAGTTGTGAACATAATGAAATGCTGGGGGAGGCACGTGGTTTGTTTTGTTTTTGCTGGGGCTGTAATTTAGGAACTCCCCTTTGCTCAAATGCCCCCATATTTGGATCACTAACCCAACCTTACACTCCCATGAGGCATAGCAAATTTCAAGACAATCTGTCTACACACACTGGAGCTTTAAGAAGAGTTGTCCTTGTGACATAATTCAAACCCTAACCAGAGCAGAGCTTTTACAACACTGTATGAAATTAGATGGAGAACAGAAGGGAGGGGCTCTGCCTCTATGGATCCATCAACAGCACAGCAGGCTCAGAGAAGTGTTAAGTGGCTCATTCATCTCAATGAGATGTTCTCATTTGAAAGAGAATACCCAATGGAGATGAATACAGCCTGTAACAATAGCTCTGAGATGTGTGAACTGCTCCAGTGATGTCAGTGGATGTTCCCTGCCTCCCTCCCCACTGCTGCAGAGTTTCTGCTGTGTGACAAGTATACCCGTTCTCAGCTCCTCATCCCATCTCAGCACTGTGTTCTTGGTGCACGCTCCAAGCAGGCCTGTTCTAAGTTCCCCAACCAGAGGGGCAGGTCTGCCCTAGATCCTGACTCACATGGATGGGAGGGTCAGGTGTGAGGCTCAGACACCACCAGGGTCAGGGACTCCCATATCCCAGCTGACATGGGGGAGTAAGGAGGGAGGCTCAAATGCTCCAGATAGACAAGCCGCTCCAGAACAGGGCTCACATGATGGGGGCAAGGAATGGGGCTTATACCCATGTAGACAGGCTGAGGGGCCCCAGACCATGGCGCACGCATGGGAGGGGAATGTAGGGCTGACAGGCGCCCTATTCTGCCCCAGTCACTTTATCACTCACCCTCATGTTCACCTTCCCAGCATCCCACCCCACTTCTCCCACTGCCCCTAAGTTCCCATCCTCTCCCCATCAACCTGATACCCCAACCCCACTCCCCCATTGCCACCCACTCTTCTACCCCAATCACCCTCCCCTCTCAACCAGCATTTGTTTGTGTAGTTTATTTTATTTTCCAAAAATACTTTCTGCACCATCTGAATATTCTGATTACAAGTACCAAAAACACATAGCCCCCTTTGATAGAGGCAGACTGGAGCAATATGCCTGCTTATATTATTTCAGATTTTCACCCTTGGGTGGATTTGAACTCGTGGAGCATGAGGCACAGCTCAGATTTAATGACTGTAACATACCCTCAGAGTCACCCAGCTATTGTGATGGAAATGTGTTTTTGCTCGATAGTTAGCCCCTCCCTCTGCACATGCTCACTGTAATCCACTAGGCATGCAAATAAGCACATGAGCCTTAGCGTGCTTATATGGAGAAGTAAGCTCTTTTTGAAATAACGTTTTTATTTGATTTCCTCCGAAGGGACGGTGAGTGCCATGCACTCTGACGTGGTCACCCTCGGGTGTTTTAGACCCTGGTGCGATTATCTGCATGCTGGTTTGACCTCTATCTGTGAGCAAAAAAACATTGCCAGAACGTGTCAACTTTAAGACAAGCTGTTTTTTTCTGGGAGCTGTATCTCAGGAACCCTTGGTCAACTGGCCCCAAATATAACCAGACCCTGTGTCTCCAGAAGACACACCAAACTTCAAAGTAATTTTATGAACCATATGGATTTTACAGCACTTAGAACAGTCGAGCTTTAAACAGAAAGAGGGTTTCAACCTTAATTATAGCAGAGCAAGTGCTGCTATGATTTATTCATCCACAGGAACACAGGAAAAGGGTTAAAACTTAACATGTATCGTCTACCCTAAATTTAGCATTTGCCTGCCTTGGAAAGGCCTGATTTAGCTTTGTTACTCCTTCTCCTGTTTTACTGGGGACCAAGTTGCAGCCTGATTTTCTGCCGAACATCTGTCTCCCTGTCTCCTCCGAGAACCAGGTTTCTAACTGCTTTCTAGCTTTTCGGTGGAGAGTTCCTGACTAAAAGCCCCTTAAACTGGAATTTCCCCCTCCCCCTGCTCCGTGGGACCAGCCAGATCCTGATTTCACATTAGTGAAGGTAAACCTTAAAGGCATTATCACCTCCATTGTCTGTCTGAGTACAGCTACTGAGGCTGTGGACAGCCACTGAGTTTTGGTTCCTGCAAAGCAAACTCAAGCTGATTTAACTCTTTGTTACCCGTTAACCAGCAAACACAATAACCCCACCAAGCCACAGATATATGTATAACATTCCTAACATTAATACAGATAACTCCTACATTCTTCCCAAGCCCTAAAAAAGCAGCAATAATAATTTTTGCCCTGTAGTGTCTTGCAGCTGAGGACCTCACAGCATTTTATTATGAAAACATAGAAATATAGGGTTGGAAGATGTCATCCAATCCATCCTCCAGCGGTGAGGCAGGATTAAGTATGTCTAAGTATTCCTCACAAGCGTTTGTCTAACCCAATGACAGGGATTCTGCACCCAACCTAGGTGACTTGTTCCAGTGCTCAACTATCATTAGCGTTAAAAAAGGTTTTTTCCTAATATCCAACCTAAAACTCCTTTGATGCAAACTGAGCCGATTACGTCTTGTCCTATCCTCAGTGGACATGGAGAACAATTGACCATGATTCTATTTATAACAGCCTTCTACATATTTGAAAAATTGTTATCAAATCTCCCTTCTGCCTTCTCTTCTTTAAACATGCCTGATTCTTTCAACCTTGCCTAGTAGGTCATATTTTCTAACCCTCTTTCAATTTTTGTTGCTCTCCTTTGGATTCTCTCCAATTTGTTCACATCTTTCTTAAAGTATGGCACCCACAGTACTCCAGCTGGGGCCTCACTAGTGCTGGACAATCACCTCCCATGTCTTATACGTGATACTCCCGTTAATACACTCCAGAATAACATTTGTCTTTTTCACAGCAGCATCACACTGTTGACTCTTGTTGAATCTATGATTCACTATGACCCCCCAGACCCCATACCACTGCCTAGCCAGTTATTCACCATTTCGTATTTGTGTATTGGATTTTCCTTTCCTAAGTGTAGTATTTTTCATTTCATTGCATTTCATCTTAATGATTTCAGATCAGTTCTCCAATTTATCCTAATCCTTTCCTCCAAAGTGCTTGCAACCCCTCCCAGCTTGGTGTCATCCACACATGTTATAAGCATGCTCTCCACTCCATTATCCAAGTCATTAATGAAAATATTAACTAGTACTGGCCCCAGGACTGAGCCCTGTCAGGATCACACTAGATCCATTCTCCCAGTTTGACAGCGAACCATTGACAACTACTCTGAGTACAGACTTTCACAGTCTAGCCCTTGACACTGAAATGCAAGTTTAGGCACATTAAACGCTGGGTGAACGGTAGAACTCAAACAGCAACATCAGGTGCTCCCTAACAAGTAAATGCAAGCATTTTAACCCAAGCTCCTCTTCATAGCTGATTAAAAATAAATTTCAAAAACCAGTGTGACATTTTAATAACATTTGCAATTACAATTATTCATCATCATCAAAGAGGAGCACTCAGATGCCTACAGATTCCTGAGTTCCCAGGAATTTCCATAAGAGATCAGACTCATGGTCCAGCTAAGTCCAGTGTCCTATCTTTGATACTGACCAGCACCAGATGCTACAGAGGGTCAAGAAGGTGCAAGAAACTCCACAGCAACCAAATATGGGGTAATCTGCCCCCCTCCCCACACCAAAGTCTTTGCAAAGTATCTTTAATGCTTAAGAGATACAGTTGAGAGGTTGTACTCAGTGATTCAGTTCTAAAAGCAATAGAATGGAATTCGTCTTGAATAAACAGAGTCCTGTTAAGCTCCTTAATTAAAGCTACAGGTGATATACATATATGTAATTACTTATATGTAACGAAAGGTGCACATTTCCTTGTTTGTTTGTGTGTGTGTATATATAAATATAGTGTATACCCTTTTTGTGTATGTATCTTTACAAAACTTTTTAGACCCCATTTCAGTTAAGTATTTAAATATTATTACACACACACACTTTCAAATCTTGTACTTTCCATTTAACATGGATTGGAAAATGCATCAGTAGAAAGAAAATATACTTTAAGTAACAACTGTGTTCTGGCCTGATCTTTCTCTTCTCTACTGTTAAGCCTGCTCAAAATAGAGCGTGGAATTCCAAGACTTTATGCAGTTAATGGTGCACAAATGAAAACCTGTAGGAAAACCAGAGCCAAAAAAAGAGGCTAATTTAATTGCCCAGGTCTATCTGTGCATCACTTAAACAAAGAGGATTTGTTTCTATTCAGTCACTAAGCAAGCCTCCATAAGGAGCTCTTGATTCTTACCTGGCATGACTTCAGTCACTAGAGGTCCCTCTGCAGGGAGCTCCCTGATGATCTCATTGTCGTCTTCATTTACATCCAGCCAACGTCCACAATTGAACGTATATTTCTCTTTTGTCAGCGTTTTCAGCAGAGTTATCTTAATTAAACCAAAACACCACATGAGTTCACAGACTTAAAAACAAAAATGACAAGTTCCCAATAAGCTCTGCCTGGGGAGGAAGGGTAGGTCGGAGAGACGAAGGAATAAATATTAATAATTAGAGAACCTATTCAGGTTTGTGTACCGTGCTCATCACTGTGGTATCTGAGTACCTTCCAGAATTAGGACATTAAACAAAGAAACTAACATCTGTCAAATCTGATTCCTTTTCATTCCTTTCCTTCTCCACCTTCCCCAAGGCAAAACTATCGGTTCAATCACATCCGCCTTTCCCCTGCCCTCCTCCCCCAAAATATTTAGAAAAAAGTTTTGATCAAGCTAATTACTATTCAGAATTACTTGTTATGTGCTTATACTATGTCCAGTGCTGTCCAGACAACATACAGATGACATAAAGATAATCCATGCCCTGAGGAGATTGCAAGTTCAGACAAAAAGATACAGAACAGGCAGGACACACTGCGTAGCCCAGTGGGTGGAATGACTGGGATTTTTGTTTGAAATGTAGCAATTATTATTGGGTTGTGTATCATGAATAAATGAGTCTGTAGGAGAGATATGAATGGAGAGAATGATGTGGCGTGGTGATCAAAATAATGTCCAGTGCTGAAGGGGCATCATAAAGAAAGGAATCTGAACTTTTCAGCTTGGGCTCATCTCTCCTAAGAAATAAGGATGGTAACTATTAAAAATACTGACGCTCTTAATTTGAAAGGGAAAAAAAATCCCATTTTCCCTGAGTAGCTTTTCCCCCCCTCCTTTAGTCCAGCCCATCTCTCAGTGTGATGACCTTCCAGCCCAGCAATCTCATGGAATAAGAAATGATGTAAGATGCTCTCCTCGGCATTTTCCACATGGTTTCACTGACAAATGTGCAACCTATATGACTTAATCGTGTTCCTTACGGTAGTGCCTAACGGCCAACCATGAACAAGGCCCCATTTTGCCAGGTGCTGTAAAAAGACAGAGTAGTAGGCGGTCTCTGCCCTGAAGATCTTACAATCTACATAGAGGGTGCGGGTAAGAGTATAAAACACAAGCAGAGTGAACAACACGAAGGCAGGCAAACATAGCTAAAACATGGCTCAACGTGGCTTTCATTATCTCAGAACTCTTACTCTTCCCTCCCAACCCCTTCCTGCTACCTCTTTTCTCAATCACCATAGACAACTCCACCATTCTGCCTGCCACTCATGCCTGTGACCTGGGTGTCATCTTCAACTAGGACCTCTCATTATGTCCTTGGATTCAGGATATGTCTAAATCTTACTGATTCTTTCTGCATAACGTTGCTAAGATACGGTGGCCTTTCCTGTCCTTCCACAACAGCTAAAACTCTTGTCCAGGCTCTCATCCTCTCACGTCGTGATTACTGTAACATTCCTTTCTCTGGCTTTGACAAATGCAGTCATATCCATTCCGAATGCTGCTGCAAAGATCATTTTCCTAGCCCATCCCTTTGAGCATGTCAACTCTCTCTTGGCGTCCCTCCACTGACTCCCCCTTCTCTATCACATCAAAGGGCCTATCATTTTCAGGGCCTATTTTTACCTGCTCCCATCCTACCTATCACCTCTCATTCAGTACCGCAAGTTTGACTCCCGCTTCCAAACGGTCCATGATGCCAGCCTCCATCACCCATTTGCTACATTTTCAAACAAGCACCTTTGTGCTTTCTCCTGTGCTTCCCTTCACACTAGGAAGGAGCTCGCCACAACTCACTCATTATCCTCCTGAAAACTCTCCTTTGCTGTGAAACCTACACAAAACTTGACAACAGCTAGGTGTGCTGATACCACTGCCTACCATGCTGACCAATATTGCCTTCTCGTTTCCTTGTCTGTCTGTCTGCATCCATCTGTTGTCTCACGTCTTTAACTTAGACTGTCAGCTCTGTCTTTGTGTTCTGTGTTTGTACAATGGGGTTCTGGTCCAGAACTGGGGCTCCTGGGTGCTATGGTAACATAAATAGCAATGGTCTCAAGTTGCAGTGGGGGAGGTCTAGGTTGGATATTAGGAAAATCTTTTTCACTAGGAGGGTGGTGAAGCTCTGGAACGGGTTACATGAAAGGTTTTTAAGGCCCAGCTTGACAAAGCCCTGGCTGGGATGATTTAGTTGGGGTCGGTCAAGTTACCGTACGCAGAGCTTCCTATTAGTGAAGAGAAGGAGCTGCAGACTCCATGAACTCCACTAAGGACCTTCCCATGTTAATCCATTTAACTTTGGAGGCGCTCAGATACTACGGTGATGGGTGCCAGTATGAAACCCTGCAGTGGATAGTTTTAAGGGTATTGCCGACTTCATACATGCTGAGTTGAGTGATGCTACGGTGAAGCAACATGCCAGTACCAGGTAGCGTAACACAGACCTGGAGCAGAAGCCAGGATAAACCTCTCAGTTCCACTAAGTGTAGAAATGGTCAAGAGCAAAATGGTGCCACCCACTCTAGTGAATCCTGGTGACCTCCAGATTCTTTCAGGTGCTCCATGAAGAGGCTGCATTTACAGTTTGTGCCCCCAAAAATTGTACCCCGAGATAAATCTATTGTGGGAGCATGTCATTTCCCTGAGTCCAATAATTACCTTAAGGCAATTAGCTGAGTATCCTCTGGAATCCTGTCATTCCCCCTGGTGTGGTACTTGCCCTGGTGGCTGAGGACTGAATACACAAAATTCCAGACCCGTTCTAAACATTCTGAGCTGCCCACTAGGGATTACTCGAGAACTCCCTCGCCGAAATGAGAGAGGATCCTGGAGGGAGCAAGACGAGCCCAGGTCATCTCATATAAAGACCACCCCACTTATTGCTTGCTGCAGGCAGCGAAGGACAGAATGATGTTCCTCTGACAGCAACAAAGTGGGGATGCCTCAGTAGGTCACCATCCTCTCCCTCAGGAGTGGAAGCAACAGCAAGCGAAGGCTCACGAAGCACGAATAACTCTGGATGTATTTTCAGAACTAGCATGCCTTGGTAACAGTTCACAGTTTACTAGTTCAACTAGAACCGGCCTATGTCTGTGCAGCTTCCTCAGCGAGGAGGAGGGCAGAATCCAGCCCAGCTGCATCAGAGACACTAAAGGATAAACAACGTGACCTTATTAAATGGTAAATGGTGATTCAGCATCACTGTTATTTATGGCTGTAGCGTGAAATCAATGTTTTCTTAAGCACAATCTTCCAAGTTATCCAGAGCGGGTCAGGTGGCATAGTGAGAGCATGCTGCATTTTTTGGCTGAGAGAGAAAAGCTTAGGGATGAACTCCATGCCTCTAAACCTAGGCAGAGGCTGACAGCATCATAATCAGTGTCAAAGGAATAGAGAAACAAACTAGACCCTTCTTCACAAGAACATTTTCCTGTTGGCTAAGCAACCAACAGAACTGGAGCTGGCTGAATGGAAGAAATAAGAAATGAGTAAAGATTTTTGTAGTAGGTTATTGTTTATCCCTCAGACAGGACAGGGGTGCTCCCTATAGCAGAGCCTCCACTCAAGATGTAAATGATTCAAGCAATGGGGCTTCTAGCATTGTCCATCGAGAGACTATGTCCTATCCTCCCAGATCTTGCTGTTAGGAATCTTTTTCTCCTTATAATCAGCCAAAACACAAAGACTAGGAAGGCGCTTGCTTGTCCTGCTGCATAAGATAATGTGTCTGAGAGCCCCAGGAAAAAAACATGTATACAGCAGGCAAGGGGGAAAATATAATTGTCCGTGTAAGAGGGGGAGGAAGGATGTACCTTCAGGCACTGAAGTCTAAGTTGTTGGGTGCCACCATTTTCCATCCCTCTCATCCACCGCAATGACTGCCCTAGACAGAAATATTAGACTGCTGGCCTCCGAACTTAGTTACTGTTCCTTGGCTTACTTATCACAGTAAATGCTACAAGGGTGAGGTGATCTGCACACATTCCTCTCCACACTTGCTACCCAACACGTCACCTTCAGGAAGCAGCAGGAGACCCAAATCCACCTTGAAATCTTAGTCTCCTGCAATGAAGACTGGGCTAGTTTCTAGTCCTCAGACTGGCTAGTGATAGAAGAATTATACGTGAAATCCAGGTCCACTGACTGGGGAGGGAGGGTTAGGATCCACTGCCTACCAATGGGGAGGCCTTGTAGTCTGACACACACCCATCACTGCTGTGACCCTTACTGGATTAGGGGTGACCATTTATAATATAATTAATATCAATATTGCAAAACTACAATAATTCGTACAAGATATGTCATGTCAGGTGCCATTGGAAAGGGTATAATTTGCTAAATGCGATACTATTGATTATGTGTATGTATCGCCTCTGTACTGTAAGTTATGGATGTGTGTGATATATTTCTGTTTCCACACACTTGTGCCGTGCTACCGGGTTATACCCCACAGGCAGAGCTTTGGCTTTTTCAGGGGCAACCTGCCTTTCCACCGTCTCACCTTGTTTAGATGCCAGCCAGCAAAAGGGCTCCTCTTCTCATGCCATATCCGGAGTTTATAAAATGTGCCCAAATCAGGAAGCTCAATCTACAGAAACAGAAACATGCCCAAAATGGCACATTGCGTAACTCAGCAAGGCACATACATTGCTCTTAAAATTTTCTGCAATCCACAGCTTCCAAAGAGGGTCAAAAGAAGGAAGAACAGGAGTTGAGAATTAATTCTGTTAGAAAGGTAACACCCTCTACACTGCAAAGACAGTTTGATGAATTTACTTTCATGATAAATAAAGTAAGGTCGAAATCCTGCAACCTTAATCATGAAAGTCACTGGAGTCCCAGGGATCTGTGACTGTGGGGGGTAGAATCTGCTGCTTTAGGTTGGAATTCTGCCTTAGATAGGATACTGACACACACCCATGCACAATGTTCTTTTCATTTTGTACACCTTACTCTACAGCCTCAATCTCAGAGCCAACATTTCCCAAGTGAGGAGGACTGCATAGGATTCAGTGTGGGGACAGTCATTGTCCTGAGCCATTCACTGTTGGGCACTGAGGGAATCCACTGTCCCCTGAATAAGTCATCTGAATAAGGGCTATAGGTGATAATATTTGGAACATCTTATTCTCACAGCATTATTCTTGTAGGAATCCTCCACAGCTGTTCCCCAAACCAAACAGATGTGCTTGTCTTTCTGTGAGATGGCTACAGCTTCAGAAAGATAGAGGAATTATTGTTATGAACAGGGTAGTTAATTGGAATCCTTTGCTTTTTAATCTTATTCTAGACAACCCATAACTAAATGTTAGGGCTGTGTCACAGCCAGTCAAAGGCAAGCATGTCAAGGAATTAGGCATAGCGTGCACAGGAAGCCTCTACCCAATCCCAACTCGCATGCAGTGTTGGCATGCAGCATTGCTCTCACTCTTGGAGGGGCATGCCCAAAGTGAATGGAGACTTGGCTGGGTTAAGATTATAAACTATTTGGGAGAGGGACTTTGTCTGGTACTTGCTCTTTATAGAGCCTAGAGCACTTTGGGGCACTGTACAAATAAATAAACGATTCCTATTATTCCTAAGAATACTAATGGCCATGACACTCACCCATGTGTGAGCACAAAGTGGCTAACACTGCATAGAGCATGGCTATGCTCCTCTTCCTAAGGTTATGGCAAGAGCCGTTACTCAACGAGCTCCAACTGGCTAGCACCACTGGAGATATTATGCCTGCTCCTGCCTTCTGCAGGCATCATGGACCATATCCTCCCCTGGCATAAATGGGTACAGCAAATGCACTGCAGTCAATGGACCTATGCCGATTTACATCACCTGAGGATATAGCCCGCCTACTCCAAGAGCTCTAGAGGGAACATATTACTTGATACCATCATTACTTCAAGTCACCACCCCCTATTTTAAGAACTTGGGCCAGATCCTCAGCAGATGTAAATCTTTGTGTCTCCATTGAAGTCAATGGAGTTTTACTGAGGATTTGTCTTAAAGTAGGATTTCAGTGGTGTATAGGAATTGTGCCGCTGGCCCTCTGCAGAGGTGTGAAATTTGCCCTAAGAGAACCACAGCCAAGTCCTTCCACCACAAATGCAAAGTTCTGACCATGAACTTGTCAGTCTGTCCAGCTTCGAAGTTGTCCGAATTGTTGTCCAGTTTCATTTCATCCGACTTCCCCTTGTCTCCATAAATCTGGAGGAAGATGCTGGCATCTGTCCCGGCATTCTTAATGTCGCTTGTCCAGATCCAAAGTGACCAGGGATTTTCTACAGGGAAGATTCAAACCATTTATAAACAAAATAGCAAATAAAAATATCAGAACACCCTGGTAAAAACATTCTTATAACTTCACTAGGACAAGAGGGAGCTGGGCATTTATATGTGGAAAACTCAGGTCTTTTATCTTCTTAGGCATATACTAAATTGGATATCTATAGTCATACAGGAATAACATTCTATACCCTACATAGAGATTTAACATTGTGACTCCCTTTAAACTATAACTAGCAGCTGAAAGCGTGTGCTGTCGCCCTGGTGTAATTTGTAAAGTCGTGTGTAAAAGAACCGAAAACGGCTGAGTAAAAATAGGACAGTAACAGACCAAAAGAGCTCCCAGTCACGCTTATGTCTGTTTCCATCGCTTCACATTGACTTAACAGACAATCTAGGCTTCTGAGTGATGTGTGAGGTCATTTTGTGTATTGGTTGTACTGTTGTGTGGGTGGTTGTGTTGTTTTGTGTGTGGGATGTGTTGTGCTAGGAAAGTTGGGTTGATTTGTGCGGCTAGTGAATGCGGGGTGTGTGCTGTGGTGAAGGGCTACGTGAATTTGGGGTTATAGTCTGTGACGGTTGTGTTGTAGTATGGGGGTTGTGTTATGATGGGAGAGTTATATGGATTTGTGCAGTTGCTGAATAAGGGGTATGGGCTGCAGCGAGGGGCTATGTCTATTTGAGGTTACTGCACATGCTGGTTGTGTTGTTGTCTGAATGATAGTGTTGATATGTGTCCAGGGGGGTTATGCTGAGAGATTTGTACTGATTTGTATGTGTGGCAGTTGGGCATATGGGTGTGGCAGCTTGGCCAAGTAATCCATCATCTGTGCAGTTTCCCTCATACACCCAATGCAATTATTGCATGCAAATTAGTTGCAAAGTAAGGGTGGTGATTGGTTGAGTATCACAGTGGTATACACCACTTGGTATGGCATAGATCCATGCCTTACTCCAGCTGTACATTGCACAGGTGTAATTTGTAAAGGCAAAATAGCTGAGACCTTAAAAATTTGACAGTAACAGACTGCAAAATCCAGTGATTATTCAACCTGGTGATATTCTAAATGAAAAGAGCCATCATCCATGCTTGCAGCTGCTCCCATCACTTCACACTGACTGAACAGACACTTTAGGCTTCAGTGTGACACACAGAGTGACATTCCTGGTATTTTATATGGATGAGAAAACACATCTCCCCATCTTCCAGCCCAGTCATGTTATATGCCATACATGAACAACAAAATATTTAGGTACATATGTAGCCTTCGTCACTACAGCATCAGAGTATTTATGGATTTATGCTGAAATAGTCACTGTGCAGGGAAGTATTATCTCCATTTTTACAGATGAGGAATAACTCAGAGAGAGATTTAGGTAACATTTTCAAAAGCATTTAAGTGATTTAGGATGCAAATCCCAATGACTTTCAGCTAGGTGCTTTTGAAAATTTTACACCAAGTGCCATGCCCAGATGCTCAGGGAGTCTGTGGCAGACCTGCAAATTGAACCCAGATCTCTGGGTCCTGGTCCAGTATCTTAACTACAAGACCATTCTCGTTCCCTGAACTCACATGGCAACTCTAATGGCTTTTCACATAAGAGGGGGGTCTATGCTATAGAAGTGGCATTTCTCCCTGCAAAGATCTGTCCCCTGTGTGTATTCTGAACCTGTTTACTTCAGGAATGATAACACACCTTTTCTCCTGGAAGTCCTGAAGATTTCATGTACCTATGAGAGTTGGATTCAATCTTGGCTCATGCGTCAACAGAATTGTTAAGTAAGTGCTAATTATAGACTTGCTTCACTGTTCACAGAATGAGCACAGCTTGACCTTCAGCTTTCAGGCTGAAGTACAACAGCACTATAATATGCTTATAAATAACTTCTAATAGACCTATCCAGGAAACTGGGGGAGCTAGTGGATAGAGCTGGTTGAAAAAATGCAAAGGAGAGGGAAATGCATGAAATCTTTTTCAAATTTCTCCCCTTTTTTCAGTCAGAATTCAATACTTTGAGGAAGTTTTTTATTAACATTTGAAAAAATTTGACCAGCTCTACCAGTGAAGAAATTAAGCAGTGGTGTAGACAGAAGTGAGGTAATGGAGGGCCTTGAATCTGAGCTTGAATCTGGACACAATAAGGTCCAGGAGGCTAGTGAAGTGATATAACTGTTCCAACTGTTGTTGGAAAAGTGAGTGACTTCAGCAAAAGTGCCTTAGGCCATGTCTCTACTACTGTGGCACATCCAGGGCTCTGCAGATGTTCCGCTGTAGCATCATAGTGTAGATGCTTCCTGTATTGATGGAAGGGGTTCTTCCATCAATGTAGGTAAGTCACCTCTTCAAGAGGCAGTAGGTAGGTCGACAGAAGAATTATTCACGTCTACACCAGGGGTTAGGTCAACCTAACTACAGCATCAAGGCACAAATTTTTTCACAGCCCTGAGTGACATAGCTAGGTCAATCTAATTTTTAAGTGTAGACCAGGCCTTTGACTGGAAAGGGAGGGGTCAGAGTTAGTGAACCAGAGAGGAAAAGGTAAAGGGCACAGACAAGAGTTATACATGAAGGCCGTGAGCCTGAGGAGCAGGAAGGAGAGAAGAGGCATTAATTGCAATAGAGAAGGGAGCCAACAGAGCTTTTTGGGAACATAAAATGCTCACTTATGGAAACGGTGCGTGTGAGATGGTGGCTGGAATTCCACGAGGAATGGCAGCCACAGATGGGAGACTAGGCAGAGGGGAGAAGGCAAGGAAAGAGAGGAAGATAAGGGATTTATATACAGTGAGAAGGTAATTAGAAACGGGAGCAAATATAGTTGCCAAGGGAGTAAAGGGGTCAAAGAAGAAAGAACCAAGCACAGAGTCTGGAGGGAGCTGTCAGAGGAGATTTGGAGTTCCCTAAGCATTTGCCACATCTTTGCAGATCTTAGTGGCTCCGTAAGCCTGAAGCCTTCAGGCTGCTACCCTACTCATCTCTTGTCTAAACCTCTCTGTACATCAAGTGACACTGGATGTTTGGCCAACAAGGAGGTTCTCATAAGCAGGGTTTGGTAAGCAGAGATTCTTCTGGGTATAAACACCAAGGAGAGAAAGGAATCATTTGTGGCAAAGGGTTCTAGAATGAAATTAAGGAAGGAAAAATTTGGGCTGCATAGCAGGAAAAGCTTCCTGACAGTGAGATCTATTGTTTGTGGAATACTCTTCCAAAAGCAATACAGGCAGGCTTGTCACTGTGACATTCAAAGTTAGATTAAACAACACTCCAATAAATGTACAGTAGAGAACACAAGCTGATGTGTTGGATGACATAATAGGTTTTCCTCATCTCCAGCTTCTACGGTTCTTTAATATGGCATTTAAAGGGCACAGATTTCTCAAGGCTACTGTTCTCTGCTCATCTCACACACAATGGCAACCAGGGAATTACCCTGTCAATAACAATCAGAGTTGACAATATGGAAGTTAAAGGTCATAAATGCTTTAGTTAAATGGACTGCGTTAGAGACATAATATGCTGATAACATTAAACAACATTTAGATAAACTTAGTTTAAACGAAACTGCTGGTTAAACAGGACAAACTGGAATCCACAGAAGCATCCTGATTAAATAGCATCTATTTTACTAATTAAATCATTTTGCTTACATGTACATTGTAATGCAGGTGAGACAGCAGGAATTCCCTGCTTGTTGCAAACACAGCCAACAGGCCTTGAAAGACGAGTGGCTACCATATTGCCCTCTACTAGATGGAATGACACACCTGAGCATGCCTTCCTTTAATGCAGAGAGATCAAATGCTTAACTTTGCTACCTGGAGAGGCACATTCTGCAATTAGACAAAATGAGAAAATACTATAGGACTTCTTACTTCTGCCCCACCCACCTTTAATGAAAAAATAAGGTTTGTAAAATCAACACAAAAGAGTTCGTTGTTTTTTTTATTCTGCCCCTTCTTCTCCCTTTTTTGGGGGGATGGAGTAGGGTGGGGTTGGGGAGGGAGATATTCAGCTTCACTAGCAGAGCAGGTTTTAATATTATAGGGAAAAGAACTCTAGGTCTAACATACCTACAGAGTAAAGGTGCTATGGGGACTCTTTTCATGCCCAGTGACCCAACCTGAGAAGCCCAGAATTCCACTACATAAGGAATTAACTGGAATTAAAGCAAGACCAAAGAGCTTTGATCACTGCATTCCCTAGGCCTCTACCTTGCAGAAGAATCTACTTATATTTTGACAGGATAGGTAACAGGCAAGTTTGAGGGTAGAAGGAATCTATTTATGCCCTGTCTGCCACTATACATACTTTTTAGTCTCTTCTGGCGCAGGGAGACCATTTCATAGAGCTCCCGTTCTATCAGTCCATCTCCTTCATCTTCATCCAGCCATTTCCCACAAGGAAAGGTTTGTTCAATACCAGTGAATGGGCAATAAACCACCACCTACAAAAAGAAGCCCAGGTAAGAAAGTCCAGTTATCCATTATCGCTTCACTAGCAGCCCAAATTAGAGACGTCTGAAACCTGCCACAGCTGGTGTAACGACTGAGCAAGGAGTTGTGAGTCCTCTGTGAAAAGGTAGGCTCTTTGGGCAGTCATCAGAAAGAAAAAAAAAAAAAAAGAACAGGCTGTTTCCTATCCAATTATGAGTGCAACAAGAGGTTTCTGCCCTCCTGCTTCCTCAGAAGATCCTTCTTAGGGTGCATTGACATGGGCCTACCAAGCAGAGGCCAAACATCACTGTACAGCCTGTGGGGGGGGGAAGGGTCAATTGCTTATCCTCTAAAGACATGGGCATGGGAAACAGGGGACTTGCGGGAGCCACTGAAGTCAGTGACAGGGGCCTGTTGCATGCATCTTTCATTTTCAATTCAACAGCCCAAGTGGACTGAGGGTCTGGCAGCCACACTTTTCAGTGATTGGCAGGAAACCCAAGTTATGCAAATGATTCCGGGGCCTCCACTGTTAAACCACATCACTTCCCAGGGAAACCATGTGGCCTTCCGTTATCTAGAGGGAAAGTTGCAAGCTAGGATTGAGATCTGATAATCTCATGCTAGAACTCAGTTAGAGATGGCCACAAAACAAAACCCCAGATCTGAGAAGTCCAAATTTGGACCTCTAACCAACTGATGTGATTAACCCCTTTCTTTGTTCTGGGCCCGCCCAAAACCTAAGCTCACAACAGCCCCTAAACTTTGAGTAAATTTGACTCTGGATCCTAACTTTGAAGCTCTGAACACAACACTAAATTGCATTTCTGCAATGCCTGTTATGCAAACATCTAACAGTGCTTCCGTGCTGAGCAGAAAATAATCTTTATCTTTGTGACAGCAAACGAGCAATTGATGCAATTAATGAGGGATTGATTTATTCATCTAATGTATATTAGTGGCAATCAGTCTTATAGCATGCATTATGCATAATATTGACTTAACACACTGGAGATATTGTAATCTAAATAAAAGTAGAAGTTTTAAGGTGATTAGGTTGTACAGGGCATACTGTGAATCAGAAATAATTTGACAACCGCCTAAAGACATTGATGTGTTCTCACCTTCTCACAAAACCAGCCAGAACTGACACCGCAGTTATCATGCCCAATTGTGACTCTGCTCAGAGGGCTGAGAAGAGCTGCTATCTCAATGTTAAACAGATCTGTCCTGGCGCGTTCAAATTCACCTCCTTCCAAGAAAATCTTCCCACTGTTCTTTAAACCTTTGGAGCCATGCAGGATTATGTGGATTTTGGAGTTAGTGCCTGCCCCTCTGACGTCTCCTGTCATTACAGCAACATTGTAAACAATACCTGAGGAGTTCACAAAGGAATGGGAGTTCAGTTAGAAAAATAAGCGTGAAAATAACAATTTTTTACTTGACTTAGAATGTGGTTCATTGCTGCATTGATTTCCTGCACGGGGTTTTGTTTTCAACCTCCATGCAGTACACTTTAAATATGATTATTTTTTCATGCCACAGACTCTTCAGAGAAACACACAGCTAAATCTTGTATAACTTCATATACTCCACCAGGAACACACATATGGTAATGACCTCTCTACCACAAGGTCCTAGAAAGAAAGACCCCTGAGCTGAAGTTCAGTGGTTCTGACATCCTTGGTTAACAATTAAATTAAAGAAAAATACTGAACACACACATAATATCTTCAGAGCATTCTGTGTGAACTTTCACAAGGCAGGCACAGAGATTACCCCACTTTAACAGCTAGGAGACAGTGGCATAGTTGTCAACACCAGCATTGTCAAACTTTGGTGCCTAACGTTAAGTGCCTAGACCATATCTAGGCACCTAAATAAGAGCGGCCTGATTTTCAGAGCAGCTGAGAACAAGAGACTCCAAATGAAGTGAAGTGGAGCTATAGATCTTCAGTGCCACTGAAAATCAGCTCTAGGATACTGGACTAGAACCATTGATCTGATCCAGTATGGCAATTTCCACGTCCATTGAAAAAAATCTGAAAATTTGGGCCTCAGAGACGTCATCATCACAGAGAGAGTCAATGACAGAGCTGGGATTATTAGAAGTTATGCACTCTTGGCTCCCAGACATATGTTCAGATCTAACCTCTGTTAATAAGTAAGGAGACATTCGTACTACTATAAGAGTGTTCCCAAAGTACACATATAAATAATTTGGGCCCAGCCCTGCAGTCCCCACTCAGGTTAAATAATTCATAAACTTCAATGGCAATTTTTGCCTAAGTAGGGACTTCAGAACTTGGTCTTTTATAAACAGTCATGTCTTTTTTAAAGTTTACATTAACCTTTGTACGTAGGCATGTTCTGTGCAAGTGGAGCATCTTTATCAAATCTTATGAGCACAGAATATTTACATACTGAATGAATTAATTCTAACTTTCTGTGAATGGCAGCAGAATCAGAGATGCCTTTATTAAAGGGGACAAGTATTTTAGCTGTAAGATAGACCTTTTGTTTTATTTGCTCCTGTCCATATTTTGCAGAACATGCATAATGAAACCATAATTCTACATCTGAGTAAGTTTCACACTGAACAGAATTCTAAGCTCCCAAGTGATTGTAGATAATGAAATGCAGCTAAGAGCCTTTGTAATATGCAGAAATGTTATTAATATGCTCCAAATGTTCATCTCCGTACTAACAAACAAATACAGGCAATGCTAACAACAACGGAATCAGAATGATCCCATTTCCTGGCAGTAACTTGCTGTACTGACTTTATGCGCAGATTTCCTCAAAGAATGGCAAGGCATTTGTTTGTCTGTGTTCTAATTAAGTTAGACAATCATAAAGTCGATATTAGAATTTGGAACTGAACCTAATGCGCTGTAAAAGGACATTGTGCTTTCCAGACAATAGTATCAACCATAAAACTGATCAATGAGCAGCACATTGGCAGCTTTTTCATCAGTTACTCAGATAAATAATTAAGCCATTTGGCACTGGTAACCCACATTCTGAAGGTTGACGGTTGATATGTTGACACATACACTGGATCCTTCCTCCATTAGCCATCAACCTGGAGCCTGCTTACGCAAGTGCTTCAGGACTAAGTCAACAGACATGCCATGCATCTGTTATGGTTGGTGAGCTGGGGCGTGGAATGCCAGAGACGTCTGGTCCACAGCAGGTCTTCATGACAACTCATAGACATGTTAACTTCTGTACAGGGCATGGCGAGAGAGCTCCACAAAGGACAGATCCATATGGTCCAAAGACAACGAAGGAGGGGACTCTGCCTCTCTGTATCTGCCTCTCCAACTCTGACACAGTAGTCAGCTATGTGGGTGACCTGTCCCTTATGACCATGTTGGAGCTGGACATTCACTTCCCAAGTTCCACTTACTGGATCTCATTTTAGTACTGTTTAAATCTGGGCTTTGCTCCTTCCCCAATTCTCCTCACTCCAACCCTTGGATCAGGCCCACTCCCTTTACCTGTGGCCTCACTTCCGCCCACAAGAATGTCCCGCTGGATTTTCCCATCATCTTCATCCAATGCAAACCAGCGACCGACTGGGAATTCGTATACAGATTTATTGCCAATGTCTTCGATGATCACCTAGGAGAAGAGAAGCCAGTTTATGATGGACATGAGAATAAAACTAAAGAACGTGTTACACGGAGAGATCAAAGAACGCATGGGAGGTGCAACATTTGAGTTGCACATTCTGTTTTACCTGACTTCAAATACATTTAACAGAGACCCAGATGAAACCGTTCCCTCCACAATTGTGACTGACAGAAGGTTTCAACCAGTCAGCTCACACATCAACTTTTAATCTAGTGATTTTGCCTAGTGAACTTTGTCAGAATCTTCTCCCTCCTTGGGAGTCCAGCTGCCTTTGAAAACAGGACCATCTGGCTGGCTTGCTTTACTCCTCTCTACAGTCAGCTTGCTGCTTTCTCTCTATCCTTAGGCTGGATGGCCTTATTTGGGACTGGGATGCCTTGCTTCTCTCTCATCACTTTTAGAGCTAAATGGGTAGCCCCATGATGATGCCTTTTTCAAAGATCTTTTTTCATAGATTTTAAGGCCAGAAGGGAGCATTTGATCTAGTCCAACGTCCTGAATAACACAGGCCAGAGAATTTCACTTAGTTACTTCATTACTAAACTGGTAGCTTCCTCGTTTCACAGTTCTGCACAGTTCCCTCTGCAATGCAGGGCAATGAACCTATAGCAGAAACAGCTGCTAATTAGGCAGCACTTGGCTTTCAGGCCCACTAAATATGTTTTACAGTGATAAGCCAAGGAAAGAACTTCCCCTGGGTGGCCAGATCAGTCCATTCTTACCAATGTGCAGTTTCTTGACCTTCTGCTGAAGCATCTGGTACTACAGAGGCAGGAAGCTAAACTAGACAAACCCTTAGTCTGCTCAGGTCTGACAATTTCTATGTCTTATGTTCCAAAACACTGCAGCTTTCCTTACGCCATTAGAGGAGAACAGATTTTCTGTTAGATGTGAAAAATCTGACTCTCCAATCACGTTGCTGGTGAACATCTTAGATAAAGAAGATTTGCTCTCCCGGCTAGCATGTTCTTGCCTTAAAGGCCAGCGGGGGAGTGTCTGAGAATTATTTATTCCAACATCCAGACACCAATGATTCCCAACCCTTATAATTCATCTAAAACTTTGGTTGTAGCTGGTAGAGCCAGCTGCCTCCGACTCTAACAGCATATACTGAAACCTGGAAAATGGAGCTTGTCTCCAGAATTTGGGTGGCAATGCAGGCTTGGAAATCAGGCAGCAGCAGTGCTCCATTAAGGCACTATGGGCTGGGGGTGTCTATAATAGCAATGCTCAATGCTCATCGACTAATCCTCTCATACACTAATATTTTTCTTATGCTTCTCTTTAAGCCCTTTATTCACATTTCATTTTATATTTATAGCTGGCAAGCTCACTCTGAGCATAAACAACTAGACAGCAACATCCAAAACTCAGGAAGTGTGAGAGGAACTACCAGAGATGTTTAATGTGTGTGTCTGGGCATGACAAAGCTCTCTTTACGAGGTCATAGAACACACTGGGAAAAGCAGCACAAGGAGAAAGACAAACTCTGTTATGTTTTACCCTGCATCTTTGAATTCGGGGCTGCTTATGTTCCAGCTTGGTTTCATGTCAAGCTTAGAGCACAGAATCTGCTTTGTTTATGTTCACAAATATCTGACTGATTACTGCTGGAAAGGGGAGGATGGGTTTTTGGCCGCTCCTTGTCACCTCCCCAGCGTTTGTGACACCGCTGACCTAAACTAAGTGGGTCTAAAGTCTGTGTCATGCAGAGACTATTTATATAGCCTAATGATGCTCCTTTTCCTGTGGTCTATTCCCACTTATCAGAGGGATTCCCCAGGGCTTTGTTCTTCATTTTCTCTGTTCCCGCTGGGCAGTTTAAATGGAAAACTTTGGTTTAGACCACAGTAATCACACTAAAGAGTGAGATAACACCTGCATTTTTAGTGTACCAAACAGTCATGTTATTTAGGCTTCAAAAATACTGGGTCAGATCCTCAACTGGTGTAAATCAATACCAGCGGAGGCTGTGGTGAATTCATGCATTATTTATTTACTTATTTTATAGGCAGAATTAGTAGGGATGTCTACAGTTAAACTTGTCTGACACTTGCCATTAAAAGACCATGTTTTTAGTTGCTTATAATTTTGCCAAATTTTAACTGTTTGGGCTGAAATATTCTCTGCTGCGTGTCTGACAAAAGCTCATTCTTTCTCTTTGAAGTTTCAAGAAAAATGGTTCAGCTCTTTCAGAGAATGGGGAAAAATGCCTTATTTTGCCATTTAAAAAATATTCTTACAACCATTTTGTGGGGAAACTCTAGCGCCTCCATACTTTGGTGCAGGAGCATGCAGTTAGCCAGGGATGTGTGGTTGTTGTGTCAGGAATGCACCTTTTGCTGTGCCCATGAAAATCCCACCCAAATTTGGCCAAGTTATAAGACTCTGCAGCGTACTAAACTTATGCTTCTGCAGTCCAGGGCCCAAACATTGACTTAGGTCAAAAGTCAATAGTCAGTTACAACCTGGTCTCCATGTTTGGTCATATGCTTGAGCACCTCTAGTTAGAATATTTGCAGTTCTGTCGTAAACATGTCGGTCCCGGGATATTAGAGACAAGGTAGATAAGGTCATATTTTTTATTGGACCAACTATTTAGAACAGGCTCAGAACTAGAATGTTGCAGGACATGACTGAATTCACTGGGAGGGCAGGAAAGGGAAGTTTCTGCTATAGCGCCTGCACATCCCATCGTTAACACCCACCACATTTGGACAATTTTAAACATCGATTATCTCAGAAGATTTTGGCGTGGTTATTAGCATTGAATGTTGAAGGCTTGACCCACATTCTTCTGAGTAACAAGAAACTTGAACTACCAAATTCACAGTGAATGTTTGGGTCTGGAGGTATCGGACCACTGAGTAGATGAAAAGTTAGACATTTTGGTCCCACTGCATCTCTGATTAATTGTCTTCTATGGAATAACTAACCTTGTCAAGGAACCAGCCAGCGGAGCCACCTTTGTTATTATGGCCTATGGTGATTTTCCTTAATTTTCCCAAATTTGGAGCATCAAGGGTGAACTTGTCTTCGGCTCCCTTTTCAAAGTTATCCTTGTCATTGTCCAATCTCCTCTCACCTAAGCACAACAATATCCAAGGGAAATGAACGAAATGGGAAAAACAATTGGTGAGGGTATCAGTACATATTCATGCATTAAAAAAAATCTATGTCTAGCAATGCTACCATTATGAGCAAGTCAACCAGTACCAAAGCACTGCTTCTGTACAGTATGGATACTACATAAAGACATGGAATTTTATAATCCAATGAGATAGCACCTTCCCTTCAGCACACAAAAAAACAGGATTCCCACTGTGCTGTGTGTTACAGGGTGACACTGGCTCTTCAAGAGGGAGCAAGGCCAGTGCACCTGTGACTCACCTGCTCACTCCAACTGAACTTAAAAGAGGGCACCTAGGCCCAAGAGGAAAGAGAGTTTGGGTGAGTCAGAGGCTTGACACAAGCAGGAAAAGGGAAGGTGGGAGCCGCCTGAGACCACAAGACTGGAGAAGGTCCCTGGAGGAAGCTGTAAGGGATTCCTAGGGGAAGCTGAAGGCAGGAGAGCAGCAAGTGGGGTTTGCTGGTTGAGGGCCAGGGCTGGAGGCAGGAGAACAGCAGAGGGAGTTGATTGTTGGCTTTTAAGCCAGAGAGCTGGAGCCAAGGGCCGGAGAGGGCTGAAGGCAGAGAAAGACTCACCTGCTGACATCTCTGAGCTGGAGCCAGAGGGCTGAAGGGTTCCCAGCAGAAAGGCACAGAAAGTTCCTACTAGGAAGAGTGAGGCTGCACTCCACCTGGAAGGGCTGAGGTGGGGTGGCTGTCCTGGTAAAAGGACAGGAGAGGTGTGACGAAGGTGTGGCAGAGGACACTGAAATATGGTATGGAAGGACTCCCAACAGAGAGGCTGGGGAGATTCCTATTGGGAAGAACAGGGTTTTAAGGACTATGTACACTGAGTATGAGAAGTAAATAATGTGTGAGACTTTTAACTGGCATTATATACACGGTATTTTGGTAATTAACTGGCCCTAAGGAGGGGTACTACTTAAGCAAGCGAACCTGTGTGAAAGGGAAACTGAGGCAGGCATACCTGTCACACCATGGCTAGGTGTAGGAGAGTACTCCAGGCGAGGTCACCCTACGACACCATGACAGTTACTTCCATCACTCCAAAATTTCCAAAAATACATAACTGGATGGCTCTTCTATTTTTTCTATTGCAACATTTCAAATAGTTCTGCTTTTAAAAGTCTATCTAACCATTTAAAATACTTTTAGGGATAGATATAAGCTTCAGAATCACAGATTTCCAATACCTCAAAGCTCAGGGGCATTTGGATCCTGGATTTTGCTCCAGACCACTATAAAGAGAGGAGTTATTTGCAGAATTAAGATCCAAGTTTGAATTTTGGACGCTTCTGAATTTAGAGGCGTTTGCTTTTATGGAAAAGTGTTAAAGAATTGAACAGGGATAAAAAAAACAGCATTCTATATTAATTACTCTAAAAGCCTATAGAATTTAAAAGTGAATGAAATCCTTTCAACAGATGCTTATGAACCATTCCATAGAATGCAAGAGAAATGATATCATTCTCTGTTAAACTATATAGGATAGTTAAACTATAGGAAAGACTTCATTTTTTTAAATTGAAGTCTTGAAGGCTTTTCTGTATGGGTGGATGCTGGGGTTTGGTTTGGGCCCATCTATAGTTATTTATCTGATCTTATAAATGAAACAAATGTTCTCTATAATCAAGTCCATACTCTCATGTTTTGCTACAGCCTCTATTTAATAAAAATAGATGTATCTTTTCAGCTGGTTTGAATTAAATGTGATACCAATGGTGACATGATCAGCACTTTAAATGGACAGAGATTCAATCATAGTCCACAATTAAAGTTTGAAATAATGTGTGTAGACAAAATTCTTCTCTCAGTTTCACAAAAGGGATTGCCAACATTCTGCTCTCCCTTCACGTCCGGGTATCACACTGACATCAGATCTTTTAGTGGATTGTTTCCCTGTTGCATTGGTCTACGCCCCTGTGTCTATACCAGGAATTTTTATGTTGGATGATGCAGTGGTAGAAAAGCGTGACCTTTGTTCACATTTCAGCTGTTTGGCTGCTGCACCTGCTGAAAATTATGGGTCTGAAAAATCCTAAACTAGATAGGCTATTTGTTGTCCTTTCATAGAGCTAAATCATTTTGCCTTTTCCAGATTGTGCTGTTTTTTGTTCGGATACCAGCTCTCTCGGGGCAAAACAGGAAAAGTATTTTAGGAAACAATTTGCATTTGAATACCTGTGTCTCCATTCTCCCCAAAGATATTGATGAAGACATCAGCATCTGTTCCACTGCCGCTAATATCTCCAGTAAACACTCTGACCACATACTTGTTAACTGCAAAGACATAGGGAGAAATGCCCAGCATATTAATAATACAAGACACGGATCAACATAAAGCACACTCACATACACCAGACCTGCCACAGTGTTGCAATATGCCTTGAGAGCACATGGACAATCTGGGATGCTAGGAGCCACTGTTCCTAATGATGACCCTGTGGTTAGTACACAGAATGCTATGGTAACTATTGCAACAGACTCAAAGAAAGAAATACTGGGATCACTGAAGACAGTGGGAGTTTTGCCATTGACTTCAATGGGGTCAGGATTTTACCCAAGGTGTGTATGACAATCATGGGGGCCAGGGTTTCATCCAATGTGGGTAGGACGATCCTGGTGTAGTACACGGGCCTCCTGGCTGTTGTAACACTGGCTCCATAGGGAGAGCCAGGACACAGACGCACACAAGAAAGTTTAGATAAAAAAAGAAAAAACGAAGCCTGGACAGGGAAATTGAAATACTGCCCCAAAACTTTACCAAAATTAATAATACACACTGATACCATCCCGCTGCTAGTAAGAGTGACAACATGAGTGGATCTCTGCTGGAGGGTACTGTGCACCCCCTTCCCTTGCATTAACTCTCCCCCCTTGCAAAAAATCCCTATTCTGCAAGGAATCCTCTGTGGGGTAGGAAACTGTTCTACAGAGACATCTGATACTTCCTACTTATTCTATCTAGAGTATTTATAATCCTCCCCATCATTGTATTAACCAAGCATCTTGCAGTTTCTCATGTATTTATCCTGGTAACTCCCCTCTGAGGCAGGGCAGTGCTATTATTCCCATTTTGCAGATAGGGAACTGAAGCACAGAGAGACTAAGTGACTTATCCAAGCTCACACAGAATGTGTGGGGCACAGAAAGGAACTGAACCCAGGTGTCCCACAGGCTAGAGCCCTAACCACTGGCCCGTCTTCTCTCCCATGGAAGGGTCCAAACCATTCTTGGAAGGTCTTTTCCCTTGGCAGATCTCAGTGAGTTTTGGGGTCCACCTCTGAGGGCAGGAAGAGCCCTTGGCTTCATTCAGTTCTTGGCTTTTTTACTGGAAGTTTGAACAAATGACACAAGTGGTACAAACTCTGATGCTGACACATGGCCATTAAACCAGCCAAGGTTATGTTAGCCTTGTTTTTCTGAAACATCAATGATTCGTGTAACCTAACCAACTGAACTTTACTCTGCAGCTAACTTTGCAACTTAGCAGACACCCAGCAAGGGCAAGCAACAACAAATATTTGGAAAAAAGATCAGTCAAGAGAAGAAGCACAAAGACTTGGAGGGGTCCCATCCTGCTACCTCATCCAGTTTAAAAATTCTGCTGCTTTCTAGAATATAAAAAAGTCATAAGTGAATGAAGGAATCAAGCACAGTATCTTTGACATTGCAATGCTAAACAGCAACGCTGTATCAAATGTAGCACTAAGGAGCCCGAAAATCACTTACGTCAATAACAAGCGCAAATATTTCCATTGCCCACGCTCTTTAAAAAAGGGGGTGGATGGGATTTTTCAGACTTGATCAAAAGGTTAGCCTAACCCCGCTTCATTGACATCAGTGACAAGACACCCAGTAACTTCAATGGGAGGAAATTTAGGACAATGTTGAGCAATGTTAAAAATCCCACCGTAGGGTAGTCGACTGACTGTATTGTTGCAGTACTTGTCTTTCTTTATAGCAGGTGGCAAGTTCCATTTATATTTAGACCTGAGTGAACAACATGCAGCAGCTAATTTATGCACCAATGGCTCTCGCACCACAACCAGCCTACAATTTCTTGTACATTTTTGTTATTTTATGTTATTTGTCAAATATTTCCTGGGTTATTAACTGCTCCTGGGTAGTTTGCCACAAGTCTTTAATATTCACATTTTGAGCTGTGTTGATGAGTTTTTATTGAACATGGAGGAAAATGCAACTGCAGAATTACAAATTTGGCAAAGGACTTGTGGGGGGCATATATAGTACCTGCCATAGCTCATATTTTAAATAAACTAAAAATCGAGTTGACAGCTAAAGAGCCCCTGTCAGAAAATATGTGACCACACAAAAAAATAATATGATTCAAAATTCCCTAAATAATCAATAAGAAGAAATAAAGGGGAAGAGCCTGGCTCCCAGTGATTCGTGAAGACTTTTGCCAGGACAGCTAAAGCAACAACAGGAAATGCAGACCCCTGAGAGTTCTCACGTCTAATAGCCAAAGACAGAGTCGGTACAGTTTAAAGTTTTGATGTTGCCGGCAGACTGCTGTGCCCACGTGCTATCAACAATAGGATTAAGCCTTCAGTACCCAATCTGGTGAAGCAGGACACATGCTCTGACCCTAAGAGAATCCCGGTGCAGAAGAGAAGGGGCTCCGGTACCAGGCAGTGAGTTTAAGTTTGCCTGACCAGTTCAGTGTACCCCAATTCACTTACGTCATATTCTGTATCTAACGTGCATCATGTAAGGTAACAATGGAAAAATCAATAACATTAATAACAATGTGACAATAACAGTATGATTGCTCAGAGCTCCAGTATGACACTGGAGAAAAGCCCGTTGAGAGTTTCTGGGTTAAGTTTAGAGGTGAGAGCAACAAGGGTGATGTCATGGTGGGTGTCTGTTATAGACCACCAGACCAGGAGGATGAGGTAGACGAGGCTTTCTTCAGACAAATAGTGAAAGTTTCCAGATCACAGGACCTGGTTCTCATGGGGGACGTCAGTCACCCTGACATCTGCTGGGAGAACAATACAGCAGTACACAGGCAATCCAGGAAGTTTTTGGAGAGTGTTGTGGACAACTTCCTGGTGCAAGTGCTGGAAGAACCAACTAGGGGCCGTGCTCCTCTTGACCTGCTGCTCACAAACAGGGAAGAATTGGTCGAGGAAGTACAAGTGGGTGATAACCTGGGCAGCAGTGACCATGAGATGGTCGAGTTCAGGATCCTGACAAAAAGGAAGAAAGGAGAACAGCAGAATACGGACTCTGGACTTCAGAAAAGCAGACTTTGACTCCCTCAGGGAGCTAATGGGCAGGATCCGTTGGGAGGCTAATATGAGAAGGAAAGGAATCCAAGAGAGCTGGCTGTATTTTAAAGAAAACTTATTGAGAGCACAGGAACAAACCATCCCGATGTGCAGAAAGAATAGCAAATATGGCAGGCAACCAGCTTGGCTTAACAAAGAAGCCTTCAGTGAGCTTAAACACAAAAAGAAGCTTACAAGAAGTGGAAGCTTGCTCAGAAGACCAGGGAGGAGTATAAAAATACTGCTTGAGAATGCAGGGGTGAAATCAGGAAGGCCAAATCACAACTGGAGTTGCAGCTAGCAAGGGACATGAAGAGTAACAAGAAGGATTTCTACAGGTATGTTAGCAACAAGAGGAAGGTCAGGGAAAGTATGGACCCCTTACAGAATGGGGGAGGCAACCTAGTGACAGATGTGGGAAAAACTGAAGTACTCAATGCTTTTTTTGCCTCTGTCTTCACATACAAGGTCAGCTCCCAGATTACTTCACTGGGCAGCACAGAATGGGGAAGAGGTGAGCAGCCTTCAGTGCTGAAAGAACAGTTTCAGGACTATTTAGAAAGGCTGGACATGCACAAGTCCATGGAGCCAGATGCAATGCATCCGAGGGTACCGAGGGAGTTGGCTGATGTGATTGCAGAGCAATTAGCCATTATCTTTGAAAATTTGTGGCGACTGGGGGAAGTCCCGGATGATTGGGAAAAAGGCAAATATAGTGCCCATCTTCAAAAAAGGGAAGGAGGAAGATCCAGGGAATTACAAACTGGTCACCCTCACCTCAGTCCCTGGAAAAATCATGGAGCAGGTCCTCAAGGAATCCATTTTGAGACACTTGGAAGAGAGGAAGGTGATCAGGAACAGTCAGCATGGATTCACGAAGGGCAAGTAATGTTTGACCAACCTGATTGCTTTCTGTGATGAGATGACTGGCTTTGATATGGTCTCTCACAGTATTCTTATCAGCAAGTTAAAGAAGTATGGGTTGGATGAATGGACCATAAGATGGATAGAAAGCTGGCTAGATCATTGGGCTCAAAGGGTAGTGATCAACAGCTTGATGTCTAGTTGGCAGCCGGTAACAAGCAGAGTGCCCCAAGGGTCGGTGCTGGGGCGGGTTTTGTTCAACATTTTCATTAATGATTTGATGGGGTGGATTGCACCTTCAGCAAGTTTGCAGACCACACTAAGATGGGGGGAGTGGTAAATACCCTGAAAGGTAGAGATAGAATACAAAGCGAGCTAGACACATTGGAGGATTGGGCCAAAAGAAATCTGATGAGATTCAACAAGGACAAGTGCAGAACCTTCACGTAGGACAGAAGAATCCCATGCACAGCTACAGACTGGGGACTGACTGGCTAGGCAGCAGTTCTGCAGAAAAGGACCTGGGGATTACAATGGACAAGAAGCTGGATATGAGTCAACAGTGTGCCCTTATTGTCAAAAAGGTTAGTGGCATATTGGGCTGATTTAGTAGGAGCATTGCCAGCAGACTGAGGGAAGTGATTATTCCCCTCTATTCGGCACTGGTGAGGCCACATCTGGAGTATTGTGTCCAGTTTTGAGCCCCCCACTACAGAAAGGATGTGGACAAACTGGAGAGAGTCCAGCGGAGGGCAACAAAAATGATTAGGGGGCTGGAGCACATGACTTCTGAGGAGAGGCTAAGGGAACTAGGCTTGTTTAGTCTGCAGAAGAGAAGAATGAGGGGGGATTTGATAGCAGCCTTTAACTACCTGAAAGGGGATTCCAGGGAGGATGGAGCTAGGCTGTTCTCAATAGTAGCAGATGACAGAACTAGGAGCAATGGTCTCAAGTTGCAGTGGGGGAGGTCTAGGTTGGATATTAGGAAAACCTTTTTCACTAGGAGGGGGTGAAGCACTGGAATGGGCTATCTAGGGAGTTGCTGAACCAGGGCGGCTTATCACACAGACACTCGGTGTATGGTTGGCTGCTGACTGAGAGCATCCAGACAGGGAACTATAGCAGCAGAGCATTTTAAGGCACTTAGGGTTTCAGGACAAGCGATAGCACAACCTCTCACTGATCTAGGTTGCACCTCAAAATGTGACACCTGTACAGAGCAGTTAACAGGATCAGGATCAGAATATAAGGGTCCAAAAAGACAGCAGAGAGAACTTCTTCAAGCCACAGCCAGAGCTGACCCACTTTTGCA
Organism: Emydura macquarii macquarii; assembly: GCF_026122565.2. Taxonomy (NCBI): domain Eukaryota; kingdom Metazoa; phylum Chordata; order Testudines; family Chelidae; genus Emydura; species Emydura macquarii. The sequence goes on from NW_027131182.1 coordinate 2,504,676, forward strand.
AACAGCAGCTATACACTGACTTCCCCGAAGCAGGACCAGTCAGTGAGAGATATGATTATATAAATCCTTGCCAGATATGATGCCTTGAAGGTTTCATTGACATCTCTAGGACGCAGATTTGAGGCAATTACTTCATGGATCAACCATATAGTTGGAAAAGCTGGCAAGACCAAGTGCTGTGTTGCACAAGCAGAGGAGGAAGAAAAGAATTTTTAAAATAGTAAAGAAAAACACTTTCAGAACTATAATGCTACAGCCCTGGTCTTGCAAACACTTATGCATGTGCTTAACTTTCAGAGCTGGCCAGACAACATGAATTCTGTTTCACAAAAGAAAGAAGACATTTCAATATTTGTTTTTGTTCCACATCGGAATGAAGATGAGACCTTTCAAAGATTTGCACAAAGCAAGGAGAGAGACAGAGAAAGAGACCCGCTCCCCCCAGAATAGCCAATAGCCCCGTTGTTGGGCTTTCACCTGGGAAATGAGTGTTGTCTGATCACAACAAAACTATTTCCTGGTGTCCCTATATCTTCATAGTAACTACTTCACAGCCTGTGTAACCTGCAATACTATGCATACTACGCATGTACAACATCTACCATCCTCATCCTTTTCCGTACAAACACGTATGCTGTGCACTCCGTGACATTCCGGCTTCCACCGACACACCTCATCTAGCAAAGTGGCACTACTAAAGCAGTCCCCAGGAAGGAATTTGAGAGGTGTTACGTGGATGCTATCTCTGGAAAGTAATGGGCTGGCACTAACTGAGATGGCCCTACGTGTATTGAAGAAACAGGAGGTGTTGTAGTCAAACGTTTTATTGCCTTTTATCTTCCTAACAAACTCCGGTGCAGCTATCAACAACCAAGTGAACTGACGGATAATTCCACTTGGTGCCAGATTCAGTTTTCTAGCATTAACAGGTTTAAGGTTTGTTCTGTTGTGAAGTAGGAGATGCGTGAGTCTGTGGCACCATCTTAATTCCCAGCTATTCCACAGACCTCCTATATAACCCTGGGTAAGTCATCTCTCTCTCTCTGGGAATCAGGTCTCCATGTGTAAGATGAGGATAAAAATCTGCCTTTTCCCCCTCTTGTCTAGTTAAAATGTATCCTCTTTGGAGCAGGAACTGTTCTTTACTATGGAATATGTCCTGCACTAAACGCAATTAAGCCTTAATCTTGGCTGGGGCTTTTCAGCCCGACTGTAATACAAACAAATAATACATTTCCATTTAGTAACTCCATAGCATCCCTACTTGTTCTAAATTATTCTTATTTCCAGGCACCCATGACTGCGGACAACTTATGGATACATCCCGGTCTGTTCAGAAATTTGAAAACACTTTGTTATTTTCCTTTCAGCTTCAACTCAGTCCCTCCTTCCACTTGCAAATTGATGATCACCAGATGCCCTCTCAGCTATGTCACACTTTTCCATGAATTGTACAGTTCATTTAGCTGTCAGTTACTCATTGGATGTATGATGTCTGTCTCCTGAAAGTCCATAAGAGGGAATCTCATCAGTACAATTTTTTAATAGAAAGGGCTGGAGGTGTAGGGGGCAGGGGCTCTATTTTTGGCTAAGCTTATTTCAGCCACTAGATGGTGCCCTCAAGCATGTGCTGCCAAACTCATTTACCGCAATGAGCAGGGAGGATCATGCTCCCTTACTTAAAGCTACCACCTCCCACAGTGCGCCGCAAATCTCTCTGTTCTAAATTTCCGACTAGCTTCCTTTTGCGTGACCTACAGTGTGGCAGGTTACCAGCAGGGCATCAAACAATCAAGCAACAGTCCAGCTGTGTGATATGTAACACGCTGGGTAAAAGCCAGAGACCTAACTCTGGGCTGCACTGTGATTACCTAGCTAGATGAGTTCTAATCATTTCCATGCCATTTTACAAATGCAGCCGTGGGAGGAGGCTTTTAAAATGCATGCCCACCCTGAGGAAGACGGTGACTGATACTCCACTGAAAGTCGCAGCGGAGTGTGCAGCAAAAAGTCAGCCCTATTGCTTCTGAATTGCTGACACCGCAGCTTTATTGCAACCCTAGAAATTGAATCATAACCAGTCTGAAAAGGAGACTAATTCAGCCTAGTGGAAGAAGGAAGTATGGTCTTGTGAGCAAAGCACTGGCCTGTGACTCAGGTGATGGGGGTTCCATTCCCAGCTTTGCCATAGATTCTTCAGGTCACCTTCAAAAAGTCACTTTCTCTCTCTGGCCCAGATTAACAGAGGGACTTAGCAATGCAACACCTTTCGGGTGCCTAGAAGTCACAGGAACGCACTGCGATTCACAAAGCCTGAGTGAGGTAAGTAGGCTCCCTGTGCCATGAATGGAGAGACACAGACGCTTTAGACTGAGATCCACAAAAGCCAACTCATGTTAACTGGGGAGCTGCCTACGCTAGCTAATGGGAGATGCGATAAGAGGTATGTGCTAAATCCCAGCCCTCTCTCAGAGATAGGTGCCGAAGTCTGGGCTGCAGGGAGGTGCCTCTTTCTGCTAGCACATAACAAACTGGGGGAAGACGGGCATTTGGCCACCTAACTTGTGTGTGGGCCCTGATCCAACCGGCTCAGAGGCTGCCTAGATCTACAGAAAAGAGCAGGGGGAGGAGAAAGGCGAGGAAGGCGAGAAGATGATCTCCCCTATCACCTTTAGCTTACAGTAGTTAGGGCTCTCAGCTGGGATGTTTGAGGCCCCCAGTTCAAATGCCCCCGTCTGCCTGATGATGAGAAAGGATTTTAGCAGGGATCTGCCCCCTCTCAGATGTGTGTGCTAACCGCTGGGCTCTGGGATATTCTAACGTGGGACTCCCGCCGTCTCTTCTGTTGAAGTTATTCTACTTTAATTCAATAATTAAATATTAAACAGGCCACAGAAAGAGTGAGAATGACCGTACAGCCCGGGGTTGGGGACTGCACCTGAGAGGTGGCTGATTGCTGTTCTAATGCCTTATCCCTAGCCGGCAGATGGGGGACTTAAACCAGCATTCACCACATCCCAGATGAAGTTACTATCCACTGGGCAACAGGTGGAGACTGCTAGCTACCACCCCTTCCCACCTCCTCGGCTGTTTTGTGTGGAGTCTGGCAGCCTCTGAGCACGGTGACCAGACCAGGCTTCATATGCAAGTGAGGCAGAGGCGTGACGACATACTCAGAGGCAGAAACGTAGGTGCCCAGGGAACTTTTAAGACAAATACCAAGTAAGTTTAGGTGTCTACAGGGTTTGGTGGCAGCCAAGCAGGGGCTTTATGGATCACCTAAAAACCAGACTTTGGTGCCTAAGTCTGGGGGCTTAGGTCACTAAGCACCTTTGTGAATCCCATCCTCTGTGCCTCAGTAACTTACTGTGAAAGGAGGGTGGTAATTGTTCCCTGCTTACTACAAATGCTAGGGGCCCTGCAACGGGTGGTGTGAGACAGACGACAAGAACCCAGAACAATTCCCATTAAAGTTAAGGGAAAGACTACCCTTGGGCTCAACAGCTCACTCTCCCAGAAAGAGAGATGCTGGGCTTTTTCCTGCATAACAGCATTGCACACTGTCCAATAAAAGGTCTTTTGCCCCCGTCCTCCCCAAGAAAAATGTGGAATTCATCAGATCAGCAGGTCATTTCTGTGCCTCAGATTAATTAATTCCTGTCAAGAGTAATTGACGACTATCCTTTGTAACGAACTGCCGCTTTCATAGTCTGAATAGCTTCTCCAACTGAATATTTGAATTGGGAATTCAGACGGCATGTGTAATCGCAGGAGGTGCAGGAGCATTTGGAGACAGGGGATGTTTAGGAAGAGCTCCATGATGCTTTCATATTAACTGAATTTGACCACAAGTGGAGACTATAACTCTATCAAAATGCAGAGGGAAGAAACTCCAGAGAGCCTTTCCAGTGTTCGCAGCACACACATTTCGAAACAGCTGCTACGTCTGAAGCAATCCTGAAACAAAGCTAATTGGTCTCAAATTTTTTTGCTATGAGAATGCTCCAGAGTAATCGAGATGATTGTTATGCAACAAAACATACCAGTGGGAAAAAGGAAAATGATTGTTTCCTTCTTCGAATAATATGATTATTCTCCTTTTCCCAATGCCCTCCTGTGTTTAATTCAGCTGTTCATTTCAGCATTGTGCAGCCCAGACACCACAAGATTAACTAACCAGTGTGGCCTCAGTATGAAATTAAAATGTGCATCAAAATGTTTTTGTGGTGTTTTTGCTGGTCCCATGTTGGCCCCAGAATATGAAAGAGACAAGGTAGGTGAGGTATTATCTTTTATTGAATTAATTTATGTTGATCCACAGAAGTTGGTCCAATAAAAGATATTACCTCACCCACTTCATCTCCATCAAAACGCTGAGTATATATGGAACCCAATAGGGACATTCCTGCTAAACAGTTCATTGGAAACAATCTACAGATGAAGCACTGGTGTATTGGGTTGAGTTCCTTTAGTTTTTCTTAATTCTCACAGGTTTCAAAGATTCTCATAAATTTTCATTGGTTCAGCCTCACTCAAAGTCCCAATCCAGCAATCCTAGTAGTGCAAAACTCCCATTAAACTCAATGGGAATTCTGCATAAAGAGGGCTTGCAAAATCAGGCCAAAAATCTAGCAGGATCTCCCCAATTTGTATCCCAAGTCCAAATCCAAAGAGCTTTGCTATACCATTGCTTGAAGCACTGTGCCTATTATTAAGAAATATTGGCCACAATTTAAGATATTTAAGTCCTGGTTCAGCAAAGCACTTGAGCATGTGCTTAAGTCCCATTGAATCAGGATGGATTTGAGCGCATGCTTAAAGTTAAGCACATGCTTAAGTCCTTTGCTGAACTGAGCCCGAACTGTGTCAAGAACTCATAATTCCTCACCTGAGCTAATATTAAAACATAACAGAAGTTAGTTGTGAAGTCTTATCCTATGCTTCCTCGTAGCAAAAACTAAAACAAGCAATCCTCATAGTTAGTCTCTGAATAGCGCAGATTGTGTCTAGACTCAACTCAAACACTCACAGATTATCTAACACATGTTAATCTTCCATATATAGATATACATCCCAGACAAACAAGTTCTCAGTGATTTGGTCTCTTTTTGTAGATAAATTCCAATAAAATTTGAAGAAACTGTATTCTGTGGTCCTACGGATCATCGTCTTCGTTTTCCTCTGATTGTTGAGGGACTCACTCTCTCTCTCCCTGGTTGATCTCACTCCCTCACTCTACACAACAGCGTACCAGCAAGTGGCTATGAAAGCATGTGAAGAAGCAACAGACCCACGTCAATATTCAGTTTGGTCAGTTGAACTCAATACTTTACTATTACAGGAATACTGGCAACATTGTTTTAAGCAGATTGCTTACACACAGAAACCCACTCAGGGTTTGTCACTACACCCCATTCATAACCATTCAATTAAAGTTATGCTCTTTTAAGGACGGCAACTTTGTTAGCTGTATTACTTAGACATAGCATAGATACAATGTTCAATTTTTGCCAAATAAATAAATAAATAAATAATCTAAATCAATGAACAACTCATGGCACTTTAAACGTTGAGGATAATATATACACAAAATTATGCTGGCTGATTCCTCCCTCAAGTTTCTGATGAACAATGCATTACATCTGCTTCCTAACAAGAAGAATGACATGTTTGCCCAATAGCCCTTTAGATTTCTGAAGCATAATGCAGCTCCATTGTAACCACATTTATAATTTATAAGATGGATAAGATTAAACTTTTCCCAAAGAAAGAATTATCACTAATTAAGTGAATGGAACAGTTAGATGGTTTGAGCTCACACACGGGGTACAGTCATAGTTTTGTCCTATTCTAAATATGCAGCATTGTCAGGGTTTGCATAAACTGTTATCCACAATGTTTATAGCCCATTGTGTTTGATCTTTAACAACTTTGGAGTGTTAACAGCCGAGGAGCCAACTGAAAATGAGTCTTTGGTTCTGAACACAATCACAATAGCCAAATTGGCAGGATTTTATGAAAACTTTACGATCTATAAATCAGCATTAACTTAAACTATAAATTTATTTCCAGGTGCTTTTGCTTCTTTATTGGTCCTAAGGCTTAGAAAAGTAAAAGGCCCTTTTGAAAATTGGTTTCCTTGTTTTCTCTTTGTAAAAGAATGTTCTTACAGGATTAATCTAGATTAGGAAAAGAGGTCTGGGTTAGGTCATGGTCAGCTAACATGCACTAGATAACCCCGGCCTAACCACAACCTTTTCCCTAGTGTTCAGGCAGGCTAGAAGTTACATGGTAGAAAGCCTAGGGCAGACCTCGACCAGCTAAACTGAGGATAAAATTATTAACCCGTGGCTTCATAAGGGGAAAGGTTATGCTATCATGTTAGCAAATCCCAATCACTTTTCTTCATCTAGACAAAACCTCAGTGAATTTAGTGCTGCCAAAAGGTTGACATCCTTGGAGCATGAAGACCATTAAACCATAGAGTAGGTACAGCAGACAATAACAGTATAAGCTTCTTCTCACTCCCTGCCAATATTTCTCAGTCCTGACCTACATGGACACCTCTGAAGTATGACAAGGCAGTTCAATATCTGTGACAATTCAGTTGTTGGTTTTCCATTCATTCTGCCAACAAGGAGCCAACTGGTCCCAAAGCTGGTGCTGATTTTTTTGATGTGGACACACTAGGAACCAGATGGCTCCTCCATCCAGCTGAGGAGGTCTAGACACAGGTTTTTCCAGAGCCTGCCAATGTTGCTATGAGCTTCATCTAAACAGGGAAAAGAACATCAGCCATGGGGATAGGTCCAAAGCAAGGGGAGAGCTCCTGCCACCTCAGAGGCCGAGTGCAGGCTGGGCAGCGAAGGTGCTTCCACCTTTTGTTTGGCAATGCTTAACCTCAGTCAAAAAGTGCTCCAAACACTGGTGCTTTAGCAGTGCGCCTGGAGCAGTGCATTATGTCCCAATGTTACTATTCTCAATCCCCTTAAAATTGGCAGCAATTTTCTTTCCTAATGAGGGTTTGGTTCAAAGTCATTGACACCAATGGAAAGTCTCCCACTGACTTCAGTTTAGATAAGGCTCCTTGTGCAAAGGTTCAGTTGCTGTCATGTAACTGACAATTCACAAAGGGAAAGGAACAACAAAAGGTTGAACAATATCCCTTCCTTGTAATTAATATCTATGCTGTAAATTAATCCAGGCCACCAATAGCAGCATTTGGGTAAATAAGAACTTGTGGCACCATAATTGTCCAGGGACCATGGGCATATGGTGCTGTGTGTACAGATCAGGAAGCCGGGAGAGTAGAAAGAAGACGTTCTGGCAGACATATCAAATGTAACATGTTCTCTGTACCAATGCAGCTGCACTGCTGTAAGATCGCCTGTGTATCCACTCTATGCCAACAGGAGAGAGCTTTCTATCGACATAATTAAACCACCCCCAATGAGCAGCAGTAGCTGTGTGGGCGGGAGAAGCTCTCCCACCGACATAGCGCTGTCCACATTGGCGCGTACGTCAATGAAACGTAGGTTGCTCAGGGGTGGCTTAGTCACACTCCCGAGCAACATAAGTTATACCGACATTAGTGTAGACATAGCCTGAGACTCTGCAAAAATAAAGGAAGTCTCCCCATCAAAATGCATTGTTTCCTACAGTCCAGATCCCATACAAGCCACAGAAAACCTGCACTTCTTCGCAGTCACCTATGTATTTCATGACTGAAAAATAAACCGTCAATACTGAAAGGTGATGGGGATCTCCAGACGAAGACCATAGGAGGGATTCAGTTGAATATGGTGTGTGAAAAGGAGTGGAGAAAAAGGAAGGGAGTCTGTATACCACAGAAGAATGTATCAGGTCAATACAGCAATTGTAGGTGGAGAGAGGAGCAAGAAAGCTCTGTCTCCAGCATCTGAGCCTAAAACATTCACAAAGAAGGACTTAAGGCTCCCAATGATAAAAGAAAGAAGAACAGAAGGAATCTGGAAATATATCGGAGACAAGAATGCCTGTCTGGTACTCTGCCAATCAGAATGTGGCTTTCATAGGGAATAACTAATCTTTAGCTACACACACACACAGAAACACAACATCACCTGTGCCCATAATTATTCATTTGCCTAGTAGCCTGGAAAATACCAGTTTGCCAGGATTAAATGTATCAGTCTAATCCATTTGAGATTTAAAAAAAAAGGCTCTTAGGGCAAACATCTTGTGCCTACAAGGAAAATCATATCACAATCTCATTTCAGAGCACCATGATTCAGATGGAGCTAAATGAATTCAGATACATTTACATTCGTGTTTGACTGGTTGACAGGTCACCTCAGCAGCCTGTGAATGCTTATCTTTCATTAATTATGGTTCAAGGGGAACTGCAACCTAAGATGGCTGAACTCGTCCTCTTCTGTTACAAATTCATACCTAGTGCCTGGAAGGCATCCAATCCTTCCTTTGCTTTTCTCGTCTCTGGACTAGATCCAGCTCCCTGAGTTCATCCGGCCAATTGTGTCATTTACAGGCTGCAGAATTTCAAAGGATTATTTTCTAGTAGATAAAAATAAGCTAAATAGATGACATGATGGCAAATATTTCTGCAGAAATTTCTACTGCCTCTCTTCTTGTAACTATGCAAGCTCCTTGGGTCAAGAACCCAGTTATTTACATCCCTCCTGTATGTACAGTACCAAACACAGTGCCGTTGACCAGTACAGAATATGAAATCACTTCATCAGATTGATAAGCACGTGAGGCTAGCTCATCAGCTGGTGAAAATCAAGATTGCTCCAGTGACTTCAGTGGAGCGGTGCTGATTTACACCAGTCTGGCCTGAGAGTCCTTTCTAGCCCTGTTGACTGTGTAAGTCAGCATAAGCAGAGAGGTGCAGGAAATCACACACTTACATTTGAATCAGCTGCCCCAAAAAGGAACAATGATGGACTCAAAGACGTGGTTGTGTGGTTTGAAGGATCCACTGAGAAACAGCTTGAGCAGTTTTTGTTTGCCCTTGAGGGATCTCTCTTGGATTGAGCACTGCTTTCAACCATATGTTACCTCCTTCCAATCCCTCTAAATCAGTGTTTCTCAACCTGGGGGGGTCGCGAGTGCAGGGCCGGCATTACGGGGTGGGAAAGAGGGCAACTGCCCAGGGCCCCATGTCACAGGGGGTCCTGCAAAGTTAAGTTATATGCTTCAAGCCCTAGCCCAAGCCCCTCCACCCAGGGCTGAAGCATGTAACTTAGCTTTGTGGGGCCTCCGGCAATTGCCTGGCCACCCCTTAACACTAGCCCAGGATTATTGCTAATTTATGTCATGATATTTAAGGTGGGGGGCTCACAATTTTTTCAAGTCTTAGTGAGGGCGGGAGGTTGCAATTTTTTTTTTTAAATCCAAAGGGGGTCACCAGTACAAACACTGCTCTAAAGTATCACAAACGCTTCTATTTCACAGATGAAATGGAATAAAGAAGCAGCAAAACATATCAGAGCACACGGTCCCAATGGGCGGCATGTAGTCATTGGGTGGATTTTTGGCTGAGTGCCTCCAGACATTGTCTCATTCGAACCCTGGAGGGTCCTGCTCTGATAAATGACTCCCACGTGCCTTTTTTAAAAGAGCACATTCATTGTGCACACACTAACTTTTGAGCGTTAAAGGATGTTTCATATTTCTTTCATGTATGAAGGACACAGCTCATGAGTAGGACGAAAATCTTTAAAAACACAGTGCAAGAACAATCAGTGTTACGGCCTTAGTAATATGAAGTATTTTCTCCATCAAGTAACTTCTGATGGAACCCTAGCAACTATAAGAACACTAATAATTCGCACTTAAATAGCATTGTGTGGGAGGTGTCATCTGTGCACGACCCTCAAGGCATAGCATGGCACTGCCGCAGCCCTGCCTCAGTTTCCCCAATGGAATCTTCCACACCCATCAGTTATGGGTGTGCCTTAGCCCTCCTGCTCAGTCACTGAAAGAGTTCAACACTGCAGCAGCTCATTAGCCCTTCCTGGCCATTGTGGGGTTCATATACCCCCTCACAAGCACCTACCTCTGGAGGATTTCAAAGCACTTTATGAAAGTGTACCCTCATTGCCAAGAAGGCTATCGGCATATTGGGCTGCATATGTGGAAACTGAGGCACAAAGGCCTGATTGACAGCATTTGGAGCAAGAAGTCCATTGCTTATCTGCTGAAGAGATACGGTAGGTAACAGAAGCACAAGCTTCCCCCAACCACAGCCCAACCAATCTGCCTTTGCTCTTTCCTCAAAGCCAGGCCTAAGGAGGAGAGGCTAGTTCAGTCTCCATGTCCACAATTAGACTGTAGTGTCATACTCACAGGGTGGGCAGGGGAAGTTCAACCTGCCCATTAGCAGTTGGAGGTGAACTCCTGACGTACACAACCTGCTGGTTAGTTTGCAGGTTCAACTTTCACATCTTGCTACCAGGTCACATCCCTACTCACGTTACGTACACTGTATGTCACTGCCTGGCACACACACTATCAGCTTGGGAGTACATGTCTGGTTTGCAAGCTGTGCTGGCCTGATTTCAACATCATTAGCTTAAAACACTCTGCAAAACAGGCACCAGTTCAATAACGATATCATACATGTTCACTCCCAGGTATCCGAGAGCCGGTGTAGAGTTACAGCCAAGAGGTTGGAGTCTATAGAAAGGCTCCTTGGAGAATGCTACCAGAATTTGGAAATGCTTAATATTCATGCACAGAATTGTGACCATCTTCCTTCCAGTGCTGTGTAATTAGACTGCGCTATACTTGTTCTTCTATTGACAACGAGCCACAGCGCTCAGCTGCTCAAGAAACACTTACCTTTGGGCACATCCATGGGATTTAGGCTGCCAACCAGATCTCGGACATAAAGTCCATCGCCCTCATCCTTGCTCAGCCAGTTGTTGCAAGAGAAGTAAAAACGGAGATGAGGTCTGTTCATGTCAGTTACTACCACCCGGTCCAGGAACCAGCTTGCATTCATTCCCGTGTTGTCATGCTCAATTCTACAGCACAAAGAAGGAACAAAATATACCCAAGGGTTTGGATTTGTTGGTTCGATTTTTGACAGAGACTAGCACATTGATTCTCCGGCACATTTTATATTAGGCAAGGTAAGAGCAGTGGCACCCAACCAAGGATGCTGGGGGCGGCATGTGTCTCCTGTAGGTTTTTGCACTTGCTCAAAGTTCCATAGGCCACAGAGCCAGGAAGAGCCAATGGCCTGATGACTTTTAGGCATTAGTCCCACACTAAATCAATGTGGCTGCTGCCGGAGTGGTCCAGGGCATTGCTCTGGCTGCATGGTCACAACGCCATTCAAATTGGATGTGGCTGCCCCTCTTTATGGATGAAGGGGTGGCTGGTCAAATGCTGTTGCAACCTGGCACATGGGGAGACTGCTCTTGTGTGGCAGAGTGCAATGGCGTCTGCAAAGAACTCCTGGAGACACCGACGTATGCTTTGTGGGATAAGAAAGAAGGGAGACCCCCCTGGCTAAAGGAGACCAGGGATCCCTGTGGGAGTGGGTGGGGAATGAACAGAGATCAGAACGGGGTCTCTGCCAGGGGAGGGCTGGAATTTGCTCTCCCCAGGAAATATGTGACACGAAGTCCCCCCGTATTCACTGATCATTAATAATCTTGTTTCATGTACACATGTGGTAAGTATTAAGAGTTATGACCATATGCTGGAATGATAACTAAAATATGTTCAGACCAGGTATTGGGGGGTGGGGGAGTCATTAAACAGGACTAACCTAAACAAAGGAATATGCATTTACCTCAGTTTGCATGTAAGCAGTAAACAAGCTAACAAAGGTGGATGCAAACTTCACACTAAGAAATGGGGCAGAAGACTGCACAGAGTCTACACCCAGCAAGAGAAAGAAGCTTAGTCTAGGTTTTACTTTTACTAATACAATATTACTGTATTATAAAAGTGTACAGAGGTGAGATCTTTTCTGAACGCTAATGACACACCGGTGATTAATATCTTTGTGAAATGTGTGTATTAATACTATAGGTTAATTAGGAATTGTCATTGACATTATGAAGTTTGTGAGCAAACAAGGAAGGAATAGTTCCTGCCCAGACAGGTGTTGATTCAACATAATTAGTACTATTATTACTTGTATTTACAGTAATTCAGCACAGCGAAACATGTCATCAATGCAAAAACTATTTGCCTCAGTGGGACAAAGATACAGACCTAAATGCTTTCAATTGTTACCGTGTCGTTAAATATGGCAGAAATACAATCCATGCTGAGAAACATAGATATTTATAAGTGATACTGTAGGTGATACCTCACTTCAGTTCAAATCTTAGACAGCGGACAAGTTTTTCCCACCAGTTAACTTCACCTTGATAGCAGTCTGTTCTTAAACAATGAATAAAACATTCAAATTCTAAAACTTTATAGCCTGTCACTCGCTTAGCACCTTGCTGTACTGTGTGTAGTAGTGGTAACATTACATGATACCTTATCTTCTTTATTTGGCCAACGTTATTGGTTTTGACTCGGAACACATCCGTTTTACTCCTCTCAAAGGCAGTTCTACTCCTGTAATATACATATACCAAAAACCACGTTAGGAAAAGAGTTACTGTGTCAGCAAATACATCACTGCAGACCCATCAAGAATCAGAGTTTAAGAATGAAGGATCCTCATTTCTATTATTGGACAAACCTACTTTTCAATATCCTCATTCCTGTGAAAAGGTCTGAATGTACCAGGATTTTTTTTCTAGTAACTTTTCCATTCTAACATCTTGACAGGTCTGAAGAATCCAATATACCAACTTTGGAAGAAATGAGACGCTGGCCCAAATGGATGCAAACCTTGGGTCATATTCTATATCAGCTAAAAAAACCAAATCTTTCATCTATTAAACAATCACCAGTATAGAAAAAGAGCTGCAGTATGAGTGGTTCGCTACTTTGCAAATGGCTTTCAGAGGTAATGAAAAACAATCTTCAGTGAGGACATTTTTACACGGTGCCACTCATCTGTAAAATTCCAGGCTATTTTAAAAAAAATGTACAATCTCTCTTCAACTGTTCTTGAATTCATCTAAAACTACCCAGATAGGTGCTAAAATACAGAATCTATGGGTAAAAGTTTAGGACTTGGTTCTCTGTCCCTTGTGTTGTCATTCAGACCAGTGCAAAGTGCAAATTCAGAATGGTACTTTTTCACACAATTTGGCCTGGATGACTACCCAAGGTAGAGAGCATGGATGAATCAGGCACTTTGGATGTCCCTGTCTGTTGGCTCACAGAAGCTCTCCACATTCCTCTGCTGCTCCACACCTGCACAGCCTGCTTCCTATTCCAAAGGTTTCCTTCTGCTTTCCCAATACATCCCTACATCATGACAAGAGGAGTGTGTTCTGCAGCAACAGAACAAGGATTGTGTTTTAAAGGGGCCCCATGGCCCAAAGCACTGTTCTGTGGCTGGCAGTTCTATTCTGGAGCTCAGGCACACATAAAAGACTGTGCAGCTGGGTCACAGATTTCTTTCCACCTGCTTCTTCTGACATACCAAAACTATTAAAAAAAAAAAAAAAAAAGACCTCTGTTAAATTCCTGTACCACCTCCTTGTACTATTTGCATCAGAACTAGATTGCAGTGTGTGTAGATCGGGGACTATTTCTTCTTCTTAATTTGTAAAGTGCTAAGCATTTGCTAGAGGTATGTGTGACAGATAAGGCAATTTCCTGCAATATCCTTGATAGTCTTTATTGTATTAAGTTTACGTATTATGGGCTGGGATTGTATGTAACCTCTCTGGGGGGGAGATGTGACAGATGAGAGAACTGGGAGTTCAAAAAACTATACTGAAAACTTGCCAAACTAGTATGGACTTTTGGGACAATAAGTATTAAGTGAATTTCCTGGGAATCCTTAGGGAGGGGTTAATGCAAAGTCCCCAAATTTCAGCTAGGCAAAAATTGAGCCTTTGGAAGCCACAGCTGGAGAAAAGGGTCATTGTCTGCTAATCACCTGCTACAGGAGGCCAAGATCAAAGGTCCGAGCTGTATCAGAAAATGGCTGATCTACCCCATCTCTGTTTTGGTTTTGGATTTAAGATGGATGAACTTGTACTCACAGAGAAACCCCGTTGTGGGTTTGAAGGACTAACACTTACCAGAGCCCCGTCTGAAGTTGGGGTGACCTGGGGTAAGCTTTTCAGCATATATGTCAGTTCTTTTATTGTTTTAATATGCTTTCTCTGTAACACTTTTCCTTAAACGGGGCTGCTCAGAAGGAGCCGTGTGGTAACTTATAACTGCAGGCAACACACTGGCAGAGAAAGCAAAGTGCAAGCGTTGGCCTTTTTAGCCAGTTTGGCTTGCTGGGAATATCACTGTGTAGGCAGGAAACCGTGCGGCCCCAAGAACCCCGGTCAAGGAGTGAGAGAGACGCGGTTCTCACCCAACAGAGGTGATGGCTGGGAGCTGAAAGCCTAAAGTGAGTGCCCGTGGTGACCACGGAGGTGCCCTGTAATTGTGACAGTAGGTAAAGGGCAGCATGGTCTAGCGGATAGGGCCCTGAGAGTCAGGATATCTGGGTTCCATTCTCCACTCTCACAATGACCTTGGTATGAGCTTGGACAAGACAATTCATCCTTCTCGGTCTCTGTTTTCTCCATGCACCCTTTGTTTGCCTTCATGGCAGGGACTGTCTCTTGCTCTATTTGTACAGTGCCAAACACAAGGGGGCCCCTGTTGAGATTTGGAACTCTAGGTGGCACCGTAATACTAATAAACATATACAAAAAAAGAAGTCATCATATCTGAAAACAAAAAACCACAGCACAACACCATAGCCACGCTGCAGTGACAAGCAACTTGTTCTGAGAAAGTCAGTGAATGGGAAGAATCTGACCAATGAACTAAACAATGTCCAGTTTTGCTCAGATCTTTCCTGATGCCAGGTTTGGGGTGTGTGTGTGTGCACGCCTGTGTTTAAAGATTGTCTGTTTTGTATTCCGCAAATACATGTGTAGCTTTCATTCCCAGCACTGATAATGAGCGTACTGTGCTAGAACCATTGTGGTTACAGAAAGAGACTAAAAGAGTTATCTTTGCCAGAACACTATGGCAAGAGACAATCAAACCCAGCAGAGCTTCCCTCAACCAGAGCTTGGCTGTCAAACTGAAAACAGTCAGCAAGTGCAAGGCAATTAGTTTGCCAGGGGTGAATGAACATTGTAATGACAGCAGCCTCTCCCTGCTCCTACCCTGGAGATCATACAGTACGGCGGATTCCCCAAAGTACTATAGGGATGATGTAAAAGAATCAACTGCAGCTAATTGTCCAAAAGCTTTTAGCACACTAATTTGAATTGCTGCTAATTTACAGCATTCACATGACAACACTCAGTGTCTGGTATTTAGTTTACGTATGGTTTTGGTGTTTAGCATTATGTTTGTGACACAGGCACGATACTGCAGCTTCAAGAAGCAGGAAGAAAACTCAGTGTTTAAATAGCAAAGAGCATGTGTCTGCGATCACTGCTTCCAACAGTTTCAGAGCACATGCATCACTTGTCTTGAAGGGGCTTGTGAAGGGGTTTGGAACTGTATCTGGGGCCTGGGAAGCAAACTTCTGGAAAATGTAATTGTTAAACTGTGGGTGGAATTCAATGAGCATTTAAAGTCTCCCTGCCCTTGAACCGGTTGTATAGCATAAAAGAACTGAAATTGAATGCTTAGAAAAAAACAAGCAGTGTTTGTATTTAGTAGCATTGCTTAAATACAGCAGGGGAGGAGGAGGGACGCCAACTAGTGAACTAGTTTGTATAAAGTTACAAAAAATAAAAAGTAAAAGTAGAAATCATTGTGGGCATCTGCTACGGACCCATCAAGATTGGAAGTGACAGCAGAAAATTCCAGGGCCTATTATTACTAAGGAGTTTGATACTGTAGAATAATGTAATCATGGAGGCCTGTAATTACCAAGATCTCTATGATAAATAAAGCAGAGGAAAACTTGAATTGGAAAGTGCAGCTCCAGATTCTGAGACTCAAAGCTTGAAGGTGTTTAGATGTGGAGTTTTAGACATGACTAGACTTTAGCATGGCACCTTGCATAATTTCTCTTGAAACATTCATTCACATTGGCTTGAATATCAGGGTAGGGGACTAGGAGAGCTCAGTTTCAGACTGGGTTTTATTTTGCATTTCTAGTAATGATCTGGAAGTTGTGGATTGAATTTAACAGGACTAAGGTGTAATACAGTGGGTGACAGAGTATAAAACCTAGAGCTGAGTGAATAATTTGCAGTTAATAGTATATGCAACAAATTTCACCCATGAGTAGAACATGAAATTCTCAAATACATATGTTAGCAAAGCAATCAAACAGAAATTCATTCAGAGAAGTCCAAAGGCCTCTCTCACACAGGAGGTCAGACTAGAAGATCACAGTGGTCCCCTTCTGGCTTTAGACTCTATAATCTATCCATAGATTTTCTCAGTTGAATAATTCTCTACCTGCAGATTGTCATACTTTCAGTTCAGACAAGTGAATGTAGAAGTCATAATTTGCACCATGCTTTCTCATTACACAAATCACATAGTGGTTTGTTCCCTGACTGGATGATGTATGTAGCTAAATGGCACAGTGTGATTTTGAAGTGTATAGTCAATTGCAATATTTATAATTCTCTTTCTCTGTGTGGCTTAATTATATAAACCACCCAGTCAGGGCACAGAAACAATATCCTGTGATATGTTACTAATCAACATTGTGAAAATTGCAAATTTTACTGTCAAATATACAATTCAAAATTCACCTTCCATGAATGATCACACTAGTATATCTCAAGTGTTTTAATGTCTGTGGGAAGCAAAGATGAAACAACTGAGACCATTGCCTAAAACTAACATAAGAAATTGAAATTTTGGATATTTGTGGAAAATTGTTTTCCCTATTTGATCAGCTAGTAACAACCCTTTGCAAAATTTAGCCTCTAGGAACATAAGGAAATTCTACTATTGCTAAAGTAGGTAGGGAAAAGTCTTTACTACTAATGCAATAGACTGAATGATAGTTTGGAAAGAAAGGCAAAAATCAGTAGATTAATGATAATTTAAACTATATTTCTAATGCACATTTTACCTGACAATGTATTTTGCATACTTCATGAATCCCCATCCCATCTTGCACACCCACATAGAACAATCTGTAAAAGCACGCTGAGGTCATGAAGGAAAGGTGTATAGAAGTTCAAAGTATTATTATTAAAGATATAAATTTGGGATAAATTAAAGAATTGCTCTATTGGATTATCAAAGAGACCTCAGAATCGTAGAATCACAGAAGATTAGAGTTGGCAGGGACCTCAGGAGGTCCTCTAGTCCAACCCCCTGCTCAAAGCAGGACTAACCTCAGCAAAATCTTCTTAGTATCTTAGTGGTAATTCTGTTAATCTTGTTAACTCTGATTGTGCTTTGTTCGTTGTAGCTGCTATTGATGTTTTAGAAGAACTTCTAGTACCAGAGAATAACTCGAAGGTACTGTATGCGATACAGATCAACTCTCAGGCCTTCACTATGAAAAAAAAGGTATTTTTATACCATGAGTTAGCTAATGTGTGGGCAAATCCTACGGTGGACAAGGCACAATACAGTACATTTCTTTCACAAGTTAGCTGATTGGGGTATGTCCTGGCCTAGGCTCTATCCTTTTGTTTTTCTTGACTTCCATGTGAAAACTACAAACTGCCTTGTCCACAATAGGATTATACCATGTGTTAGCTAAAATGTGGACAGTGGTAAGAGAGTGTGGTTGCACCGTAAGGCACTGTCACTAATGTCCTTCCAGGAGGGATAAATAATCCAGGTATTTTGACCTTCAAATCTGACATCAAACCTGGTAGAGAGAAAAGGTAATATCTTCTATTGGACCAACTTCTGTTGGTGAGAAAGACAATCTTTTGAGCTTACAACACACCTACTAATACAGCCCAGAATGATGGTTTTTGCAACAAAATTACATTGTTGATTCATATTTAGTTTGTGATCCACTATAACCTGTTGGCATGCTGCTGACAAAATGGAGGTAAATCAGAAATCTGCTGAAAGTGCTGCATATGGCAGACAAACATCAGAAAACACGCCAAAGGGGAAAGGTACCAGCTGAAAACCAGACCACGTGCAAGCATCCATATGACAAGACCATTATTTCCCCTTTGCTAGGAATAATCTGTCATCAGATGGCCAGGGCCTAGTAAATTGTTTAAACAAAGCATGCATACACTGCTGCCTGGTGTCTGCACAATGATGTAGTGTCACACTTACAAGGATGTAATTCTGTGCAGTCAGTGTGTGGGAACACAGAGGGGAGATGGTATCCAGTAGGACATGACAGCCCAGCAGTAGGCTAATCTAGGATAGCTCAGAAATTGTTTTATAGCCAACAGAAGACTTGCCAAGAATCCATATAGGAAGCCAGCTCAATGCCTTAGCTGCCCATGCTAGAAAAGCCAATGCAAAAATTCAGTCCTTCAGTCTCAGCTGCCAAAAATGTTCTATAAACGGCTGCAGCAGTTGGCACAGGTGCTGAAAGTCAGTGGCAGAGGCTGAAGGCCAAAGAGAGAGTGCCAGCAAGTCAAGTGTTGTAACTGACTGCTGGTGCTAACTGCCACACAAAAAATGTGATCATCATAGAATCATAGAAGATGAGGGTTGGAAGAGACCTCAGGAGGTCATCTAGTCCAACCCCCTGCTCAAAGCAGGACCAACCCCAACTAAACCATCCCAGCCAGAGCTTTGTCAAGTCACACCTTAAAAACCTCTACGAGAGGGAGGTGGGACATTCCACCATCTCCCTAAGTAACCCATTCCAGTACTTCACCACCCTCCTAGTGAAAAAGTTTTTCCTAAAGTGACTGGTTTACACCTAAGCCTTAAAAACATGAGAATGATTATTTAAAGTAACAAAGAAACATTCTATCACCCTTACAGCTCAGACCTTCATTTAACAGTAGTGATGCATGATAATCCAATGAGTTCACATTACATGTTCCAATAACCTTAAATTTGACCTACAATACAAGCATATGAGCTCTTTCAACCTATGTCTTGTGGGTCAGAGTTAAGGTTGTTACTGTAATATGTAATGTGAAATTTTGTGCTGATATTGTTGTGAAAGGAACATGTGAACTGTACAAGTATATAAGGCATTTGTGTGTCACTTGAAGTCATGATTTCCATACTTTTAAGACCTAGGGGGTTTTAATGGTGATGGTCTTGTTATGTATTTTGTATATTGGTTATTATTTGCTGCTGAAATTATAGGACCTATACTTAAGATTGCCCAACATTTCCCGTTATAAAACCCTGTTTTCAGTTGCTTATAATTTTGCCAAACTTTAATCATTTGAACCAAAATTTCCTAATCCAGCTATTAACTTCAGGCTGAAATTTTTTTAATGTTTCAGCATAAAAGTTTCAGTAATTTCTATGAATGAGGTTAGGGAAAAATACTATGTTAAAAATATTCTTGCAAATGTTGTGTTAAGAAACTCTATCACTTCCATGCTTTGGAGCAGGGAATTGAAATTTTGTAGTGTTTCCCCTTTATATCAGTGATGTGTGTTGTGTTATTTCCATGAAAACACATAGAAATTTGGCCAAGTTTATACATCTTTGAAAAATCTCAGTTTGCACATGCTCAATAGAAATTTCTTAGAATTTAGCTGCGAAATTCTCCAAAGATTCTATCTGTACTGAGCATGTGCCAGCCTAGGGCTTCAGGGCCTGAGCAAGATTTTCCCTGCAATTGCAGCTCCCAGTTGTTGTTTATTTAATTAAAGACATCATCATAATGCATATGCACAAGAGGGGTCACTCTCAGCCCAAGAGTGGTGGAGGCCGCAGTGCTGTGAACTGCACAGACAACTTGAAATCTGGCATTTCCTAACATTCGAGTACTAGACTTTGCAACCTTAATATGTTTTCATTAGTTTTTGGTGTATAACAATGACTATAGGTTAACAAAAGGCTGTGTGACAGAAAGCAAGAATGTCCTTTAAAAAAAAGAAATATATAACCCCAGACTGTGTTCTTATTTACACCAATATTAATATGCAGCCACTCATTACCTCTACTGAATGCAAAGGAATTGCACTAGTATAAATGACAGCATAATTTGACCCATTAAAAGAAAAATGTGTCAGTGAAGTCCCTTTTCTTGCACAAGTGTTTATAAGCCTGCTGAAGATTGGAGAATTCTTTAGCTGTTCTTTTTGTGGGTCATGCAAAATTGGTTGATTTTTCTTATTTTAAGAAAAAACTTGGATAATAACCCTTTTTAGATTAATGTATTTATTGAAGTTAACTATCCTCCCTTTCCCATATTTATTTTATAGTTATTAAATAAAGACCAAGGATAAAATCCTTGCCCCATTGACATCAATGACCAAACTTCCATTGACTTTAGTGGGAGTAAGATTTCACTCCAGATCTTCTGCTGATATAATTCATTATAGCTCCATTGATTTCAGTAGAGCTACAGAGATTTACATCAACCGAGGATCTGGCCCAATGTGTAGATATTCCTGAGCTCATCTTTATTTGACTGAATTATGAACCAGAAAAACCCTGTGTGAAGGTAATTCAAGACCAGACAGAAGAGTTTGCCAATTCAAAAACTGCAGCATGTTTTAAAAAGAAATAAATCCACAGAAGAGCCCTTCAATCTCATTGATATTACAACAACCCACTATCACTTACCAATCTGCACCTAGCCAGGGACAGTTCTTTCACCTTTGCTTCCAGTTGCAGTCATCGCTAAATCTTTTTTTCAATGAATTTATTTTAGAAAAAATACACGAATATTTATACCACTTGTCATAAACAGGACTGGGTAAGTTTGAGACTGAAAAGGAGATTAGTTTATTTCAATGAACAAAAAATAAAACAGCTAGCTGAACACTGGAGTGTAATACCTTTAGTGGTCTCAGCATTGCTATTCAAGTTATGTGATCTGTTTAATCTATCCCATCCCATCACTCTCAGCCCAAGAGTGGTAGAGGCCACAGTGCAGCAAATCATGCAAAAAGGTGGCTAAGGAAGGGGGAAAATAGTGGATGATCTTCAGAATTCCAGCCACGGTGCAGAGGAAGCCACTGGGAACAGGGAATACCTGCAGAACAGCCATGATGCTGCATGAGGCGACAAAGGCAGGAGAAACGCCATGATTCCGCGAGGCAATGCAGGGGACTGCTGACTCAATCTGTGACTAGACAAACCCAGCGTGCAAAGCCGCTGTGAAACCCATGAGAAGACAAACTTTTTACAGTGGCCTTGTTCTTGGGTTTGGCTGAATTGCGCTCAGTGCAGGACCTCACTTTGGAAGCAAAGTAGCCTTCTGCTGTGCAGCTCCTTCGTTCAGGACATGGCTGGGAAGGCTACTTGACCTACTCAGTCTCAGGGTTGCTCCAGCCTTCCCCCAGCTGTCCTGCAACAGCCAGAGCACAGCAGCGTTCTGGCCATTATCCTAACCATGACCTACTATGCTGGGGCTCTGAGGCCAGTAGCACAAAGCCACTAGCTCCATGTCACCAGGGAATTTTCCTTATACCAGATCCACCAGTTTTACAACTGCTCTGTGCTGGAAAAGAAGAGCAAAGGAGCTGTAGGACAAAAAAGAATTTGGCCCAGTATATTGAAGACCCTATAATCGTATTTCATAGGCTCAGAAAGTTCTCTTTCATTATACTGGAAAGATTCTGGAAGCTTCAGTTTCCAGAATTCATGTTTTTATGACGAGTCAGTATGACAAATTCATGTATGTTTTTGCACTTACCTTATTGATGGACAAAATGTTACTGTGACACTAGGCCAGAAAAAACTAAGCAAGTTTGCAAGTGCATGGCCCAAATCTGACCTTTAAGGACATATTATAGAAAAATACAATGGTAGTGAGGTTCATTTCTTATAAGTAGACTAGAGCTTTGATATGCAAGTGTATGTTGGTTTGATGTTGTTTACATAGATCTTGTTAGAGATTAGCAATGTAGATAAACTGCTTTCCTATCGATCACTGTTATATTAATTAAGAGTTCAAAAGGAACATATGAACATTTAGATGGAACTTGAATGTAACAATACTATTCTTTTTATTACTCTGCACATGGACTACTTAGTCTTCATTTCTCTAGACTGGATTTCTAACAAAGAAGCTCTAAACAAGGATTGATGACCCCCCATTGGGCAATTTTAAAGACTTTGCAATTTAAGAACTTTGCAACTCAGTTATCATCTCTACTTTGAAACTGACCTGAGAACTTTATTTTCATCTGTGTATGTATACTGACCTTTTAACCATTACTCTCTTTCCTTAAATAAAATAAATGTTAGTTTAGTTAATAAGCATTGGCTTTAAGCGGGTATTTGGGTAAGATCTGAACTATTCATTCACCTGTTTGGTAATGTGTCCGATCCTTTGGGATTAGTAGAACTTTTTTGCATATGATGGATAAAGATTTTCAGTAATCCCCATCATATTTGACTTGGCTGTCTGGGTGCCAGCCAATGGGCTGGATAGCTTTAAGGAAACTGAGTTCTTTTTGTCTACTGAATGACCAGTGAGGTCATCAGAAGCTGTTTGTTGCTGACTTGGTATATCTTATGGAAGAGAAACCACCAGTATTTAGGGCTTTGCCTGCCCTGTTCTTTGCAGTTTGCCCTGTTTAAGCTATCTCAGCATGGCTCCCCTGGAGGCCAACGTCACAGTTACAAACACATGACATTTCATCAGCTAGTCATGTCTTGTCATAATTTTACTGTAAAGTCATGCATGCATGACACAAAGGTCTGAAATGTCATGTATTTCACTACCAGCACACAATCACAAAAAAACACCCCTGTGCTAACCAGCAGCTGAAATGGTAGTACCTTCATTAGGAAATGCATGGTATTTTATCTTTTTTATCATATCATTTTTGCCATGAAATAAACACATATAAAATGTCATGCATTTGCAATCATTTTATCAGTGAACTCTATATAAACTTCTAGTTGGAAAATGCATGAGATTCCATCCTTTTGCCATATTCACAAAGCTGTGTAAAAATGTTGGGGCAATCTGGCTATTCCATTGCTCACTTCAGATATGGGAGGAAAGATTAATTAATTAAACAATAGGACAGTAACCTATGTCTGGAACAATTTTCTCTTGTTTTTGCCTGATAAACCACCACAATGCTGTACGCATTTGCTCACAGGTGCTGAAATTTTAGCTGACACTTAGCAAACCATGAGTGGAAAATTGTAGTCAGAGTAGAAGTGGTCATCTCCCAGGGGATCAAATTTTATGAATGTCAGAATGCAAAAGGCTTGTTTGCTATGACTCTCATTCTCATTTCCAGCCATCTTAGCCCTCTGCTTTCCTTCGTAACAAGGATGAAGTTGATAATGCTAGCCACCTTCACAATATGTTTGAATAGAGTCATTCTGTTAGATAGGAGTGTTATAATGGGAAAGCAGGGGAGTTCAATGGGTGAGGCAGTGGCTGGAGAGTCAGGAGAAGTAGGTTCTGTTCCCAGCTCTGCCATTCACCTGCTCTGTGACCTTGGGCAAGTCACTTTATAGCTCTGTGCCTCAGTTTCCCCACTTGTAAAATGGGGAAAATGATCCCTACCTTGCAAGATACTTTTGAGATCTATGGATGGTAAGAGATATGTTACATTAGGGTTTTTTTTAATATGTTACATTAGGGTTTTTGAATGTATATTCAGCAAGTTCTCACTGCTGTTGCTAATGATGGCTGGAAACGTAAAAAAACAAACAAAACATAAAACAAAAAACAAAAGAACCCCCCTCTGAGTAGTGATTTCAGAATATCAAATATGGCAAACAGGTCTGAAATTTCATGCATTTTCATTACCATTCCCATATCATTTTTCTTTACAGATTCTCATGTTTGAGTTGCTTCACTGGGAAGAGAAGCTCTTTTGAGGGGAAAATTTAAAATAGCTGCAGGTACCTCTTGTCGGTGCTGTAGAAATGGAAAAAACATGAAGTTACCGTATGACATTAACAGAGGGTTAGTATTTGCTGAAACACATTTGCAACAAAACTAAACTAGCAAGCATTATGAAAGATGAGACCTATAACCCCCATTAGATTCTACAAGTATGGGAACCAAATATTCTCCAATTAAAACATCATTATGCCAAAGGGGAAATTAGAAACTATTGAGCAATAACATTTTACTATTGCAGAGAATTTTGCTATCAGCACATATTAGTGTGAGCAGAGACATGCAGGTAAAGTGTAGCCTTGTCAAGCAACTGGCATCAGTGGAATCTCTGCTGGAGCTCTGCGAACTCTGAATCAAGTGAAGTGCTCATAAAAATCAAAAAGAGTCAGTCATTTTCAAAAGGGGCAAATACAACATGGTTTCTCTTGGGTTTTAAAATCAAAATGATATTTATCTTTAAAAAATATATAATCAGGTGAATAAGGCACTCGACTGGAAGGCAGGAGTTCTGGGCTCTATCCCCAACTCACCCACTGACTTACTATGTGACCTTGGAGAAGTCACTTTAGCTCCCTGTACGGCAGTTTCCCCTGCCATTTGTGCTATCTATTCAGAGTGCAAGCTGACTGTGGCAAGGACTGTCCCACTGCGCTTGTATAACCCACTGGTTGGTTTTTGTTACAGATCCCTGTCTGGGCCAATCCACCAATGATATGAGTCTGTTACAGGAGCAGCTGGAGGGCTGTGGTTCCTTAACCCACTCTCTAGCAGCACATGTTTTTACCTTGGATACCCCTGGTTCAATCCCTGGTGCTGACCAAGAGGGAAGCCATCACACTTGTACAAAGCCTAGCACAAGGGAGCCTCATTCTCTGTTCGAGAGACTGAGTAGTACAGATAATAAATATCACTACTAATAAAAATAATTTGTAGAACAGGTTTTCAAAAAATAGACTCCATTGGAGGGAGCAATGTGTGGCACGTGCAACCTTGTGCCCAGCACTGTATACGCCTACATTAGCGACACACCTTTCGAACCCTGCCCTCAGATGTTTATGTAACAAAAAAACCCAATTAGTCAATGAGCTTTTTCAGGAGCCTCTGGTGTATCAGTGAATTGCCCATTACATTGGATTGCTCTCTCCTCTGAGAAAAAGAGGCAGTAGGAGAAACACTGATATTATTAACAGGCCCAGGGAAAGCCAGGCATATTTAAAATAAAACTCTAGCCTCACAAGTCTTGTACCATAAGGAAAGCTACATAACGTGTTTTAACTGCAAGATAATAATGTCTTGTGCCATCCGTGAAGACCCCTGCAGTGGTTTCCCTGGCTGTTCTTGGCACTTCCCCAAGAACGTGTTCCAACCTTCCACAGCCTAGTGTCAGGCCCCATAAAACAGAAATGGGCAGATTTTAAAAAAATTAGCAGTGTTCTGAAATGGCTTTTTTATGTGCAGAGCTAGACATTCAGCTGGTGTCAACTAGTGTAGCTCCATCAAAACCTATGGATTTATACCAGTGGAAGGCCTGGTCCATACTTTCTTCATCCACTAACGCTTCTTTTGCACTGGTTCCATGACTCTGTCAGACCATTGACCTTTATCTCTAGGCCAGGGTGTTAAGCCTTTACATTCCATGCCCCATGCAAATGCTCAGAACCATACCTTTAAACAACACAGGTCAACATTTTCTAACCTGGGCAGCTAGAAATAGGCTCCTACATCCATTGTTAGGCACCTAAATAAAAGTTGCCTGATTTTCAAAGGTGCTGAGCACCTGCAGCTCATGACGACTTCTCTGGAAGTTGTGGGTGGTCAGCAGCTATGAAAAACAGGCTACATACATGGGTGACTACAGTATATGGAGTCAGGAGCCTAACTTTACACACCCGGGTTGGAAAATATTGACCTCTTTAATTTCAATACTTGATGAAGGAGTCAGGATGTAGCAAGGACCCAACAGGTGCTATCATGGTGGATGTACAGAACTGTGCATGAAAGAGAGATAGGCACTCAAGGCATACAGGGCAATGAGTGCTGTCCACTCCAATCTAACTTCTTGGGAAACGAGAGCATTCAGCAAATTGCAGGGCTGAACCTTAGAAAGTATGGTCTTCAGCACAACTTTACACATGCTGTGACAAATGAAGGTTTGTCACTGGAGTGAGAAATATCCACTAGCACGAATCTGCATTTTCCTTACAAAATCTGCATATATTTAGGATATATTCTATCTGCATCTATCAGCAAAGTATTGTTATGTTTCAACAAAAGCAATAACAATTACTGAATGCAGAGTGGCCTGTAGGGTTACACAATTCTCTCTAATACTCACTTGCTGGTGAGATGAGTCTTCGGAGTAATCCCAAACTCTCCAAAGAGAGTAACAAAGACATTGGCATCTGTTCCTGCTCCTCGTACATCTCCCGTCACAGTCACCACCTCATAAACTGTGGGAGAAGAAAAGTCAGGATAATAGAAGGAATCCCTAATCTTACGTTTAAAAGGACCCAACATACTTTACCAACAAATTGAAATACAAATTACTGTTAGATCACTTGACCCACCACTGAAATGCACCCATCTCTGGGATGGAACACAATCACTGCCTAACACTACAGGTTAGGACTTATCCAACTAAAATTGCTGCAGATATTTATGTAGGCAGACAGAAGTTACTCAGATTGGAATTGGGCAGGACAGAGTTAACTCAAACAAAATAAGCCTCTGTGTGCATATGCATGTATAAGTGTACATATTTTATTCATTTATACAAGATAGTTTTAAAAATAGGTGCCTAACAATTAGACTCCTCAGATTCTCAAAAGTCCCTAAGTGATGGGACTTATACTTCTAAGTCACTTAAGTGCTCTTGAAAATTCCATCCTTGGATTTAGGAGTCCTAATTTTAGGTAGCCACGTTTGAAAACCATTTCCATAATATATATCCTGTGTCAGGTTAAAAAAAGCACCCACTAGTTAGAGTTATAAATTCCTTCTGCTGCCACTTTTCCAACTGCTTGTAATATCCTCAGATAAACTCCTTTATGGCTGAAGTGTTCCACACCTGGTCTAAGCCCAGAGGTAAATTTGTATTGAATGTCTGAGCAAAATTGGTTGAGCTATTTTTGATTTATGCATGTGTCAAAACAATGCACTCTTCCTTATTTGTTCCAATGAGATATTTGCATAAGGCTAACTGAGAAACCACTACAGCTAGAAAGTTCAAATTTGGTTTGTTTTGTAGATCTCATGGAAGTGTAAATGCCAAATAATGATGAGGACAGGTTGGTCATACAGAATGATCTGCATCATTTGGTAAGCTGGACCCATTCAAAGAAAACTCTCCCCTAAAAGAATTTCGCCCTGACTTAATTATAGACTAATCCCCTCTACGTTCCCAGCATGACCTTCTGTCAGACGACTGCCACCAATCTGCTCCTTCCATTTATGACTCTATGGACTATCCCAATTGTCCACACATCTTTTCCTATATGTTCTGGTTACAGAGGAACAGAGCAAACAGGAACATGCCTTAATCATGGCTACTTCGCCTGGCCGAATGACGACTAAGGGGGGAAACGATAAATCAGGATTTATCTATTGGTGCATTAGACCAAACCAAAGGGGTGTAAATTCTAGTGTGCACGTAGGAAGTGCAAAATCAATGTTTACAGATACACTGTGGTGTCCCCGATACAACTTGCATCTAGTTACTAACCCTGCATGAAGAGTGCGGTTATTATTAACCCAGCCATTTTCAGGTGTCAGGCAGGAGGAAACACCTATTTCTAAAGCTGCTGCTGTTTCTGAAAGATGCCAGAGTGGAGAATGCTGGAGACTAAAACCCTCTAGCCAACAGTAGCTAGGGTTTTCACCAGTTTGGAGGGAACATCTCCAGGGTGAGTTACAGTTTGGTTCACGCCTCCAGTCTCTGCTGACACTGCCAGCACAGGTACCAATTAGCATCAAGTGTGAGGGTAGTTTTAGGACTCGAACTGAACTAAGACAACCCCTTTATTTGCCATAGGTTAAGGAACTGCCAACAGATGGTTTTGGCCACTGTTGACGAGAGCTAGTTTTGTCTAGAGAGGAGAGGCAGAAATAATACCTTGATGAGCATAGCCAGCCAGCCAGGAAAATGAAACTATACGAAAGAACTAACCCGATCTGTAAAAGCATAATGTACAAATACTCAGACGGCAGCTCTAGGTGACGCCGACTCTATACTTCACCAGTAGGGGAAACAAACAAATATCATTGCATCCATGCCTCCTCTCCCTGATCTGGTCTGTCATGAATTTACCCACCATCTCCTCCTTCAAAACCCTCCACGACTCACTTCTTCTGAGAGACCTGAAAGCCCTTGTCCTAACTCCTTGGGGCTTATTTACCCAAATGCTTAGGGTATGTCTACCCAGCAAAGAAAAAAACCCCAGCTGGCCCGTGCCAGCCGACGAGGGCTCACAGAGCTCATTGTTGTGTAGACTTCAGGCTGTGGGCAGGAGTCTGGGTTTTAGGACGCTGCACAGTGGGAGAATCCCAGAGCTCACACTCCAGCCCGAGCTGAGACGTCCACACAGAAATGAAACAGCCCCACAGCCCAAGTCAGCTGACATGGGCCAGCTGTGGGCTTTTCTTTGCTGTGCAGATATACCCTTAGATTACATCTACACTGCCCCACAATTCAGACTACAGAGATGTGAACAGCAGCATGCACCAAAGTGCTGTGCTATAACTACCAGTGTGGGCTCTGCGGATGTGAACTAAAATACTCCTAGTTCACATTAATATAGTCCTCTTCAAATGGGGTTACATTCATGAAATAAAAGGTTCCTAGTTTATGTGCTTGCAGCGTCCACACAGGAGAAATACAGTGCAGCACTTTGGTGCGTGCTCCTATTCACACCCCGAAATACATGCTGTGGAGCAGCGGAGACAAGTCCTTAATTCATGGCAAACTGGCATGTAAATCTACCCCCCTCTAGCTTAGAGCACACTAAGTATCAGGTTGGTCACTGCAGCCACGCACTAAAAGTCCCATACTACCCTGCTTAGAAATGAGACTAGGTTAAAGCACACTAGGAAATGTTTAGTGTGCAGCAGAAGGATCCACACAGCAGGCTAGTGAGGAGTAATATTTATACCCCAGCTTGGACTGAACATATAAGTGTTTGTGTATGCAAGTCCTCTGCCCTGCAAACTATAGTCCTTTCCTCTAGTAGTCTAAGGCCAGGTCTGCACTAGCACTTATGTTGGCAAAACCTATGTCGCTTGGGGGGCGAAAAAACCACACCCATAAGTGATATGAGTTTCGCCAGCATAAACGGCAGTGTGGTAAGCGCTATGTCAATAGGAGAGCTCTCTCCTGTCGGCATTGAGCAGCTGCACAAGAGATATTACAGTGGCATTTCTTTCTGATGCACTGCAAGAGACCAATCTCGATTCATCTGGTTCTCAGTAAAAAGTGCTATTGTCTTAGCACAGCCAGAACACAAACATCTTGGTGCTTCCTTGAAACGACAAAGTTGAATTATCTGAATTGAAAATGTGCTGCAGGAAAATGCGATGCCTGGGGAAAAGGCATTTGGTGTGGCCTGCTGCAGGAGAAATCTGCATATTGAAATCCGTGTCTTTCAATATCTGCCGCACAAAGTGAAGAGCCTGCCAGGATGTGGGGCTGACTGTACATCATGTGTCCAGACAGCAGCTTTAGAAATTACTGCCCTGTGGGAAATGTGCAATCAGCTCTGCAACACGGTCTGGATAAAATGTGATGCTCATTTTTATCAGCAACAGTGAGCAGCCAACGCAGGTGCCAGTATAACATGTTCTACAAAAATCCATCTGCAAGCAGCTTCTTCTGAGCATGTGTGAAGCACCCAACACTTGGCTATTTGAGCGTTCAGTTTCAAGTCTTTGGGGCAGTCAGTCAATATTTGATTTGGCTGAATCTCCTCCGCACACACTCTAAATTCCACTCCTACCAGAAGTTCTGCTGCTCCTGAAAGGCAGAGAATAGTGGGTCTAGGATCTTCATTCTCCATACTCCCAGAACAGGGAATCATGCCACAGAACAGGGATAATCACCCTTTAACGAGGAAGAACTAAGGCAATCATGAAGGCAAATTTTCAGAAGACGAGGAACCAGGGAAAGGCAAATCTTTGCATTTTCTAGAGTGTAAAGCCTGGGTCAGAGGTATTTTCATTTACCTATTCTAGTGTTTGGGGAGGGAAGAAGGGGACAGATCTCTTCATAGCCCCTTTTCTTTGCCTCCTATGAGCTCAGGAAGAGGGAAGTTGAGATTACTGCTACAGCTGATTGGTTACTGTACACTCAGCTAGTCTGTGCTAAAACATTTTACCATTCTCCCCCTCTTTCCCTTTCAAAAGTTTCCCATTGAGAAATTCAATTTTACCATGGAAGAATTTGAAAAAGCAAGAAATGTCGGGTATAACCAACTCCCTCAGTCCTTCTTTTACTGTTTTCTAACCAACAAAAAGTTGGAAAACAGTAACAAAATGTGAGAAAGTAAGACTTTGAATGTTTTTCAACACATGGAAACTTGGGTGCAGAGATATTAATGTCAAAAACATACATTGGTTTTGGGTGTCCACATTATATGTTCAATGTACGGCTCCCAGTGACTTCAGATGCACCTGTCAGTTCTCAGCATGTCTGCAAATCAGACCCCAGATATCTCGATTCAGGCACCCAGAAAACTAAGAACACATAATGAGTGGCCACCTGTGAAAAGTTTGGTTTGAGTGACTTGACTAATTTCACATGGGAACTGTGTGGCAGAGACAGGCATAGGATCCGATTCTTCATGGCAACATTTAACTTCCTTCACCACGAGACCATCCTTTCTCTTTCCGCAATCCCCTGTCTCATTCACTATGCACTTCCAGCTTCTGCAACAAATGAGGCAGAGATACTAGAGACAACAGACTCTTTTACTACACATCCCTGATTTATCCCCAGAGGAGGTTCATCCTGGGGTCCTATGAAAAAAATAGTATGCGATCATGTAATTAAAGACTGTTTCTTAATGTGTATGCACAAGGAGGATGAATTAAGGTTACACAGGTAACCTAAATTCTGGCATTTTTTATCTGTTGAGTGCTTGTCTTTACAACTTTGCCATTCTTTTAATGTAGTTTTTTCTATGTAACTACCTAGGTTTTTCAAAATGGAAATGAAAAAAAAAAAAAACCCAAAACAAAACAAAACCGAAATCCCATCATTGGAACCATACTGATTCCCATGGGATTTATCAGCGCGGGGTGTCGGGTGGGGTGGGGTGTTTCAGAGCTGAGCAGCTTGAGCTAATAGAATAACAGATAGCAGTAGTAGGTTGTTATCCTCTATGTAGACCAGTCACTAGAGGGACACTGGCCACGTATTTAGTCAGTAGGTTTCACAGATATTTGCTGCCAGCAGAAGTTCTGAGTGGAGTGTTCTCTAGTGGCTACAGACCCTTCTGTTGCCCCGTTCCCTCTCCCCATTACCCTTGAGCTTGTCCTCCCTGTCTCCCCTGATCCATCCTCCTCATCCCAGTTCCACCCCGCCCCATGTCTCCTTCCTGCAGTTTCTTCCAACCTCTCTTGCCCCTCCTTGTAGTCTCCCCCCTTGCTGCCACCCACGCTGCCCTCCCAGGCTCCTGGTTCCTCCTTTCTTTGCATTCCAGGCATGCTTTCTCCTCCTCCTTCTCACTATCTGAGTGGGAGCATTAAGATTTCAGGAGAGAGAGTCTCCCTGCTCTCAGCTCTGACGCCCAGCGCTGTGCCAGCCAGGAGGAGCAACTGCAGGGAAAAGTCCTGCTCAGCTCCTGCAGCCCTGATCTGGAGCAAGCTCACTGCAGAGAGAATTGTCAGAGAATGTAGCTTTTTATGGTGCATGTGCAAATAGAGGTTTTGCAGAGGTCATAACGTGGCCAAATGTGGGCATATTTTCATGGGAATAGCAAAAGGCAGACCCCAGAACACCAGAGCAATGCCTCCCCACCCCAGCTCCCAGACAAATGTCATGCCTCTGTTCCAAACCATAGGGGTGCTAGAGCTTCTCAATGAAACAGTTGTAAAGATTTGTAGCATGGGCACAACAATAAATTCCCCTATGCTTTTTCTAAGAAACAGCTGAATTGTTTTTTCTGACAGTTTTCAAAAATATTCAGCCTGAGACTGAATGGCAAGAAAATTTTCTGTCCAAAGAGTTGAAATTTAGCATAGTTACAAACATCTCAGAACAGGGTCTTATAATGGAATATGTCAGGAAACCTAACTATAGGCTTCGCTACCTGTGATGCCTATAATACAGATTAAAAATAAGATAGCGACAATACTTTATTGCACCTGGAGTCTGAGAATCTGAGTATTTTTTCCAAATATGAATTGATTCCCTATCTATTCACACTTTAGATTAATGTTTCATGTATAAATGGTTTATACCAGGTTAATACATGATTGATAGATGTCATAAGAATGTCACAGACCTGAGTTATATATATATATATATATATATATATATATATATATATATATATATATCACAATATATCACAAGAAGGTATTTTAGATTATTATACGACATGATAATAAGCAATCTGACTGTAACAATCTTTAACAATTGATTAACCACTTATTAAAACAGTCACTAGTCACTGATTAATCTAATCACTGATTTCAAATCTATTTATAAATGGAAACAGTGGAAAGTGTGACCCCTAGCCTTTCCTCAGTCTTTACAAACATCATCTAATTAATCCTCACAGCAGCCAGAAAAAGGTAGATGGCTAGGTAAGTATAATAATGATATAAACACTTACCAAGTGAAGTGACCTTGCCAAATTACTATGGCAAAATAAATTTGGATCTAAATTTGAAAGAGTGGAGCATATGAAAGACTTGACAGAATCTTGATTTAGTTGGGGTTGGTCCTGCTTTGAGCAGGGGGTTGGACTAAATTACCTCCTGGGGTCCCTTCCAACCCTAATCTTCTTTGATTCTATGAATTTGATTATCACACAACAGATGACAGAAATGTTGAGCCTCCAGTCTGTAATATCTGCCCATGAAATCATACGCCTGAATGAATGAATTAGCAAAGCATCCTGCTTTGTTCTGTTATTATTTGTATGCAACCTGTTTTTAAATAAGTATCACCTTACAGGTGTTTGTGACATTGGTTTCAATCCACAACGAATCCTTGCTAGATCTCTTTGGACATGCAAGCAGGCACAGCAGTTGGAGCCCCTGGGAGCATGTTAGCAAGGACTAATCTGTTTGACGTTTCCTTTCTGCACTGCTGGGGCTGAATTGAATTACACCCTCCAGCAGGAATGGAATACACCACCTGCCAGAGTCCAGCCTCTCTCATTCTGAAGGGAACAGTAACTGAAGGCATAAAGGCCTCAGAGAAAGACTTCACCCGCAGGCTGACAACAATAAACAGTGGCAATAACGCCAGAAAGACAAAAACCCAACTGGACAGAAAACATGTTGTGAATGTATTTGGAACCTGTGTCCTGATCACAACCATAATGCTTGACAGATGAAGCCAAACCATAAATTAGAGCAGTTCTGTTTATGCCGTTACACATTTGAGTCACACCAACTCCACTGTGACTTTCTGCTTTCCTGGGGCTTGGAGACATCAATAGCCTTACCCAAGGCTGCACAGGGAATCCAGGTCAGAACTAGGATTAAAAACCCAGTTTGTCTGAGTCTAGCTCTATGCCTATTCCGGAAACTAGGCTACAGTAACTCCTATCCAGTCCAGATTTTCCATCCACTAAACGGGAACAATTCCTATTACTTACTTCTTAACTGAATAATATTAACAAAATAGATGCTCAGAGACAGGCAACCTTATAAGAAGCTAGACAGAAGATTTGCAAAGTGTTAGTAAGTAGCAGAGATGGGAATGGAACCCATGGCCGTCTGGTTTCCAGGGTAGTTCTTAACACATCAGGTCTATGTTACTTATGGAGCTGTTGTATTTTAATTATTGTTTGTATTATCATATCACCTAGGAGCCCCAGTCATGGACCAACAACCACACTGTGCTAGGCGCTGTACAAACAGAACAAAAAGACAGTCCCTGTCCCAAATAGCTTATAATGTATGTTTAAGCAAAAGTGGCTACTCATTGCATTGTGAACCACGAGATAGTAAAAAAAATCCAAGTGAAATTTCATTGGAAATTTTTGAAATTTTCTGAAAGTGCAGAAGTTACATTGATGTTTCATGAACTTAAAAAAAAACAGGCGAATTTTGATGAATTAAAAAAACGGTTATGATTGTCTAACCTAGCTTTAGTCCTAACCCCTTTAAATGTCTCCTTCCTTCTGGGGATAGCCCAACCTACAAAGTGAATTCCATTAAATGACACTGAATTACAACCAAACAGACACTCCCTTCTGGAAAAAAGGAATTTGACATAGACTAAACTGTACATTGAACACCTGATTTTCAACTCAGTCTTGCTGGGCTTCTCCTTTTGTATTCTCAATTATTTTCTGGCAAAGTCCTAACTACACCCACAATGGAGGATAAAAAACTAACTGCAATTATTTCAACCAAATACTTCAGGTTTGAGAAGGGAGGTGACATTTAAAAAATCTGGCCTTTCTTCTTCATTTAGTTTTACCCAGATGTCAGCCAGAATTCCCCAGCACATCAGCTGCAGAATTCGCATAGCAGCCTTGCTCCTGCAACTGTTTTTTGATGCTGTATTTTGTGTCTGCCGTCTGTTAAGCCAGTTTAAATGGACCATAAATGGGCAATGAGTGCACTTTTAACATTTTTTTTCAAAATACTGGATTTACAGTTAAACTCATGAGTAAATCTTTACATGATCAGGTTCTCCACTCTCAAACTGGCTTAACCTCTGTAAAGTTTGTTCTGTAAGTTTTACTTAACTGTACTTGTTCTCATTAAGATTATAATTTCCTCTACTACAAATCAATGCTACATTAACAGTAATGCTGTTATACATTCATAGGTGTTAAGGTCAAAAGGGACAACTGTGATCATCTAGTCTGACCTCCTGCATAACACAAGCCACAGAATTTCATCCATTAGTTCCTGGGTTGGAGGGAATTTTTCTTCCCTATGATATAGGGCCCTGATCCATCGCAACACTTAAGCATATGTTGAACTATTCGTGCTTAAAGTGCTGTGCTGGACTGGTAATGGACTAAGTGAATACTGGTAGGTGAATACTGGTAAGTGAATACTAGTGACTACTGATAAGTGAATACTGTTGCACCTTAACATTTGATAGCTGTCTTTGGCACCCAAGATGACAGTTCCTAGATAAGTGTGTCTACTAACAGAAACCCTAAAAATGATATCTAAAACCAGCCTTCTCATATGTAATAACAGCATGCGTTTGTATCTCAGGACCTTCAAGGGCTGCATAGAGGTTCCCAAACCTTTTTCTAAGGCGACCCATCAACTGCATTTTCTTTTCTTGTGACTCACCCAGTGTCCACATTTTTTTGGGGGGAGGGAGGGAGAGGAAGGAAGTGCTCCTCTTCCTCACCATGCCGAAGGGACGTCAACCACTCACAGCAGCACACTCCACCCCTGCACCACAACCCTAATCCCAGCCCAGTGTGGAGGGGAGACCCCTGGGGGGGGGCAGTTGGAGAGTGAGCCCACTGCTTACTCATCCCCCACAGCAGCAGCTCCTGTCCCTGGGGGGCTGGGCCTGGCTCCCTGCTCTGTGTGTTGTGACCTGACACATAGAATCATACCGCCACTCAGGTTTGGCCTGGCCGACCCTCAGTCCAATCCCATGTGGCAGGTCGCAACACACCTCACTCAAATTTGGCCAGGCTGCCCCTCAATCGTGACTGAGAGGTGGGCAGGCCAACCTGAATGGTGCTGTGTCCCTGGACATCAAGTCACAATGCCCGGAGCATGCATAGCTCCATGGGACAAGAGACGCTACTGCACAGTGACCTCCCACTCCTGATGTCCCCTCTGCACCGGGCCCATGACTCATCCAGAATCTTCCCATGACCTACCGTTTGGGAAACACTGGCCTAAAAGCAAGTGCTGTCCCCATTGGCAAACTGGTTACTTCCTTCTTCTAATGGCAGCACCCATCTCTAGCCCTGATAGGTTATGAGGCATCAGACGTTAAACTTGTCCACTGCTTGTCCTGCTCCTCAAATCAAATTTTAGTGTGGGGTTTGGAGAAGAAGGAAATAGGTTTCTGGCAGGATTGTACTTGAATCCCAACTACTTCAAGGCTCTCAGAGACTGGGCATATTAACTTCCGTTTGAGTGAAGATGGAGGAGTGAGCAGAAAACAGCTGAGGAGGCTAACGATGCTTCATCAAAGCAGCTGATCCCATGTGTATCACACAAGTATCTGACATTTATCTCTAGAACCCAATATGGTACTTGAAGAGCTGATTGGTCATGTGTTGCTTGCTCTCCTTGATTCCAGCTGTGAAATTACATAAAAAGAAGGCTAACAATACACTGATTAATTTGCCAATGGTTTTTTCCCATATATGGAACTTCTGTAGTTGCTAAAGGGAAGATACGTGATCACACAAATGTGAGGGAAGGTGCCTGTAAGTAAATCGCTCTGGTCCATACCAAGGAAAAGTTTTGAAAGCCCCTGCTCCAGATGGATGGGTCAGATTTCTCAACGAACTTCTCTCTTGGCTGTCCCGCTGAAGAATATGCATCATAGAGTCCTAGAAGATTAGGGTTGGAAGGGACCTCAGGAGGTCATCTAGTCCAACCCCCTGCTCAAAGCAGGACCAACCCCAACTAAATCATCCCAGCCAGGGCTTTGTCAAGCTGGGCCTTAAAAACCTCTAAGGATGGAGATTCCACCACCTCCCTAGGTAACCCATTCCAGTGCTTCACCACCCTCCTAGTGAAAAAGGTTTTCCTAATATCCAACCAATCCCCCCACACAACTTGAGACCATTGCATTCCCCTGGAGCAAAGTGTACACAGTAACTGGCCAGTTCTGCAGACTGTAAGGAGTTTAAAGGAGTTCATTCCAGACCACTTTATTTAGCTGAGCCTTCTTACAAATGACCTTTTTACCAAGAACTCACCTTGACAAATCCAGTGCCCTAATAATAATGTGAATTTTTACAGAGCCTTCAAATGAAAGATCTCCAGGAAACATTTGCAAAATGCTTCTCCAAAAGATTTTAGTAATAAATAGCAATAGTCAGCACTAAGATTCTTTTGGTTGATGGAAGGGTGGTCAGAGGTGGAAACTGTATACAGAGTTCTGGAGGCTCTGAAATACAGGAGACAGGGAGGGCCATTAGGCTCTCAAATTATTTAAAAGGATATTACCCAATTCTTACACACCACAATAGACGTAGAAGAGGCTTATTCGGGAGATTTACATAACTCCCTTTCTGCTGAGATGAGATATTAAACGTCCCTGTGATGTACATGAGTTACAGCTCCTTAGAGAGAAAAATAATGAATGCGGCAGAGCATGCCAAGGAGTCGCAATAGCTGTCAAAATATCAATGAAGTTTCATGAGAAATCCACCCACAGAACGGGATGTTCATGATACGTTTCTCTGCGAACAGAAGTAGGATAGATTGGGCAGCTGTTGAACATGCACTGAATTAGAAAATCCAATAGACTAAGGGGAACCAGCAGGTGCCAAGCTCAGCATTGTGCCATTTCGCACCTGGCAGGATGGTGAAAGGATCCTATTAGTCACTGGATGGAAATGCACATTTGCGAGGGAGCTAACAGGACCGTAGGCAACACAGTCAGGAAAGCAAGGTGTGTTTGACGAATTGCCTGAAATAAATGTGGGATCAAGTTCCAGCCCTAACCATAAATCATCAAGCCAGGCCCATGAACATTCACACACAGGCCGAAGCCTTTGGTGTCTCCCAGCCACTCTGCTCTGCTCACAGAGGCAGGTAACACCCTATTATCCCCTGCTGCAGAGGTGAGGAAACCACTGGAGGTTTCTCTGGCAAGCATGCACTCTTTGGGATTCCCCATGATCCCCTGCTGTCCTGAGAGGCATTGGGACTGCAGTCTTCTTCAGTCTAGCAGCTGGCTGCAGAGGCAGAGGGTATGCTTAGTTTGCTGTTCTGTGGGCACACTAGGGGCAGGGATGGGGGAGGAAGCAGGTAGCCCTGTTACTCCTTGCCAACCCAGAGACATTTATAGCTTTGGTAACAGTAATCCTTAGCTGGTGGCCTCCCTGGAGCTGGAAGATGGCGAGATCAGCCAGGTAGCAGCACCTCTGCAGCCCATGGAAGAAGATAACTGAACCCAGGAGTGAGCATTAAGGGTGCATGGTCAAGCCACTGTCTCTCCTCCCTAGAGCAGACAATAGTAGGTAAGTCTGTAGGGTACTTAAGGTAAGGTGTGGGGGAAGGAGAGAGTTGCCTTAGAGGGTTGGGCTTTGCGTACCCAACTGACCTTCAGAGACGGCTTTGTTGCCGCCTCCTGCAGCAGTTGCAGGGTTCTTCCTAGAACACTCTTTGGTTTCCATAGAACCAGCTGACTGTCATGGCAGTCCAAGTTGCAATAGCCACAGGTCCTGGATGCGTAGGCCTGGCTCCCTAGACTGGACTCCACAGATGTCAGAGAGGATGCATGTGTGCATAACAGAGCAGAATTTGCCCCACTACATTTTAAAGCCATTCCTTCTACCACAGCTCACCCCAGGATATTTAGAGTGGCTCTCGAAATTTCATGCTGCTTATGGATTTAAATTATATGTGATGGCATTGCTGCATATTTATCCCAATTTATTTTAAAGCCTACCAATAGGCACCTATCAGCCGTAAACTATGCAATCCCACCATGTTTGCAGGATTAATGGCAATTAGAGGTAAACTGTACAAATAATGTTGCAAAATGTAGCTAATAAATAAGTCAATAACTTAGTTAATATTGGGGTCGCAGGAAGAAACAATAGCTGCAATTCAGTTAAAAATGGCAGTTATCTCAGATATAATTTCCTCACGTACAGCATCACCCTGCCACTTTTTATGCCTTTTAAAACTTTCCCTGTTCCTTGGAACTGGATTCACCTTGTTCTTCTATCATCAGTCAAATGTAACAAAGGGATGGAATCCCTCCTCCTATTTACTAATAGAGATCAAGAAGTCACCAGATGCAACAAACACCACCAACTCACATCTTATAAAACATTTATACCACCTCCCTTCCCTTTTACCATAAGGCGACGTGCACACTGTGAATTAAAATCCAGTGTTGTTATCTGTTTGCTAACATCAAAGGTAGCCAGCATCCAGAAGTCTGGAGGGGCAGGAAGGTTTGCACAAATCTTAGAAATCCCACAAAGGGCTGGTTGACATCACACATTTCAGTCAATACTAATGCCATCAAAGAGCAGCAATGAAGATTTCACTAAGTCATGCAAAAAAGAAACTTGCCCGCTTAGAACAAAAAGGCAACATAGCAGCAACAGCACTGCATGAGCACTGAAAAAGGATGAAACGCTTCATAAATCAAGCAACAAAGGGATTACAGGATTTCATAATTCTTTCAAGTAGTTTAGAGATGTAGCTGCAGTTAGTATCTGCCAGCGGGCTCCCTATTGTTTATACTGTTGATGATAAAGAGCACATATCATTCACTTTAAAGGTGAACATTTATCTAAATTTCTCTGGAACCACTTCTCTTGTTGAGTAATAAAGCATGGAAATTTGTGCTGATTCCATGTTTCCCCCTACTTTTTCCATCTCTCTCTCTCTCTCTCACACACACATTTCAATAAAGACCTAGAAAGCTGACTTTTTGGAGGGTGGAAACTTCCCAGAAGAACTTGATCAGCCAGGGAGACCTCTATGACCCCTTAAACACACTAGTAAAAACAAGGATCTGATGATATCGTAAAGCCATAAAAGGCCAAATCTGACCTATTAAAAGGTGCTTCAAGGAAGACTTCACCAAAGAGGCCAAGATGTTCATTTATATAGTGTTTTCTACTGTTTCTGTCCATTTCCTAGGGCATCCTTACAATGATGGTACAGAGACACCTGCACATAGTTTTACTACATTAGGGATTTAAAATTTCACTAAATCCAACTGACCCTGAGTGAACTAATTAAGGTCTTCGGACTCTTATTCACATGAGTAGCTGAACTGAACTCATTGAGAGTACTTGTGAGAGGAAGAATTTCAGGACTGGATCTTCAGCCACAAGTTAGTGGGCTTGATGCAGAAGACTGGGTGATTTTTTTTTACTTGTGTTATGCAGGTAGTCACACTAGATGATCTCGATGGTCTCTTTGGGCCATAAAAAACCTTTGAATATCTAAATACGAAAAGTATTACAATTATTGTTACTCTGTTATAGTAAAGAAACTGTGGTTTGAAGGAAAATGTAAAAGCCTCAGCCATTCCTTAACAATGCAAAATAAATTGAGTGTATTTCCTAACACATGATATAAAAATCTTACTTTTCTCAGAAGCAGAGTCACTTTTCTATTTCAAATAGTGCCATGGAATACTGTTGCAGCAGTCGCCACTCCCATTTAACTATGTGGCTCAAATAATAATCAATACTTTGAATTTATGCAGTTCTGAGGATCTCCAAGTGTAAGGAGTAAGTATTAGCAACCCTATTTAACAAATCGAGAAAATGAAGCACAGAGAGGGTCAGTGACTTGCCTATGGTCTCCAGAAGAACCAGTTGGACAGATATTGAATGGATAAGTGTCATCCTCTAGCTGTCCATTATCTGTTCCTTTCCCATTTCTTTGATCTATAGATAGCCTTGTGTTAGTTGTGACCGCCCTCTTATTTACCGAAGGTTGCTTGCTGAAACATTTAAGGTGCTGGAGATGTGTCATGGGTCTTTACTGCTCACTTTGCAGCACTCTTACCTGTTGGCCATAAGCTTGCAGTTTCACATCCCACTCATTGAATAAGTCTTAAATCCAACATTAACACTTCAACACAGTGCTAGGGGGATTACTGGATTACTAGAGATGCCACCCTTCAGATGAAATGCTAAACGGAGCTCTTTTCTGGAAATTAAAGATCCCATTGCTCCTTTCCAAAAGAGCTTGAGATTACCCCCAACCATCCAGGCCAACAATTCCCCTTCAAATAACACAAATTCTAGTACTCGAGGCAGATTGGAGCTATGGCTGGGCACTTAAGAATTGACCCATTGTTATATGACCTGCAACGTCATTATCCAATGCATTGTTTTGAGATACATTATTTCTGACAAGTGCTATATAAAACCAAGGGATATTTTATCATATGAACATAATCTTTAAAAAGGCTCAGCAATATTTCCTCTAGGCTTGTTTGGTTACTTACAGTGGCGGGGCAGCTGGGTAACTGAGAGTGCTGCTTATTACACAAATCATAATCATCTCACTGTCACCTTGTGCTCCCCCTCACCTGTTTGCTGAAATCACCTGTTGTCTCTCACCACATGCTTCGACTGGAAGCTCTTTGGAGCAGGAACTATCTTTTAGTTATAAGTATATACACTGTCTATGTATATACTGTGTGTATATGTCAATGGGGGTCTGATCCCCATCTGGGGCCTCTAAGTGCTATAATAATAGAAATAATAAATTGTTATATTTAGGAGAAAAAATCTTTCTTGAAGCCTCGAATTATATAGCAAATGGCTACAAACTGAAGACCCAACACACATACACACACCACTCCATCATACCATTAGCTTATTGACTCTTCCTAATTACATTTTTTAAATGAAAAATTCTGCATGTAGGAACGACAAGCATTCTACCTGTCAGGAAAGATCCCCCAAAGGGAATTCATAGAGCTAAAAAAACACCCATCCTGCAAATAAGCAGCATCAAGAGCCAGTTCACAGAGAGAGATCAGAGAGGACCGTGTTCACCTTTTTTCTTGTTGTACTCATCTTCTGTTTCATTGGCGGAATCCGTGTGATAGTCCCGCAGCTCCTGTTCATATATCTCTGCAAAGTTCAACTTTTTCTCTCCTTTCTTGGACTTATCACCCTTCCCCTTCTTCTTGTCTGATTTCTCCTCTTCTTTGCCCTTTTTAGCTTTTTTCTTCTGTTGTTTTGCATCCTCCTCCTCATCTTCGCTGGCATTTTCATTTCCTTTGTCCTTCTTCTTCTTCTTTTTCTTCAGCTTCATCTCGTCATTATCCAGTGTGTCCCGGGACTTTGATTTCTTCTTCTCAGAGGCCTCAGTGGAGGAGGATTTTTTTTTCTTCCTTTTGTCAATGATTTCATCTTCCTCATCTTCCTCCTCCTCCTCTGTTGCTTTACTCTTTTTATTCTTCTCTTTCATGTCATTATTGTTCTTCTCTTTACTGTGTTTAATATCACGCACTACTATCACCTCTCCTGGAGCTCTGCCACTTTCCCCTTGATCCTTTGCCTTCCGATTTGTTCCCTTTTGATTTATTTCCCTAACTCCTTGTTTCTTTTTCCTTCTAAATCTATGACTGGGATCCTCTAACTCCTCAGCATCTGCATCCCTTTCTTCCTTGCCAGCTAAACTTTGGTATGTTGTAAGCTTGCTTTTCTTTACTGAACCACTAATCTCATTAGCAATTGATCTGCCCTTTTCCTCTAACACCTTCTGCCTCTCTTTCACCTCTTTGACCCATGCACCTTCCTCTTCGCCCTCTTCTGTCTCTTCTTGCCTTTGGGTTTTCTTCTTTTTCGGTGACATTATTTATTCATTGGTCCATGTTTAGAACTTTCTGTTTTTAGAACCCTTCGGCCCCTAGATCAGAATCACATAACAATCTGAGTCTACAGTATCAGAACTAGCCAATCGAGGAAATGGTCCTTTGGAAAATAGGTCACGCAGGGGCACATGGTTAAACTCTTCCTTGTCCTTAGCACGCATGCAAGCTTAAAAGAAAAATAAAGTATGCTTTTCTCCCTTCACTGCCTGTAGCAGTTTCAGGAACCTCATGAAAAATTACTTACTGATACTAAGGACATGTGACCACAAGACAGGCAGACAGGTGAAAAAGGAGACCCATCCAGCTACCTTACCTTACTGGTCTGCATTTCCTCTCCATTATTCATGGTGTCAGGATCAATTTACAGATAAGAGAGGTCTCAATTTTACATGGATTTTTTATTTTTTGACCAGTCCAGACATCATGGCAAT
The DNA here is from genome assembly GCF_026122565.2 of Emydura macquarii macquarii. Taxonomy (NCBI): domain Eukaryota; kingdom Metazoa; phylum Chordata; order Testudines; family Chelidae; genus Emydura; species Emydura macquarii. Next base: position 2,547,838 of record NW_027131182.1, read on the forward strand.
AGTGACCAGAAAAAGCAACATATACCCAGATGCCCTCCACATGGCATCCTATGCAGCATCATAAACCAGTCCAGGATCCCATTTCTCTGTTCCCTAGATTACCGTGCCATATTTCCAATCAAATTAACATTAATATTCAGTAAATTAAATAGAGTGGGCAAATGAAAATGCTTTGTTCATGCTACAGTGCCCATGTCATTGGGCTTCGTCAAGCCCAATGGAGTAAACAGACTGGTGTAGCAACTATGCATGTGCATCTGCCACTTTGGTTGCTATCGTGGACAAATGCTGCTACAAGGGGTTCAAGGGAAAAAAGAAAGAATGGCATAACCTCAAGCTAGGGAGGATGGTAAAACGGACTGTGCTCAGTCTTGTTTGTGTTATGCTAAACCATACTGAAGAGTACCTTTTTTTGTTGTACGCTAAGAAAATTTAATTCTCCATAGTCTGTTCTTTATAAGTAGGCTGGGCAAAAGTCGATTTTTTTTTATAATTTCGATGGATATCAATGTTTATTTTTAAGCATTTTTTAAAATTTCTATCAATTTAAATTTTTCATAGTTGCAGGAAATTATGGGGAAAGCAAACTATTTGATGACAATAAACACTGAGATTCAACAAGTTAAAATTTTATCAACTGAAAAACGTCACGTGACAAAATATACAAAGCAAATATCCTTAAATTATACCTGTTTTTACTATTGATTCACAAGCCCATGTGTAACAAGGCTAATTCAAAAGTCTGTCTCACTCTAAGTTCTCAAGCAGCATTTTTCTTACTTTGCCTATCTGTAAATTTTGATGATTATTAATTACATGTTTTTGGTCAGTTTCTGTGTGTAAGGTGAAATTGATGTTTGCTGACATAAAAATGTAATCATTCCAACCCTACTTACAACAATGCAAATCATGTCATCATTCCAGACAGCAAGGCTATTTTAAAATCCATTCGCTAATACAGTATATAGGAAGATGACAAACAACATCAGTCTGCGTGAATTTGAATCACAGTCAAGAGTGGATGATTTAAGATCTGGCTGCAAATATAAAAAGAAATAAAAAAATCTGATCTCTTCTAGTATAAAATATGCTTTTATTGGATTTGTCATAGAAAGTTTGCAATTTAATTTTAAAAAATGGTTATATGGAAAACTATATTCAATTTCTACGGTGTAGCTGCAGCTGTATGTAACCAGGCTTGCTAGTTATATGGGCACAGAATCATGTTAACGAAAGGAGCAGAAGCTAAATTTATGACAGGTAGGGCAGTAGCATGATAGGATCATAATAAGGAGTCACCCGCTACCATCTGCTACAGTTACGATCGAACATACTGAATTCCTGCAGCATAAGTGGTTTATCAAATGATGACTTAAATGTAAGTTTATTGCAGATGCACCACAGAAATTCATGGTGCAACATTAGCTAGTGCTTGGTAAATCATTTTTATTTTCAATGTTAACAAATAAAACAATGAAATGCAAACAGATACACAGCCAGATTCAGCTTTGGTATAATTCCATTTATTTCCACAGAGTTGCACTGAAGATGACTTTGCTCCATCATGCGGATTATTTACACAAAAGGCAATGCCAAAGAAAGCTCCAAATGGAGTACAGAGGAGATGTGTTTTTTCTTTTTTATGAAATCTGTTCTGGTCCAGAACCCCAGCCACCTCCAGAATGACTGAGATATCTCTCATCTGTAAAGTGATTCTCACAGCCTGCCTTGTAATTGTTACAGCATTTCATGTACACAAATATTTGGGAGCTTTTAAAAATGTGACTCTTATAATTGGTGCACCACAGTGACTATGGCAAACCCAAGTTGAAACTGAAACACGCCAGTTGAATTATACCCTCATCCTGACAGTCAGCAGCTCTGAGCTCTGTCATGGTACTTCACAGAGTTGCTTTTACTGCACAAATTACTTAAAAAAAATAAACACCATGCAATATTAAATCTTTGACAAAATTCACCTATGGCAAATTGGACTTTTTATTAGCCAAATTAGAACAAGAAACTGGCATGAACTGAACAAAGAGTCACATGAGGGGAAGTCTAGTTTAGAAAATACCAGTTCACACCAGCTAACTATTGTGCATGCAGCAGATTAGCAGACAACAACAGGCGAACCATTTAAATGGACTTTTCACAAATATTTCCAGGGGTCAGTCAAGGGGAGGAAGAGAGAGGGGGAATCCTGTACTGAGAGAGGAAGGAGAAGAGACAGAGAGCTGGTGCAAGTGGGGTAAATCTATTCCCAGGCAATTGCCCAATTACTTGGGTATGCCATTTACCAGGTATCCATTAAGTATAGCATCTCCATCAACTTAGAGTTAATGAAAAATGCACTGGACTCTTTAATGGGTCTATTATTGAAAGGATGCATTATTATTAAATATTATAGCCTAGATGGAAGCTTTCATTCAATAATGTCCTTTAATATACAGATTACAGACAAAATGTAGAGTAATGGATTTCAAAGGTTTAAACAATCTAACAGTCTCTTTCCCCCATAATAGTTCAGCTTTCACTTGCTGAGCTCTTGGGACATCACCATCCCACTAGAAATTTCAGGCCTTCTTTCTTCCTCATTAAGAATTAAAAACAGTCACAAGCCCATTCCTCTTCCTTCCCCTTTACAGGTCACCTTTAACAACAAGGGGGTAGTCCCTCAGTTGGCGTAAATCAGCATTGTAAATTCATTGCCATCAATGAAGCTGTGCCAGTCAAATATTACTGAACACCTGAACACAGGAATGCAATTTTGTACTCCTAAAGGGACTGGGGATCAAACACATTTTCACTGATGAGCAATTATTTTGCATCTGCAGTAAGTGCATTATCCTAAATGATAAGGAAGTTTCTACTCATATTTATTCCCTGACATAAACTGACACACCAGCCCACAATATGTTTTACAGGCATCAACATCTCTGTTTAAAATGTACATTTGTGTGACGCAAAACCAAAAAGAAACCTCACAAAACTACAGGGACATCTGAATAATAAAAGCTCATTTCTTTTGTGCTTTCATGACTTAAAGATTTGAGCACTTCATCAGGCCACATATTTAGGTGCCTAAATGTGGATTCACACATTCATCAGTTTTGGCCTAAACTTCTAGATCTCAGGCTTTGTGCAAGGAAGATGCTGACAATCCTGTAATAATGCACAGATTTTAAGGTCAGAAGAAATTACTATGATCATTAGGGACAACTAGTCAAACTAGATCTTTATACTGATTTCTTCTGGTTTAAAATGCCTTGCCCGGTGTTGTCTACTACCACACCATATGTACATTAAGTTACTTTGTGTTTTCTAAAATTAACTTCCCCCATCTGCCCTTTTGTTTACTCTAGTCTGGCTGGTAACAATCCACATTACCATAATCCAGTTTTAACAATGATTTGATATTGCACAGTGCACATCTCCAGAAGCAATTCAAGACATAAGACGGTGTCCCACCACTGTACTCTCCACTGCTGACAGTCAGGATATGCGTGTAAATGAGCTGGCATAGTTCTGTTTTCACCTGTGTTTGCAAAATTCACTGGGATGCATCAGTTACAGGAGTTTTCTATCTATACAAGGCCCCAAATGTTTATTTTTATGATGTGCCAAAACAATATGCATGCCAGAGACCATAGAATTTGACCCAGAATTACCTGCAGTGGAGAGAATTACTTTTCTGATTGCCGTGCTGAGAACTCCTCTAATGACAAAAGGTGTTCTAACGTTACTCTTTGCATTCCTGCCAGTGACTGGTTACCGTTAGTAGCACCCTGGTCACTGAGATTGCTGCAGCACTGGGAAGAGTGCAGGCTTAACAGAAGCCAATTAATCAATTTCTATTGAGGACTATGAGCATCTGGGTGGTAATTACTGGGCTAACAATGTAATTGGGAAGATATAAGAGGAAAGAATAGGAAACAGAAGGGAAGATGCAGAAGGAAATCTCAGAGAGTGAGCCTGGGCTGTGGAGTAAAGGTTGAACGGATGCCTCTTCTTGCTGTGACCCTGCCGTACACAGTGTTACTTTAAGGAAAGAATAAACACTCGGGTGGCAACAAGGTAACAACCTGGTGTGTCTTTGTGACTGTCAGGCAATATGAACTGGCCAGGCAGTACAATACCCTGGGCAGTGACAGAGGTGCCTTGTGACACTGTCTTTTGGCACAACAGGCTTATAGGCATAACAAGAAAGACTTTTTACACTCATATTAAACTAATACTAATTTAGAAAAAGGTTTAGCGTGTTCTGTCTAAACTTGGTACTATTTACTTTTTTAAAATTAAAAGTAATGTGCTGAGACCATTCCAGCATCCTTTGTTCTTTCTTTGAATACCAGATGGAAGACGTACAATGGGCTTTACTGGAGCATAAAGAATTACTGGGAAAGCTACCAAGCTATTGGTGAGAACCATTAGTTAAAACTGTCAACAGTATTTATACCGGTTTATGTTCTTACGGTGGATTTCAGCAAGAGATTCCCTAAAAAGGGACCTGGGACCAAATTCTGCCAGAGTACAGGAAACCCAGACTAACTTAATTGAGTTACACCAAATTTGCAGAGGTGCAACAGATCAGAAAGTGGCCCCTTTAGGTGAGTCTTCGTGGGGTTGAAGGGGTGTCCTTTTTCACTAACACGAGATAACATCCTGATGAAAGCAAAGCAGTTTGCTCAAGAGTTAACAGGTGAAGGTAAAGACTATGGAAGAGTTTAGGATTTACATCATCCTGCTACCACTTGTGAAAACTACAAACTGCCTTGTGTTCATTAGGATTTTATCTCCTGTGGGTCATTGCATGTTAGCTAATGCAAAGTAAGAACACACCTTTTTTTGTAGCCTATTCTATTTTATCTAGGCTCTTATGCTGTACTCACCCCTGCGGTATCTGAACACCTTCCAGTAGTGCAGTGTACACAAGCATCTCCACATGTTCAGGTGTGGTGCTGAAGGTGTCTTGCCAGTTTAGCACCCCCTTTACTCATTCTGGTTCCACAAGGATCTGTGGTTTTCCATGGCCTAGCCCTCTGGCCAGGTCACCACCTAGTCCATTCCCCTTCCAGGGTAAACAGAAAAGTCCAGAAATGGGAAACTCGCAATCTAATGGCCTTCAAGCCCCTCTCCCAACATCTACCTGGAACTTGTCTTTCCTGGCCTCTTTTACTCTTTTAAACACCCATACTCCTCTGCTTGGTCTGGGGGAGATGTACAGGAACACAGGCCCGCCCTCTCATCTGGGTTCCAGCCCAGGGACCTTGGTTTAGGTGGAAAGGACTGTTTCAACAATCCCTCCCCCAATTTCCTGGACTGATCCTACCCACACCCTGCTTGTCAACATCTTTACCAGGTCTCTGGACTCTGTTCTCCCCGCCTGGATCTGTGGTTCCTCACAGCTTCTCCTTAGCCAGTGAGGAAGGTGCTTTCTCAAAGACCACTCCCAGCATTTCTCTCCAGTCCCTCTGCCTGTCACCTTTAGGGCATGAGACAGAACAAACAACAGGTGAGAGATTTTAGCTATCATCCTTTCCCCTGAGGAGAAGCACGTGCAGAGGTGTCTTGTTTTGGTTGAGTTATTTGTTGCTTGGTTGTTTAATATACACATTGCTATTTATTTATGTTAGAGAAGGCAAGGTCAAAGAAATGTACCTAACACTTGGAACGGAAAGTGTTTTGGTTTGTGATGGTCCTTAGTTCTTGTGGGAATTCATTCTGCAGTTTTGGATCAACCCCCAAGAAAGTTCTGTCTCCCAGACAGGCAAACTTTACTCCTGTTCGAGAAAGTTTCATTGTGCCAGAGAAGCAAAGTGGTTGATCATAGTCTTCATCCTGGAGCTTTAGGCAGTCCTTTAGATATCCTGGGTCCAGGCCATGGAGCTGCTTGAAAATCAGGATTGAGACTTTGAACTTGATTCGATATTCTATGGGAAGCCAGTGTACAGAGTGGAGGACAGATGTGATGTGCTCACGGTAGCCTGTGTTGCTGAGGAGATGCACTGCAGCGTTTTATACCAGTTGGAGTTTCCTAAGTATTGAAGGCTTCATGACCAGACATATGGTATTGCTGTAGTCAAGCTGAGAGGTGATGAAGGCATGAATAACTGAGGCTAAGTCATCATACCCCAGGATGAGACAGAGTATCCTAGTCAACTGGAGATGAAGAAAAAGTTACTCATGGATGCTGCTATGTGAGAGCTCAACATCAGGGAGGAATCCATGAGCACTCCTAGACCACGGACTGAAAAAGACGGTTACTTACCTTGTAAGTGCTGTTCTTCGAGATGTGTTGCTCATGTCCATTCCACTATAGGTGAGTGCACGCCTCCATGCATGGCCACCGGAACTTTTTTCACCTTAGCAGACCTTGTAGGGCCGGCTTTGGCGCCCCCTGGAGCCCCATGCACATGCCGCAGTATATGAGGCGCTGCCGGCCCTACGCCCCCTCAGTCCCTTCTTTCCGCCAACTCCAGCTGCAGGGACAGGGGGTGGGTCGTGGAATGGACACGAGCAACACATCTCGAAGTACAGCACTTACAAGGTAAGTAACCGTCTTTTCTTCTTCGAGTGCTTGCTCATGTCCATTCCATTGTAAGTGACTCACAAGCAATACCTTGGAGGTGGGCCGGAGTTACAAATGAGCTGCCTGCAGCACGGCTCTGCCAAAGCCCGCGTCATCCCGCGCCTGCTGGACGATGGCGTAGTGGGACGTGAAGGGATGCACTCACGACCAGGTGGCGGTTCTGCAGATGTACTGCATGGGCACTCTCGCTAGGAAGGCTGTAGACGAAGCTTAAGCTCTGGTTGAGTGTGCTGTGATGGTTCCCGGAAGCAGCACCTTCGCTTGCCCATAGCAGAACTTGATGCAGGAAGTTATCCATGAGGAGATGCGCTGGGTGAAGACAGGTGAGCCTTTCATCCAATCAGCCACCGCGATGAAGAGCTGCGTCGATCTCTGGAATGGTCTCATGCGCTCAATGTAGAATGCCAGGGCCCGTCTTACATCTAGTGAGTGCCACCTTCTCTCCTCCTCTGAACCGTGCGGTTTGGGGAAAAACATGGGGAGAAAAATATCTTGGTTATAATGAAATTGGGAAACCACCTTGGGCAGGAAGGCCGGGTGCAGCCTCAACTGAACTTTATCTTTATAGAATACAATATAGGGGGGCTCCGAGGTCAGCGCCCTAATCTCAGAGACCCTCCTTGCCGAGGAAATGGCCACCAGGAAGGCCACCTTCCAAGAAAGCAGGAGTAGAGGGCATGAAGCCATGGGTTCAAAGTGGGGCCCCGTGAATCGTGAGAGGACCAGGTTAAGGTCCCAGAAAGGCACCGGGTCACGGACCTGCGAATAGAGCGTCTCTACTCCTTTCAGGAACCTAATCGAGAAAAGCGCTCGCCCTTCCAAAGGCTGGTGAAAAGCCGATATGGCTGCTAGGTGGACCTTCAGGGAGGCCATGGCTAGCCCCTGGAATTTTAGCTTTAGCAATACTCCAGGATCGCCTGCATTGGTGATAGACTAGGCAGAATTCCCTGGGACTCTGCCCAGCAGGTAAGCCACTTCCATTTAGCCCGATACACGACGTGCATGGAAGGCTTCCTGCTACACAGCAGGATTTGCTGGACTTGCGCCAAACAGGCCCATTTGTCCACGCTCAGCCACAGTGCCTCTACGCCGTGAGGTGTAGGGAGTCCAGATCCGGGTGCAGCAGGCAACCATGATCCTGGAACAGGAGATCGTGCCATCTTGGAAGTTCCAGAGAAGGGGCAATCTATAGGTCCAGCAGCATGCTGAACCAGTGCTGGCACAACCAGGCCGGTGAGATTAAGATAACGTCTGCCTTGTCCCTCTTGATTTTCAGCAGAACTTTGTGAAGGAGGGGAACGGGCGGGAACACGTACATGAAATTCCCCGACTGCTGCAGGAGGAAGGTGTCGGAGATCGACCCGGCCTATCGACCACGGAGAGAGCAGTACTGCGAGCATTTCTTGTTCCACGTGGATGCGAACAGGTCCACCTGGGGAGAGCCCCCCCTCTGGAAGATCATAGACACCACCTCTGGATGTAGTGACCCATCGTGGTGGGGTGAGAACGACCTGCTGGAGGCAGTCCACCTCGTCGTTCCTCACCTCTGGGAAGTGAGAGGCTATCATGTGGAAATCGTGCCTCATCACAAAGTCTCACAGACTAATAGCTACTCCGCAGAGGGCTGAAGAACGGGCTCCCCCCTGCCTGTAGATGTAGCACATGGCTGCTGTATTGTCCGTCAGCACCTGCACCACCTTGCTTGCAATAAAGCAGAGGAACACTCTGCATGCTAGGTGACTAGCTCGCAGTTCTTTCACACTGATGTGTCAGCGTCTCTCTTCCCTCGACCAGACCCCTCGTGTGCTGAGGTTGGTGCTGATAGGTCCGAGGCATCCAATATCAGGGTGACTAGCTCTTCAAACGGTACACCCCTTAACACTGCCTGAGAGGTCCGCGACCAGTCTAGGGAGGCTAGGACCTGGGGGGGATTGTGACCACCCGATCCAGAGGGTGCCTTCTCGGAACGTAAACCAAGGCCAGCCATGACTGAAGCGGCCTGAGTTTTAGGCGAGCCAGCCTCACCATGTAGGTGCAGGCCGCCATGTGGCCTACCAGCTGCAGACAGCGTCTGGCTGTCGTCGTTGGGCATAGATTCAGGTGACCAATAATGGAAGACATCGCCTCGAAGCGTGGCTGGGGTTGGAAGGCTCTGGCTTGGGAAGCGTCCAGGATCACGCCGATGAACTCCATCTGCTGCACAGGAGTTAATGTGGACTACGGCTTGTTTATCAGCAGACGGCACATGTCAGAGTCACACTATCCTGGACCTGGACCTGCCTCTGATTAGCCAGTCATACAAGTAAGGGAAAATTTGTACCCCCTTGTACCTCAGGTGCGCTGCCACCACCATCATGCATTTCATAAACACCCTTGGGGCCTAGGACAGGCCAAAGGGCAAAGCTGTAAACTGGTAGTGGGAGCCAGCCACCATGAAGCGAAGGACGCGTCTGTGGCTGGGGAGAATAGAGATGTGAAAGTATGCATTCTTGAGGTCGAGGGCGGCATACCAGTCTCCTGGGATCCAGGGATGGGACTATGGAAGCTAGGGAGACCATGCAAAACTTGAGTCTCTTGAGAGATTTGTTGAGACGACACAGGTCCAATATGGGCCTTAGGCCCCCTTTTGCTTTGGGAATGAGGAAGTACCGCGAGTAAAACCCTCTTCCCGTCATGTCCAGTGGGACCTTTTCCACTACCCCAAGGCTGAGAAGGGTCTCTACCTCTTGTATGAGGAGTTGCTCATGAGCGGGGTCCCTGAAGAGGGACGGGGAGGGAGGGCTGTTGGGAGGAGTAGAAATAAACTGGAGGGCACCGTCCGCCGACACAATGCCAAGGACCCAGCGGTCCAAGGTAATTTTGTCCCATTTGGACCGGAAGGGGGCTAGGCGGTTTAAAAAGGGGCAGGAGGGATCCAGGAAACAGGCTGGGACGCCACCCTCGGGCACACCATCAAAATAGCCTCCTTTGGTTGCCTGACCACCTAGATGACCCTTGCTGTGGGGCTGACGAGGAGCCTGGGAGTGGATGGCATCTCCTAGACCCCCTATTTCTGTCCCTCTGTCTATAAGGCATGAACGGCCGTGGCTGATACCTCTGCTGTTGCTGGCCCTGAGGACGTGATTTACGCCTAGAGGTCTGGGGCATGTAAAGACCCAGGGAGCAGACCGTGGCCCTTGAGTCCTTCAGGCCATGCAACTTCGCATCCATCTGGTCTGAGAACAAGGCTGACCTGTCAAAGGGGAGGTCCTGGATGGACTGTTGGACCTCCTGAGACAGCACCGAGGATTGAGGTCACGAGCACCTGCGCATGCAGATGGCGGAGGCCATGGCTCTGCCTGCCAAATCAGCCGTGTCCGAGGACGCCTGGAGCGCTGCTCTAGCCACCGTGGTACCCTCTTCCACAATGGTGTTAAAGTCCAGCACCTGGTCCTGGGGCAGAGTGTCTGCAAAGCGCTTCAGCGAGTCCCAGAGGTTAAAATTGTACCTGCCCAGGAGAGCCTGCTGATTGGCAATCCTAAACTGTAGGCTTACCATTGAATAAACCTTTCTCCCGAACAAGTCTAGCTTTTTGTTGTCCTTATTTTTCGGTGCAGAATCAGGCTGCCACTGTCTATCCCTCTGGTTGGCTGTGTCTACCACCAGGGTCCCAGGGGAGCGGTGGGTAAACAGGTACTCAAACCCCCAGGTCGGGACATAATATTTTTTCTTGGTCCATTTAGACATCAGGGCCACCGATGAAGGGGTCTGCCACAAGGCCTTCACTATTTTCAGAACCCCTTCATGCACAAGGAGGGCCACCTGAGCTCGGGCGGCCGCTGCCAGGACATTAAACAAACTGTCCGACGCCTCTTCTAGTTCCTCTACCTCCAGCCCCAAGTTGGAGGCCACCCTTTTGAGCAGCTCCTGATGTGCCCTGAAATCATCCAGGGGCGCTGAGTGACCTTGGGAAACTGCTTCATCCGGGGAGGAGGACTGGAGGGGCGCAGCGGAATTGGCACCCCTTCCCGCTGACGAGAGGTCCCCACAGAAGCCCCTTCCTGTGGGTCCAATTCGTCCTCTGAGGGCGAATGCTGGCCCTTCTCTGGCACCGGGGGTATTGACTGCACACCCAAGGACTTGAAGGACTGTGGCCCAGGCCCACCAAATATCCCCAGGGTCCCTAATACGGCCATTGGGGAGGCCAATGCCCTTGAGGTTATCAAGGGGCTATCTGCACTGGGGGCTCTGGCACCTTCTGCTGATGATGCCCTGCCTGGCGGCTGCCCCCCAAAAAGGACACCAAGGCACTATCAGAAGACCACGGTGGGGCTTCCTTGGAGGCTCCCGTTGCGTGGTACCGAGCCGGGGAGAGCAATGACCCGATCCATGAGTGCTCCGTCGCTCTGGAGAGCGGCCTCCCTACGTCGATGAGCTTGAAGACAAGATCTGGTGCCAGTGCCCATGCTGTGACCGGTGCCGGTGCGCGGCATCGTGCCCCGACAAGCTGGAACGTCCAGAGCGCCATCTGGGTACCGAGGACTTGCGGCACCGCTTGCTTCTCAGTGCCAAGTCAGTCTCCTGCGACCAGATTTGGTGCTGCCTCGGTGCGGGTGACCTCTTCGGTGCCGGGGAGTGGGAATGGTGCCGAGTTCTGTCTGGGGAGCAATGCCCCACGGGCGACCCAGATAGGCGCCGCCTTCTAGGGTGGACTTCTCCCAGTGCCAGGGATCGTGACTGGCATTGGGAGGGCGACCTCGTTCCCTGCATTGATGCTGGGCGCTCCGGGCCCGGGATCTGGAGCGGCTTCTAGGGGAGCGGCACCATGCCGACTGCTCCACCCTAGGCGACCAGATCATCGGAGATTTTCCTCCCCGCACTGGGGATCTCCTGAGGCACTCAGGGGGTCCCAGCGCAGGCTTGTCCTGTGACACCAGCCCCTTCTCTCTAGGCAGAGGACAGGGTGTGGGTGGAGGGGGCAAGGCCAGCAAGGCTCTTGCCGCCTGAAAGGCCTCCGGAGTCGATGGCACTGGTAGATACAGAGGGAACCCCCCACTCCCAGAAGTCGAGGGTGGCTCTCTGGCTGGAGACGCTGGTTCTGGAGAGCGGATCCCTGCAGTCCTGCTCCGGTGCAGTCCGGTGCTCGACCCCGACTGCTTAGATGGTGCGGGGAAGTGTCTGCGTTCCAAGCGCTGCTTCCGCTGCTGCTTCTTCAGTACCGGAGATGTGGTCCGGTGCTGAGGTGGGCCCAGTGCTGACAGTGCATTCTGCACCAATGCCACGCTCGGTACCGAGGCGGAGCGGGCTGGTTTGGAGGCTGGTCTAAGTGCTGCCTCCATCAGTAAGGCCTTCAGACGGATTTCTCTGTCTTTTTGAGTCCGGGGCCTGAAAGCCTTGCAAATCTTGCACTTTTCTTTTCAACGAGTTTCCCACAGACACTTCAGGCAGCTATCGTGGGGGTCACTCAGCGGGAAAGTCTTCCCACAGGAGGCACACAGTTTGAAGCCCAATGATCGAGGCATGCCCCGCTACCGGCAAAGTCCCAGCCAGGACTATCCTAAGTGCTAACTACCACTAATTAACAGTACTTAAAGTCCTATCTACCTAACTAACACAACAACACAAAGTTGAGAACAAGGGAAACTGATCACTTGTGATGCAAGCAAGAACAGTTCCAGCAACCGTCATAGGTGGAAAGAAGGAACTGAGGGGGCATAGGGCCAGCAGTATCTCATATACCGCGGCATGTGTGCGGGCCTCCAGGGGACGTACAGGGTCTGCTAAGGGGAAAAAAGTTCCAGTGACCGTGTACGAAGGCGTGCACACACCTATAATGGAATGGACAAGAGCAAGCGCTCAAAGAATCACCAGTTGTGGGTGTGTAGCTGCAACCAAAGACAACTGCATCATGACTGCGAACTCTTCAAAATGCTTTCCTCTGCCCATCAACATCACCTCAATCTTGCTTGGGTTCAGCTTCAGTCAGCTGTTATTTATCCATGAGCTGAGCTTGTCCAAGCACAGGGCCATCTTGGCTGTAGTAGTGAAGTCCTATGTGGCGAAGGATAGGTGGTGAAGACATTGTCTTAGTCTTTGTAGAGAATGATGTGTGTGCATGCCCCTAAATGATTTTCTTGGGCATGGGCCTCGACTAAGGACCAGATTCTTAGATGCACTCTGACATCGCGAAGCAGCTAGAAAAGCTGGCTTAACTGTCTCCCTAGCACTACTACACCACACCCATTCCCAGTTTAGGGAGAATTCCAGGGAAAAGGAGGGTGCAACCAGGGCATCCCTAGCCCCCAGAGATCCGCAGCTGCCACAAAGCTCTTAGGATGCTCTAAATTACACTGAGCACTGGATTAGCCACTATCCAGCCCTAGGATGGGGTGAATGCAAAGGTATCTTAAAATAACCTTTGTTTCTACCCCCAGCTGTACTGTATTCCTCTTGGTCTCTGTTGAGGAGCTGGCCGTAAGAATGGGCTCAGTATAGGTGTAACTGGGTGAAATGTAATTGTTTGTGAGACACAGGATGTCAGATTAGAGGATCAATGGCCTCTCCTGGCCTTAAATTCTATGGATTTATATTAAGAAGGTTTCACTGGTTTTGAGATCTTTTAGCTGATGGATACAGATTGTTGTCCTTCATTTCTTACTTGGGGCTACATTTCTACTTAGCCTCAAATGATTTTTGTAAATTGCACATGTTGAGTGGGTTGCTCCCATTGATCTCAGCAGGACAGGTGTCTGCAGACTAAGTGACAAATACACATCTCAAAGCAAAAAAAAACTTCATTATACAGTGTTCCCAAGGAGAAAAGAAGGAGATAGCAAAGGTAATAATTAAAGGAGGTCACACAGTAGCTACATTATTTTTACATACGATGACAGTGTTAATACCCCTGCAAAAGCATGTAAACAGAATTGCGTATCACAGAATCATAGAAGATTAGGGTTGGAAGGGACTCCAGGAGATCATCTAGTTCAACCACTTGCTCAATTAGGACCAACCCCAATTAAATCATTCCAACCACGGCTTTGTCAAGCCAGGCTTTAAAAACCTCTAAGGATTGAGATTCCACCATCTCCCTAGGTAACCCATTCCAGTGCTTCACCACCCTCCTAGTGAAAAACTTTTTCCTAATATCCAATTTAGACCTTCCCCACTGCAACTTGAGACCATTGCTCCTTGTTCTGTCATCACCGAGAACAGCCTAGCTCCATCCTCTTTGGAACCCCCTTTCAGGTAGTTGAAGGCTGCCATCAAATCCTTCCTCACTGTTCTCTTTAGCGGAATAAATAAGCCCAGTTCCCTCAGCCTCTCCTCATAAATCATATGCTCCAGTCCCTTAATCATTTTCATTGCCCTCCGTTGGACTCTCTCCAATTTGTCCACATCCTTTCTGTAGCGGGGGGCCTAAAACTGGACACAAAATGCTCCAAATGTGGCCTCACCAGTGCCGAATAAAGGAGAATAATCACTCCCCTCGATCTGCTGGCAATGCTCCTACTAATGCAGCCCAATATGCTATTAGCCTTCTTGGCAACAAGAGCACACTGCTGACTCATATCCAGCTTCTCGTCCACTGTAACCCCAGGTCCTTTTCTGCAGAACTGCTGCTTAGCCCATTGGTCCCCAGTCTGTAGCTGTGCATGGGATTCTTTGTCCTAAGTGCAAGACTCTGCACTTCTCCTTGTTGAACCTCATCAGATTTCTTTTGGCCCAATCCTCCAATTTGTCTAGGTTACTCTACATGTGATTCCTACACTCCAGTATATTTATCACTCCCCCTAGCTTAGTGTCATCCGTGAACTTGCTGCGGGTGAAATCCACCCCATTCTCCAGATCATTAATGAAGATGCTGAACAAAACCAGCCCCTGCACCAACCCCTGGGGCACTCCGCTTGCTACCAGCTGCCAGCTAGACATCGAGCCATTGATCACTACCTGTTGATCCTGACGATCCAGCCAGCTATCTATCCATGTTATAGTTCATTCATCCAACCCATACTTCTTTAACTTGCTGGCATGAATATTGTGGGAGACCGTATCAAAAGATTTCCTAAAGTCAAGGTATATCACACCCACCGCTTTCCCCACATCCACAGAGCCAGTCATCTCATCATAGAAGGCAATCAGGTTGGTCAGGCAAGGTGAATCATTCTGATTGTTACTGATCACCCTCCTCTTCTCCAAGTGCTTCAAAATGGATTCCTTAAGGACCTGCTCCATGACCTTTCCAGTGACAGAAGTGAGGCTGACTCGTCTGTAGTTCCCTGAATCCTCCTCCTTCCCTTTTTAAAAGATGGGTGGGTATAATCCTCCCCTTCACCGCAACCCCATGAAGCATCCACTCAGCTACTCCCATAGATAATATTACCCATTCACCACCTTCCTGGAGATTAGTATTGGTCATAGCCCTCTATGCTACCCTTTAACACAGGGCATTGGCCAGTGGAACTATACCATTTTCAGACCCACTGGGTACACATGCCCACCCACAGAACCCCCCTCCACCCTCTCCACCCACACCGCCCTACTCTGAAGCTTCCCCTTCCTCCCCCTCTGCAACATGTAGCAGAACTATAGTGGTTCACAAGTGTTATGGATCTTTTGCACACAGCTGGGCTAGAGTAGGATTTTCCCCATCACTGGGAAATCTCTGGGAAATCCTTCTTGCAGGCCAGCATGTCTGTATGCCCAGGTTAGAGTTCTGATAAATGCTTTTGTTTCAGTGGAGAAAGGAAAAAAATCCCCAAACAGATTCTCTAGTCCATTACCCCCCTCCTCCCTGCATGCACTTCTGGGATATGAGATTAACAGGCTGTGGGGGGATTTTTGTGAGAGGTGTTCATTAAAATATTGATTGTACTACATTACCTTCATGTACTGTACATTTAAGAACAGCTTATGAAATCCTCTAGGAGCTTTTATTTCCCCTCAATCTCACACAGCTACACTTGTTTTTGGGAGAAAAAATAATTTTGTGGGAAGAAATATATATCCTCCATGTCTACCCCATGAGCAGGTCTGGATGTTCAGGTTTGGGCCTCTTTTGTCAAACCACTGTATGCCCCCAGGTATCTCAGAAAAATAGGCATTTTGAAAAGGTTTAATCTTTCAGTGGTCTTTTCCCTTAGCTCTCTGTTTTCACCTATATGGATACAACGTCCTCTGCTGGTGAAATGTGATTTAACCGAGTGAGACATTTTTAGATGTTAGAGCATTGTTTAAATGTGGCTTCTTTCCTATTAGTGGTAGGCTAGGCCAACTTTTCCCAGCTCCTACTTCACAGATGCTAGTTAGTGGCAGCTGCAAGTCTCTGTCTTTTGCTTCACACAGGTATTAATATTTTACCAACCTGAATTAAGCCTTACAATACTTGGCGAGGTAACTGCTATTAGACCCATTTTACAAGTAGGGAAACATAAGCACAGGGAGATTAAGTGATTCGCCCAAGGTCATGGAAGGAGTCAGTGGCAGAGATTAGAATAGGAACCAGTGGTCCTGACTCCCAATCCCCTGTGCTATGTATTTAGCAACACAGCCTCCATGAACACAGACAGCACAGTTCAGAGTCAGAAACCTTAGACAGAACCAACACTAAACATACAGATTTAGACCAAGATTTTCAAAACCAGGTGCCTAAAATTAGATTCCTAAGGGTATGTCTAGGCATGTAAATGAGGTTATGTCCACACTGCAATCGTAGCGGGAATTGCAGCATTATAGACGTATCCAAGCTAGCTTTAATCTAGCTAGCTCGGGTATCAATAGCAGTGAAGTTGCATCAGCATGGACTGTAGCGTGGGCTAGCCACTTGACTATGTACCCCGGTCCTGAACAGACTTCACTACTATTGGTATGTGAGCTAGCTAGATTAAAGCGAGCTTGGATATGTCGGCTCCTGCTGCAATCATACTTACCCTTAGGCCTTGTCTACACTAGCGCTTATGCCAGCAAAACTTTTGTCGCTCAAGGGGGTGAAAAAACCACTCCCCTGAGCAACACAAGTTTTGCCAGAATAAGCGCTAGTGTGGACAGCGCTATGTTGGCGGGAGAGTGTTTCCTACCAATATAGCTACCACCACTTGTTTAGGTGGTATTATTATGTCAGCAGGAGAGCTCTCTTCCATCGACACCGCGGCTACACCAGCGCTCTTACAGCGGCACAGCTGTATTGATACAGGGAGTTGGCTGAGGTGATTTCAGAGCCATTGGCTATTATCTTTGAAAGCTCGTGGCAACAGGGGGAGGTCCCTGAGGACTGGAAAAAAGCAAATATAGTGCCCATCTTCAAAAAAGGGAGGAAAGAGGATCCAGGGAACTACAGACCAGTCAGCCTCACTTCAATCCCTGGAAAAATCATGGAGCAGGTCCTTAAGGAATCCATTTTAAGGCACTTGGAAGAGAGGAAGGTGATCAGGAACAGTCAACACAGATTCACCAAGGGAAAGTCATGCCTGACCAACCTGATTGCTTTCTATGATGAGGTGACTGGCTCTGTGGATGTAGGGAAGGCGGATGTGATATACCTTGACTTTAGCAAAGCTTTTGATACTGTCTCCCACAGTATTCTTATCAGCAAGTTAAAGAAATATGGGTTGGATGAATGGACTATAAAATGGATAGAGAACTGGCTAGAGCATAGGGCTTAATGAGTAGTGATCAATGGCTCCATGTCTAGCTGGCAACCGGTCACTAGCGGAGTGCCCCAGGGGTCGGTCCTGGGACCGGTTTTGTTCAACATCTTCATTAATGATCTGGAAGATGGGGTAGATTGCACCCTCAGCAAGTTTGCGGATGACACTAAGCTGGAGGGAGTGGTAGATACCCTGGAAGGTAGGGATAGGATACAGAGTGACCTAAACAAACTGAAGGATTGGGCCAAAAGAAATTTAATGAGGTTCAACAAAGGAAAGTGCAGAGTCCTCCACTTAGGAAGGAAGAATCCCATGCACAGCTACAGACTGGGGACCGACGAGCTAAGCAACAGCTCTGCAGAAAAGGACCTGGGGATAACAGTGGATAAAAAGCTGGATATGAGTCAGCAGTGTGCCCTGGTTGTCAAGAAGGCTAATAGCATATTGGGCTGCATTAGGAGGGGCATTGCCAGCAGGTCGCGGGAAGTGATTATTCCCCTCTATTCAGCATTGGTAAGGCCGCATTTAGAATATTGTGTCCAGTTTTGGGCCCCCCACTACAAAAAGGATGTGGACAAGTTGGAGAGAGTCCAGCGGAGGGTAACAAAAATGATTAGGGGGCTGGAGCACAAGACTTATGAGGAGAGGCGGAGGGAACTGGGCTTGTTTAGTCTGCAAAAGAGAAGAATGAGGTGGGATTTGATAGCAGCCTTTAACTACCTGAAAGGGGGTTCCAGGGAGGATGGGGCTAGGCTGTTCTCGGTGGTGGCAGATGACAGAACAAGGAGCAACAGTCTCAAGTTGCAGTTGGGGAGGTCTAGGTTGGACATTAGGAAAAAGTTTTTCACTAGGAGGGTGGTGAAGCACTGGAATGGGTTACCTAGGGAGGTGGTGGAATCTCCATCTTTAGAAGTTTTTAAGCTGAGGCTTGACAAAGCCCTGGCTGGGATAATATAGCTGAAGTTAGTCCTGCTTTGAGCAGGGGGTTGGACTAGATGACCTCCTGAGGTCCCTTCCAACTCTATGATCCTATGATTCTATTGTGCTGCTGCAAATTTTAAATGTGGACTAGCCCTTGGTGGCCTGATTTTCAAAAGTGCTGACTGACCAGCAGTTTTCATTGGCTACTGGGTGCTCCGCAGATTTGCAAACCACGCCACTTATTCAGATTTCTAAACAGAGACTCAGGAACCTAACTTTAGGCAC
Organism: Emydura macquarii macquarii; assembly: GCF_026122565.2. Lineage (NCBI taxonomy): Eukaryota > Metazoa > Chordata > Testudines > Chelidae > Emydura > Emydura macquarii. Next base: position 2,566,261 of record NW_027131182.1, read on the forward strand.
CCGTTTTTGAAAATACTGGCCACGGGTCTTTATTTACCAAGTGAGTTGAAGGCTATTCTCCATTGGCACAAATGGCTACACACTTGTGCAGGCCTGGGTCCGTCCAGTAAAGAGCAATGGTTTAACGTTATCTAGCACATCTTCATCACCAACAAATGTGGCACTTACACAGCTTCTTATCACAGGACCTCAATGTATTTTGCACCTGTTACAGAAACCCGACAAATGCCTTGTGGGATGAGTGTTGCACCTGTCTTGCTGAGGCACTGAGAGATGGAATCAGTTTGCCCTAGGTGGCAGTGAGACAGGGCAAAGCTGAGAAGAGATCCCAGGAGTGCCAATCCCCAATCTAACCCCTAGACAACACTCTCCCTACTATTGTCATTAGCTCCTCACAAGGGTCTGTGCATAACTACCAAATTCCTAGGCCGAGAGGGAGCATGACTCCAGGGGGCTACAGCCTGAGAGGTACACGAGTTACTGTACACATAACTGTGAACTAATAACTATTCACAGACATTATTTTAAAAGATACAACCCTAGGCAAGAACAATATCATAAAGCTGAGAGCCTTAAACAAAATCCCTTCATGAAAACAAACTTGCGATGTTGGTGAAACACAGGCTCTCTTCCATTTAAATCTTATCTGTTTAATTCACAAGATTTAAACTAAGCTCGGAGAAAAAATTAGCAGCAAGGGAGGGTTGGAGCAACGGGGAGGGTATGGTTGGAGCAAACAGCACAGGGCAGAGAAAGTCCACTCAGAATTGCAGAAAGTTCTCCGTGTCTGTAGGGTCCCAGCTATGGCTGCTTCCACTCCAACCAGCTGGAGTCTCTGGCTGGTTCCTCTCTGCAGTTTTTTCCCCCCAAGTGGCAGTGTTCAAAAGCACCACTAGCCCCTGAGACCCACAATGGCAAAATGGTGCTGCTTCTGCAAATGCCCCACACGAGTTACAGCTTGAGATGAATCTCTTGCTACTTGCTCCTACAACGAAGTTACTCTGCTGAATTTATGACATTCTAATTCATGGCCATAGGAATAAATGTGAATTCACAACATTTATCACTATGGCTCCACTGCAAGTTCATGCAGGAAGAGAAGATGGGATAGGAAGGAGCACAGTCTTCTCCTGGGCTCTAGGATGCTGTAGATAGGACACTAGACTAAGAGGGTTGAGACCTGTGCTTTAGTCCCAGCTCTGCCACAGACTCACTGAATGACCAGGGCAAGTCAATCTCCGTGTTTCAGTTCACACATCTGTAAGATGGCAGTTAATATATGAGTCCTGTTCTGCAAAGTGCTTTGAGATCCTCAGATATAATGAATATATTTTTTATAATTAGTACATGAAGCACCCAAACCCTTCATCAGAACACCCTGAACTTTGAGGTATTTGAAATTTGAACTCTGTGGCTTATATTAAAGTTTACCACAGTCGAAAGTCCTCCTTTACTGAGCACATGCACCTAATTTTTGGTTTCTCTCTTCTTTCACGTAACACGGGTTCAGAAGTTTTAACAGTATTTTGCAGGAAGTGTCACAATGTCAGAGCAATGCACAAAGGGGTGCTTGGTGTATTTTAGGTACACTCAGAAATGCTCATGTGCCTGTATGTCAGCAGTACACAAGCCAGGTCAATACCACCCCAGCCAATACACGCAGGCCCCTATTGAACCATCTGCTAGTGGAGTGGGGACACAGTGAAAAAGGAGAAGTGAAGGATCAAATTCAGTCCTCTGATGTGCATGTGTTTTCTGTACATGATTTCATCTTGAATGACACTAACAGAGAGGAGGATGAGGCAAGAAAGCAGAGCAGATGGTGGATATGGCACAAACCAATATTAATATAGGGCACACAAATATGTGCTTTCATTGTGATTTCACAAGGATATGGGATAACAGAATGTCAAGGGGCCAGACATACCAAGCCTTCACTGTCCTCACTAGTGAGCAATTTGTGAATAGCAGAGAGGGAGAAGAGGGCTGAAAAGAGGAGGGAGGGATAATCAGATGGCGCTTCCTATAGACACATCAAATAATAATGATGAAGGTAATCTTTCATCTTTTCCTTGAAGGGATTGGGAACACAGTTAACATGCCCACCTTTCTCAGAGGAAAATACAAAGCATACAAAAGCCTGCAGAGCACTCCAGAAAGGAAATCATCTAGTGCCACTGAACAAAGAGTAACTAATCCTTTCAATAACATCCAAACAGCATTCATGTACTGCGGTTCGTGAAAGCACTTCTCTGTAGATTAACCATATAGACTCTCCTCCTTAAAACATATTCATTAATGGTATTCATTAGGTAGCTGGCCAGGAGCCTGAGGTAATTTAATTGCTGTAGCACACCATGTAGAGGAGATAATGGGCCAAAAGTTGGTGTTGTCAACTAGGTAAAACCTATTTCATTTATTATGAGAGAGGTGGGGAAGTCAAGCATGAATGTCAAAGCACAACCAAGGAAACCAGATACACCAGATAAGGAGTCAGTTATCTAGGTGATTCCATTATCATTATTGCTGAGAGCAACTAGCGAAGAAATATGGGAATGCTCTTCTGGCTAACAAGCAATGCCTTGAGCCAGTGTGACATTTCAAAGTTTAAGTTTCCACTGGGCTAAACACTGTACAGAGGGTGTGCATGAAAGACAGCAGTTTTATCGTTTTAGGGTTTTTTTATTAAAAGGGAAATTATACCACAGAACATTTTAACCGTTGTTTGCCTTGGGAAGATACAGAGAAAATCAAATAATTATACAAAGAAAATCATTTTGGCCTCTTAAATGATTATTTAAATTAAGAGTTACAGTAGAAAAACTCCATGCTCAGCTACACAGGTTAGACAGACAGTACAGACAGTTAAATGTGTCAGTAGCAGGAAACTGACAGAGACTATGGGTCAAATCATCAGCTGGTAGAAGTCAGCATAGCTCCATTTTCTTAAATGGGGTTACACCAATTGATACCAATTAAAGATCAGACCATATGACTTTTTAAAAAAAATGAAATACCCTGTGTGTCACTTTTCTCTCACAAAAGCCATGGCCACAACAAACATAAAGCGTTCATAATGCTACTTTGCACATCTATATTTTTTCTTCCAAATATCTCAAAGCAGTTTAAAAACATTAAATAATCCTTACAATACCCTGTCAAGAAGGAAAATGTTACTTCCATTTTTCAGATGGGGAAACTGAAGCACAGAGCGATTTAAGTGCTTGTCCTAAATTGCTTAGCAAATCAAGAATCAAGAGTAAGAGAATCCTGACTCCTAGTCCCCTGCTTTTGCCTTCCCCTGTATAAGGATTACACGTTTACTTCCTCAGGTTAAGATTGCATGGTGGGTTAATGCGATATACTCTCATTTCTAGAAGCCAATGGAAAGCGACTTTAGGGCATCAAATCTGAGAACAGGGGAACACTAGTCTGAGTCCCAAAACTACTACAGAGTGTGACACACTTTAATAAGACAGGGTCTTAGCTTAGACAAAGGCCCTATGGGCAAGAGACGTGTATGGGCTGCTTTGAAAGTTAGCTTTGCACATGAATTTCCTTTTCTGGATGCCATCACGTTATTTAACATCACCATCTTCCTGCCTCTGACTGCGGTCCTCCCTTCCCCCATCTGCCAAGCCCTGGAGCACTGGGTCAGTTATAGGAAACAGTGCTGAGCACTTCTGATAAGAAGCTCTGTGGGATGGAGGTTCTCTGAAATTTCTCAGCAAAAAGGGTTGAATCAATCTGGCTTTATCACTACGGGGCATCCAAACACCTGCCTCTATTGACAGCAACATATTATCTTCAAAGACGCCGTGTAAATCAGCATCAGACAGACCTTTGCATATTTAGACTTAGATAATGGAAAAGCTTATTATTCTTATCTTTTATTTGTATTTATAACAGTAGCACCTAAAGTCTCCAGCTGAAATTGGGACCCCATTGTGCCAGGTCCTGTGCAAACACACAGTAATAAAAATTTTACAATCTAAATAAACAAGACCAACAAGCTGCAGGGGGCAGGAGAACCAGCGGCTCGTAGATGCGTGAAGTGACTCACCAATGGTCACACAGCAGGTCAGTGGCAGAGAAGGGACTAAAACCCGGATCTCCTGATCCCCGGTCCCATATTCTCTCTGTTAGTTTCCATGCAACCAAACTGTAAATTTGCTGTCTTTGTGCAACCAAGTTGTGGAGGACACTGCATTCATCCATCTGGATTTATAAATACTACCCAGCACTTTCCAACAGATAGCATCACCAGCCTGCTCCTCACAAAGCATATAAACTCAAGAGAAGGTTCAAGCATACCCCCTTCCTGAGGTTTGGTATTATTGGTGATTTAAACATCACCATCACATAAGATTCAGCCCAATCTTGGTTACTCCTAGTGTTCCCCCCAGCACAATCCCCAGTCACTCTATCTAATTGCCTCTGCCTCAGAGACACTCCAAACCCTCTTATATGGGCCTGATTCTGCGATTTTTACACTAGTTATACACCAGCATAACTCTACTGACTTCAACAGACTTACTCTTGAGTCCCACCTGGCTAGTTTACATGGGAGTCAGGCCCCTAGACTAAAACTAACTGGACACACCTCACCTAATCTCAGTGACTCAGCAAATACAGCTCTTCCTCTCTATGCAGTGTTGGACACCTGACACAGAGATAATTCAGCAGAATAGCCCTGTAGCCCCATACAGATCCCAAGAATCTACCACCCTGTTACACGGGTGTGAACTCCTGCTTAACTGGAGACCACTCCTCAACTGCTGACTGCACCTTCCAGACACACACCCCTCTGCATTGGGCCTTACGGACAGTAGAAGTCTCAGAACTAACCAGGCATGAACGAGGGCCTCTTTCTAAGGATTCAAGGATGTGGCAGAATGGCTGACCAGGGATGTGGGAGTGCTAATGGGTGAATGGTTTGATTTTTTGTTTGCTTTATGAAGTATTACCTTTCTCCCAACACACTCCTTCCCCGTAGTACCCTGGCATCTTCCTTTTGCATCCTAACTGGCTCCTGGTTTCCTTAGAGCACAGTGAAAGTCCCTAATAATGCTGCCTCAGGAGCACTCCTTGCCCAGGACTGGTCTAACTGTCTGAGAAATACATACTTTCTCTGTGCAAAAGCTAGATGTTGTCTCTGGTTGGCTGGCTGACCTTTGCACTGGCAATTTTCTCTGCTGAAGGGCCTGCTATCCAGCAGTCAGTTTTATTTTTCACTCCCAGTGGTCCTCACTCATGCGGATTTTCTGGGCCCGCTCTCTCTCTCTTTGCTATGATATTCTCCTTAGATCCTTTGTTTGGAGGAGGTTTAATAAGGCTTTTCAGCACAGACCAGCAAACCAGGGTGGACAGGGAGTGAAACTCAAGGAACTTGCAGGTTTCTTCACTCATATTATCTTAACCTGGGAGTCAGGGGGAAATCAAGGCCAGTGACAATCATACTAAGAGAATGGGTTTTTTAAGAAAACTTACTGCCCAATGGAGAGGGAATTAGAGACATTATTAAAAACTGCCAAAAAACAGGACAAAAAAAAATGTATCCTGGAAAGGATAAAAGTAAAATAATTGCAGCTGTACTTGCCTGGATCGGGGAAAATAAATAGGGAAGTTTCCATTAGGCCTACATAGAATAAAGAAGCTCTCAGGATTACATGGATTCAAACCCAACCCAAGAAATATTAATATCCCTTATCTGTCTGTGCAATGGATTTACTTCAAGGCTGTCATATTTGATCTAGTTATATACTGCTGTAGCTGCCACCTGGTATATCTTATCTGAATATGGATGTAAGTAGCTGTAAGCATGCAAATAGCTTCCCGGAACACACAGGGAACTCTGTCATATGAAATTACTCCCCAGTTTAATAATGAAATTACTCCTCAGCAGCATGTCAATGAACATGGCAATAAATGTGCTGCCATCAAAATGCTCCAAGTCCCTGACAGTGAGCAAGGAACTAGAAATCAAACCTGAGTCTCCTCAGATGCCATGGACACGATCCAGTTAGTTGCCTGGTCCATTCCAGCCTTTATTACCTAATCATATTAATTCCCCCAGCCCTGCTACCCTGATGCTAATTGCTGCTACATCTGATTTCTCTCCTGGCCAGAAGATCCATCATTAACACTACTCCGCTCTCATTTGGCCAGCTCGGATTGCTGAAGGGCAGTAAGATCCGATTCCCATCTCCTTTTCCTCCTGCAAATCACAAACCAAGCACATCACTTCCTTAAGAGAAGGACATCCACTGCCATTACTTATTTCAAGTGTTCAGTAGGTACTCAGAGTTGCCAGCTAAAGAGCACGTATGCTGCATGAGGAATAGGACTTGGGACCATCTGGTTCAGAATACAGGTCTCTGCTACTGGAGATGGAGAAGTCAGTAAACAGAGGTTTTATATTCTCTGAATGCCACCCACTAGACTAGAGGGCACCACAACAACTAGAGCAGTTTTCATTCTATCTAGCAGAAGGCAGCGGTACACACAATTTCCAGCCTGCATGTTGTATTCACTCTGAAGCAGTAGTGGTGGCAGCCTTGCTTCTATAATCCGAATGCAAATCAGCCAGTTTCTATATAATAAAAAGGTACATTTTCAGCCTACAAGCTCTGGATCTAGATCCCAGGGCACTTCACTAAAAACCTGCCCTAGAACGTAGACTATTGAATTTCCCATTTAACTTTTGTTCCAGGACTAGTTTACTTTGCATTCAGAAATATTTTGAGTGCAATTCCCACTGTTCCATATTACAGGGCTCAGTGAACAGCTGTCAAGAGGCAAACAACTGGTGATTTTTCACACTGTTAGCACCAAACAGTTGGGTGCCTGGAAATGCTGCTTAAAACTTAATCCATAAAATCATCTAAATGAGGATTTCACAAGATTATGAATAAACATTATGTTACTAAGTAGCCAAACTCCAGAAATAAGAGCAGAGCGATATAGTTACTTGTATTTGCTATTAGCCAGGGGAAAAGGACAGTGTGACAATGGCCAGTGAGGCTTCTAATGTCACAGGGACAAGAGCATCTAAGAACACACACAAATACTTTAAAGAAAATAACCTGTAAGAGTAACTCAATCTTACCAGTCCTTTCTTTGCAAAGGCTTAGAGCTGAATCCAGAATAGAAAGGACCAACATGAAATAACATGGCAGAGGCGCAATACCAAACAGCTTAAGTAATTTGCTATTGAAAATTTAGAGGGCTTCTTTATGGGGGCAAGATAAAATGGAAGTGCTAATACCATCCTTTCTAGCAGGCACACAGGAAGATATTAACTAAGTCACAGACTATGCTGGGATTCTCTTCTCTGTCCAGTATAATGATTGCATTTAAGAGGCAAACTAAAGCAATCTAAATCATAGCATACTCTAGTGGGGAAGGGCTCAATTCTGGAAGGTGCTGAGCACTCTGACTTCATCGAGCTAAGCACTTCAGCATGTGATCCATTCTAAGCACACAATTAGATCCCTAGGATGACATCCTGGATACAATAATTTCCATTTAATTCCATGGGGACAGAATTTCATCCATTGATTTCAACAGAACCTCACATGTGCTTAAGTTCTTTGCTTGATGAGGCCAGAATGCTCAGCCCCTTGAAGGATCAAGCCCTAGTGTGCGGAAGAAGGATTCAACATTCCTTGATTCTATTTCCAGCTCTGCCACCAACTCCTTCTGTGGCATTAGTCACGTCACTTGAGCTAAGCAAGTCGCCTGAGTTTCACAGGGGCTGAGTATCTGCAGTCTCCATTGAATTCAATGATCACTGCAGGCACTCAGCACCTCCAGCAATCAGGATAGTTATATTTAGATGCCTATCTTTAGGCTCTCAAGTTTGATTTTTCTTTAAAAAACCTTAACCCTCTGGGTTCTTAAACCCTGGTCCAGCAAAGCACTTAGGCAAGTGCTTAACTTTAAGAATGTGAGTATTCTCACCAAAGCCCATGTATGAAAGTTTAGCATATGCTAAAATGCCTGGATCAGATTCTTTGTTTCAATACATGAAATTGGGATGATAATAACTACCTGCCTAACATGGTTTTGTGACACTTAATAGTTGAGAAGCCCTCTGATGAAAGTGAAACAAATTGTTTAATAAATACCCACTTAAGGGATCTTATAACATGTCATTTACTTTTATGTAAAATATTTCAAACAGGAAGCTTTTCCAGAAGTGTTTTGCTGGGATCCCCCACCTTCCCACATTGTTGATGTTTCCTTCTTGCACACAAAAGCCGATTGTAGCTCCTAGCTCAGTGGCTCTCAACCTTTCCAGACTACCGTGCCCCTTTCAGGGGTCCGATTTGTCTTGTGTATCCCCAAGTTTCACCTCACTTAAAAACTACTTGCTTACAAAACCAGGCATAAAAATACAAGTGTCACAGCACACTATTACTGAAAAATTGCTTACTTTCTCATTTTTACCACATAATTATAAAATAAATCAACTGAAATATAAATATTGCATTTACATTTCAGTGTATAGTACATACAGCAGTATAAACAAGTCAGTATCTGTATGAAATTTTAATTTGTACTGACTTTGCTAGTGCTTTTTGTGTAGCCTGCTGTCAAACTAGGCAAATATCTAGATGAGTTGATGTACCCCCTGGAAGACCTCATCCATTTACCCCTGGATAAGAACCACTGTCCTAGATCATCCTGAGGAAGTCACTGGAGGGAGAGCTGATATACACTATCTCCCCTTCCCTGAGGGTCTTAGAGACTGAGTTTGGAACTACCTACCTTAGATATAGTTGTCCATAGCCAATGTGGCTTTTTGTCTCTGCATAACTTTGAATCCGTCAGGGGTCCTGGATACCTAGATGAGGTTTGGTATACTGTACTTCGTTCCATCTCTTGATGACTAGGAAGCTGGGACTTTTCCTCCTTGATTTTGAGCTATCCACAGAGATCCACACCACTGTATCTCAGTGCTAGGATTGCACTCCAACCAGGGCTACCCTCGAAAGATAACCCAGAAGCTTCAGCTAGTACAAAACACAGCACTGCATCTCTTGAGTAAAGTGTTATGTGCTCCTAATGGCTTACAGTGGCTCTGTGCTCTGATCTGGTTACTTACGACCCAGTTGAGCAAAGCACTTAAGCATGTGCTTAAAATTAAGTACCAAGTCGCGCCATTAAAGTTAATGGGACGACTTGTGTGCTTAAAGTTAAGCACACACTTAAGTGCTTTGCTGAATTTGAGCTATAGTCATTTTCAAGTGCGGATCAAAGCTTTGGTTACTAGCTATAAATCCCTAAATGAACTGAGACCCAGTTACCCCCTCCCTTTTGTGGCAGGTGTTGTGCTTGGCTGGACCTCCACTATAGTTTGGTTCCAGGACTTAGACCCAGCATATGCAGCAGCAAGGCATTCTCAGAGGAGAGCCCACATCTCTTGAGACTGCTCCGACCAGCTTGGCGGGATTCAGAACACATCATGAGCGCTTGTCTACATGAGAGATTTTTGCACTGATGTAGCTACACTGCGGAACTGGTACAAACCCCTTGTGCACGCTCACTGCACTGGTACAAAATGGGATTTGCACCTGTGCAAACTCACCACTGTTTCAAATCAGCCACATCAATGCTAAAATCTCTAATGTAGACAAGCTCTAAGACATATTTGTTTGGTCAAGCTCTTGATTGATCTTTAGTAATATTGGGAATAGGGTACTTTGTAAGAGGGCAGCAGAGTGGAGGGAAGGGAGCAAGACACCTGCAATGAGTATAGATTAAAAATTATAATAAATATTGTCCAAAAATCAATACTTAGTTGAGAAAGAAGTAGATAAATCATGCTGCTTTTTGACATAATACCTCGCATCTTATCACGAGAATCTACAGAATGGATCAAAATATTAAGACAAAGTTTGTGAAAGTCACTTCATTGATTCAATAGTCACTGGTTTTAAATGCCACCTTTTCACTTACAAATAAAAAGAATCAAAAACAACAAGGCATTCTCAGCCCTTATTTATTGATTCCAGCCAGAACTTTCAGAGGGGCACAGTGACCACAATTCGAGTCGGATTTTCAAAACAACTCACCCCCAGCAATGTTCTGCACCATTTCATTTGAAAATACAAACTATAAACCTACTCATTTTAAAATTTAGTAGCTTAGTCTCCTACTCCTAACAGCCATATGAATTTATGATAATTAAAAAATATAAGGTACTGCCAAGTCATAGTCTGTCTTTTTAATCCTGAACTATTAACCTATTATTATTAACCTGCCTTAGCCTTTTTAATACATTTTCTTTAAGGGTCAGCAGTAGTAGAGGAATGCCAACTGGGCTCTGCCACAGTGAAATATTTTATACTAATGTATGTCTATTCCAAAAGCTATGCCCTATCTGGATTAAAGAGTAACCGCATTTTTATCTCATCTGTTATTTTTTCCCCCAGTGATTAATTTGTTGGGATTCAAAAGACAAACAAGATCACCCCACAAACTTAGGGTTACTTTTGGTTGTGTTTTTCTGATTGCAAACGTTGATATTAGATTAACGGTGAATAGAAGCGATTTAAAGCATTTACTTGCATGCTTCCAACCTCTAGGTAAGAGCTTTGTTCACATAAAGTAACCACTTTCTTTTGACAGAGATAAAAGGATATCTTCATATGGGATTTTTGTGTGTGTGTGTGTGTGTGTGTGTGGAATATTAGATTCTGAAACAAAACCACATTACAATCTACAGGAATACACCAAACTGGTTGTGTAGGCTATTTGCATGTGTTTATGGTTTAAGAAACATTCAACACAAAAGACAAAATGTTATCCTACCAGTACGTGCACTAGATGACTGAAGTCTCTTTCTCCACCACATTGCAATTTATGTGAGGTAGATCTCGTCCGCTCCCTTAATTCAGGTCTTGGTACTTGGCAGATTGTTTAACCAAACCACTTAAGAAAGGAAGCTCTCTTTATGTTATCTCAGGAGTGGCTTTGTCAGCAAAGAAGCTTGAATGATCCAGCAAGGAGAGAAGTCAAGATGTACCAGCTATTACTTCTGGTATTTAAGTGCCAGCGTCAGCCAACTGAGAGCCCTTTCAGACTTAATGAGTGCTTTAAAAAAATATGAAGCCAGCAAGGACCTATCAACCTCCGCTAGATGGAGGGAAGATGATAAAAGTGAAAACTAAGAGGAATCACTAATGGCATTTCATACAGATGTTCTGCCTTTTCCACCTACCTTTTTCTTCATCTATGCTTTACATTATCTGCTTTGTAAAAGTTCACTAAAGGGGAGTGTCAGCCAAAAAAAACCAAAAAACCCTCTGTATATTAATTATACTGAATGGCTCGAGTTTTTTTTAACAAAGGAGAAATTCAGGCTTTTAATGTCACTGCAGAAGCAAAAGGATTCTATGAAGATACAAATCAAGGATTTGTTTGAAAAATCCTTACCAATATAGCTAAGAACAGCTAGATTTTTAAAATGGAAAAAGCTGTAAGAAGCTGTTTTGCTATTCAGCCTGTATGATCTTGCATATTTCCTACCGTCTGGCCACTCAACTATCATTTCTGATTTAGGATGTAGGCAGTTTCATTTTCAAGTTCTGTTGTAGCACAGTGGTTCACCTGTGGTTCTATCATTCTATGGTCCACACAGAAAAAGACCATCTCAGAGACTCACCTCCCCTTCCACTAGCAGAACAAAGGATGGATTTTCAGGAGCACTCCACACTGGCTTAACTTTGTTCCCACTGACATCAGTGGGCAGCGTACCGCTGATTCCAATGGGAGCAAAGTAAGGCGAGTGCTGAAGGCCTTAGAAAATCTCACCCAGCACCTTTGGAGAACTAACAGTTATGGACAAATCAGGATCCAAACACACCACTTGTAGTACGATGCTGTTCTCTCTGGTTCCACACCACTGCCAGGTAGGGTGGTGCTTACATTTAAAAAGTGTTTTCATGGACATTAAAACAAGCATGAAGAGCATTATTTCTATTGAGCCAACTTCATCACTGGCACAATCCCACTATAAATCAGTAGAGATACACGAGAAATTAACCAGGACCATTAGGTTTTCTATTTAAAAGAATTACATATAGGGCTTAAAACCACTGGAAAGCATCTGTATAAAGCTCTGATTTTGTCAATCCTATGCCAAATAGTGTTTAAAGCAGCAATAATACTTAGCGCTTTATCCAAGAATCTTAAATGTAATTTACAAATATTTTAGGTATCTGTAGAGCACTAATCACAGTATCTAGGTACATTAATGTATTAAGTCTTACAATATTCCTGTGAGGTCAGTTTTATTATCCTAATTTTATAGATGGGAAAATAGAGGCATAAAGAAGCTAAATCCAATATCAAACAGCCAGAATTCTTAACTTGCAACTTGTGCTTTAACTACAAATCCACACAGCTTGTGAAGGATTACAAAGCTGTACGTTAAACTGACTTCAAGTTCAACAAAAATCATGGCAAATAATAATTCACAGTTGCAGTTATAGTGATTGAATAAGGATTTCTTTTGTTATTTAAAAAGTAAAATATTATTTGCTAAAGATCTACATGTATCAGCAAAACAGCTATAGAAATCAAGTCATCAACAGTGTTGCCTGCACTTGATACATAGTGTACTAATATGGAGAGAGGGGAAAAAATAATTGTGATGAAATGAAAACCAACCCAAAACTTTATTGAGATTAAAAAAATATATTTAGTTAACTTCTACATCTTTAAGTTTTCATGTATCATTGAACTGCTTGGCTGGAATCAGAAGGGGAAATACACAGATGCCATGACACAGACTATTCTCTAGGACCCTATAATCGAACACTGTGAAACTTATCAAGGGGATTTCAGAGGGAGGACTTACGAGGAGCATGGAAATGTCATCAGAGCATCTGTTATTGAAGCTACTTTGGCTAGCCTCTGCTAAGCATTGGGCGATTATCCAAACTTTTTGTCCAGGGTCGGGGTTAAGGTTTCGTCAAGAGAATTATTCATTTAAGACGTTGAGGAGTAAGATCGATGCCTCTGTTAAGTTAGAATTTGCTACCAGAGCTATGCACATTAGGTGCTGTTTAGTTATTGCTGTTTCTATAGGAAAATTTCTAAAAACTGCACAGGATGATATTACAATATACCTTATCTTTGTCAGAAGTATGGGAGAAGGGCTAGTTGTTTGCATCTGCAGCTGCCATGGAAGGACCTGCTCATGATTTGTAAGAAATATTCACTGGCAAAAAGCTACATTTATGCAGTTGCAGTTGCTTGGTGTTATGTGGTCCACTTGTAGAACATTGAGCAAAACTCAAACTTATGAAAACCAGGAAATGCATAGTTAAGGTTGCTCAGACAACCTTAACTCTGCCCTCTTTCAGCATGCCTCAATACACCCCACGAACACATATACCTTTACTCTGCCAACCCCACAGTTGTTGAAATGTACTAGCTCTTTTACAATCCATTCACTCTCACACCAATCTAACATGATTAAAGGACAAAATGGAGAAGAAGAAGAAAAAAAAAGATTGCACTCTTTTCTATTTTCTCCTGGAGCAGGCAGTAGCTGATGAGAATTATTTGCATACACTCTAGATGCAGGCAATGTGTTAGGCGTATATATGTTAAGTGGTGGAGGCCGTAGCTAAGCCTGCTTGGTAAAGGTGCATTTGTGATCTAAGGACACGTGCGGGTTACTCTGGGGTGTGTGACAGAACTGTGATTATCATATAAGGAGATCTATGTTTTGCACCCTCCAACGTGTGTAAGTAAAGGGAAGAGCTGCATGATTACCATCAGGGTCCAATATGCATCATTTCAATGCAGAATTGTGTATGTCATATAATTATCAGGGCACAGGGGTTTTATTACAAAGGGCACTGTCAGTAGAAAGCCAATATGAGAGCAATCTAAGCATTTATTATCTGAATGCACTCCAGGTATAGCGAGCGTGGTCGGTGTCAGATGTAGCTGTACTGAGTGGTGGAGGCAGTAGTTAGCTCTGCTTGGCAGAGGTATGTTTGTAAGATCTGTGGATTCCTTTGAGGTGAGTGACTGAGCTGTGATTGTGATATGAGGAGAGCTATATTTTCCACCCTCTAGTGTGTGAGTGCAAAGGGAAGAGGTGCATGTGTACCTTCAGGATGCATTATCCATTATTTCTATGCAGAATTGTGTAAGTTGTCAATAGCAGGGCAGATGGCTTTTATTACAGAGGGTATTATCAGCAGTCAGGTGGAACATGAGAGGATTCTAATGCTTTAATGATAGTTAAGTGAAAGTGTAGGTTAAGATGGTGTCCTGTGAGTAAGTGTATGGGAGTCGTAAAGACCGAGAAGTGCTTCTTAAGTTGTACATGTATGGTATTCTTTCTGGGGAGTTAGCTAAGTGTGTGAATGTACTCCCGGACCTGGAACCTGCTGAATCTTACAGTGCCAAGAGCTTGTATGAGTATGTGCTACGTGCATGCTTGAAGAGGGTACAGGGATGGTGGCTTGGGCAACCTTTCTTTTGCTTTTGCTTTGTCCTTTACTAGTGTTAGATGGAATCCTGGGTCTGAGAACGAATGGGCTGTAAAAGGAGATGGACAGCTTGTACATTTCAGCAACTGTGGTGTTGGCAGAGAAAAGGTATGTGTATTCGTGGGATGTACTACATGGGCACTGCTGAAAGGTGGCAAGTTAAGGTTGCATGGGCAACGGTAACTGTGCATTTCCTGGTTTTCAGAAGTTTGAATTTTGCTCAACTCAACATCCTGCAAGGGACAACATATCACTAAGCAAACTTAACTCTGCATGAATGTAGTTTTTTGCCATTGAATTTCCTGGTCTTTTGAATAGGAAAAAATATGTTAGTAGTAGTCATTTAGGCCGTTGTGTATATCATACCCCGCAATCTGCATACAAAGCTAGCCAGTACTCCTCCCACCCCCACCAAGACACACCCCCACACACCAGCTGGACGCCATCAACACTGCTTCAGCACACCTCCTCAGTCATGCCCCAACCCATTCACTGTATTCGCCCCTCCAACCTGGCCCACTCCCCACTACAGTATCCAGGCCACCACACACACACAAAGGGGACACACACACACAAAGGGGACACATCTCCCTGAAATCCTCACTTACTGATATACAAATGTTTCTATTGCTCTTACTTTCTCCCCTCCTATAACCTGACTCACATACAGTGCATGGAGTAAAGGACTACTGGGCTACAGTGGCATGCTACTCCTGGCTGTGTTTCACAAAGGTTGGAGGGTGGAGTTTGTGGCCAGGTCAACGAGAGAAACCACAGACAGGGTTTCTGTTTCAAAATGCTGTTTTATGAGAGTTTTATGTTTGAGAGAAAAAGATCCCCTGACCCTGTCCAATAGATGTACCACATTTTAGAGAAACAGTCATGTATCAGAGTTTGTAATGTTTATGCCATACAGTACCTGTTTTCAGGCCAACCCAGAACCTTACCATTTGCAATTAATGTTCTTCCAACGCCTATTAATAACTTTCATATTGACACTGTAGCAGTTATTCAGATGCTCAGCCAAATCAGAAAAAACTATCACTGCTCCAGGGTTCCCAGGTGTCCAGTTTTGGTTGGAAAGTCCGGTTGAAAACAGAACCTGGCAGTGTCTGGTCAGAATTGCAGTAACCGGTCACTCATGGCCTCCGCCACCAGGGTAGGGTGGTGGAAGAGCAGCAGCTGCTGCTGAAGGAGCTGGTCTCCGCTCAGCAGAGCTACTGACGCCTGACAGGTCATGGAGAGAAATGGCTGGCTGGCTCCCAGACCCACTCCAGCCTCTCCGGCGCAGAGGTAAGTACCAGTGCCCGAGGAGATGGGTTCCTATCCACCCGTTCTCCCCCTCCACTTCACTGTGCCCCCATTTCCTCATTCTGGGGACCCCGCTTCCCCAATTTCCCTGCCCTGGACTACCCCCTACCCTGCTGTGACCCTATTGCCCCATCCCAGCCCCTTGCTCCAGGGACCAATCCCCACCATATCCTCATTGCCCTGTCCCCTTGCTCTGGGGACCAACCCCTGCCATACCCGATTGCCCCCACCCTGGCCCCTCACTCCAGGGACTGCCCTCCCACCCCCCTGTGCCCTGATTGCCCCTTCCCCTTGCTCCAGGAACCAACCCCCCACCCTACCCTGCTGTGCCCTAATTGGGCAGGCAGGCAGGCTCCGTGTCAGCAACTCCCAGCCCACTCTGCAGTTGGCAGGTGAGTCCCAGGGGAAGGGGGAGTGAGTGATGGAGGTAAAAGATGGGACAGGGGTAGGGCCTTGGGGGGAGAGGCGGGGCGCTGGGGCAGAGGGGGAAGATGTGGGGCAGGGGTGTCTGGTTTTCAGCAATTATAAAATTGGCAACCCTACAGCTCCTGGATGCAAATCTCTGATGAGTCCCAAATCGGCTCTTATACATTGTATGAAGTCCACACCAGGAATAAAGTCCAGCTAATTTTCATCCAAGTGAATCCCCACACTGTCTGGAATAAGTCACCAGTTACAGAACGGGCAAAACATGATGCAAATGCAGGCTTTCTTTCTCCACTCAAATCAGCCTGTAGTCAGCAATCCCCATGTCATGGTGCTCTCCTGCACACTTCTGCAACCTCGTGATCCAGCAATCACGCAGAATCCACATGCTGGCAATATTGGCAGTGCACATATTTCTTTTCCCTCAATAATGAAGGTACCTGCTCTTTCAAGCTTCTGTGTTACGTGTCTTTGGAAACACCCCATTAATCTGCTCCACGATCACAAAATAGTTACTTGCCCAGGCCCTCAGCCCCCAGGCTAATAAAATACATATTTTCTCAAACAACCTACACCCAGGTCCTGTGTATTTTCACAGCAGTGGTGGAAACTACAGGTTGTGGACAACAAAACTGCTGGGTGCTGGGAAAGCTTCCTGGTTCCTGCCGAGAATTACCCTCTGCCCTCTCCCCAGGAAGTTTTTAGCACTGAAGCTGGGAGCATGAGACAAACTGAGAGGAAGCTGCTGGACTGGAATCCCGTTCTATGTTTCCTTACAGAATAAAACTTTGTTCCTGGTGGTTTGTCTGAGTGGATCGGGTCAGAGGGGAACACACAGGCGCACAAGAAAGAAAACACCGAAGAACTTCAGGTCCAGTCCCCCAACACTGTGTAAAAAGCCACAAGGTTGACATACCCTATCTTGAACAACCTGATACTGGAATGGTGAATTGGGGGGGAGGGGAATTGCAAACCAAACCAATCCAAGGCTTGCCTACCACCCGTCCTCATTTCCTGCCCCCTCTGTAAGCACAATTCCTCTTCCTGTACCCCTTCCCCCCAACACACTTTCACACACAAATTCCTCTGTCTCAGGCTCCACCCTAGCCAATATAACAAAAATCTGGGTTATATTTTTACTAAACACAGAGCGATAGTCAGCAGCTGTAAGCATAAAATACAAATGTTATAACAGAGACGATGTGTAGCAAGCAACACGAGTTATTCGCTCTTTATTGCACAGGTGCTCAAAGATTCGGACTAGAAACATCAGTGGGAGGATGTTCCCCAGGGGCAATGGCATTAGCACATTCCCTCAAAGAGAGCGGCTGCACATCAACCTTCTCGTGTGTCTGTCCTTTACTGGTGCCTGCACGCTGTAATCCTTCCAGACTACACTTCTTTGCTTTTGTAGATGTGAACATGTTCCTAAATACCATTCTTAATTTGGGACACCCCCCCAGATTGAGTGGCTGCCATGCACTACCTTGGGTGCAACTCAACACACTGAGATCATCGGGACATTCATCACATCAACAGTTTGAGCTCTAGATGTGCGCAGAAAAAAAAAGTCACTCACCCTATCCTGCACCATCTTGGGGTACACCAAATGTGAAAGGAATCCGACTACACATGTTGATTTTAGAGGACTTAGAAAGGTCAACCTTTAAACAGAAGTTGTGACGCAACCTTAACTATCGTGGCACTGCTGTGCCACTGTAGTAAACAGAAACTGCCCCAAAGAGCTCCCAGTCTAAGTGAATTGGTGAACATGTCGGGTTTGTGCATGGGTTGGGATGCCTTGTCAGACCTGTGAGGTGCAGGGGGGTGAGGGCGTCTTGGCAAGGTTGGGATGCACTGGCAGAGCTGGGGGTTGCTGGGTGGTTGGAATGCAAGACAATTGGGGTATACTGGCAAAGCTGGGGGTGCCACACCTGCCTCATCTGAGTCCACAACCTCTCTTCTCTCCCCTACCACCCATCCCGATTTATCCCTCTTCCCTCGCCGCAGCCCCAAACCTCTCCCTCTCATTCGCTCACTCCTCCACCCACTAGGAAGTATGACCATGTCTAATATTTCCCCCCAAAAGACTTTCATTACATTGCCCCAAAAATAAAATCGTAGCAGCCTCCGGCCACTTAGTCCAAACCCCCTTGGTGATTAACTTAGCCTTAGTTATGTCAACTGATGGCTGACTTCGTAGCCATCAGTCTCAGCAAGGTCTGTGATCCATCCAGTCATTAGTACCTCTTAGTTTAACAGTACAAGGCAGAAGAAAAACTTTTGGGGAGAGATGGGGGTTGAAACGCAGAAACCCCTTGGTCAAATGACTCCAAGTTTGGATCAATAACATTACCCCATGCCTCCATGAGGCACAAATTTCAAAGCAAAAGGGTGGAGCTTTAAAGCATACAAAATAGTGGGAATTCAACCCTCTAGCCCAGTGGTTTACGGCCTGTGGCCTGCCTGCGACCCAATCAGCACACAGCTGCGGTCCATGTGACACCCTCAGGGCCATACAGGTAGTATATACATTGTGTGGATGCGGCCCACATAACACATAAACAGCTATATATGCATCCCACAATGGTAAATTGGTTGAGAACCACTGCTCTAGCCATTTTTCTGTATTGGCGCCCAAGCATTGTAAACAGGGTACATTTTCTTAAATACCATTCTCAATTGGAATCCCCTGAAGATTTAGTGAATGCCATGCATTACCTTGGGTAAAACTCAACAGATTGAGACCATTTTGACCAGCATCATATCGATAGTTTGACCTCTATCTTTCAGCAAATAAAACCCCCACCTAGAAACATATTGAAAAATGGCTATTCTTTTCTGGGTTTATTTCTTTACAGCCCCTACTTCAAATGACCCCGAATCTGGGTTACTAATTCTATCCTGCATCCACCTGGAGCCCACCAAATTTCAAAGGAATCTGACTACACATGTAGATTTTGGAGGTCTTCGAAAGTTGACCTTGAAACAGAAGTTGCGACATAACCTTAACAAAAAAGGAGTGCTGTACCACTAAAATCAAAGTAATATTTTGAAGAGGTGTTACTGTTCCTTTAAAAAAAGACAACTATTCCAGAGACACTTTACCTTAATGAGCTCTCATTATAGAAAAGAGACAACCAAGTGGGGACATGAGAAGACATCTATAAAACCATGAATGGCGTGAAGGATCTGAACAGCGAAATGTTATTTATCCCTTCACAACAATAAGAGAAATTAACAGGTAGCAGGTTTAAGATAAACATAAGGAAGTACTTCTTTACACAATGCACAGTCAACCTCTGGAACTCCTTGCCAGGGGAATGTTGTGAAAGACAAAAGTATAACTGGGTTCAAAAAAAGAATTAGATAAGTTCGTGGAGGATAGGTCCATCAATAGCCAAGATGGCTAGGGATTCAATCCCATGCTTTGGGGAGTCCATAAACCTCTGACTGCCAAAAACTGGGACTGGACAACAGGGGATGGATCATTCAACAATTGCCCTCTTCTGTTCATTCCCTCTGAATATCTGGCACTGGCCACTGTCAAAAGAAAGGATACTGGGCTAGATGGACCATGGCCTAACCCAGTATGGCCGTCTTATTTTATGCTCATTGACTGCCAGGAAATGTTACTGTAGGGCAGGATGATGATCCTTGTTAACTCCATTAGGGATCCACCATTTAGTTCTCTCTGGTTTGCAGCACACGGTAGGACTGTGTTCAGTTTGTCCCTAGAAGGAGCTGCTGAAGGACACAATGTTTTCTAAAAATCATATTGTATGAATTACTGATTTGTTAATCTGATTATTCCTTTATCTCAAACTGGATCAGATCTATTAGTTGTATATGTAAGAAACACAGCACAACAGGGTGTGCAATTATTGTGAGTTATTGCGAGGATGTACAGTGAGACACTAAATTAAAGCGTAAGGTCAATATTTTCAACAAATAGGTGCCTAAAGTCAGGCTCTTGAGGGAGGGAGGGAAGATTTTCACAAGTGCCACAGCAACACAAGTCTCATTGATTTTCATGCTTTCAGAGCCTAAATCTGGGATTTCCAAAAGGAGCCTAAGGGAGTTATGTGCCTGTGATGATTTGAGGAATTTGTCTGTACAACTTAAGAATTTTGCTTGATATTATAAAGTCGTAACTATGAACATTGCTGTAAAATGGAATATTACAACTGTATTTTGCCCAGTCAGTAGATGTGCTAAGGAGTCTGAGTCACTTCCTCCACCTTGTCTGTAGGGGGCTGGCGTTTGGAGAGTGCAAAGCTAACAGCTGAACAAAGGAACTATGTGTTAGTGGTGGGACATATAAACCAGAGTGACTCACTAGGACAGAAACAGGAAGCGTTGGGCAGGAGATAGGAAGGGAACGGAATGGACCAGCCACGGTCAAAGAAGACAAGCTGGGGAAGAGAAGGCTCTATGTTTCAGAAAACAAGGCATGCACTACAGCAGAAGGACCCTGGATGGCTCCAGAGGACTCTGACCACAGTCCAAAGAATGCTCTGGAGTAGTGAAGAAGCTGAGGCAGGGAAATGTGTGTAGAGTTTATTATTTTTGTATCTGGGTGTTTCTTGTGTGATTAGGTAAAGAGCAATAGTTTTAGAATCCTGTGCAAAGTCTGTGTGCTATGTGTTACACTGTTCACATGGGCTTTGAAAAGATAACCTGTGAGCCCAGAACACCCATACAGCTGAGAGAGGATGTATTTAATCTACAGAGAGCAGGGGAGGAATTTGAGGGTTCAGCACTGGTTCCAGGAGCTAGGCAGTGGGGCACATGTTTGCGGCTCTCAGGAGAGCGTGCTATACCGAGGGTCTGCACCGCAAATGTGCATGTAGGGGCCCCAAGACAGGGGCAGTGCTGGATGTTGACTCCAGAAACGTGAATACCAAGGATTCAGCAGCTAGATCCCCTCACAGCAGTCTGACGAGTAGTCAAGAAGAGGCATTTGGCTGGACCCATGATAGTTTCCAACTCCCATTGAAAGTCAATGGGATGTGAGTGCTAATGACCTTAGATTCTTTTGAAAGTCCCAGCCTTAAAAAGTGGCCCAAGTTTCAGAAATGCTGAGCACGCTGCTGCTTCCCACAATTTTGAAAATGTGGACCTCTGCCCTTCTACCACAACAGAAGCTGTGCAATTCTACAGAGCAGCCAACTGCTGGTATAACAGCACTTCCAGCCCTGGACATTAACCTTTAAATGCTTACCCTAATTAATAAATAATGCAAGGAGATTCCTATTTTTAGGCAGTGCACTGATGGCGACCTGACAGCCAATTAAGGTTCATAACAAGCCTTGTTCACCAAGGGAAACCTGACCCTGACCTTACTGATTTTTCTTTATTAAAATGTAAAAAGAAACTAAGCAAGATTCACTTCTGCTGGCAGGAGGAGGTACAAATTACACCTTCCCATGTCAGCCTGGTCAGTGCCATCTGCAGAGGAATTCACCCTGGGGAATGCAGGCAATGTTTCCAACACTACCCTCCCTACAAGGTTCCAGCATGCTGGGCAACTTGGGGCTCCACAGAGGCCTCCAGAGACAGCCGAGTTAATGGGACAAATCAGCACATACCGCGGACATCTTCAGGGGCACTGAAACAATATTTACAGTGAGGGTGCTGAAAGCCATGGCCCAAAACTGTAAACCCTGTATATGATTAAGCCATGCATCCGGTTGCTATTAAGCTGGGGGAGAGGGGTGCCTCTGCTGTCAGTGACTGGGATGTGGGTGATCATGCCTTGTGGTTGGAGAAGGCATTGGTAGCCAGGAATCAGAGCCCGGGCTCAGAGTTAGCAGTCAGACACCAGAGCCAAAATCAAAAGTCAGGAATAGGCACCAAGAGTCAGAACCTGGTTACCTGGAGCTAGGCAAAGCAGGGGCCAAGGCTGGGGGCAAACAGGCACAGGAACAGCCAAACTGGGGCTGCTGCTGGGCTCAAGAGCCAATCTGCTGACTCTTCCAACCAATCAGGCGGCGTAGCCAATCAGGCAGCCTACTTCAGGCAGCCTACTACAGGCCAGCTGCACACATTCATTAGGTAGGCCAGATACGGGCTCCGCTGCAGGGCCTGATTCCAGATGTTAGGAACCCCCGCCTCCACCCCCAATCCTTTCAGTTCTTAGGTTGCTGACAGAAGCAGAAGTCCAGAGTCCAGCAGCAGGCAATAGGACAGGTTTATTGGGATCTTTTCAAGCAAGCATCCATTAGGAGCCCCCAGTCCTTTACACCAATAAATCTGCCCCCCTACTTCCAATGTATCTTAACCAATCATTTCTTTAACAATATTACACGATGATTCTTTAACCAATCCTAACATATTGTAACATTGATTAAAGAATTATCATATCCCACCACTTTAACTGATCACACTTAGTTATGCAACAGACAGAAACAATCAAATAGATAATAGAGAATTGGGTACCATAAAGACAAAACAATGAGTGTAGATTTTACAACCACAACTGTTGATAAGTAATTCTTTTGCCAGTCAGAAAGCTAGCAAACCAAGTCTCCTTTAAACATTCTAGGATCTTTTCTTTATCTGGATAGACTGGTTAGACTGGATCACCCCCTTAACACTTGGTATTAGATGTTATGCTGGAATGTGCATATGTGATTGCACTCTTCCCATCTTATGGCCGCCACTTCTGCATCTGAGCCAAAGTACAAGACCTCAGACTGTCACAGTGAGAGAAGGCCTGTGGTTTTGATTCTTTGTTTTATACCCTATAACCAGCTAAATGATAAGGATATAGTTAGAAAACATGGGCCTTGTACAGGCAGGCCTGAATATCTATATATTAACACCTGATACTGAAATATCTTTACTATGCATTTTCCCCACATTTGCACCTGCACTGGCTACCTCACTACCCTTCCCGGCAGCCTTTCCTTTGCAGACAGACCTAATGTAACTCTGCCCCATCACATATCAATGTTAATGTTGCTGGAAAAATAAAATGTGTCAAACCCAGGAAAGGTAACGTTTAAACGGGCTTTTTTTCCCCTGTACTCACTTCGCTGTGAATAAAAAAGAAGGCACAATGCCGTGAGTCAAAGCTGGCTTCTGACCTTTAACAGAGGTTATTCAAGCACTAACAGCAGCATCAAAATAAATTGCCATTGTGCTACCTCCAGTAGCAATCTCATCAGACTTCCCAAGCTAAGCAGGGCTGGGTTGGGTGCATACTTAGGATCAGCAGTATTTAAACATGAGAGACCTCCAAGGAATAGCTAGGCACTGCAGAAAATGGTGTTAGTGATTCACTAGGTGGCACGAAATAAATGGGTTGATTTTCAGAGGTGCTGTGCCTTTACAACTTCCCTTGATTTATAGGAGTCCCGGGAGAAAAGGAATAGGAAGGTGCTCCGCACCTCTGAAAGTCTGGCACTTATTTAAGCGCGCAACCTTAGGCATTCAAGTTTCATGACTCTGGCCTAAGTGACTTGCCCAAGATCATACAGGAATCTGTGGCAGAGATGTCAATAGACTGCTCATTCATTTTCTTGCGACCAAGTGGGTTAGGTAATATCTTTTATTGGACCAACTTCTGTTGGTAAGAGAGATACGCTTTCAAGCTTACACACAGTTCTCAAGACCTGAAAAAGAGCTCGGTGAGAGGGACATGCTTTCAGGCTCACACCTTTTTCAGGTCTTGAAAGCTCTATGTATGCTCGAAAGCTTGTCTTTTTCCCCAACAGAAGTTGGTCCAATAAAACATTATTACCTCATCCACCTTATGTAACATCCTGTGACCAATACAGCTACAACACTGCATACATTCATTTTCTTAACGACCGTTTCACTTGTTACCAGTGGTGGGTATGAGTTTGTACAGATCACCCTGGAGACTGTTATGATTACTATGCCCAGGCACTGGGAGGGTGTGTGCAAATTAAACGGAACAAAACTTTATGAAGTCTACTGTGGTAATCGGTGTGTTGGTCACCGATGTTTATCAGTGTAGGCTGCGTGCGTGTGTGCCTGTGTAGATGCTGTCCCAGCTCTGATCAGGAAACTGAGACAGCTCTCACGATCAAATGAGTTGACACGACCACGGATTAGCTGAGCAACGAAGGCACCCAGGCCAGGTTTATTGCATGTGGCACAATGAGAAGTGACTTACAGAGTATTTTTGGGTCAGTTTCACATTGGCAGCGTTACAATGGTCTCAGCCCAATGGCGGGATTTTCTGTTATCCCCTAGACCGGACACTAGTATTCCCTCTGATACCCTCTTTTATACACTGTTACATACACTTTCGTTCTGCCCCCTTTGATGTAGGTAGTTGCCACCCTCCTGACGTAGTTGACCACCACCTTTTTTCGTTGATTGGCTGATTTGGGCACCGCCACTTCATGTATTATTTTTACCCATAAAAGTGTTATTTCAAAAAGTTAGTATCTTGGTACCTCTTATACCTACTACATATTTTAGTAATATTTTGCCAATCTTACAACCTTGCAAAATCAGCACTTTCCTATACCAGTTTCAGTTAACTTAAGTAACCCCTTATACTTCTGTTTAGTCGGCTTTTTCCATTTAGGCTTTAGCCTGTTTTACAGGCTTTAAGCTCTCACTTCTTACTACATCTACCATACAGTTTTAACAAATAAAACCACATTAGGGAAGAGAATACTGAATTTAGGCCTTAATTCTGTCACCCGGTTGTAAAGGAGGGCCAAACTCTACACACATGGTCTCATTAAATTGACCCACTGTGGTGTGTGAGTGCGAGTGTGACATTGTTTTCTAGTGGCTGACCCACAAAAAGGATAAACGAACCTGCTACCTGGGGAAGCTCAGGAGTTCTCTCTTAAGTCAAGCAATGGTAGCCTTTAGTTTCTGAGCTGACAGACAAGGTTTCTAGTCCCAACTGCCGATTTGTGCATGTGTATGATTTATATGAAGTAGCTGTTCCTGTTGGCTGCAGATCATGAATTTATTTTATCACAAAACTAGGCAAATGTCACAAAATTATGTCCTGAAAAGTCAAGGTTCAACAGGGCAGAAATGAGATTTAAAGGATACCATCTACATACTTGCTCATTCTTAAGATTTCTTGGTTACACTGTACTGCACTCTTACAAACTTCAGAACAGAGTTCATTCCTTACCAGTTCTGCCTGTTTCCAACTGGGAATTATTGCTTACCTCTTCCACCTCCCTCCCATAGCCTATTTTATACAGAGCGCAAGCCATCCTGGCTTTGTATTGTTTATTATTGTTGTTATTTTTCCCCCGATGAGTAAATTTCCTACTGCTGCTCTTTGTTTTTAAGAAGAAACACATCGATGAGATCCTGAAGCCAACATCTTCAGTCAGGAACAACGTTTATGCTATTTAAGCCTGATTAACTCAGTATCCCTTTGTTTTGGTACACAGATTCTATAGCACATAGATGGATATGCACAGCCCAGGAATATCACTGTGTCAGTTCACAACAAGAAAAATGTGCATGAGCTGGGAGGTTTTCGTGCCTCTCACTCACAGTCTGGAATGAAATAATACTGCAGTAACCTGTGCTTAGATTCCCAGATACTAGCATGACACTAAATCAAGCAGGCAATAAATTCATGATGAGTACACACTTCCTGTATATAAGTTGACATATGCTGTACAGAGTAGCAGATTTCAGTCTAATGTGAACAGGAACTGCATTATCCATCTTTATATTTCATGTTACATTTCCAACATACGCAGTGAGACATAGATAGCCAGTAGTATGTTAATAAAGGGTGTTTACATGAATCATTACCCCTAAGAAACTGAACATTGGGGTGTATACAGGGACTGGCAGGCATTTACCATGAAAGAAATCCTCTCTGCAGCTTGCAGAAAGTGCAGCACTTTGCTTACCTGTGTGGTCAGATTTTCCATCCAGAACAGCGAGCTTGCCTTTGCCAGTGGGTGTAAAAGTGCGGCTGAGCTGGCAGTCAGTGTGATACAAGGATAGCCATTGTCGACATAGGAAGTGCCAAGTCTTCTCTCGGCTTGTATTGGTCACTGTTATCTCCTCCACATACCAGGCTTTCTGTTTCTCTAGACCATCATGCTTAAACAGAAATATGCAAAGCCTTAAAAAGTGAGATTATAAGGATGCAAGGTCTAGTGAAACTTCAATACACACACACAGTGCATGTGTTACATGTATGCATACATTTGCATGCCATAATGTCCATATTTTACCCAGGCATATACACACACACAAGACTCAACTTTTCATTGAAATATTTTCCTAACAGACTGGTGGGATTTGTAAGGGCTTGACATTTGGCAGGAGGTTGGCATAGGGTCAGGAATATGTCTTTTGCCATTGCCATGAAAAACATCCAAATTTGTCCAAGTCATAAGCCCCTGAAAGTCTCAGTTCACATAGGCCCAGCTGAAGTTTGTTGAAGGCTGGCAGCTAAATTCTCCAAACATTCCATCTGCACAGGGTATCCTCCATCCCCAATGAGCTCATATGGGCTAACCAGACTTCACCTGCACCATTCCCACAGAGCAAATGACCATGCTCCAACCCAGAGCGTTTCTTGCAATTGCTCCTCCCAGCTTCTCTTTGCTCTTAGGTCTGGTCTTTCCTGTGCACTCAGTGACCCTCTTCCTCCATGTGCTGGTGTCTCCTTACCATGGAGGATGAGGAGGAAGCTGAGTGACTTGCTCAACTGCAGAGTAATGAGGAGAGGAGAAAGGAGGACAGCGACAGACAAGGACAGAGGCAGGCATGGTGGTGGATAGGAGCAGAGGTCAGGTCAGGTCAGGTACAAGGGAGGAGTTGAGAGACAGGCACAGAAAGGGGGCAAGGAGAGCTAGGAGGACAGGCACAGAAAGGTCTATAACCACTAGACAAACTCACCTGGAATTAAATCCAGGATTCTTGATCCTCTACATTCCTCCCTGGTCTACCAAATACTCGTGAAAGCCACTCACAAAATGTTCATTTCTTCCCCCTCGAGTAGCTAGCCCCCACAGAGGATAACAACCAACTGCTGCTACTGGTAACTCCATTAGCTCAAGTGACAGTGGTCTGTGCTACGGATCTAAAAGATCCAGACTCTGCTGAGGATCCATGTGGATGTCAGTATGATTTCACATGACGAAATCTCTGTGTTTGCTGTTTACTTTTTTTAAACTACTGTTGTGCGGGCTGTTGTTAATGGCTGCTATCAAGCAGAACTTTGATCTACAGAGACCTCATCAAAGCTGATGCATGTGCTAGCTACCCTTCTTTCAGGCTAAATGGAAGGAGTGAGATTGCTTTGCCTGGCACTTTCTATTGTCTCCTGTAATTGGCCTGAGCAGAGTGAAGCTATGGGGTCTGTGGGGTTTCCCTGGGGCCGGGTGGTTGAAAACACAGGGGCAAGGGGGTGGGTGGGTGGGTGGGGGTGTGTGTGTGTGTGTAAGGCAGAGAAGCCAGCAGGCAGACCTTAACATTCTTTAAAGAAGGTTTTTATATAATAAAACCAACACCTCACAGTGGTCTTACTACTACATATATTACCCGGTTTCACTGTGGTTTCAACAGAAAGAAAGCCTTATAACAAAGAGCAACAAAATCAACTTCTTAAACTTTAAAAAGAAAAAAACCGAACTGGTCATTTGTCGGAGTAAGACTCTACAGCAACACGAGCTCCAGTAAGAGTCAAGGGTCAGCAATCTTCATGTATCAGGAAGAAAGGTCCCTTCCATCATCATCATATCAGAGATAGGATTCAGGATTTTGGGACACTGAGCTACTCTGTCATGACTGTTTTCCTGTTCCTTTCTTTTACTTTTTCAATATTCTCCCTATCAAACCTTTCTCCAACATCAACTCCTTGGAGCCAATTCAAGCTCTCAAATCAAAAATAACTGTTTAATTATTTCTAGGCCTGGATCCAAACCACAATATGAGATCTGAACATCACAAACTGTTGGGGGTGTGCAGATCTGAATTCAATTCTGAATGTCCTAGCTAGCTCCTATTGGTTGACCGAAAACACCCCTAAAGGTTTTGTTCTCTTTTCTTTTTCTTCTCTTGCTGAAGGGGAAGAACTATTTAAAATTGAGATCTCGCTCAGAACTTTGCAACTTGTCTCTGTCACAAATTACTACATCAAGGTTTCTCTGACTGCTATTCCCTGTCTTCTAATTTGAAAGATTGATTTGCTGTTCCCATGCATGACTTCTTAAATCTATAGCCTCAAAAGTTAATATTATCACACACTCAGACAGCTTTTATTATCTTTATCATGCTTTTGCATAGGATGAGTAGAAGCTGGGAGCCACAACTTATTTTTCCTTCAATTTACCTCTGGTCTATCTAGCTGTGATTTCATTTCCCTTTTTAGTTAATTTAAAATATTGTAAAAAAAAGTGACCCATTCAGATCTATAACATTATGCATATTTCCCCCTCTGAGAAAATTATACTAATTTCAAGTCACAAAAAATGGTTACCTCAAGGGTGATGTTTTTGATTTCTCCAATTTCTGGACCATGAATTTTAAAGGTATTAATTGACGCTTTGGAGAGTTTAAACACAGCTGTTTGTTGAGATACATTAGATCCAGTTTTCTTATACAAACGTGTCTTGCTGAGTTTTCCTTTAGAACCCTTCATCTTAAGAAATACCTAAGAAATATATAATATCCCTGTATTAATAACACAGCTACATTAAAAACATTTAAGATTGTATTGTCTAGCAAGACGTGGTAAGCAGGTAAATGAGTCACTTTTGTAACACTTTAAGACTCTGATTTGGATCTCACTTATACTGGTTTCACTATACATTTCATTGGGGTTGTTCTGGATTTACATTAGTGCATGTGAGATTAGAATCTGGCCCTAAGTGTCCCAAATAAGTGCACTCTAACAACAGATCTGGAGTCAACAGTAGGTTAGCCACTGACTTCAAATGAAGCAGAATATAAACAGTCTGCATATATTATAAGAGGAATTAAGTCACAACATCTGAACCCGTATCATGAAACCACACACTTCACGCAACACAAGTCTGGTCTATTTGGATCAATCAGCCCCTTTGTGTTTACGCCTACGTTACAAATCAACAAGATCTTATTTCTGTAGTTATGAAAATAGGCAACCATTGTCCAGGCTTCTGGCCACATCAGAATATATATATATTTAATTGACACATTTAAGAACACATTGTTGAACTTTCAAAAGGAAAAAAAAGAAGAAAACAGAATTTTACCCAAGGCCAACCATGAAAAATTCCAGCCTAAAATGAATTTGTTTGAGAAAACTATGAATAACTGAAAAGCAGGTGCATGGAAGGGCAAAATGGAAGCTTCAGACTATAAATAGTCACAACTGCTCCTAATACAAAATCACCAAAAAGGACTAGTACCAAAATATATCCTAGCAAGACCATTGCTTGTTATAAACCTCATTCCAGTATATTAAATATTGTCATGTAAACTGTTGGTTTGAAATAGTCTCCTACATTCTAATTAACTGAAATTAAAAATTATGGTAAAAATGGGGCTATTAAATCAAATTATAAAAGTAGTTTTTAAAATAAATAAAATAAATAATAACAACAACCACCACCATTTAAAGCAGAAGACTTAAAGCAGGTCTATATTTAAAACACTGCAGCGGTGTGAAGCTATGCCACTGTAGTGCTTCAGTGAAGACACTGCCTATGCCAAGCGGAGGGTTTCTCCTGTCGGCATTGGTACCCATCTTCCCGAGAAGCAGTAGCTATGTTGACAGGAGAATTTTTTCATCAACCTAGCACAGTCTATACCAGGGGTTAAGTCAGTTTAATTGCATTGTTCAGAAGTGTGGATTTTTTACATCTCTGAGTGATGTAGTTCTACCTAATTTTCTAGTGTAGACCTGGCCTAAGTCAACTCACTGCTCCTTCCCAATCAGCCACTAACTCATCGACTGACCTCGGGCAAGTCTCTGAATATCTATGCCTCAGTTTACCCATCTGTAAAATGGAGACAATAATACATACCTCACTCAGGGGTGTTGTGGCTTAACTAGTTTAGATCTGTAAAGCTCTTTGAAATGCTCAAGTGGAAGTTGTTATGTAACTGCAAAGCATTAGGATTTTTTTCTGTGTGTAATCGTTACATCTTTGTTTAAAAACTGTTAAAATCAACCATTGCCTCTTAGTCTCCAAATCAACAGCTATTCAGCTAGAGAACAAGAGGCATTCTCCTAAGCTCCTGATTGTGTAAGCAGCAGTACACCCGCTTAACTCTGGTCACGGGAGCAGGGCCACTATACCCAATGCAAACCCTTATATCACCAGAGCTAAATCAGTGGTTAAGTGTTTGCAGGTTTAGAGCCTAAGATTAAAGTAATTTCTGCCTTTAATCCTCACACGTGTCTTTTTTTCTGCTTCAGGAAAAAAATATTTCAGAACCTGTATTGACTATGTTACCCCTGTCTAATCACAATCATCCAATCAATTATATAATTTAAATACACAAGCACGCCAAGAATATCAGATTTCTGTTCTGAAGTCTAAAAATATCATTCTGAGGCAGGGAGAGAGGAAACAATCATAGGAAAGATAGTAGTGAGAAAAATGTTAAGATCTCTAACACACATTCATTAAGATTAAAGAGCTAAATAGACATGAATCCATTATTAAAAACATATTATGAGTGTGGAACAGATTGAAGACCTGGCTTTCAAAAATGTTCACATACAACTGCACATTAAAAATGTGTGCTTAATTTGCATGTGCAATTACTACCACCATGAATGCAAATCAACCAGTCAGGTAAAAATTTTAAAAAGCGCCCAAGTTCCATTCATTTTCAGTAGGACTTTGGATATTAAGGGCTTGTCTACATTTGAAACAGTACAGTGGCACGGCTGTAGCACTGCAGCTGTGCCACTGTAGCACTTCAACATAGAAACTACCTACGCCAACAGGAGAACACCTCCTGTCAGGGCAGGTAATCTATCTCCCTGAGAGGCAGTAGCTAGGGAGATAAAAGAATTCTTCCATCAACCTAGTGTTGTTTACACAGGGACTTAGGTTGATTTAACTAGTTCGTGGCTGTGGATTTTTCATACCCTTGAATGACGTAATTATGCCGACATAATTTTCTAGTGTAGAGCAAGCCTAAGTACCCAAGTCTCTTTTGGAAGTCAGATTTGGGTGCTTGAGGGAATTTTACCTTTAGTGCACCCAAACGATCACTGAGATCCAATTTGACGGTGCAAGTGCAATAATGCATGTGCAATTTACACACACTTACGTATACATTTTTTCATGCTCAATATATGAGTAATAGGCTCATGCATTTTTGAAAATAGGGCCATTGATTTAATTTTTAATCTTTTAAGACTACAGCAGGGCTCTCAGGTGGGGTCTGTGAGAAAGTGATGTTTTCTTTTAGCCAAGGAGTGTTGATAGGAGCTCTGCACATACCGGTGTGATCCAGAGGGGGAACACACGACTCTCTTTTACTCTCACCCCTTTAGAGGATTGTAAATGTTATGTAATTTTACACCATAAACAATACTTAGCTTAATAAATCCAACTCTTAATAAGAGTCCTATTCTGGGAGAGGAGAGGCAGTCTTCTGTTAAAGATACAGGCACAAGATCCATCAAAGACTTCCCATGTGACCCCAGGAAAGTCTCTTAAACCATGGTTTTCAAAAATTGGTGCTTAAGGTTAGGGTCCCATATCAATAATTAGACCCTAAATAAGTGGCCTGATTTTCATAAGAGATAAGGACCGATCAATTCCCACCGATCTTTAGTGGATTTGTGGGTGCTCAGTGCCTCTGAAAAAAAAAAAAATCAAGCCCTTAAACCTCTCTCTGCCTCCATCCATCCCTTCTCCCACCCAAAAAAGTCTAAACTGGGTACATTAATAACTACCTCACAGCTAGGTTGTAAGGTTAAGTTCATTAATGTTGTAAAGCTGTTTGAGATCACTGAACAGAAAGCCAACACAGAAGTGCTAGAATATTCAATCATCAGGGCCCATTTACGCTGTGGTAACTCTCTGCACTGCCAATGAACAAGCCATTAAGCTCAGCATGGAGGTAAGCCCTCTGTCAATTAGCAGAGAGCTGGTTAGCTGTTCAAAAGATAAGAAACCCGATGAGTTCTAAGGGGAATCTTGTTCAGTTTTCTTATGCAGAGTTTATGCCTGGTATACTGGGTTTAAAAAAGAGGTAATAAGGAATCTGTAGGAACCTAGCTAATTCAGACTTAGTTTACATAAGTTACAGATGAGTAAGTGGGATACTTTCATCAAGCATCTGGTCTCCTTCACAGCAAACAGAACCTGTAATCCTCCTGCCTTTATATTGTGATTATGGTTATTTAAGAAATTATTCAGTAGAAAATGATAAACACTGATTAATGGGTCCCCCCAGCCAGAGTGACAGAATGAAAATTGGTTCAGATTAATAGGTATCAGTAACTCTTGTTTTAATGGCCTCTGAAAGATCCACTTTAGAAACAGGTATGAATTACAGCCACATTAGTATTAAAGAGCAAGTACAGAAAATGATGATTTGTATTTTGAAACCTCCAGTAATTGATTTTTAAACAGCTGAAGTTTTATAGCAGATGTAAATCAGATTTATATTTGTGGATTATTTTTCAATATTGCTAAATATAAAGAGAAAAGATCCTATCAGTTTGGAGGCCTAGACTTTTAAAATGTTCTTACCCTGGCATCAGTTCCCGCACCTCTTTTATCTCCTGTCTTCACAGTGACTTTATATAGCACCTTGCCATGAACTGCAGAACTGGATCTGGTACCAGCACTCTCATACCTGTATTGGGATGCACTTTGGTGATGTCTCTTCATGTGATCAGGCTTAAGAAATGTAAAAACAGAGAAGAAAAATTATTGCTGAGAATCCTTATAGTTTGTTTTGGCTTTTTGTATAGGGTTCTTTTTTTTTTTTTTTTTGGTTGTGGGGGGAGAAGGGAGATTGTTTTGTATATACAAATAAAGCAAGTTGGGCTTGGCTGTTTTTATAAACATTTGGAGTCCTTGGCATAAATAGAATTTCTATTCTCTCACTTGTCTAATAAATTATGTGATACACTACTTTGAAAGTACAAAATCTAATGTTAAATAGGATGACATAGGTGTATTATTATTTTACAAAATCAGCTGAAAAAGTATGGTACTGAAGTTCAAATGGACGTCTGACATACTGACTACTTAAGTGACTATTAAAGATCTCACAGCACATTTTTTGCAACAGCACAAGTGTTACTGTGCATCTTGATCAAATTCCAGTTTGGTAATTACATTCTGCTTGCTTAAAGTCCTCCTAAAGCTTAGACACTGTATTATTTTACTATGTGATTGCCTGAGTTAAACATTTCACTCCAGAAGTGGCTGCATTTCAGCAATACATGAAGTGAATGTTATATTTGTATATATTATATACACACAAGGGTGTTAAAAGCTTTGGAATTCTTCACGGTGAAAGGTTATATAAATGCATATTCTGCTGCCTACTATCGTGGAACAGAAAAATAAACAGTACATACAACTGGAAGACTCTTGTTGTTCACCCACAATCCAAACTTTCTGGCATAGTAGTCAATCAAGTGGGGATCATTCATTGAACTATATTGTGGCAGCACATCAACACAACCATTTCTATACCGATGACCACTCAATCCAGCACTTAAAGTTCGGGCTACAGAAACAGAATAAATAAAAGGCATTTTATAGCAAGTATATAAGAACATGTTTTTATGTTATTTTATAGGTTACTAGTTTAGGACAATAACACAGCATCTCTACATTTGATGACGTGTGTCTGGATTACAAAAATAGTAAATGGGATTTTTTTAAAGGACTACAGAGAGCAAATCCCACAGTTTCCTTAATCACTCTTCTGCAATTATTTTTTTTCTGTTGGTATTATTAATGCATCTATAAAATGGCTAGGTAATGGAAATTAAGAAATATTGATTAATTGTAATTGTATTGGCAAAGAACTATCACACCCTATTTTGTCTTTTTACCTATAACATCCTCTTTCTTGTAGAGAAAGTTGAATTCTGTCTGTTTGATGACAATAGAAACAAATTAAAAAGGTCTAAAAAGTTTCCAGAGACAAGGTGGGTGAAGTAATATCTTTTACTGGACCAACTTCTGTTGCTGAGAGAGACAAACTTTCCAGCTACACACAGCTCTTCCTCAGCTGAAGAAGAGCTCCATGTGGCTCAAAAGCTTGTCTCTCTCACCTACAGAAGTTGGCCCAATAAAAGATATTACTTCACCCCTCTGGTCTCGCTAATATCTTGGGACCGACATGGCTACAACAACACTGCATACAGTCTTTCAGATGTTTAATGTGAGAATAATTAAGTTCACTTTTCCTCAGAAATTAAATCTTCTCATGATAAAAATGAAGCTTCCTACTCATAGAACTAATTAATTTAGGAAGACAAAGCTCATCAGCAATCTCAAGGAAAATTTGCACATGATCAAAATAGCTTATTTTATACTGGATGAAATATATGCAGGCTACGGCTACCTTTGCCGCCGTCAGATCGATTGCTCTGGATCGACTGAGCGGTCAGTGAAGACCCGCTCAGTCGATCCAGAAATCGAATTACTAAAACCACCTTCGCAAGTAGCACAGTGCAGTGAAGACGGCGCGCAGAACAGGAGCCCAGAAGTCGATGGGAGTTACGCAAGTTTTTTGCATAGCTTGTGTAACTCCCTTTGACTGCTGCCGAATCCCGGAGGTAAGTGTAGACAGGGTCACAAGCTACAAAGGGCCTGGTCTCCCTATGGGAGCAGAAATGATTTAGCACCTTTCAAAACTGAGCCCTAACCATATAAATAATAAAGGCTTTAAAGATGTTTGATAAATGTCTTAAAAATGAAAAGCAAAAATCACAGAAATCCAGTTATAGCCAAGTCAATGGCGTATGTATGTCAATCAGACTGCTCTTTGTGACAACAGCTCAGAACTAGCTCACAGTGCGTCTGAGAATTCATTGCTAAAGGAATTTCTAAATAATACAAAAGGATTAACAGGTAAACTGGCTTTACAGTCTGGGATGAATAGTAGTTTTTGATCTACTGCTGAAGTTCTCGGCTTATAGGCAGGGATCCACCTTCCTACCGCTAGTCACAATGGACCATAAGCATTTACATAAGGCTTCTATGATATTAAAGTGATAGGCACAGTATAAAAATCTGGGCAGAATAAAGTATGTGCAGCTAATGAACCACCTCCTGTTGCAAGTCTCCAGTCTTCTAAGGACTTACTCGGTTATCTTTGCACCATTTTCCTCAGCATCTCCCCTGAAGTGCCATGAAAAATTACACAAAGAATTTTGGAGCATATTGAAGGCAAAGCAATTGCAAGTGACTGAAAGTGTGCATAGTATTAAAATGTCTGAGAATCAGAGAACCCAGGACCTACTGTACTGCTTCAGAAATGTGGCCACTGGTACTAAGTCTTCTGAAATCCTTCCGTACACGTTTCTCTTAATCAGGTACAGGTCACTGGCAGTGATGTCAGCAGGATTTATTTTATTTAACAACAGGCACATTCAAACCCACAGTCAAAATCTGCACCTTTTACAAAGATTTTCAGTAGATTTAATTCTTAATATCTCATTCAGACTATCCCAGCCAGGGAATCATCAGATCATTAGTAGTCTTACTTTGTCAACTGATACAGAAATATTTACTTACCTGCAAAAGGTGCTTTTCTGCTCAGCACAGATTCAACAGGCCTGTGATTCAAGCTTACTCTGTATCTCCGGAGGGACTTAGCGAAAGCTTCTGATTTGTTGCGAGGGTCATTCCAAATGGGTCTGTCCCGCTGAGGTGAAACATCTCTGAACTGGAATCCTAATCCGAATCAAACAGTCATGAGTAATGTTGTATAACTTCTAAAAGTTACAGATGACATTCCCCACCTCGAAGAAAAACACCATACGTTTTGTGAAAGAGATGAGTCCTTAAGAGAGACATGTATGCAGAGAGTGAATGGCTTGGTGAGCTAGGACTGGAGGGTATTAGGGGTGTAACACACATCAGTTTGGGTTACATGTCCTCCTCGGTGCCCAATCCACGTAATTTGTGAGTCTGATAAAGCCCCCGCCCCCAGCTACAGAGTCTGGCTCTTCAGCTAAAGCAGTCAAGACTCAGGGGTTTAGCTCTGGGGGTTCCCCAGTTCAGTCCCTGATGTGGTGGCTGCAATCTTGGCCAACACAAAACGGGCCGTGTGTAACCCAGCCTTACACAGTGTGGCTCTCTCTTCCCCTGTAGTGACTGGTGCATTACAGCCTTTAGGCTAACAGACCTCGCCTTGATCCTGTTAGCAGTAGAAGCTCAGGTTTTTAGATTCAGAGGTCCCAAATGTTGTTAAGTGCTGAAAGCCGAAATGCCGTTGCCTCAGTAATACTGTTCAGGCTGCTCAGTGCTTCTGTCCTTGGACTACCAGATAATGTACACTGCTTATTCAGCAGACCTCAATGTTGCTCAGAAAGACAGACCACAGGCAGTTTGGTGATCAAGGCAATCGGCCAGGTTTAGTGCCCTCAAGGCACAGCCCTCGCGCCCGGCTCCATGGTTACAGGTACACTAACACATTAGTGCTCTGTGGCAAGGAGTGGCTCAGTCACCACACAAAGGATCAAGGTGAGGTATCCCGACATTTATAGACAGAGACAAACAACTGGCATACACCACTTACGTACCACTTACATACTTCATGACACCAGTTTATTACCTCCCCTTGTTCCTGATATCTCCGACAAAACCTCCCTATTCATTGTTCTGTCAAACCATCTCATCTTGTACTAGACTGGGAGGTATCTGTACTAGCCTTCTGAAATATATTTACATAAAAATCTAGTGTGTTGTTATTTTGCCCAGGCCAGGCCTACTCTGCCTTTGGTTCAGGTATCAGGCCTTGCACCAGGCCCAGTGCTCCAGGCTCTCTTTCTCTGCTACACCAGGTTCAATCTCTGCCAACCTGTGGCATAGCTTGAATGGTGCAAAAGGTGCAGTAGTGCCAGGGCTCATGAGATTATGGAGACCAAACCGGCAGAGAAGCAGATAGTGACCCCCTTCTGGGTTGCCAGAGAAGCCCTTCTGCCCCCTCCCCATTCCCTGTGTGCATAAGATCCTAGCTTCTCCTGGTGACAAACGTCAGTGCTGTTGAGACTTCAGCCCCCATAGGCCCTGCTGTCTGGGTAGCCTCTGGTCTCTGTCCTGGCCACCACCTAGACGTTGTTGGAAAAAGATTTTAAGTGTGGTTTGTTATTTTGCACTGATAAGAGACTTACACAGGATTTTAGGCTGGACAGTTTTTAAAAGAGTTTATTTTGCAGAAGGTTAATTTTTAAGCCCACAAGTGGACAGTGGAAAAAGACTTTGAACAAAGAATTACAGACAGTTTTATATTTTATTGCTATTTAAACATTTATGACAAGACTATATATATATATATATATATATTTATAAGGGCACAAATTTATTTTTTTTATAACTATTGGTCTATATTATTATTTATAAGATATTTTTACAGATGTTTTGCAGCTAATTATAACTTATTTATTAAGGTTGCAGAGCTTGCTGAATTTAGTTGAGGCTTATTTTTTTTTGTATTTTTAAGAACTTTTTATGATTTGTGCACAGAGTGAAACGGCCTTGCTTTATAAACAAAGAAGCTGCAAAAATGGAGTAACTATAGTTAAGCAGACAATTTTTTTTTTTTAATTTTTTTTTTTGAGTTATACTGTATTACTAGTGTGGCTTACTTATGATAAGCTTGATTTACTTTTAGCTTAATTTTAGCAATTTTAATTTGGGTGACTATTTGCATAGTGGCTATTTTTGGTTTTTAAAAAACTGGGTGAAGGTAAAACACACAGAACGTAGCGTGCTTAAATATTGAAAACAACAACAGGCAAGAATAACAATAAAGCAAATTATACTTATAAATAATTATTTAAGCTAGGATAAATTTGGTAGCCATGAAGTTAAGGCATGAAATAGATTTGTGAAACTTTATGAAGTATTATTTTGGGAAATGTTATGGAATAGTGATGCAATTTGAAAAATGTTACGTGCATTGGTTTTTATTTTGCTAGATTTATTTACATAAGAACAACAGGTATTATTAATTATTGCACACTTTTTTTTTTTGCTTGCTAAGATAAAGTTAAGGGCTATCTGGTTTTATAGAACTATTTGTCAGATACTACCTATTTTAGTCGCTATGTTTTTAGAACTTTGGGTAGTGGCATTGGCTATTGTTTTAAGTACTTTAGCAATGTGTTTTATTTTTTGACAGCGTATGCAACTTTAAGCTGGGGCAAGGTGATACTTTAATATTGTTGGGCTTCGGTGATTGCTTTTTGGTTTTGGAGCTTGCCCTGGGGTAGTGTGGGTGTGTGCTTAATGGCAGGGGCAATAGCATTGATGTAGCAGGAGTTTTTTTATTACAGGGATAATTTTTTATGGGCCTTATTTTTACAAATAAAATAATGGTCTATTAAACTTATATATTTTATAAATAAATTAAAGAACTTTGCATTAAATGAATGTTATAATAGCTAATATTTAGGGGGTAGGAAAAATAATTTTTAAACGAGTTTTTATTTAGGGCTACATATTTTGTGGAGTTAATAGTAAAGGTATAGTTATAAGTGCTATAACTAACTTTTATACTTTTGTGAAGTGCAATTTTTTTTCACATGGATTGGTTGGCTTTAAAGCAGTATTTTTTGGGGGACTTATAAGCTAGGTGGATGTATTTTGTTAGGAAAAGGAATGGTAACTTTTTGTACTATACGTGTGGTGTTTAACACAATTAGAACTAAGGGTATACTTTGTTTAAAATGCAAGGGAACATGACTGCAAATTTAACAGTTAGACACATTTAAATTTGTTTGTAGTTGATTAATTAATTATAAAAATGTTAGTATAGTTTAAGAAGCGTTGTTTTTTATGGTTTAGTTGCTTGGGTTTTAATTGTATTTTAAAGTTATTAGGTTGTTGGGTTTTTTTTTTATGGACTTTGGGGATTTTTTTTGACAGGTGTACTGTTAATTAGGAATTTGGATTAAAAGAAAGTTATTTAAATAAGGCTAATACAGAATATTTAGAAGATTATTAGCTATATTTATTTAGGGAACTAGTGATTTGGGGGAGTTTTAAGTCTTTTTTCCTGAGGTGGTAGAGATGACGTTGTGGTATATCCTCTTTGCTCTGGAGTGGTTTTAAATTTTTTTTGCTTTGGAGTGGCAAATTTTTCTTTTTTGAGCAGGGGAGAGGTTACAAGCACTTGCACTT
The DNA here is from genome assembly GCF_026122565.2 of Emydura macquarii macquarii. Taxonomy (NCBI): domain Eukaryota; kingdom Metazoa; phylum Chordata; order Testudines; family Chelidae; genus Emydura; species Emydura macquarii. The sequence goes on from NW_027131182.1 coordinate 2,605,826, forward strand.
TGTTTTACTGACCTTGTCGTTACAGGTGCAGAGGTTTTTTTACAGTGTGAGGCATGTATTTAGGACTGGTAATTTTGGCATTTTACAGCAGTGTTGGTGGTGAGAAGTACTTGGAGTGGGCTTTTTTAATGTGGTTTTAGGGCTGTCTTTTTTTGGTGGACTTTTATGTGAATTTAATTATTGGGCTGTAGATTGTGACATGCTTTTTGAGGGTTTTAGGGAAGGGCTTTTTGGACTTGTGAACGAAAAGCTTTAACACACTTTATTAATGTGTGACAATAAGTTAAATTAGTTTTATTAGCTAAATTAATATTTATTAGGTGAGTTGATACTGGTGGAGAGTTAAAAAGCTTTATGGGTCAGCTTATTAGGATTTTGTGTGGTGATAGTTTAATTTTTTTTGTTACATGATGATTTTATACTTATAAGGGCTAAAGGCAGGGCATTTGGCTATTTGAGGCTGGTTTTATGGCAAATTTTGGCTAGTTTATTTTTTAGAACATTATTTTGTTTTTTTATTGCTTTTGCAGATTGAGGGTGATATGGGCAATAAAAGTTTTGTTGGATATTAAGATATTAAAATTAGAAGCAAAAACACAGAATGATATACGGTTATGGTCTCTGTGCGGGAAATGGAAAAATCCGCCACACAGCGTTTTTGGCTTTAGAGGACTTGCCTCGGACTAGCTGGACTGCCTGCAGATAGGTCAGCCTGTGTGCCCAGTGTTTAGAGAGACTAGGGAGGGACCTGATAATTGGTTTTAGACAAACTAGATAGAAAGGCTGAGGAGATTCTGTGCACGAAAGAACTTTGTGCCACTCAGGACTTTTGCGTTTATGAACTTTTAGGCTCAGCGCATGGCCACTGTCAAGGACAGTGCTAGGGTGCCCGTTTTGGAATTTTTTAAGAAAACTTGGCAGATACAACACAAAACAACTAACAAAGAATAGAAAAAAATAACACACAAAACATACAGGTACCTGAATTTCTTGGAGACTGTGAGACTGCAAAGGGTCTCAACTGCTTTACAGCCTTTTTTTTGAGTTTTAACTTCAGTCTAAAAGCCTTTGTGGTGAACTCACTTTAGTGCCGGCTGCGGCATTGGCTGGTGCAGAACTTGGGGGTGGCAAGCAAGGAGTCCCGGCGGAGTCGCCAAATTGTTGGAAAAAGATTTTAAGTGTGGTTTGTTACTTTGCACTGATAAGAGACTTACACAGGATTTTAGGCTGGACAGTTTTTAAAAGAGTTTATTTTGCAGAAGGTCAATTCCCAAGCCCACAAGTGGACAGTGGAAAAAGACTTTGAACAAAGAATTACAGACAGTTTTATACTTTATTGCTACTTAAACATGTATGACAAGACTATACATATTTTTTTTACAAGGGCACAAACTTATTTTTTTTATAACTATTGGTCTATATTATTATTTATAAGATATTTTTACAGATGTTTTGCAGCTAACTACAATTTATCTATTAAGGTTGCAGAGCTTGCTGAATTTAGTTGAGGCTTATTTTTTTTTTGCATTCTTAAGAACTTGTTATGATCTGTGCACAGAGTGAAACGGCCTTGCTTTATAAACAAAGAAGCTGCAAAAATGGAGTGACTATAGTCAAGCAGACAATTATTTTCCTTCAAAGTGCACGGTGGTCACCACTTCAGCGGCAAGGGGCTTATATGGAAAAGTGTGTGGAGTGAACTGGGAAGTGCAGGTGTTGCTGGGGACCAGGCAGGGGGTGTGAGTGGGAGCATGAGGGGCTGGGAGAGGGGAGCCCAGTCCTCTTGTGGTTGAGCTGAGTGGCTCCAGCCTGGGGAAAGGTTGCAGGGGGTGGAGGATGAGGAGGCCAGGGGAGAGGGTTTCTAACCTATTCCTGCAGCAGGGCCCTCGAGGCCCCTGTTATGCCACTGTTGCCAATGACTATGCAGTCAGGGGCATCATGGTACACATCCATTGGGACAGAGTGCAGAAGAGAAGCTGAAGAAGATGAGTGCAGTATCAACATTCAAGGGGACCCACTGGACAGACAAAGTACAGCAGGTATCCATTCTCATAACTATGGAATTCTCTTAAAAATAAAGACTCTTTTCTTTCATTAGAGTAACTATAAGTCCACGTGCGAGTAAACCAGAGATTGCATAAGTACACAGAAGCAAGAGGAACTCAGAATCTCCTCAGAACTCATATCTTAAGAAGTGGAAGAAATATATGGAAATAAATAAAAAAGAGAAGAAGTGCCATAGAGCAGGAAGTAGAGTAATCACTGAATCATAGAAATGTAGGACTGGAAAGGACCTCAAGAAGCCATCTAGTCCATCCCCTTTGCGCTGAGGCAGGACCAAATATACCTAGTCCATCTCAGACAGATGTTTATCCAACCTGTTCTTAAAAGCCTCCAGTGACAGGGATTCCACAACCTCCCATGGAAGCCTGTTCTAGTGCTTAACTACCCTTATGGTTGGAAAGTTTTTTCCCTAACATTTAACAGAAATCTCTCTTGCTGAAGATTAAACTGCTTACTTCTTGTCTTACTTTCCGTTGACATGGAGAACAGTTGGTGACCATCCTCTTTACAATAGCCCTTAACACATCTGAAGACTTACCAGCTGCCCCCTCGGTCTTCTTCTTTCAAGACAAAACATGCCCAGCTTATTTAAACCTTTCCTCCTAGGTCAGGTTTTCTAAATCTTTTATCATTCCTGATGAACACGTCTCACTGTAGCACAATCATCCTTCCTCCACACGATGTCAACACAACAGACCTCAACTGTATCACTACAGCACCTAGCCATGCTCAGCACTAGTTACTTCCTTGTGGTACATTTCAACTTTAAAAACACAGTACATTTAATTCTATTTTGGGCTTTGGGCTTGACCCTACCTTCAGCAATGTAGGCGAGTATAAGAGCCTACTGAGTTCAAACTGCAGAATTTTTTTTACTGTTACCAGGCTTGTTATTTTTATCCTTGACCACACCAGGAAAGAGGTTTGAGCATCAAGGAAGAGGAAGGGGAGTCAGGATTCTTGAGCAACGTTTCCTCTAATTTTTCTTTGTACTGAGCAGGCTACAAACTGCACTGGACACTACAATCTTGTCCTTTGGCAAGCTTACACTTTTTTTTTTTTTTTTTTTTTAAAGACTTCTTATACTGATCTAACTCACCACTGTGTTGCTACCACTATGCACCAAGAAGAAAACATCTGTATTTATAGTATAGCACACTTAGACTATAAAGATGACCAGGCTAAAATGAGATTTTTAATGTATTGTCTTTTCAATTTAAAGGTCCTCTTGTTCTTGTACTATTGAAAAGATAAATAGGAGCACCCACTGTATGGAAGTATACTATTTATTATTTTGCATACTTCTGTTATGTCCCCTCTGACTCATCTCTTCTCTCAATTAAAGGGACCCAATCTTCTCATGTCTCCTCATACCGAGGTCTCTCCACTCTTCCAAATATTTTCTATCACCTATTTCTGAACTCCTATATCTATTAGCACAGGGAGCCAAAACGGAACACAGTATTCCAAGCAAGGACACACCACTGATTTATATAACAGCATTATAGATACAGCAACATTAAAGCAAAATAAAATAATCCTTCATCTCAGTGAAACTTTAAGCACCAGAAGTGGCAGAGAAACAGATCGGTGATGATAGCCTAACAGAAACATTGGTTTATACAGTTGCAAGTTTCTTAAAAGATTTAAAGCTTAATCTCATAATATGGAAACAGCAAGACACAAGAGAGAACTGTTAAGACTAGTGATCAGACTCATACCTCCCTGTATTATTTATTAATTGTCCCTCTCCAGGCTGGGAGGGGAGACTCACAATGGCTCACGGACCATAAGGTGGACACACAATGCTCTTGTGAGGATGTACAATCCCTTAAGCAGCAACAGGGGTGAGGCAGGTAGCAAAGGCTTTGCGCCTGCTATAGCTACCCTACAGTCAAAAGCCTCTTTCTCCACACCTGGGGCCACAGTCCTCCCTTGTTGCCAGGTCACTAAACACACAGGAACACCTGCCTTTCCCCCATGAGCCTCTACACCCACCACCTCCCAAGGAGCCCCTGCCTTCCCCACTCTGCTCCTTACCCACCCCTACTGGAGGTCCGTCCTGCTTCCCAGTCCCCAGTGCCGAGATGAACCATGGGTTCTGGCAAGCTGAGGGCCCAGAATGCAGAGCAGGACCTGGGTGCCAGCCACACTCCCCGCAACGTGACATGTGCAGTAGACACAAGATTGCTGCACGGCCACACACATGGTTTACCGGGAACATTGCTCTGGAGTAGCCTTTTCAGCTCTGCCACTAATATATTGTGTGACTGTGGGAAAGCCACGTAAGGCCTGGTTTTCAAAATGTGCACACAAGGGTGTGCAATTGTGCACAAACTTCATGACTGCATACACAGATCAAGTATTTTTACATACTTAAATGGCCATGTGTGCTTGTAACTGGCCATTTGCTCCTGCAGATATACAATTTGAGCATGCATTTGTGGTAAATGAATGCACAATTGAGTGTATATTAAAAAGAGTTAGTGTTGGTTCTGCTAACCTGCATATTATGGTGTTTCCATTATAGAAGGATGTTTACAATATAAGGGATCTGCTTTTCTTGTTGTTGTATGTGTACACTTCAGAAGTTTAAATGTGCACTGACAGAAGAACACAACCTTCAGACGTTACATGTAAATTGTTTCCCCAGCCACAGAATAAACCAAAGAGATGCAATCAGAGCACACAGTAGTTACCGGATAGATTTCAGTACACACACTTACCTGTTGCGGGTTGTATCCGTGGTGCAGTATGACTGGGATATGGGTCTCTGGGCCTCATGTTCTCAAATGCACACTGTGCAGTTTGGGGATGCAGAATCCCTGTCACTGAAGGAGAGGAGTTATAATACTGCATTTGGGTTGGCATTTTCAGCTAGTGTCCAGTTGATCACAGGTGAGAGAGCCAGCAAATCTTGGCAGGGGCAGGATCTTGTTTAAATTCCTGAAGGATCAGTACCTCTCCTGCATTAGTGAAATGACAAGACCCACACTTAAACTAAGTATTCACAAAGATATTACCACTATAGACAATGGAAGATATCCGTAAAGGAAACAACTCCCAGGCACCAGTAGTAGGACGAGGGGCTGTAGACGCACCCCACACTACTCAGGGGCATGTATTGTGTGTGTTGCAGACACATCTGGCTGGTACCATGTTTTGGGCAGAAGGGGTTTAAACACACCTAGCACCCTTATGGCAGAAGGGAGCGTTTCCCAAACCAGGCACCATTATTTGAGGACAGGGAGTTACAGAAGATACATGTCACACCAATGTTTGGGGGAATTGCAGACACAGAGGCCACCATTATTGGGTGGACGTGATGCAACCTGGCATCATTACTGGGATGGGAGAAGGGGAGCAGATACACTTGGCACCTTTATGGGGAGGGGAGGTAAAGTCACACCTGTCTTTGAGTGGGAGGTGTAGAGGAGGGGGTGCAGACACACCTGTCATAGGAGAGGAAGGGGGTACAGATGAAGTTGTTGGGGGGGAGGGGTGAAGACAAACCTGCCAAGCAGAGAGGTGCAGACACACCTGTCTCTGGGGGGAGGGAAGGTGCAAACACACCTGTCAGAGGGGAGGGGGCGCACACACAACTGTGAGGGGAGGAGAGAGGTGTAGACACACCTTTTTCAGGGGGAAGAGGAGGATGGGGTGCAGACAAACTTGTCAGGAGGGCGGGAGCACAGAGAAACCTGTGGGGGTGAAGAAGAGGGGGTGCAGAAACACCCATCACAGGAGAGGGTGCAGACACACCTGTCCTGAGGGGGGGAGGGGGGTGTAGACACACCTGCCTGGAGGGAAGCAGAGGGGGATACAAACACACTTTTGGGGAGGGGGAGGGGTGCAGACACATGTCTGTGCAGGGGAAACGAGGGAGGGAGGGAGGAAGTGCACACACACACCTGTTGGGGGGAGGGGACGGAAGGGGGTGCACACACACCTGTCGGGGGGGGGGAGGGTAGGAAGTCTCTCACACACACACAGACACCTGTCGGGAGGGGAGTGCACAAACACAACTGGGGGAGAGGCGGGAAGGGGGTGCGCGCACGCACACCTATCGGGGATAGGGAGAGGGGTGCGCACACACACACACTCACCTATCGGGGGGAGGGGAGGGAAGGGGGTGCACACACACACACACACACACACACCTGGCTGGCGGCGGCGACGTTGCTAAGGACGCGGCGGGGTGGGGCCGGCCAGGGCCCGCCCCGGAGCTGCCTCCTCGCTCAGACTCAGCCCTGGCTCGGCTCGGCTCGGCTGCTGCCGCCTTGCCGTGGCCGGCGGGGCGCTGGCTGCGGGCCGGGTTCTGTGGCTGACCCGTTCTCACACGGTGCGTTTGACGGCCCCTGTTCCTGCCTCTGCTGCTTCCCCCAGCCCCACAGCGACCTGAGGGCGGGCAGCCCGGGGGGAGCCAGCTGCCTTCACACACACACACACACAACCCCAACTGCAACACACAAATCCCCCTGGCTCCAGGATAACACAGGCCTCAGCTGGGCAGGTAGAGCCCAGGCAGCCAAGCTGCGGCCCTGCCGGGTTCATTCAGGGCAGTGGGGGAGGCGGGAGTCCTGGGTAACAAACACCCAGTTTGGTCCCTTCTTCCTGGCAAGAATAAAACCCTGGGTCAGCCATGGCAGGAGCCCACTGTCTTGTAACCAGAGCCACAGCTCAGTCGTTTGCACAGGCTGGGGCCTACTACAGGGCGAATAAAGGTGTATATAGCAGGGACATTCAAGGCTTCAGGTGCAGCTTCGCTCATTGGGATACACTTAGAGAAAACAGGAGCAATTTTCTGAGTTGAGAGATCACAGGTATAGATTCATAGACTTTAAGGTTAGAAGGGACCATCGTGATCATCTGACCTCCTTCACATAGCAAGCCACAGAACCTCACCCACTCCAGTAACAGACCCCCTAACCTCTGGCTGAGTTACTGAAGTCCTCAAATCATGATTTAAAGACTTCAAGTTACAGAGAATCCACCACCGACACTATAGGAGAACCTCAGAGTTATGAACACCTTGGGAATGGAGGCTGTTCATAACTCTAAAATGTTCCTAACTGTGAACAAATTGTTATGGTGGTTCTTTGAAAAGTTTACAACTGAACATTGACTTAATGTAACTTTGAAACTTTACTATGCAGAAGAAAAATGCTGCTATTAACCATCTTAATTTAAATGTAACATGCACAGAAACAGTTTCCTTACCTTGTCAAGTCTTTTTTTAAACTTTCCCGTTATTTTTTAGTAATTTGCATATAACACAGCACTGTAGTAGTTGCTTTTTTTCATTTTTTCTCTGCTGCTGTGTGCTCGTGTACTTCTGGTTGCAAATGGGGTGTGTGGTTGACTTATCAGTTTGTGACTCTGGTGTTTGTAACTCTAAGCTTCTACAAGTGACCGCCATGCTGAAGAGGAAGACAAAAAAAAACAAAAAACCCTAGAGTCTCTGACAATCTGACCCAGGAGAAAATTTCTTCCCGACCCCAAATATGGTGATCAGCATGTGGGCAAGACCTAACAGGTAGATACCCAGGAAAAAATTCTCTGTAGTAACTCAGAGCCCTCCCCTTCTAGTGTCCCACCTCTGTCTGTTGGGGAATCTTGCTACTGGCAGTTGCTGATGGGCCACGTGCCATTGTAGGCAGTCCCCTCATACCATCCCATCCATAAATTTATCAAGCTCAGTCTTGAAGTCTTATGAGGAGTTCTGCAAGGCGACTACAGGGTCCTCTAACCATGTTTTCTCAAACACTATAGAATCGACATCCTCACCCTGCATTTGGTACAAGATTGTTATGGAATAGGGTGTCCTAGTAATTCTTAGATTCCTTTTTCAATCCTACATGGAAAAATTTAATCCCCCCTTCCTAGGGAAGATTTACTGCTTTCTACATCCCACTGTGAAGACTGACATAGAGAAGAACAAGAGAGGGAAAATTCTGTCTTACCTGTGAATTTTCCCTCTAGGACTCTCTATGTCAGACAGTCTGACCCCTTTCTCAGAGGATTGCATTAGGTCCAGGATTAGTTTCTGCTATTGTATGCTTGTTATGTAGTTTGAAAGGGAAGATCTTCCTCCAGGAAATCCCTAAATTCAATGTCAAGGCTCTGCTGCAAATGGTTTGACTTTTAAATTTGTATATAGTTAGTATTTTTGCACTTTAGAAGCTGTCATTCTGCAGAGTTCTTCCCGAGGGGTGGACCTAAACCCATGCTCTGAGCAAAGATCTGGTCTGCCCCCAATTGCAGTGGAGGCAGGGAATGCCCCATTGTGAAGACTGTCTGCCATGGAAGGGGCCTAGAACGAAAATTCACAGGTAAGATAAGAGTTTTCCCTCTTTCTACTATACCCGCTTCCAGTAAAAATAGCTTTGCTTTCTTTTAGAAAAGCCAGTGATGGAAAGCATTGGCAATGACACTACTCTTGCTGTGAACTTGCATTACAGACCATACGGGGTTCACTGAAGTATCCAAGAGCTGGACAAATATTTGTACAGGGCATCACAGCTGGTAAATAATTCACAAACCCATGAGGCTGAAGTCAGTGTCTTGGCATTTCTTAAAGGGAATCAACATGCTCTGAAGGACACTGGATGTTACTAAGATTAACTTCTTTTGTTTGCAAGGCCTTTAGATCAGCTTGACTCTAGCCCACAATTTCATCAAATGGAAGGAGGCAGGCAGTGAAATGAAAACACTCAGTGAAGCTTCAGGCAGATGCTTCTAGACTTTAAAGCTGGATCACTTACCATATTCAGCTCTGTGAAAAGCAGGAATGACTTTTTCATACTTCCATAAACTTTACTGCAAGTCCAGGCGGGGACGCAGAAACTGCACGTGTTTTCTCTCCAAGAAGCTATTGCATTTCAACAAAAAGTGACTGGGAACAAGATATATATACTTTCCACTTTATATTCTCCTTCCACAAAACAAACATAAAGATGATCTTCAAAGGAAAAAAAAGTATTTGGGCCCTGTTTTGCTTTTATAAGATGTATGAAGAAAACCAGAAAGGGTTTATTTTTAAGGTTTTCTTCTTCTTGCTATCAATATCAGGAATATCAAGTCTGGCTCATCAGCAAACTTTGGATCTGGATTATGTGCATAATTATTATGTATTTGTATTACAGTACAGTGTAAAGGCCTTATTAAATGATCAGAGGTCCTGCGTTGCTGGGCATTGTGCACACACAGAACAAAAAGTCGCTCCCAGCTCCACAGAGTCCACAATTTAAATATAAGGGCTTGTCTGCACGGGGACACGCAGGAAAGTTAACCCGTGTTAACTAAAGATGTGAATGTAAAGTGGATTAGTTAAACTGCATTTAATCCCTGTGTGGATGCTCTCATTTAGAATTAAAATGGCCCAAAGTTGATTTAGTTTAATTCACTTCCAACGTGAATTACTGGCATGTCTATATAGTGTAGCAATGCTTACTACATGGGTGTAATTTCTAAAGTGCACTCACATGCTGTGCACTAACTGGTCCATGTAGATCCTGCTGATGCATACTAAAAGTTATTCTGTACACTTTAACATAGTCCCATTTCAAACAGTATTACATTAAATAGCACTAGGGTGCTTTTAGGGTGCACCAGAAAGGTCTACATGGACCAATTAGTGCACGACACATTCATGTGATTTAGAAATCACAAAACAATCACACAATTTAGGGTACATTGCTGCACTGTGTATACAAGCCCTAAATCAAGCTAAACTGAATTAAGGCCATTTTAATTCTGAATAACAGGTCTACACTGGGTTTCGATGTAGTTTAAGTGATCCATTTTAAATTCACACCTTTAGTTTAATTTGGATTATAAAAGTCCCCAGGTAGACAAGCCCTAAAACAGAAATCAAAAGGCAGCAAGAACAAACAGATGAGGGAGCACAAGGTCAAAGCAGTCAATGCTGCTTATTACACTGTTCATAAATCAAAATGCTCACTAGTTTTGCATGACTTTTGTGAGACTGCATCCATTAGTGTTTGTCAAGAACTTTGAGATTCCATGTCCCACTCATAATTTTGTCTGTTTCTATTTTAGAAGGACAGGTGCTTTTAAAAATGGTGATGAGGAAACAAGTAAACAAGAAATTGAATTTGATGCCCAAAGCTTGACACCGTCTTACGCTGTTGTCTTCAGAAAGAGAAACCATGCATGGACATAGTCTCGCAACTTCACCGGGAAGATGGTGGTATCTTTCATACCTGTGCACATGACAACCAGTCCAAGCTCTGTGATGGACACACTACATTACAGTAAGGGAAAGAAATATTTTAGAGTAAGCAATGGACAGCTAGCAGATTTTCAATTATGAAATATCTCAGATACCCTAATGGTGCAAGAGGCAGTTTGGTCCAGTGGCTCAGGTATCTGGTGTGCTCCCAAGAGTCTTGGGTTCTAGTCCCAGCTCTGCAACTGACCTGCTGTGTGACCTTGGGCAAGTCACTTTCCTTCTCTGAGACTGCTTCCCCTCCTATCCTTTGTTTGCCTATTTCGACTGTAAGCAGGGACCATCTCTTACTATGTGTTTGTCCAGTGACTAGCACAATAGGGTCTTACTCTCATAAGTCATTCAATACAATAACATCATTGTGACACCAAAGAAATTGTTGGAATAATTATTATTTATGAAGGCTATTTTCACAACATTAATTTAACAATAAATTCCTTTATTACATCCAAATGGTATGTATACAAGTGCTCTAAACATGCCTTAAAAGGCTACATAATAAGACATTTACTACATCCAAACTGTAACAAAACATTGATGAGCATTTGATCAAGATACTTACCAGCAGGCTAAACCTATCGCTACTTGGACCCGTGTTAGTCAGCTCCAATGCGGTCAGGCAGATTTCAGCAATGAACCCTTTAAGAGTTTACTTTTTGATACACTTTAACAAACAAGTGATGTCATTTCTGATTACTGATGTCCGCCAAAAACCACTCTGAGGCAGCTCACCCGGATTTCCAGTCTTAATCCAGCGAAGATTTACAACCACCTTTCTCCCCAAGGCCCTTCCTCCCTATCTTTTTCCCTCCCCGTTGCACCTGGGTTCACACAGGACCTGTGTTTTGAGATAACGCTGGTATGTGGGTGGGAAGACCAGTGCTGGCTCTTTTAAAAACAGCTCCTGTTCGTCTTATTTAAAACCATCTGCAGTCAGCCCTATCAGTCGGGGGAGGGAGAGAGGGGCTTCTTTTTAGAAACTTTCCCTTATTTCATTAGTTATTCTTTGAAACAGGCTTCCTCCTGACCTCATTCCTTCTGGCCTTACAACTCATTATGTTCAAGGCCTTTCTTTTATTTGCTAGTTAGGGCCTTTCTTTACAACACTTATTTCTTTAAGCTAACTTTAATTTTGTTTATTCTACATAAATATAACAAAATGAAGGCAAGGCAATTCCCCCACAACCACCCTCTCTCATTTTCTTTATTTCAGCCCCATTACTAGGACTCAGATACTACGGGGATGCGTGCTCCAGGAATACCTAAATTAAATCGATAGAGAAAGGTACTTATCCCCTTTTCTCCCCTCGTCTTCTCATTTCCCCTTGGCAAGCTTCCCCGTGCCCTCTGGTGGTGCCAAATGTTTTTGCAGAGGGTCGTCTGCATGTAAACAAATGTGAATGCCCTTATTTCATGTTCAAGTGTGGTCTGTTCTATACAGGAATTTATACCACCCCCACCACTGTGCATCTGAGCTCCTTCCAGTACAGCCCTTATCTGCGTTGGGGGGTGGGGTGGAAGGAAGATAGTACTGTTGAGTTGCGGGTAGGAGTCACCACTGTAAAATGGCCTCTGATCAGGAGATGGAAGAGCCAAGGCTGAAGGAGCAGGGCTGAGCCTCTGTAAGGGTGGCACAGCGGCATTTCTGTGCTGGTAGGAGCAGCTAGAGGAGGAGTCACAACCTCACTCTCACATTTAGAAAATCTCTCATTTGCAATTTTTTCCAAAGTGAACAGTGTCCGGTTCTCCACCCCTGCTGCGTCCCCATTGGGGGAGGTGGGAGGGAATGGCTGGAGGATCAGGGACCTGGCCCCCTTAAGGACACACAGGCTCCCAGGCCGCTTCCAATGGGGCTGGTGGTGAGCAAGAGCCAACTGGTCCATGTTGGTGGGAGGAGGGAGAAGTTTCTGACCTGAATCCATCGGTTGAGCCAATAACTCCACTGCCCGTTGATGGAGATGGCCATTCACTGCTATAGAGGATGACACTTTGCAGATCCTGCGATGTTAAGGAAATAAACCATTCCCTGACTGCTTGCTTAGCTGAGCGATCTGCAACGTGATAGACTGCAATTATATCATACAGAGTAAGTTTGTCCACTCATTCTTTCCCTCTCCGTGTTTCCTCTTCTTGATTGACTAATCACTAACGATAATCACAAGCAGCTGGAGGAAGGAAGTTCACCCATCAGTTTTAATGTCAGCAAGAATGAGCACTGATTCCTCCGGTATTCATCGTAATGCTACGTCTCCAAAGCAATTTCAGTCTTCTTCATAATGGAGCAGGTAGTTAACACTGAGAGGGCATCATTTCTATTACCAGTCCCTAACTTCAGCTGCTTGTAACCTCGAGCAATAGAAACCCACGGGCATGGAAAATCTCTGATGTCCAAAAAACTTAGCGGCTTCTTGTATATTTTTCTGTCTTCTCACAAACCCTTGAAAACTGGTGTTTTAATTCTTTTGGTTCTGAAAAGATTAGATAAACTGATGCATTGTGGGATGTGTAAACTTTCCTTATTCATCTCTTTCGGGTAATCTCTTTTTGGCTTGATTAGAATCGTTTAAAACAAACCAACCATTGTTAACCATTTCACGGCTGATCACTGCATGGGAAATTGCCAACTAAAAGGCTCATCTAGTTAATGTGCCTTATACAGCTCTCCCCACTGAATGGGAATAATTTTGTTTGGTCTCTCATGTGAAGCAGCACTTGAAATGAACTCCCAGATAAACTGATAGGCTGCAACCTTGGTTGCCCAGTGTCACTTAACTCCTAAGTGTGATGGGATTTTTAGAATCTTCTGTGCAGATAACAGAAATAGCACCTGCTGGAGTTGTCTGATTTAACGTAAACAAACTGGCTTCAACAAGATGGTACCTAGCAACAGCAGTGATGGGAGTATTATCAGTGCAGAGAGACAGAGAGAGAAAGAGAGATGCTGAGACTGACAATTTCCAGACTAGAACTCTTGGTGACCCCAGGGCCAGAATCTCTCAGGTGAAAAGCCTTGGTTAATAATTCCCACCCCTCAGGGATCAGAATGAAACCAAGCCTTCTGCTGATATAGATCCAATATATAGGGACACCACTCGTAATATCAGTACACCAAGTTTTGCTACTTTTGGAGCATGATGCACGACTCCTCTTTACAAAATTTCCTTCATTAACAGCAGCTACAGAACATCCTGAGAAAGTTTCTCTTAGAACAGAGCAACCGCCAAGAATTAATTGCACCTAAGAAATTGTCTAAAACAAGAGAGCAGTGGAGGGTCTGGTCCATTTGCAGGCAGAAATGATGTTACTCATAATTTGGTGTAAGGAGCCTAGATATACTGGGACAAATTCATTAGAGATGTATAGATAGGAGTGGATTGCAAATCAGAGCATTTTAAGACTGCTGTTTAATACTGCAGTATTTAACATTCAAGGTCCAATCACTATGGTGTCTGATTCTCAGATGGTGTAAATTGACATATCTGCCATTGACTTCAACCTCCATTAACAAGCTGGTTTACACCAGCTAAAGTTCTGGCCCTCTGTGTTCAGAGACAAGGAACTGTAAGAGACACAAAATAGTATGGAAGCACAACAAGAAGTGGCGCAAGGTTTGCTTTTCAAATGAAATTGTTAGACTGCTTTATTTGATTGTTAAATTGTCTTTCAAACACAGTGACACAGACAAAAAAAAATACCCTGATTACTGTTTTAGTTATGGCTTACATCAATTGATAGGCTTTCTATCACAACCATAATACAGCTACAAAAACAATACGCAAAAATTACAAGGTAGAAGATTTCAGCAAACCGTGAGTCAATGAACATGAGATCATTAACAAATTTGCATGAAACTAAGGAGACCCCGTCTGCATTTTTCCCCCACCTAAAACTGACAAAAAACAAAACATTTATTTTAGTAATAGCCCAAGTTCCATTAGCATGAAGACACAGACGTTTGCTCCAGTGAGTTGGAGGATTTGTTTCCATAAGATGAAAATGGAGAACATTTAACCAGCATTTCCCCCTCTCTTTTTCTCCTTTGTGAAGGCCTCTTTTGAATACAGTATAATTTGCATTTGCTGAACACTGATGCCTGGTAAGAGACCTTGTGGTTTACAATACGGGGGAACTAGGAAAGACAAAACAAATCACTATCTTCTGTTCTAGGTAAAGTTGCAAGCAGCTTTCCTCATCACTAAAGAAACAGACTCTATAGTCACAGGTACATGATGTAACAGACAGGAATGAGTTCAGTCCTGCTTGCTTCTAACTGTTAATGTTGGCATTCACCATGATACATACAAGCTGTATGGACTAGCAGAGATACTTCAGTTCCTTGTCCATTTTAGTGCAGTACAACAGGATACAAGCATCAAGATCTATCCAACAGATTATCTGCTCTTCTTGCACTAATTTGTAATCATTCTGCATGCTAACACCTATTACAGTGACTGGTTTATTAAGAATAATGCACATCAACTTACTCAAAGATCAAACATTGAGAACATTTATGGCTTTCTAAAGAGAAACTCAGACATATCAATACCATGATCATTTATTTACAAGCTTCCAACCCTGAGTGCTTTCAAGGCAGTTTTTTTCTTCCTCTAGTCACCCAGTAAGACACATTCCTGCATTCTTTATGTACCCTAAACACTCAGTTTGAGATGCACAAGGCATGCAGTATCTGACCCCTAAACTTTAACGTTAGTGGACATTTGGATTCGTCCAGGGTTAGAAAAAAGCACTTTCCTAAGAACAGTTACTGTTGATTTTTGAATACCATTCAAATGACACACCAATGCCCCATGGCGTCACCTATGTTAGAAGGACCACAGTATGATAGGCTTTTTCCCAGTGATACTAGTTATCAGTTTGCCTGAAACTTTGATGTACAAGCCCTGGGCCCTGTCCTTCTCCTACTGAAGCCGAAGGCAAAACTCATAATGGCCTCAAAAGAAACAGGATTGGGGTCCTCATCCTGAATAAGTTAATATCAACATGGAATGCCACAAGGTATTTAAAGACAGCACAGAACTGTTCCTTTTCTCAAGGTGTGGGATTAATGTACGTACACAGTTGTGTCTGGAAGTCTCATTAATAACTGAAGCTCCTGTGGTTTTGTATGGCAATTTATGTTGCTTCAGTTAAATGCTTTGCATAGATGATTTTAAAATGTAACGCTTCTCAGGTATAATCGTGAAAGTGCAGCTATCAGGGGAGGAGGGCAGGGAGAGACAATATTTTTGCCTTCAGATAGGATTTTGTTCCTGTTTCCACATACAGAGATACAATGAAAAACACAATATTGCTACTGCACAGTATCTGCAACGATAAAAATCTCATGTTCTAGTCAAACAACTGACTGACAAACGAAGGGCTGATCTCGCAGTTCACACTCAGGGCCCAATCCTTTGAACCTTTGGGGTTTGATCCACAGCACACTGAAGTCAATGAAAATCTTTCTAATAGTTTCAATGGGCTCTGGATCAGGCCATCGGCATGCTGAACTCCTGCTGAGGACTGGAGCTTTATTCCTAAATCAGACAAAACCCCCATTGACCCCAAAATCCCAAGCAGAATACTTCAGTATGCCTCTTTGTCTGGGTAAAGACTGCAGGATTTTGCAACAGGGAGATTTTGCTCAATAGTTAAAATGCAAAGAGCTCTACACACTGAGATGTAAACCAGATAGAGAAGGGACTTCTTCAGGATTAATAATAGAGGTGGGTGAATAACGAATTGTTTGGTTCAGTAGCAATTCCAAAACAATCAGAAAAAACATTTTACTTTTGGGGTCAAAATCCAAATGTTTTGGCTTGGATCATTGTTAAATGCTTTTGGATTTAAAAAATAAATAAAATTAAAGGAAATTTTGAACCAAAACATTGCTTTGAACCAAAATATCGAAATGTTTTGTTTTGAAAATGTCAAAATGAAACATTTTGATTTTTTCATGGGTTGTTATTTTATTTTATTTTTTAAAGGCTTGTTTTCTGACTGAAACAATTTGGTGAAATTGACACAAATTCACAAAAGGTTTCAGTGTCACTAAATCTGCATTTTTTGCGGAAAAAGTTTCAGTCCAAAAATTTCATCCAGATCTAGTTACAAACTATTCAGAAGAGCAGGTCTCCTCTTTGTAAGGATGGGGTTCTGATGGCAAATATCAGAGCCTCAGACGGGTCACAAGAGGAGGAAAGCCTCCAGCCACTTGTCCCAGGATCGCACATTCAGGACCCTCTCCTTCTTATGCAAAGAAACCATTCTAGCAGAGATTCTAGCTGCATTACTTACTACAGTATGAAATCTAACACTTGCACTATTGCTGTCTCAGGGATAGCACTCGTGTGATTAACAAGCCTGATCACTCACATCAATGTTCCTATCGCTTTAATGAACCATCCACTCAGTGTAAATTATTCATGGAACAATCGTTCTCTCTCAGTTGATTTCTGTGGCCCTCTCTTACTTCATCTAATCACCTTGAGTGAATTACTCCTTTCTTCTACCAAGCCACACTGTGGGCAATCTATAGCAGGCTGTGGGGAAATGACTCCTGCCCTCCAAATTGTGCAGCAACTATGCAACTTTTACTACAGCCTCCAAGATGTAATTCTGCCGTAATACAGCCTTTGCAACACAGTGGTGGCTATAGCCTGTTACACTCTTCCCCTAGGTGGTTTTTATAGCCAATTGGTTGGTGAAGGTCATCCAGATCGCTCCTATATACCGTCATGGGGACCCGCCAGGTAGCACAGCTCTGCAGCACACAGCGAAGTCCACACAGCCTGGGGCAGCGAGCCTCCCATGCTAAGGATAGCAATGTAGACCTTGCGGTTCAAGCTGGAATTCAGGCTCTGACATCTAGAGAGGCGGGTGGGCTTCAGAGCCAGAGCTCCTGCTGCTGCCACCACTTCAAAACGCTGTCTACACGGCTATTTTTAGAGCGCTAGAGTGAGCCCCGCTGACCCAAATCTGCTGAGCCGAGCTGGGAGGCGTGCTGCCGTGGGCTGCGTAGACACAGCCGTAGGGTCTCCATGTGCAGCCTGTGACCTGACTTTCCCCTACCCCAGTGGAACCATAACAGTTGTGCTGTAATATACACCCGACCTAGTACCATTCAACCTGCTTGGGCCAACTTCAGGGGTGGAACATGGGCTCCATAGAGCTAAAAGCAAGAGGCTGTACTACTTCATGCTAAATGACGAACTCCCTTAGCTGGAAGTAGTAGCAGAGTCATAAACCGCTTCTGTGGACCAGCACTAAACACGGAGGAGTCCCGTCCCCTCTGTCCTCCCTGAGTAGTATACATTTCTACCCAACGCGAACTTGTATTCTCGAGGTACTATTATCACTTCATATCATGTTTTGACGGTCATCTAATACAGCTTCTCTATGAGTCTCCTGGGATATTATCAGTATCCAGTGATTAACTCCTAATATTATTATTCCCTCCATCCCTGTCTCAACTTTTCACGTTCTCAGCAATATGGCTGAAATTAAATGTTCACCTCCGAAAACGATGTCCAAGAGTTGAACAAGTCCCTGCTTTGGCAGACCAGAGATTGGGTGCGCTAAAGGCCTGCAGCCTTTCCCGGCTGAAAACTCAGCATCTGGAAATGGAACAGGAGCCTCATCAACTTCTCATTTGGCTGGCATATTGGTATGCAGCAAACCGTCTCCAGGTTTCCTTAAAGGAGCATTGACAGCCAATGGTTTAACGCTGGGCATTCAGTGTTTGAATGAGAGGGAAGGGAAGCAAAATACAATCAAATTCTATGAGCTTTCTGATTTCAAAAGGGTATTTTCTTAAGCTTAACAATGCTTGAACTGGGAAAGAAATTATGGCATTAAAAAAGGATGGTGGCTCTCCCTATAGCTCTTCTCTTCCTCCTTTCAATCAAGCTGGCAGGATCAAGCAGGGTGCCTATGCCATAAACTCTGGCATTGACCACTAGGCAACCCATCCTACAGTAACATTTTACAGGTAATGACCATTGTGCATCTGACGAGTGTTGTTTCCCTCCGTGATATTTGTTTGCATCCTGTAAAGAGTGAAAGAGCATTCGGTGGTCTCACACCCTCCCATCCCTCCCACCCCCCGTCCTCCATGCAACTAGAACCCTGCAACTGGGCAAAGCCGCACTGAAGTCATTGTGGGGACGCAGGCACCTGACTTCATGAAGCCTAATGCAGAATTGGGGCTCAAGGTGAGAATTGGGCTAAAGTTTCTACTTGGGACGTTTTCAAATCTTCATTCACTTTTCACGTCAACTTTTGAGCAAAACATATCAGGTAGGTAAACATAAACTCTCCAGGAAATAGCATACATGTTATTTCATAGGCTAATCATATATGATATGGGGTTTTTTAGATCTACCTAGTTTGTGTTTGACTATATATATCTAATTCTATACAGTTATGTACACTATAAGGAAAATCTTCATACACATTTGGGGCCTGTTTCTGCAGATCCCGCACAAACAAAACTCCCATTTACTTCCATGGGAGTTTTGTCTGGATAAACATTGCAGGACTGGGCCTTTGGTGCTGATGTGTAAGTATCTTGCATATACATTTTTTAATTGTTAAAAAAATAGAGTAATTATAGAATCATAATCAAATTCTAAAGACAGTAAAACGGCACCTATTACAGTGTAACCCAGGTTGAGGTACGTCAATCAATTATGTAAAGCAAGCAAAGAAAAAGGAAAGGTCTGTTACCCGGTATTTGTGTTTTCTATTATCCTCTTTCCTCTCCTAGAAATCTACACTTTCTTATAATGAAAAGGGAGATTTGGACCATTTACTCCTCTCTTACAGATGCTTTTCCAAATCTTCCCTTGTTATAAGTATCTTTCACAACACATCAGACGCCTTTCAGTCAGTCTTGTTCACTTCAACCAATACAGCAAAAAAATATCCTCAGTAAAGAAAGTAACATAGCAAAAGGAGCAGTAAAGAAATATTGAGCCAAATGCTAAAGTCTTTACTCAGTCCATACTCAGGCAGAACTAGTCAAAATTGAGTAAGGGTTTCAGGATTGTTCTTATTATTATAAAGCTTAACACGTAACAAAAGGCAATGTCGTCTAGTGATCTAGGCAAGGCACTGTGCACCAGTTCTAATCCCAGCTTCGCCATTGACTCACCTTCTCACAATTCACCTAAATGACCTCTGCCTCAGTTTCCCCAGCTGTAAACTGGGGACATTAATACTGAGCTGGGTAACAGGGCATTGTGAGGACAAGCTCGTGGAACATTTTAAGGATGAAAGATGTTATGCACATTCTAACAACAATATAGACTCTTATATAATACTTTTCATCCTAGGATCTCAAAGTATTTTGTGAACAGTAGGTGATCACTGTTATCCCCGTTGCACAGGTGGAGAAACTGAAGCTCAGAAGTTAAAATGACTTGTCTAAGGTCACTCAGCAGCAGAAGTGGGAATAGAATTCAGGCCTCCTAATTCTCATTCAAATGCTCTAGTCACTAGTCCACATTGCTCTCTCTATATAGCACTTTTTACCATCAAAGCCCTTTACAAACATTAGTTTAGGAAACCTATCAAAGATGCATATTAAATCAAGGAAAATCATTCCACACACTCAGACATTCATCAACTCATAGACTGTGTGCTTAGTATTTTATGCCTGTAAAATACAAATTAATGCTTGCTCAAATGTAATATACCTTCAGTGCCAACAGCATGACAGCAAAAATACACGACCCTGAAGCATAGGCACCTCTTCTGTTTCACTTCGTATTTCCCTCTGTGAGCTTCCCCCTATGAGCTCTGAAGTGCTATAATCAATTACAGTGATGGCTATTCCAAAGTCAACAGACTGCGGAATCTTAAATATCAAAATATTTCCTGTTCTAAGGAAAGGGAGGTACGGTAGCATCTCCAAAACCACTCTAGTAAACAGTGACTTGTTAATGAAGACCACTGTACTTCTCTTCCTTTCAGGTTTGTTTTCTTTATAAAATAAGCAATTTTGATAGACACAGGGATGGGAGAGAGACTCTGAAACCAAATTTCAAGGGAGTGAGCTAAAATCTTACCAGAACAGCTTCTGAGATCTCTACATTGCAAGCTAAAAATCCTAGGTCCTGATTCAGACTCAAACCTTAGCCAAAACTTAATATCAGATCCTATTGTTGTTCCATAAATGTACGCAGACTTTTACATGCCAATTAAGGCATGTTTCCTGACCTAGGGCCTCACATTTAAATAAGACCAGACACTGGACAACAATTCAGGCGAGGAAGATGAGAAAGTGTATTGTTTGAAGAGATGAGGTTGAAGGAAGAGAGAAAGGGCAGCAAGAGTGCCTCAGGAGAACAGGGCATGAAGGTGAGAGTGTTATAAAGATGTAGGAAGCCATGTGAAAAATGTGGGAAGTGCATGGGCAGAATATAGGGGAGAAGGGGAAATGATAGAAGAGATGTGAGATGTAGGTGGGGCAAGATCTCATAGGGCTACATAGGTGACTGATACAGTAAGAGACGGGGAACCAATGGAGGGTATTATGGAGAGGACTGAAGTGACAGAAGTGGGAGACAGAAAAAAGACTGAAAAGGAAAGGTGAGAAGCATGGAGACTAGGTGGAAGCAAGAACCAGCAAGTGCGTTATTAATGGTGGAGTGGAGAAGAAGCAGAAATTGTTGATAGTCAAGAATCTGAATTTAGACAATTTGGTGAGAGATTAGATATAGAGAGAGAAAAGAGTCTAAGATAACACCAGGGTTGTGGGCCTGGAGAAGAGGAAGGAGAGTGGAGTTGTCAATGAAGACAGAAAATTAGGGCTGGATCTCGCTACTACTAGAATCAATGGGAGTTTGTGTTTGACTTCAAATAGGCCTTTAGAAAGGGAGACAGGGACGAAAGGAGGTAAGAAGGATTAGATGATAAATTGATAGAAATGTGGTAAATAACCAGGAAGAGAGAGGTTAATGGGTTAAAACCAAACAGCAGAAGAAAGATCTCAGGGTCAGAGAGAGGGAATGAAGGAAGAAGTAAAGGAGTTAGTGCTGGAATAGGGCAGGGAAGGGGAAGAGATTGTAGGTTTGGCAAGTTTGGTTTCTGAAAAAGATGGCTAAATAATCCTTGTCTGGATCCAACTTCCACCTCCGTGGCCTATCTCTAATAGGAATGAGGAATCAGAATATCCTGAAGTCATTAAGAACTCTGGGATGTGTAGTATTAGCTCTCTACTACAGACCATGAAAGTAAGTACTGGGAACTCAATGAATCTGTTCTCCAAACCAGACAAATTCCATGAAGTTCAATGTATGACACTAACGTGGCATCAATATTGACATCAAAAGATCAAGGATTAGACCTCAGCAGAACTGGCAACAATAAACTTAAGGGTGCTCTCTCCACTATGCCTTTTAACCTCTATTTAATCACCCTTTTGTTTTCCAGTGGTTAAGTGATTTTTAATCTACTGCCAAAATGGCATCTCCCATGCAGGCTAGAAGAGGTGTGGCTTGTTCAATACAGAGATAAATATTGCAAATATAGGATACCTGTGGAAATATTAAACTACTCAGTTTACAAATCTTGATAGCCCAGAGAAGAAGGCAAAGCCCCAGGGTCCACCCTCCACATTATTTAGATCTAGGAAACACTGAGCCAGGGTAGATTGTACATATTTATCAAATTATTGATATTACCTGGGAGGCTGCTAAACATTATTTCTGATTAAGGGCTTGTCTGTACTTCAAAGTTTTGCCACTCTAATTATGCCAGAATAGATTAAGCAGAAAAAGCCCCTCGTGTGGACACACGTGTAACAGTATGAAAGTGCTTATACTGGGATAGCTTATTCCTGGACAGGAAAGGAAATAAACTTTACCAGTATAAGACACCTTTTATAAAACTGCAGCTACGCGAGGGCTTTTACCAGCATAACTATGTGCACAGAAAAATCCCTCTGACATCACTGACATAGTTATGATGATAAGAATTGTAAGTGTAAATTAGCGCTAAAATGGGATAACAATCAGAATAGTGTTCTCAGCATAAGGCAATGTCTGATTAATACACTTAAGGTCTTTAAATGTATAACTTTAAATTAAACACACACAAATTATGAGAGGTGTCTCCATTGTTTAACTTCATTTCTCTCTCTCCCCACCCCTGGGTCATCGGCACTTACCTTCCAAAAGCTGCTGTAACTATTAAGTAGCTAGAAAGCTTTCACAATGGGTGAAGCACCTCATCTGGAAAAAAAAATGTGAAAGAAGAGCCTTGTTGTCTCCTATGGTCAGTGCCATTTGAATAAAAAAAATCAGTTCTGCAAACCTCATGTAGCACAGTCTCATGGTCTTCAAGAGAACTGCTCGAATGCCCTTGCAGAATTCTATCGGAGCAATATATTACTTTGCTAAGAAGCAGAGTCAGAAGTCCTGAGCTGGTGACTGTAGAAGCAAACACACACCATTAGCTCTTTAAGCTAGAGGGAAAGTATTTCAGGCTATGAGAAAGAAAATGCATTTGGGGAATGGAGGGAGAAGTGTAAGACACAAGGAGGTATGTGGAAAAATAAAGAAGAGGAAGATGTGATTTGATAAGATTGATGCAGTTACATTTTGCTGGGCATTGGCGTTTAATCACCTGTTCTGTCCTGCCTGGATTCTCACAGATGAGCTAACCTGACCATGAAATATTACACAGACATGTTTCCTTGATGCTATGTGTCATTACAGAATAAAGACCACAGCTTATACCTCTGCTCCTATAACTACAATAATGCTTGAAGAATTTGTTTTTTAAAACCCTAATGCAAGAGAACAGCAGTTTCAATAAAATTAACAATATCCAGTTGTCTATGATTCAAAAACACCTATCTAATGCCCTGTAGTAATGCTAAAATTCTCCTTACCCGATGGGTTCAGTTTGGTGCTTTTCCTGAAAATGAAATGATAACTATACTAATGTGCTCTGTATATCTCTAAAACCTATTGGAAATGTGCTTCTTGGTTTGATTTCCAGGGCAGTGCATATCCTATGATGGACGAGTTTCACTTCACCCAAATCACATAACCCTACCCCAACTAGCAGGAAGGATGCTGGAATTCCAGCTTCTATGAGAAATTGATATCAAACAATTATTGCATAATCTCAGGATGTAATAAAACTCTTCTCTACTAAACACAGACACTGAGTTCCCATTGCAGTTTTGCATCGGAAGAAAAATCGTCATCCTCAACAGCAGCTGCAAGTCCCCGTATGAACCTGCAGGATCCCCTTGCTGTGCATGTGGAGGAAGTTGAAGATTTCTGAGGGCATCGCATGGAAGCCAGGGCGAGGTTTGACATTGTCGTAGTAATGGTGAGTTATAAAAATCCCTGAGGGGTTCATGGGGAAAGCCCAGAAGCCAAAAAGGTGGACCTCTTCACAGAGCTCTAGAGCAGCAGTCACGAGAATCAGTCCCGTGCTAATCCGCTTGGCACGCACCCCTTGATTGAGCCAGTAGCGTGAGACGTTGATGAGATACTGGGGGTGGAAATAATAGACAGCTTGGTGTGATTCAAAATCATCCAGGACGTATTTGACCCGGATAGAGACATCCGTGTTGCGGGTGTTGTAGAAAGCCGGCAGCAACACTGATGCGTTTTCATAAACCTGGAGCACATCGTAGAAAGGTTTCCTCCATTTCTCCAGTTTATGGAATCTAAAGATAAAAGGATGCAAGTGACAATCAGGCTGTGAGGTTCAATATGATTTAAACAAACAAACAAGAAGCTTTCAGTGAAGATTCCCTGACACAATGAAACACCCCTGATCTTAATAAGTAGAGCTGCTTGCAAATTTTCTTTTGAAATGATGTTTTAGTGGCAAATGGAAAATATATTTAGCTCTGTAGCTGGTGGGAAATGTGTCATTAAAAAAGAGTTAGTAATAAAATAGAGGTGAGGGGGAGAAAATCATGAATATATTTTACTTTTCCAAACCAGTAAGTCCTTTGACAAGAGGACCAAAAAATGAGTATAAATGTCCATGAAAATGTCATCCCTTATTTTTTCCATCAGAATTAAGGTGGAAAACTTTAAACGTTGAAATGTGTTTAGCAGTTGTATTAACCTAGATCAGTGTTGGGGATTACACAAGAATTAATATCACATCAGAGCAGAAATTTTAGTGAAACATCTAAAATGTAATGTTTAAAAGAAGCCTGTATCTGTTAGGGTCAAATCCCCTTCAAAATTACTCATGCAAGAAGACACACTGAAGGGAATGCTTGAGTGAGGCAAGCAGGATTTAGCCCTAAGACCCCAGTCTTGCAAACACTTAAGCATATGATTAACTTTATGCACTCAAGTGGTCCCATTGATTCAATGGGAACACACAAGGCCCTGCTTTACTTTAAGCATGTGTTGCTGATTTCAGTGGGACTTAAGCATGCGCTTATGTGCTTTGGTGGATTGGGGCCAGAATGCTCAGCATATTACAGGATCGATCCCTTGGATCTTGTCTAAAGGCAGGTCTACATTACAAACTTGCACCAATGCTACTTTGCCTCTGTAACTTGCGGTGAAGATGCTGTAAGCCGACACTCAATAACGCCACCTCCACAAGAGGCGGTAGCTATGTCAGTGAGAGAAGCTCGCCTGCTGACATAGCACTGTCTACACGGGGGCGGGGTTAAGGTCGGTATTACTACGTCGCTCTGGGGTGTGGATTTTTCACACCCCTGAGAGATGTAGTTATACTAATGTAAGTGTGTAGTGTAGACCTGGCCTTAGCAAGCCTGTTAGCAAACACATGATCATTAACATGTTTTTAAATACCATTTGGTCAACCCTAGGTGCTAAGTTTAGCATGTTTTTAAATACCAAAGTCTTTGTCTACATTAGGTGTCTGAAAACGTTAATTAGCATATGCTAACATAGCTCACACATTTACGAAACACACCTTATTCTCCAAGTACAGAAAAGGCCTGAGTGAGCAGGAGGTGGCTCAATATATGGTGGCTTTAGCTCATTGATTTCCCACTTTTCAGTTTAAAATCCAAGTCCACATGCTACTATTTAACAGATTTTTTTCTAAGGGATTATCTGCACCATTCCACAGTACTACATCAATGAGAACTCAGAAACAGCTAGTGTGTGCCAACAGGGTCTGCACAGACAGCTAGCGCGTAACACACTGATGTGCATTAGAATTTACCCTCCAGCTGGTGTGCACTAATTTACCCTTGAAAGACAAGCCCTTGGATACAAATATTAGTTACTCTGATTTCTTCTTGTAATTAACTACAGTGTGACCACTGAAATATATGGCTAACAGTGTAGGTTTTAAAAAAAAAAAAATAACTGCAGTCAGATTTTCTCTGACACTCTTGTTTGCAAAGACCCAGGAGGAAAGTCTACTGGAGTTAAAAAAATAAATGAATTGACCTTTCGGTAATAATGCTGGGATTGACCGTCACAACATCTGTCTTTACTCCAACGTCCACTACGTATTTCTCAGATATAGGAGGTAAATTGCATCTGAAGGAAAGAAGTGAAAAGGTAAGTTAAATAATGCCTTGCAGCTGTCCAGGAGGAGAATGTGGAGCTGTGTTTAAGCATTTGTTATAAACAGAAAAATTAGAAATAGACTGTGAATTAAGAATCTGATCACAGAGAGATGGACTAGATGACTTCCTGAGGTCCCTTCCAGCCTTATATTTCTATGATTCTAAATTGAGTTGATGCTTAAACTGCACATTGCAGGTCACAAATTGTCGATGTCAGTGGTTGTAAGAAGAAAAATATTTACTCCTCCCTGCTCATGCGAATGCTAACATACAAACTCACCCTGTAGAAATGTCCATTGCTCGTTAATAACATTTCCCTCTTATCAGGTTATTCGCTTTGATGTTGATGATATTTATGGCCAGAAATGTTTGGAGGAGACTCCAAGAAAAACTAATCTCTAAGCCCCCAGGATTCCTCAAATGTCACCCTCTATATTGTGGATACTTAAAACATTTTACCCAAAAGCTAAAATATAAACTAGCATTGGCATTTACACACATATATGCCTTCTGTTACCATGGTATTGGAGCAATTCAAAATCTTCTTTGTATTTATGCTCACAGCACCCCCTCATGTAAGATAGTGCTGTGATCCCCATTGTATAGATGGGGAACTAAAGCACTGAGAGACTGAGAGAATGTCTATACTGCAATGTAAGCCCAGTCTCAGGCTCAAGACTAAACCTTCCCCCCTGGTCCGTGCACACATATATCATGCTAACCCAGGGCTTGGACCCAGGGTCCCAGGACCTTGATCCAGTGTTTGAGCCCTATTGTTTGCAGTGTAGACGCATTCCCACTTGATTCAGGTCCTGGGAGTCCTCCAAAAAGTATCCCACAATCCCACGGACCAACTTCCTTTGTCCTCTCTATCCCAAGAATCTTGAATCTACTCTATAGAAATCAGAAGCAACTCCCCTTGATGTGCTTCAGCAGCTCAGTAAGTCAGCATTAACCCTTCCATTGTCTTCTGATCACCGAGCAGCGAGTACAGCATCAGAGAGCCTTCTGTGTTTGCAGTGGGGACCGACCAGAACAAGCCTTTTGTAAATTGCACTGCTTCATGGTCACGGGCGCACAGCCCCGTTTTGGTAAATCTCTGGCGCAAAACTGTGAACTTCAGTAAGAGCACCAGGAATGACCACGCACCGTAGCAAATAGCAAAGAGCCTGGCAGCTTTGCAAATATACTAGACCAGTGACCAGTGCAGGGAACGGAATAAGCAGCTCAAAAGTGAGTACCAGAAAACGAGGGACCAGAGCTGCACCTTGGGGAACTCGCCAAAATCATGCCCATTTTATGAGGAGTTTGGCCAGGTGCCGGGCACTACATCCTGCATGGAGCCAACCACGGTGCATGATGACCTGGTCAGCTAGGATGGTGCCCTACTGGCCCCAGAATCCAGCATGGAACCGGTGCGGGCCAGCAGCAGACACCGAATGGGACAATGAAGTCATTCTGTTGCTGAAACCAGTTCCAGAGCCAGCTTTGGAGCCAGAGCAGCAGCAGCACATTCTGGGTCCATACTCAGAGAAGCTGTTTGACGCACCCGCTGGGAAACAGCCCTTTGCAGAGCCCGCAGCAGACACAGATAGGACAGAAGCCACCCCTAAGCCCGGTAAGTTTCTGGCTCCATTTTAAAGTGTATTAATACAGTAACGGGAGGGATTTCCATTCTGCGAACCAATGTAAAAGTTATGAGAAGCCCCAGCTAGCGGCGTGCATCCGCTCATGGGGGATTGTATGCCAGACGTGTGGCTTTCTCCCCACCCCCCACATGGAGGTCAAAAAGGCGACCGGGACATGCAAACAATAAAGAACACCTTTGAAGTGTATCCTCACTGGAAAGGCACAGATTTTTTGCTAGGGTTATTCCTGCCTCTGAAATATACGAACCTTACATTGCCATGCTTGTAAGTATGTCTCTCTGTAACAATCTTACGGTCTATCCAGCCGCCTGCAAACAGTGAACTCTGGGGTGAGGGGTGTTTGGGGAAATGTGTTCCATTCACAAATTTAGTCCATTTCAGAGGTAATTTTGGAGGTAATCAAGTCCACAGGTGACAAAACTATTTGTTCCAAATCTGACTGTAGTTGGAAAGTTTTCTCCAGAAATGTGCTGGAGGTGGGGAGGAGGAAGGCTGTGGAGTTCTGAGTGTTTCCATGCAGTCACAATAGGCTAAGCCATGTGGAAGCTAATGCAGCATCCTCTTGATTCCCTTGTGAATTCTGACCTAATCCTGGGTGCTGACAGCTGCAAACTTTTCCTGAAGTAGGAATTCCAGATAGGTATTTCAGGGAAGGGCGAATTTCCCAGGGCCACCTTGGTTGGTGACCAGCCCACACCACTCTTAGATGTGCTGTTCATTCACTTTACGTCTGAGTACTTCTGTTTTCTAAACTGCAGGTTTCCCACCAGCAGCTTGGAATGACATCTCCCTTTGCCAGTCGGACACCACAAGAACGGTTATGTCCTCCAAAGCATGGAAGGCCTGAACTCATAGAAGAAGCTTTTGCAGCACAGCCGCTGATGGCAGACCTCCCCAAACCCTGCCACCAAACCCAAGTAGTTTTGCAATTTTCTAAAATAAAAGATGCAGCTCTGCATCTTTAACTTGCTATTCTTTCGCTGCACAATTAACTGTGGGCTGAAGCATCCTTCTCACAATACAGAGAAATTCAGGTTGTAAAAGTATCATTTTACGTCCTTAAAACTTCCACAGGCATTTTTTTTTCTGTCGTCCTCCACTGAGCTATTTGAGACAATCACCCTCTGTGTCTTGTCCTGTTCCAGGCCAATGGATCTCTACTGGCTGCAGCACCTCCGCTGCTCACCCAGCCTGCAGCAGAGGGCTGGACCAATGTACCTTCACAGACTGTTTCCCATGAGAAAGCACTTCCGTGATGAACTTATGGTTGAAGATCTGGAGAGGGCCAACAAGCAGGGCCAGTACCAAAGACAGAGGGACTTGCAGCTGGAGGAAAAGCATAGTACAAGGCTAAAGGAAAGGCTCGGGCTGGCTTCACAGCTTAAGGACAGGGTCTCAGCACCCGAGCAGGCACTTGCTTCATATTTCCTGGAACAGGAACAGTGGCTCATAGGGAAGAAGACAGAACTCAGCAGAAAGAGCTCTTCTTAGTGGCTCATATCTCTAATGACTGCAAGAGTAGCAGCTCCTGCTGTCTCACCCTCACTGCGGCCTGAGTCCTCTGTGTGCTACGCTGTGCTGTAGTCCAGAAGGACCTTGGAAGACTCCGTGGCTGAGTGGCCCATGCAATCGGGCTCCATGAGTGGCTGGGCAGGGCAGCCTTGCCCCATGCAGTGCTCCATATTGACCCCCTCCCAGTGTATGTCTCCATCTCCCTCCCACAGCGCCATGTGTACGGCCCATGGGGAAAAAAGGAAAAGGAGAACAGGTGGCCAGGGGATATACCACGGTAGGGGGGTTGTACCTCGTATGTGGTTTGCACTTGTTCATGCACTTTTTTTTATTGGGTAATTTTGATTTTTTTCTTCAAAGTTCTGTTGTTGCTGGTGTTTTTGTGTGCTAATGGCAGCTGGCCCGCCTGGGAACGGGTGAATGGTGTACTTTCCATTCCAAAGCTTTTTATTATATCAAATATGTTTATTCCCATCACTGCTTCACATGGTGCGATGTGTATTCAAAATAATAAAGGTAAACACACGATCAGGGACAATTAGGAATTAATATGCAAAGACTATCCTGCAACACAATTATCTACAGCAATTCATACTTCAATCATTTCCTTACATCAATCCATTCCTGAATAGCCGCCTGTCCCCCATTTCATAAGCGGTCATGTCATTCATCAGTACATTGCATGGCAAAAACTTCACACCCCCCTCCAAGCACTCACCCATCCCCACAGTCAAGGATCCCCATGACCCCCCCCCATAGGCCCATTCATAAAGGTACTCTTCCCCCTATTCCATTGGGCCATGCAAGTCCGTCATGTGGTAGCCAAAGCATCCCTGACTTCTGCTGTCCATGTGCATCCAGTTCCACCTGTGGTAGGTGCATTTTCTGGCTGAGTGTACCGATTCAGCAGCCCCTCGCTGTCATAGGTCCATTCAGAGGGAAATGACTCACCTCTGGCTTCACAGAGATTTTGCAGAGCACAGCAAGTCACAATGATGCAGACAACAAACGGGATTTCAATCTGTCAGATGCACATTCATCAACCATTCTGCAGCTGTTGAGAATCTAATTGAACCGTCTTTGCCAGGGCCACTGAAATCAGGGTCTGGTTTCATAAGCAAAGGAGGTATGCAGTGTCCCCTGGAATAACGGTGGGGACAGTAACTCCATTGATGATAATGTCATTTGGTGGGAATCGTGTCCCAGCCAGTCCATGAATGCAGACGTCTGATTGGTGTAAAACCCTGGCAGCTTGAACTTTTCCAGTACAATCCATGCTGCCATTCAAAAATCACCCCCTGTGGTGCACAAAGGCCTGCATAACAATGGACTAGGACCCTGTGTGGTTTATGTATTCATGTGCTCCTCAAGGACATGTCCTCCTATGAGCACATGAGTGCCCGTCAATGGCCCCGGTGCAGTTTGGAAACCCCATTCTCTCGACGCCAGCAGTTACTTCAGGAACATCTTTCATGCCTGCTATGCTGGGGGTAAACCACATGCCTGATTGCCTCCGAAACCTCCACGACCACTTTACCCACAGTTGACTTTCCAACACCAAACTGGTTTGCAATGGACCTGCAGTAGTCTGGAGTATCCAACTTCTGGACTGTCAAGGGTGGCCTTGGAGGAAGGCATGTTAGCAAATCATCAGGTGCCTAAGCCACTGCCAACTATTGAGATGAACTATCAATTATTTTGCTTATTTCTAGGAATAGTCCTTTAGTAGATTTTGTTTTGTGTGATCTAGTTCGGCTAAGGCAAAGCCGGAAGGGAAGAGGAGGGGTGAACCTGGCTCTCTGTGCCCTTTTGAACCTGACACTCTGTGCCCTTTCGTTGATGTGCGGGGGTGAAAATCAGGCAGTCGGAATATATTCACACTTGCCGGACTAAATACTCAAAACCATCTAGCCGCATCCTGTTTTGACATGTCTTGTAAACTTTGCCTCTGCTTGACAACGGTTTCCATTTGATCAGCTACTTTTGATTGATATGTCTCTGTAACTTTTGGGGTGTAAGAGAGAGTCTGAGTCAAGCGGATCACTTCACGGACACACTGAAAGATATCCAGGTACGGACGGAAGGACCGGCCATCCCATATCTGTGACTGAATTACCTGAAGACTGCCTCAGATTTATGGGGTAACTATTAAGTTGTGCGGTACTCTAGCCACCTATTGTATATGTATGTGCTTAAGAGTAAAGAGTGGAGACTTCTGGTAGAAGCGTTCGGATGGGAATTGCTGGAGACCAATAAAGTAAAGCTTTGAGGTTAAGAGCACTTAGTTTTGACTTGTCTGTGCAAGCCATAGAGCAGGCAGAGGTATTGCATTTTCCTTTGATTTATTTCCTGATACGGACTCGCAGAGACTAAAAGTTACTGGGTCAAGGAACCTGAGTAACAGCCTCATGAGTGTGTCTTTTTTGCTGGAGGGTCAAGACAAGCTGCTTGCAAAACTCAAGGAATGTACCTATCTTCATGCAAAAATTCTGGACCCACTGCTGGTCAACCCAGGTCTGCATGGCGATGTGATCCCTCCGGTCTGTGCTTTTGGCCCTGCTCCAGAAGCTCCAGTCTACATAAGGGGCATCAGAGGTAGTATCGAGAGTACCAAGATTTTTCAGCCTGTTCAAGTCTGCCATGCCTGCATACTCTTTCTTTTACCACCTCCTCTTCCTGCTCACTTTGGTGGGTCAGAAGACGCTGCTGAAATCTGCACCAGCATCTCACGGAAGCTCTGCCCATTTCCTGATACAGGAGTGAAAGCACAAGCAAGAGAAGTTCTTCAGAAAAGTGTCTCCTCCATGTTGCTGGCTCTGGTAGCTGGAAGCCCACTGACCAAAATGACTGCTTGGCGGGATGTGTTGGTGGGTTGTTCAAACTTCCTGAAATGTGCAGGGTGGACCATCAAGGTTTCCCACAGTGCACCCTGGTCAAAGGGCTAGAGCAGCCACA
Source organism: Emydura macquarii macquarii (assembly GCF_026122565.2). Lineage (NCBI taxonomy): Eukaryota > Metazoa > Chordata > Testudines > Chelidae > Emydura > Emydura macquarii. The sequence goes on from NW_027131182.1 coordinate 2,637,795, forward strand.
TTTCAGGTGGGTACCAGGGAGTCTGGGATTTGGTTGGTTTAGATCTGCTTGCTGCAGTATGGACGCCAGAGCTCCAGGTTCAAGCCTGTGTTAGAAAATTCTTAACCTATGGTTAACAATCAATCAGTGTAGACACTCAAACCCTGTTCTCTAATCCAGGGTCAACTGACCTAAATCCCACCAACTCTGGGTTTACATTGCAATGTAAACAGACCCTAAGAGGCAGGGTTTTTTTACGGAATTGGGGCATGTAAAGAGGCAGATAGGTGCTTTGGAAAACTTCACCAGGGCTCTGTCTCCCTCTTTAGACACCTAAGTACCTTTACAAATCCGGCCCCAAGTGCCTTGCTCAAGATCACATAGTAAGAATGCGAGGAGCAGGGAACTGAACTTGGATCTTCCAAGTTCTTCCTGTCAGGGCACAATCTTCTAATATGTCAGATTTTGACATTAGCAGTCGTATGTAGTTTCAATAAGACACCAGTAGTGACACTTTGGAGGGAAGGTATGTTAAGAGAATAGTTCATACATTCATACTAGAGTCCATACCATTTCAGAGACTGGCATCGTCTTTCCCTCAGCCATGGTAGGATTGCTCCCTACACTATTTTTTCTGCTAGTTTGCCCAGTCTAGTTTTAAATGTCTCTAGTAAAATGGGTTCTACTAGTTCCCTTGGGAGGTTATTCCATAGTCTACTAGAACTCACTTTTAGGAAGAGTCCCCAAATATTCAGCCTCAAATTTTAATTTTCTTAATTACCCACCTAGGAGCAAGCGTCAGTGCAATATAGAGACACATAATTGGTTGAATTAGAAAACATCTTATACAAATTGCAAAATCATCTTAAACCAACAATATTTTGGTGCCAGAATCATAAAATCAATCCCTGCCAGGGATCACGTCTCCAAATGTCTGATGGGTTCCTGTGTAGTTTGCCCATTTAGTCAGTAGGTGGGGCTAGACAACAGCAACTGGGGGCAAATGAAAATTACATTAAAAAGCTAAAATAAAATCCATTATGGTCTATATTATAGCCTCCCGAGTTACAATCATGAGCATCAAAATGTACAGGGATACCAGTCTTCAGGACATAAACCAGCAACTTAGTTTTTCTTTTAAACCATCTGGCCATTGCCAGAGATAGGGTAGTACATTAGCTGGACCACTTGATCCAGTTTGGCAATTCCTATATTCCAATATGAGAGAATAGATGTGTGATCTTTTATTTAGTACTATAAAATGCTAAAAGAACTGTATTAGGATGATTACCGAAATACGAAATCTGCACTGTCAATCTCCTGTCCACATCTGCTGCTCTTGAGAATCCCTCCATTCCCAACCACAGCACATTTCTTAAATTGGGAGCGATGGTATGGCATATCCTACAGCAAAATGAGAACAAACCAGTTACTTTCCCGTGACAGGTATATGGCAGAAGTTCCCTTTTCAGCAATTGTATATTGAATAAAAATTGTGTGGGTGGAATAATAATAGGCAATCACCAGTCGTTCTTGGGCTCTAATAATCCCATGATACATGTTTATATGAACTGATATGACCATTCTCATTGTAGTTAGAGATGCCGTGGACAACTGAATCAGAAAACAAAAACAAAAAAGAACATCTGAACCTTTTGGCCCATATCTGGAATTGAATCTGTAAGCTTTCATAATGTTAGAGATGGTCTTCCACTTCTAGTTTCCAGATGGGGACCAAAACCATTGACTTAATCTATCATAGCCATTATATTATAAATTGCCTAAGAAGCGCTGCCCTTATGGTATTTACGTCCTGATTTTAAGTGCCAGAAATCTGTTCCCATGAGACAGCCTGTCTAGTTTAGAACACTCAAGAGGTCAGCAGAGTTCAGAGAAAAGGAGAACATTTTGGATGCTTATCAGAACTGAACCTGAATTGAAATCAATGGAAGGGAGGAGCCTAAATACCTTTGAGGATATTGGCCTAGGAGTCGTCCCACTGGAGTCAATACAACTGCTCACAATGCACAGAGGTACTCTCATGCATAAGCCTTTGCGGGGCTAGGGTCTGAGTAGCAACCCTCTCTTCTGTATCCTAAAGGACAAAATTCTGCCCTCAGATGACTCTGTGGAGCAGCCACTGAAGTTAATGCGAGCTATAATCATATATCCAAGGACAAAGGTAGGCCTGTAATGTGTGAGAAGTGTGAGGCAAAGCACAGAGCGCTGACATCCTATGAATATGTAGCGCCATGCTTATATAAGCATGAGAATACTCCTATTGGCACATACATATTTTATTAGTAATTTCATAATGCAAAATACATCCAGATGGAACAGAGATGTGAAATGCATTTCTAAGTGATTATTTATAGCACGCTTCACATGTTGTTCATAAGGCATGAAGCTGAAGGACATACAGCACAACTGTCCATCTGAGAAAAGCAATACTAATCCCATAGACGTGCCGCTGGGCTGTCTTGTTACTCTTATATAACGGAATTTCCTGTAAATGAGTAAAGAGTGGGAAAGGTTTTACCTAACATTTATCCACATTCAAAAGTCAATTTGATTTAACTGTTTTCACTTTCCACCTACCTACAAGGCCCATTAATTACTTACAAAATAAAAAGGAATTTTCAGCTCAGTATTCGCTGAAAGCTGACCACAAATTGTCCTTTAGTTTGTGAAGTGTGCAATTCACAATTTGCACTGTGCTGGTGAGTTGCATAAATCACATGGTATTGTTGCTGGTCCCTGATTGGATTACTAATGCAACAAACCAACACAGGCTCTGAGCCAGCAAGACACTTAAATACATCCTTAATTTTAGCATATGCCTTCATCCCCTTGATTTCAATGGATTTAAGCATGTTCTTACATGCTCGGCACAAAAGGGATTGGATTATTCATGTGCCTAATTTTAAGCATGTGTGTGATGGGGTGGACGTACCCTGCACTGGCCCAGAAACGGTAAAGCCCACCCTATGAGCGGCAGAAGTCCTGCCCCGCAGACTATGCTGGGCATGCTCCAACTACTGCCTCAGTATAAAAGAGCAGCCCAGCTCATTCTAGGCAGACCACTAGGGAGGAAAGACACATGGTGGAGCCCCAGCTGAGGAGCTGCTGCAGCCTTACCCGACACCATCCAAGAACCAGACAGCCAAGCAGGATATCGAGGGTATCCAGACTGGAGTCAGAGTCTCAGGGAACTATGTGGGCAGAGGAGCCCAGAAGCCCCAATGACCTGTGGACCTCCATGCGAGGAGATGGGGTAGGAAGCAGCCCAGGGAAGGGATAAACAGCCGTGATTCCCAGAAAGAGTCAGGATGTTGCAGGCGGGTTCCCCACTGACTCAGTGGAAATCCACCTTGTCACTGCCAGGTCCTTGGGCTGGGACCTGGTGGAGTAGGGAGGGGTCAGGTCTCCCTACCCTGGCTGTCACCCCCCTAGTGGTGGCTCCCCGACTCTGGCCACTGAGCAACATGGCCCTGGTCCCCAGGGCCACCATGCTGACTCTGACCACTGAGCCGCACTGACTCTGGCCGTTGGGCCACATAGCGTTGTCCCCAGGGCTGCCATATTGACTCAGGCCATTAGGCTATACTACCTTGAGGGCAAGGACAGTCAGACGAATACTAACCGTGGGGTCGCCACACTTCCCAACCCGCCCACTAGTGGGACAGGGTGGACATACTCCGTGACAATGTGCTTAAGTGATTTGCTGAAATGGAGCCATTCTGGGTAAAAGTCAACCCTTCCTTATGAAGAGGGCCAACACCACACTTATGCACCTCACAAGTCTCACGTAAACACTGTTTTGAGGGCATATTGAGGATTAAGACGGTGTTTAAACAGAACCAGACTTCTGGCATGTAAAATTAAAAAGATCGTAGAGGAGTTTTTAAACTAAGGTTCTGGGGAAAAGCCGACAAGAGCAGAAGAGCATATGGTTCGGACAGGGAAGGATTTATTGAAGGGGATACTCAACATCCTAGTAAAGAAGAGATGATAGAAAGTACAGGCAGGAATTGAAAAGAAACAGTCAAATGAAAAGGAGTCTCGTTCAATTACATCTCATGAAGGCAGACAACTAAATACTGACACATTTCATAAATGCTTGTATACAAATGCAAGAAGTCTAAATACTAAAATGAACTTGAATGTCCAGTGGTGGCAGATGACAGAACAAGGAGCAACGGTCTCAAGTTGCAGGGCAGGAGGTCTAGGTTGGACATTAGGAAAAAGTTTTTTACTAGGCAGGTGGTGAAACACTGGAATGGGTTACCTAGGGAGGTGGTGGAATCTCCATCCTTAGAGGTTTTTAAGCTGAGGCTTGACAAAGCCCTGGTTGGGATGATATAGTTGAGGTTAGTCCTGCTTTGAGCAGGGGGTTGGACTAGATGACCTCCTGAGGTCCCTTCCAACTCTAATATTCTATGATTCTATGATTCTATGAAATGAGGATATGATACTTGGTGGAACAATGATAACCAAGGGAACACATTAATACCAGGGAACAAAATATATTGGAATGACAGAATAGGTCGTGCTGGTGGGGAAGTGCCACTATATGTGAAAGAAAGCATAGAGTCAAATATAGTAAAAATCTGACATGAATCAAACTGTAACATAGAATCTCTATGAACAGAAAGTTCATGCTTGAATAATAAGAGTATAATAACAGGAATATACTGCTGGCCACCTGACCAGGATGGTGACCCTGACTGTGAAATGCTCAATATGATTAGAGAGTCTATAAAAACACAAAACCCAATAATAATGGGGGATTTCAACTATCCCTATATTGACTGGGTCCCTGTCACTTCAGGACAAGATGCAGAGATAAAATTTCTAGGCACCATTAATGACTGCTTCAATGGAGCTGCTACTCCTTGAATCCACAGAGGGGAGGCAATTCATGATTTACTTCTAAGTGGGCACAGCATCTGGTATACTAGGAGAATATAGCTGAACTGCTCAGTAATAATGACCACAATGTAATTAAATTTAACATCCTTAAAGATGTTAAGGAAGATATTTAACTTCAAAGAAGGGAACTACACAAAAATGAGGAAACTAGTTAAAAAGAAATTGAAAGGAACATTCACACAAGTGAAATGCCTGTAAGTTGCATGGAAACTATTTTAAACACCATAATAGAGGCTCAAACTAAATATATACCCCAAATAAAAAGAAACCATTAAGAAGGCTAAAAAATACCACCATGGCTAAACAACAGAGTAAAAGCGGCAGTGAGAGGCAAAAAAAAAAAATCCTTTAAAAATTCGAAGTCAAATCCTAGAGAAGAAAATAGAAAGGAGCATAAACTCTGGCAACTCAAGTATAAAAGTATAATTAGGCAGGCCAAAAAAAATTTTTTTAAGAGAAACGCAAAAGAAAAAAAAACTAACAGCAAATGTTTTAAGTACATCAAAAGCAGGAAGCCTGCCAAGCAATCAATGCAGCCACTGAATGATTGAGGTGCTAAAGGAGCACTTAAGGAAGATAAGGCCATTGCAGAGAAGCTAAACACATTCTTTGCATCAGTTTTCACTGCAGAGGATGTGAGGAAGATCCCCATACCTGAGCCTTTCTTTTTAGGTGACAGATCTGAGGAACAGTCCCAGATTGAGGTGTCAATAGAAGAGGTTTTCAAACAAACTGATAAATAAATAATAAGTCACTGGGACCAGCTGGAATTCACCCAAGAGTTCTGAAGAAACTCAAAAATTAATTGCAAAACTACTAACAGTGATACATAACTTATCACTTCAATCAACCTCTGTACCAGATGACTGGAGGACTGCTAATGTAATATCAATTTTTTAAAAAGGCTCCAGAGGCGATCCTGGCAATTACAAGCTAATAAACTTAACTTCAGTCTAGGCAAATTGGTTGAAACTATAGTGAAGAATAGAATTATTAGACACATAGGTGGACACAATATGTTGGGGAAGAGTCAACATGGCTTTTGTAAAATCCTCACCAATCCATTAGAATTCTCTGAAGGAATCAACAATATATGGACAAGGTTGATCCAGCTGGTATAGTGTTCTGGGACTTTCAAAAAGCTTTTGACAAGGTCCCACACCAAAGGTTCTTAAGCAAAGTAAGCAAAGTCATGGGATAAGAGGGAAGGTCCTCTCATGGATCCAGGGGCATGCACAAGTGGGACATGTCCCCCCCGCCCCCCAATAATCTGCAGGGACACAGAACTCCTCAGGCCTTGGGACCATGGTGAGGAAGACCAAGCTCCTTGGGCCCCAGGGGGTGGGATGGGGAGGGGGAATAGAATGTGTCCCTCCAAAAGCAGTGGAATTTAAATTTCTGCGCACACTCCTGCATGGATCAGTAATTGGTTAAAAGATGGGAAACACAGGGTAGGAATAAATGCTCAGTTTTCATATTGGAGAGAGGTAAATAGCAGAGTCCCCCAAGGATCTGTACTGGGACCTGTTGTGTTGTTCAACATATTTATAAATAATCTGGAAGAATGGGGTAAACAGCGGGGTGTCAAAGTATGCATTCAAGATAAAATTACTCAAGATCGTTAAGTCCAAAGCTGACTGTGAAGAGTTACACAGGGATCTCACAAAACTGGGAGATTGGGCAACAAAATGGTAGCTGAAATGCAGTGTTGATATGTGAAAAATTATGCATATTGGAAAACGTAAGGCCAACTATACATACAAAATGATGGGGTCTAAATTATCTGTTACCACTGAAGAAAGATCTTGGCGTCATCGTGAATAGTTTTCTGAAAACATCTGCTTAATGTGCACCAGTAGTCAAAAATGTTATCAGAATGTTAGGAACCATTAGGAAAGGGATAGATAAGAAGACAGAAAATATCATAATGCTATGTGTGTAAATCCATGGTACACTCACACTTTGAATACTGAGTTCAGTTCTGGTCACCTGATTTAAAAAAAGATAGGTTTGAATTGAAAAAGGCACAGAAATGGGCAACAAAAATGATTAGTGCTATGGAACAGCTTCCGTATGAGGAGAGATTAAAAAGACTGGGAGTGGTTCATCTTAGAAAAGAGGCACCTACGGGGGGATAGGATAGAGGTCTATAAAACCATGAATGGTGTGGAGAAAGTGAATAGGAAGTGTTATTTACTCCTTTCCATCACACAAGAACCAGGGCTCATCCAATGAACTCAATGGGCAGCAGATTCAAAGAAACAAAAGGAAGTACTTCTTCACATAACTGTCAACCTGTGGAACTCATTGCCAGTGGATGTTGTGAAGGCCAGAAAGTATAGCTGCGTTCAGAAAAGAGTTAGATAATTTCACGGAGGATAGGTCCATCAGTGGCTATTAGCCAAGATAGTCAGGGACACAACCTCATGATCTGGGTGCCCCTAACCTTCTGACAGCCAGAAGCTGGGATTGGACAACAGCAGGTGGATAACTCGATAATTGCCCTGTTCTGCTCATTCCCTCCAAAGTATCTGGTACTGGCCAGAAGACAGGATACTGCACTATATGGACTGCTGCTCTGACCCAGTGTGGCCATTCTTATGCTCTTATGACTTGGATAGGGAATGAGGGCTGGAGAGGAAAAATGGTCTGGGGGCTGCGAGGGAGTAGCCTGGGACTTGGGAGAACTGAATTCAATTCCCTGCTTCGCTCACAACAGACTTCCTATAAGATCTCAGGCAAGTCACTTAGGCCCAGATTCTCAAAGGTATTATGTGCCTTACACCCATCAAAAGAATGGATTTCAATGGAAATTAGACTTCTAAATATTTTGAGGAACTGTTCCCTCAGTTCCCATCTGTAAAATGGGGAGAATAGCACTGCCCTACCTTACAAGGGTGTCATGAGGATAAATGTATTAAAGATTGTGTGGTGCTTGGGTACTATGATAATGGCAGCCATGTAAGTATTCAAGATCAATATTGTGCTGGCCCTCTGCAAAGTGATGAGTTTCAGATATTTCCACCAATATACAGCTTGAAATTTGTGATGCGTGGGTTTGTTCCATAATTCATAGTCCCATAAATTAGTTTCTGCACTTAAATTTCAGTGCGCACGGAGAATTGTACATAGGGTTGTAATATTCTTCAGGTCAAGGATTATTTGTTGAAGAAATTTGTGTATAAGTTCTAATAACAAATACATTTGAGAATTCTGCAACATGTTCACAATCTGTAAACAGAATTTTTGTTTTAAATAACTGAGTTCTTGAATTTTCAAATAAAAATAAGAATCAGATCCAGCCAAATAGTGTGTTTAAAACATGTGGACATGTCCTTGTTGAGTTCCGGTCACTATGCTTCTTTATATGCAGATTTCTAAAGTCATTTCACTAGCCAGTTAACATGTGGTCAGTAAATTCTGCAGTCGAAAGTATACACATTGCATGCCAGCTGGAGCAGATGGCAACTAGACAGTGGAATAATCAAATTGAATATCACATGGGAAATAAAGATGCTGATAACATGAGCAAGGATGTTTGCAAAAATTTGAAAATGTTGGTTAGAGCTTGACTACTATATAAGACTGTCTAATGCAGCAACTACAGTGTGCGTTTTTAGCAAACGGACACAGACGTATAATTACCTTTGGAAACATCCTGAAGATTTCTTGGTTGATATGGAAGATTCCACTAGTATCCACTTCATATTTCAGTTTAGTTCCCAGGGGAGTATTTTTCTGGGTGGTGAACAGAAACGCAGGGGCATTGCAACATCTAGACAAAGAAGACCTGTCAAATGAACAATAAGTGAAGAAATTTACGTGAACCAATAGCATGCATTAAAGCTAAGAATTACAGTTAGTATTGATACACATAGAAATGTCTGTCTCAATGATATTATGTTTAATGTGCTATGCTCACCATAGATTTCATATTAAACTTAAATACACAGAGGAGTGAGTATTGTGTGCCAAAATACAGTCAATTTCTTAGTTCACGTCTTTCATTTAATGCCTCTTCTACCTTTGTCTTTGGAACACTTGAATTACTCGCACCCTTATTCCAGAGCACATTTGTTTCAGAGCCAATGCCTCTGATACCCATGTATGCACAGTGATAAATATATGTGCACCGAGCTAAAACAGTGCTTTGGCTTCATTCAGATATTGGCCCTACAGGACTTCATTCCAAAGCTGGATTCTGAAATCACTGTAGATGAAATTCTGCAAGGATATAAGAGAAGATAGAGAGTTCCAGGGACAAATGACAGAGGTCTCTGGAGACCGGAAAAGCGGCTGAGATGGCCAGAGAATGGCAATTGAGAAGGCTAATAAAGAAAGATAACCAGTGGAAATTGCTCTGAATCCAGAACAAACTATCAAGATATTCATTCTGATGATTCTGAAGATCAGAGGGCCAGATTCTTGGCTGGTGTAAGTCAGTGGAGCGGCAATCATTTACACCAGCTGAGAATTTGGTCAGCACCCTGGACAGAAGGAGCATGACAATTAACTCTTGGTTTATGCCTAGAGCACAGGACAGGGAGGCAGGACGCCAGTGTTCTAATCTCTGGCATAATCTCTCCATGGATTATGCAAAGTCACAGCAAGTCCATGACCAACCCAGATTTTTCCCTCATCTCTCTTCTTCCTGGGTTCTTCAGCACAGATTTCACCTCCTCCACAGGGAGGTGCTTCTATAGCACTCCTCCACCCTCACGCCCTCCCGTTACCTGACTTTTTTTTTTAGTGAACAATAGCCAATATCTGGTTAAATGCATTGGCTTCCCCGATCATAATGAATGATAAAAAGTAACAGCCTGCTGATGTTTTACTTGCTCTTTAATAACTATTGATATATGTGATAATATCACCCTTTTACAAGTGATTACATTGACACTCACTCCAGTTAGTTACTGGTAACTATAGTATCATTAACAGAAACCCTTCTTACTTGAATAGGTTGGCTTCTGTCACATTCATCTCCCATTTGCACATCTGTAGGCTCTTCCACCTGTCAAACAATTCAGATTGCTTCACCCTAAAGACAAAACCACAGACTTTTGAGTGCACTTTTATTAAATGCACTTTTCTCCATTCATAACACTGCATTGGTGAGGGCATGTAATGGTTATTTCGTAGGGAGAGCTAGTTGGGCCATGTGAATGCTCTCTGTCTAAAACTTAATCCCTATATATGACTGAAAGCACCCTGTATTCACACCAAACACATTGTTGTAATAATCTCTGTGTAAAATAAACCTTGTTAGGTATCATTTAAAAACTAACATCACGCTGATCACCAATATTCTTTTGTAATGGATGTACAAAATGAATACTAAGAGTTATGAACATAAACTGAAATTATGACTATAATGTGTTTACCAGAGAAGTTTAGGGAGTGGGTAAATCGGTTTCTCAAAGACAAAAGACAAGCTGAGGACCAGGTTTCATCAAAGTTGATTGGCAATCACCTTCAAGTGGCTATTCTTTGCCAACAAAGGTTGGCAGGAACAAAGCAATCTGCATTTTAGCAAACAGCAACATGGAACATCATTCACCATGTCTCCTTCTTCACAGCTGGAATGAACGTTAGCTAAGGGTAACCCTCAGGAAAACGCATTGCAAAAGGGTGACTGGAATATAAAAGTGAGGGGCAAAAACAGCCCAGGTTTTTTCATCTAAGACGACAAAGGAAGCAGACCTTTGACTTTGATGGGAGATCCTGACCTGAGAATTTGGTCAGCCATGTTGCTGGCAATATGTGGTAAGGATTTTACCTTGAACCAAGTGTGGTTTGTTACGTTTTAGATACTAGGAAGCACATTATCTTTATTTTTCTTGTATCCATTTCTGCATTAATGCCTTATACTTGTACTCACTTAAAATCTCTCTTTGTAGTTAAATGAACTTGTTTTATTTTTAATCTAAACCAAGCCAGTGCTGTGTTTAAACTAAAGTTTGTTAACTCCAGTTAAAGTAGCAAACTGTTGACTATTAACCCTTTACAGGGGCAATGGACCTTTAAAATCTGGACTGCCCAGGAGATGGCTGGACATTGTAGAACACACAGTTTGGGGAAAATTCAAGACGGGGAGCATATTGGGGTCACCCTGCAAGTAGTAACCAAGGCTGGTGGAAGTCAGAGTGTGAGTGGAGTGGAGCTGACAGGCTGCTGGGGTCAGAGCTGCTAGACCAGGGCTACAGCTATCCACAGACACTCATGGTGTGACCTGCATGCTGGAAGTCCGTTTGTGAGCAGCCCAAGTTGGAAACTACAACAGCAAAGCACTGTGAGGAACCCAAGGTTGCAGGGCAGGTGGTGACACCCCACACACACTAGTCTGGACTACACCCTGGAGTGTGGCACTATGGTTCTTCTTATTGTTATTATTTCTGTTACAGTAGTGCCTACAGGTCCCCAGCCAGGATTCAGGTTCTGTTGTGCTAGGTGCTGTACAAACACATCCCCTTCCCAAAAGAACTTACAATCTAAATAGACAAGGCAGGCAAAGGGCAGGAGAAGAAAGAGAGGTTCAGAGAAGTGAAGTGACTTGCCTAAGGTCATGCAGAAGTCAGTAACAAAGATGGGAACAGTCCACCTCTGTTCCAGTCCAGTTTCCTGTCCACTAGACCACAAATGTTATACATCTACATTAAAAATAGACCCTGAAGTCTGAATAAGCAGTGGCAGTTAATGTCAATACACACATTCTGTTTATGCGTGTTTCTCTCTTAATCACACTTACACGTTCAGATTCTCTTCCTTCAACTCTGGAAGAAACCTGAAGAAACAGAACATGTAAAAACAAGGTGAGTTCTTGTGTGTGATTTTCCGGATTCCACTTGCACTGATGGCTAATTTATGGAGCCAGAGAGATGAGATTTGGAAAAGATTTGGGCTGGGAATTTCAATGGGCCTAAAGGAATTTGGTGCCCAGTTTCTTTAGGCCCCTTTGAAAATGCCATCCTTACAGTATGAGACCTCAATTTCTCCTCTAAGGCCTTGTCCACAGTAGGAATTTCTGCCATCAGCAGCCAGCCGTCAGGGTATCTGCCCCTCTGCAAACCCCTCGTGTACATGTAAAATCATTATAAATTGTGATTTCCAGCACTACAACTTAACCCTGCTTGAAACTGGGAGAATACATTATTATTAATTAATTATCTTGCTGTAGCATGTTGGAACCTGGTCATAGACTAGGGTGTGTCTACATTTGAGCTGGGACATGTGATTCCCAGCTTGCGTAGGCAGACCCGCACTAGCTGTACTCTACCTAGAATCTAAAAACAGCACTGTGTCCATGGCTGCATGGGCAGTGGCTTGGGTTAGCTGCCGGAGTACGTACACAGGGGTCAGGTGGGATTGTACTTGGGGCGGCTAGCGGGCCACCACAAACACTCCGATTTTTAGGCACTAACTCAAGCACAGTTAGCATGGGTAAGTCCACACAAGCTGAGAATCACCCCTTCCCAGATCAAATGTAGACCTACCCTCAGTGATGCACTGGGGTAGCTACACTGGTGGCTGGCCACTGACGGCTGTAAGCAGGGTATGTCCTCAGTGTAGGCAAAGCCTAAGACCCGACAACTACTCATGAAGTTAATGGGAAAAGCCCCCATTGACTTCAATGGAGGTTGGATCAAGCCTCTAGTGCACCTCTTCCAGTTAGGGATTTTCCCAGCTGTATTTTCTGCTAGTGCTTTGTCCAGTCTAGTGTTAATTGTCTCCAGTGATGGGACTCTCTCCACTTCCCTTAGGAAAACTATTCAACAGTCAACATTAGGAGGAATGTTTCCCCCTCGATATCCAGCCTACATTTTCCTTTGCTTCACTTCATCCGACTTCACCTTCATGCACTGGGTAACACAGGCTTTCCTTCTGCCTCACGACCCAGCTTCTCTGCTGCCTGTCCCTGCACCGCAGCCACAATCCTGTGTGTCAGAGATTAGCCAGCAGCTGTGCAGGTCATAGCCTCACCATTATGACTTCTCTGCAAGCTTCAATAAGTGAAAAAAAAGCTTTCAGCAGGGGAAACCAAGAGAAAATGTACTTAACGGTGGGAAAGTTCTTACTGTTCAGTTATTTCATGGAGCAAAACATATATAGCCTTTTTCTAAGAGTCTGAGCTAGATTGGTCTGGAGATTTGACATATGAAAGACAAAAGTCTAATCTTCTGGGGAAAGGAGGAGGACTTCAATGGTCAGCATTATGGAACTACCTTAAAGTTCCAGAAGTTGCTCTTACCTACCTAAGCCGAGTTCATGTGTGTTCTTCAGTATCTGGCACCTAGCTATCATGGTGTCTGGGACCCCACAAATACCTAGACATATATGGGGATATGTGATGTTTCCTTCTGAACTTTGATGAAATTTGTGGTCTCTTTGAGGCTGCTGGATCTTGGTGAGTTCTTTTTGGGTTTGCGGGCTTTGAATGCTCTCTGCCTTGGTTTTCAATAAAATAACAAGGCTCTTTTAAGAACAGTTTTCTATTTAACACTGTTGTAATTTAGGACTTTTCAGAGTCTTAAAGAACTAGGTCAGAGTGTACCTTCTGTAGCCCATTGAAGCAAGCTAATTTGGAAATCTTCCATTATCCCTGAGGGATAACTAAGGGAAAAAGAATATTCCACAAACACATTAGAAGAACCCTGCATGACAAACAAAGCGTTGCTGTGTTAAACAACTTATGCTACCCCAGTAATACAAATAATTTATAACTGCACATCCAAGGCTAATGTATCCCATTAAGTTGGAGTCCACTTACAACTGAGTGTCACGGGCTAAGACACAGAGAGAATTTCTCTAAGCCATGCCATCAGTTTAAGGGAACACGTTTCCAGCACTCACCATCTTCAGCAAGCACCCTGGCAAGAGCTTCAAGTTGTCCCATTCTCACTTTTTATTTTTAAGCATTGTGAGTCAGCAAACTATACAAAATTGCTATGCCAATGTCCTTCATCCAGTGCCAGTTACAGGGCAAAGGTGGTAGCCAGCATTTCTATCTGTGCAAAGGCAATGAGGGAGCTTTATGTCCAAGATTCATGCAGAGCTGTAGCAGAAGGGTGTTACTGCTGCTGCTTTATCCTAGATTGCTCTTTTCATTAATACTTTGCACTTCTACAGCATCTTTCACCTGAAAATCTCAAAGCACTTTACAAACAATCATTAGGCCTATGAGTAGGTAAGTGTTATTACTGAGGCTATAAGCCCACCCGGAGGCAGGAGTCTTGTCTTTTATGCCTATCTATAAAGTAACTACTACCTGGCACTAATAATAAGCAACTACAATCCCCATTTTCAAACCTGAGGCAGAGATGTTAAACAACTTGTGCAAGATTACACCCTAAATCAGTGGCAGATCTGAGAATGGAACCTGGAATCCTAATTCCAAGTTACCCTGCTCTAACTCCGAGAGAACCCAGCCCCTCAGACAAACAGCTTATAAATGAGTGGCTGAGCTGTTGAGAAATTCCTCATGGATAGGCCTAATGCTGCAAGAGTTTAACAAAAAAAATCCTTCACGGACCAGCCTCAAGTTTTTCTTTGAAGCTAAGGCAAGTGTGAGATTGACTCCAGTAAATCCCATAGGATGTTCAGATAGCAACCAGGTCTGCGGGTCCCACTGCATCCTATGCTTGAGATTCTCAGCTGAATGCCTGTCTGGGGCTGGAATATGCTGTGGACGGAGGCGTTTTGTCCAAGATCACATGCTGAAGGCCAAATGTGATACATGTGAGAAAGCATGAAAGATAGAGGGAAAGGGAAAAAGCTGTCCTTATAATTATGTCCATTCCAGACACTCCCTTTTAGAGCACAGCAGTGGACCACACAGGACCACTGAGAGTGCTAACATATTTTCTTACATGAGAATTCAAACTGCAGATTGGCATGGATCTTCTTATCACACTACCAAAAGCATGCCAGAAATATCCAAAGAGACATGTGTATTGGGTCCCTTCTCTTTTCCCATCAACATCAATAATCCCCACAGCCCTCCCACAGCTGATCTGTCACCCAGTGTTTTCTCTTGTGTTTGTCTTCTCTTAGAAGAAAAGCTCTTCAAGGCCCCGATTCAGCAAAATACTTGAGCACATGCTTAAGTTTAAACACACAAGTGGTCTCATTGCAGTAAATGAGATTTGAGCACATGCTTAACTGCTTTGCTGTATTGGGGCCCAGGTCAGGAAACATGTCTTTATCTGAGTTTAATAATAATACCTCCCTCTTTTATAGCACTTTTCATCAGTAGATCTCAAAGGGCTTTACAAAGGAGGTGAGTATCATTATCCCCATTTTACAGGTGGAGACACTGAGGCACAAAGAGTTGACGTGACTTGCCCAGGGTCTCCCAGCAGGCCAGTGGCTGAGCTGGGAACAGCACCTTAGCCTCCTGAGTCCCAGCCTGGTGCTCTACCCAGAAGACCATACTGCACACTGTTGTCAAGGTGACACATTATTTTTAATAATAAATAATTGTTTAAATCAGTATCTGGGCTGGGCATTCACATGTGCAATCTCCCCAGGATGTGTTACAGTTTTGTAGAGAAGACTATTAAGTTACTTGTTTAGGACAAACTCCTCTGCTCCATCGCTTGGAACTCAGTCATAGGGCATTTCTACACAGCAGCTGGTGCAGAAGTAGGTAGACTGGTATGTGTTAGAGCTAGTGGCTGAAAATTGCTGGGTAGCTAAGGACAGCTCAGGCGCCCACGCTAGCCAC
The DNA here is from genome assembly GCF_026122565.2 of Emydura macquarii macquarii. Lineage (NCBI taxonomy): Eukaryota > Metazoa > Chordata > Testudines > Chelidae > Emydura > Emydura macquarii. Next base: position 2,653,429 of record NW_027131182.1, read on the forward strand.
CCGAGCATGTACCCAGGTGGTCTGGGCAGGTTTGTACTCGAGGCTAACCCAAGCTGCTGCCCATGCTACCCCCAGCTACACTGCTCTTTTTAGCATGCCAGCTTGAGCAGAGCTGGCACAGGTCTGTCTGCCTGCACTGGGAAGCACGTTCTCAGCTGCTGCGTAGACATTTAGCTACTGTGCAGTTGTTTCACGAGCAGCACTCCCATGGATATCAATGGGAATATGTGCAGGACATGCACTAAGGCGGCCTATGGTGGGGATAAGGAATAGGCACTGTGGGATGGAGAAGAGAATTTTGTCCTTACATCAGTTATTATTTCACTTCTTTACTACATTTTAAAACGCTTTTTCAGGGACGTCTAATCCTCACAGGCAACTGTAATGGGGTGGCACCCACCTCTCGTGAGCGCCCCCATCTGGTCGGACATATCTGCAGTTTTCAATTTCTGCTGACCCTGCCGGTGGTTTCTCAGGCGGTTTTTGGCCAAGTAACACACACCATCTGTATGTGAATCAGAACAACCCACCCCCTTCCGGGGCACACTGTCCAAGTGTCCTGAAGTCCTCCCTGGGCTCCCTCTTTAAATAGACCCTGCCCTGGGATGGAGCCAGACCCCCAGGGCTTCCTTCCTGGAGACGCTATCTTCCAGCAGCCCTCTCCAGGCTCAGTCCTTACTCAGTCCACCAGGGCCCATCACAGTGCCCTCAGTTGGACATAACCTTCTCTAGTCCTCCCTGGGCTCAACCCTTGTCTCTGCTTGAGTCCTCACTGAGCCCAGCCTTCCTGCTGAGCCCCCTCTCTTGGACTCAGTTCCCTGACCCCAGCTCCCTGCTGAGTCAGTCCCAGTAATGTGGCCCCTTTCTCTGGGCTGACACTCTTCTAATTCCCTTCCTTAGGGCATAGCCACTTCCCCCAGGGCTGGTGGGGGGTGGACCTAGTCCCATCCACTGCTCCAGGTCCCAACCAAGGGACACTTGTAGTATAACAGCTTTGTGCAGTGTCCCTTCACAAATTGCTGCTCTATGTTTCCCTGGACCACTTCCCCATTCCCCCCCAATCTTAGCTGAGTCCTGGCAGCCAGACAGCCAGAAGCTCCTTCCTCACTTCCCCAGTCCCTGCTCACAACTGATCGGTGCAGCCCTTTCAGCTCCTGCAACCAGCCAGGAGCCTCTCATTGCTTCCCCCCCGTTCCTGCCAGCAAACTGTCTTCTCCTGATCCAGGCAGCAACTGACTGCTGCACTGGTCTGCAGCTTCTTTTATATGGCCCTGCCTGGCCCTGATTGGCTGCTTCCCTTGCAGCCACTCTAGGCTGCTTGGAGGACTTCTCTGCTCCTTTCTGGGGCGGGGTGTGGCAGGACCCTGAGGCCTCTAGCAGGGGGCCTCAGGCCTAGTCCACCCCATCACAGCAACTGATATATTTCCTGATGTACCTGTGGGACCATAAAATACTGATACTGCATCAATCAAATGACAAAATTGTGCCACGCTGCTGAATTGTTTAAATTCCTTGGAAAATGGAAACACACGTGGTATGATCTCAGTAGAGGGCCCTTAGTACACTATTATAGATGAAAACATGGGCCTTACGTTAATCAAATTCAGATGGTGGCACTGAACCTGGCCCAAAGCCCACTGAAGTGCATGGAAAGAATCCCATTGTCACCACTGGGGATCAAATTCTTAATTCCAATTACATTGATATGGAAGTTCAAAATTCCTGCTCCTTGGAGGTGTGCCCTTGACCCCCATGTCTTTGGCCACCTCATTATACCCGTGTTTGTAACCAGTCTGACAGGGCAACCATTTTATAAAACCCTTGCTCATACTTACATAGAGAGCACTTTCACCTCAATGATATCCTGTCTTAATTCCAGGCATTTTGTGGAGTTGTATTCAAAAGGCCCCTCATAAAACTCAAAGTACCTGAAGAAGAACAAGGACAAAAATAACAAAGATTACAAAAAAGTATCCTGGATTCTGAAACAGATCTTTATGTATCAAGGGAAGCATGCCTGAAGTCAATGACAGTTCTGTCTCATTAGGACTGCAAGGTCTGGTCCCAGGATAAAACAAAGTTATTACTCAAAAGCAAAACACTGGTACCATCTGTGATTGCAAAATGCCACTTGGGCCACCTGTCCCTGTCCCTTTTAGGAACTCAAATGCTAATGGTCAGATTTTCAAGAGAACTCCCAGCATTTTCCAGTTACCCAATTTAAATAAGTGGCCAGGTTTTCAAAAAAGCTCAGCTACCGGTTAGGCACCTAAATGAAGTCACTGGATTTTTAAGTGGTCAGCACCCAGGAGCTCCCACTGAAGACAAGGACAGCGCTGGGAACAAGGGTTGCTGCTGGGTGCTGAGCAATTTTGAAAATCTGTCCCCCTTCATTTAGATGCCTGAATGGTGCAAAGTACTTTTTGAAGATCTGCCCCTAGTATCTTTTCTTAGGATGAAAGCTACAATTTCTACATGCCAGGATTAGCATTTTGAGTTTGCTTCTTCTTGTCAATATCACAATTGTCAGCAGTTGACCTTTTCCTAGAGGGTTTTTTCCCCCTTAGTACATGTTTTTTATCTGAGATCCCTTTAATTTAGAAAACAAGGATTTAAATGGTAAGAAGTGGATTTAATTATTTAAGTGGATTTACTAATCTACATTACAAATAAGACTATAATCAAGTTTTTATGAAAACACAGACATGGAAATAAGCTCCCTCAGTTAAATCTACCCATTTTATTCATTGAGCTGGGATGAAATGGCAAATGAAATTAAATTTCAGATATTCAAATTAGACACCAGAGGGAGCCTATGCTGTCTACCAAATATAATGAAAACATATTGAAACTACCAAAGGAAGAATAATTATTTCAAACCAAGCTCTCTATCTGCCTAAATATTTAAGTAACATTTTATCACTAGAAGTCTTTAAATCAAAATCAGTTATCTTTTAGAAGATATACTATAGCCTAAACAGAAGTTATAGGCTTAAAGCAGAAATTCTTGGAGAAATACTATATACTAGAAAAATGATCATAATGTTCCCTTCTGGCCATAAGCTCTATGAATCTATAACTACAGACTTCATTTACTATGTATTTTGTATTTTTCATAAGGATGAAAAGTACAAGGGTTTTCCACACTGTGGTTATGTACTGGGAACAGTACTGAAATGTGGGTTGATCCCTAACATATTTTTAATATTATTTTTAAGTTGGCATCAAAATACTAAGTTTTCAATAACTGTTTCTTTGAAACATTCATGGGCAAAGTTACTTCTCTTAATAGTTCAAGCATAGTTAAGAATAAATGGCTTACATTTTGAGAGCTCATCTTGGGACATCTAATCTGGAGAAGTAATGAGCACTCACAGTTCCCAAAGAAGTCAACTGAAGGTAAGGGTGTCCAGGGCCTTGTCTATATTCATATTTACATCAGTTTAACTTTAAATTGATTTAACATTTGATTTGGCTAAACCAGTGCAAATCCTTTGTGGACACACTTAGATTTAAATCTGGTTTATGCCAATTTATCTTAATTTGATAAGGAATCAGCATTGGGTATCACATCTTGTTGGTCACAGAACTATAATGTGTACGCAGCTGCTCTTACGAGACTGAGATTGCAGTCAGGAAACATCCCCCAAACCCCACCTGTTGCTGCTGTTCTTGAAGGCATGATGCAGTGCACTTCTATTCCACGTAGCAATCTAGGCACAGGGACTGAGTATGTAATGACAGCTGGGTCATCTGTGGGATTTGAACCCAGTGCCTCAGGATCTAAAAAGCATGGCTTTCCACTGCTTAAGCTAAAGGACCCATCTCAAAGATAGTAGAAGACTCATAATGCTGCCTCCGAGCTCTAGAGGGAGACAAAGAGCCATGCTGTATTCATGGGTGTTACCTGTACATACAGCAGGGGCCCTGTCTGTCCTTGCAATGGGTATGACTTAATTTAACATAGTGAATGCCAATGAAAATGAGATAGGATCAGAGGCTAAAATAGGGAAAGACCAAGTTTAAAATTACTTATACAACTGAGATGTCTTCAAGTCACAGGGACTGATGAACTACATGCTAGGATACTCAAGGAGCTGACTTAGGAGATATCTGAGCCATTAGTGATTATCTTTGAAAAGTCATGGAAGACAGGAGATAGTCAAGAGGATTGGAGAAGGGCAAATATAGTGCCAATCTATAAAAAGGGAAATAAGGACAACTCGGGAATTACAGACCAGTCAGCTTAACTTCAGTACCCAAAAGATAATGAAGCAAATAATTAAGCAATCAATTTGCAAACACCTAGAAGATAATAAAGTGATAAGTAACAATCAGCATGGATTTGTCAAGAACAAATCATGTCCAACCAACCTAATAGCTTTCTTTGACAGAGTAACAAGCCTTGTGGATATCTTGACTTTAGTAAGGCTTTTTATATATGACCTTCTCCTAAACAAACTAAGGAAATACAACCTAGATGAAGTTACTATAAGGTGGGTGCATAACTGATTAGAAAACCCTTCCAAGAAAGTAGTTATCAGTGGTTTACAGTCAAGCTGGAAGGGCATATTGAGTGTGGTCCTGCAGGGATCAGTTCTGGATCTGCTTCTGTTCAATATCTTCATCAGTGATTTAAATAATGGCATAGAGAGTACACTTATAAAGTGTGCAGACGATACCAAACTGGGAGGGGTTACAAGTGCTTTGGAGGATAGGATTAAAACTCAAAATGATTTGGACAAACTGGAGAAATTGTCAGAAGTAAATAGGATGAAATTAAATAAGGACAAATGCAAAGTACTCCACTTAGAACCATCAGTTGCACACATACAAAATGGGAAATGACTGTCTAGGAAGGAAAGGGATCTGGGGGTCATAGTGGATCACAAGCTAAATATGAATCAACAGTGTCACATTGTTGCAAAAAAAGCAAACATCATCTGCAGGAGTGTTGTAAGCAAGACACAAGAAATAATTCTTCCATTCTACTCTGCGCTGATTAGGCCTCAACTGGAGTATTGTATCCAGTTCTGGGCGCCACATTTCAGGAAAGATATGGACAAATTGGAGAAAGTCCAGAAAAAAGCAACAAAAACGATGAAAGGTCTAGAAAACATGACACATGAGGGAAGATTGAAAAAACTGGGTTTGTTTAGTCTGGAGATGAGAAGACTGAGGCGGGACATGACAACAGTTTTCAAGTACATAAAAGGTTGTTACAAGGAGGAGGAAAAAAACTTGTTCTCCTTAACTTCTGAGGATAGGCCAAGAAGCAATGGGCTTAAATTGCAGCAAGGGCGGTTGAGATTGGACATTAGGAAAAACTTCCTGACTGTCAGGGTAGTTAAGCACTGGAATAAATTACCTAGGGAGGCTGTGGAATCTCCATCATTGGAGATTTTTAAGAGCAGGTTATACAAACACCTGTCAGGGATGATCTAGATAATACTTAGTCCTACCGTGAGTGCAGGGAACTGGACTAGATGACCTCTCAAGGTCCCTTCCAGTCCTGCACTTCTATGATTCTATAAACATGAACACCCCTCCTTCCCACTGGTCTCTACCATCTTTCATTCCTTCCATTCTCTCTAGACAACACCGGTAATGCAGCGGGAAGGCAGGATGAGCGAATAACGACAGTATTTTGCTGTAGTACCAAACAGCAACTGTAAACTGAGGGCCTGATTTTCCTTTGAGTTCACACCAGATTTTCAACAGTGCCGCTCCATTGAGTTCATTGGAGTCACTCCATACTTGGACTGCTGTGAGCGAGAGGAGAGTGCAACCCTGGCTGTGCACATTTCACTCTACAGTTTGAGGATGAAATGCATCACAGTGCCGGCGTCCACCACAAGCTGTACCACTTACTCCCATTTAGGGGCTTACGTGGGACACAAGGACCGTGTGGACCTAGTGCTGACCTGCACAGGGCTGAATGTCACCCCCAATGAACAGAATATACAGTAAATCCCTGGAGACAAAAAGAACTTGTTAAAGTCCAGCTGATGAACACTTTTCTTTCCTGCGCTGTTCTGTTAGAGAAATCCAGCTCCAATGTCAAACAGCTCATGTTACCAAATGGCAATCCTGCAGGGGGAGAGCTGGCTTCAGTCACTGGTACTAGAGAGGGAGATGGCACTTTACGAGCTAGGTATAAAATGTCCTGAGTCCCAGAGATCCCCCTGGATCATTTCCTGTTTACATAAACAGCCAGGCCAAAAGCTGAGGAGAGAAAGGATGTGTTATGAAACAGGGGTGGGCTGGGGGAAGGGATTATACTAAAATTAAAGGTGCCTGCAGAATGGAAGGAAATCCCAGAAACGGTACTGCATTTATAAAAGAGATTTGAAGAGATTATAGGGCCAGAGTGTGATCCCCTTATTCTCACTGAGTAGCACTTTGCTTCTCAAAGAGCCCCACTGCTTTCAGTGGGGTCCACTGGGAACAAGGGATTTGCAGCCTGACTCCTTGTGCTGGTGTAAAGGGCCAGCCTACATAGGTGGCTGGTGAAAATATTTCCGGGGGGGGCTGAGCCCTCCCTGCACTCGACCCGGCAGCGCTGAGCCCAGCTCTGTGCTCCAGCCTGTTGCTCTTGCTGCTCACAAATTCATCGCCTGCCACAGTGTCACCTGATGAGTGCATCGGCAGGCAGGTGGGGTCCTCCCCCAGTGACATCCTGCCCCACCCTGCCTCCTTCCTGGCTCTGGTGCTGCCGGACATGGGGACTCAGGAGCCCTCCCCCATAGTCCCCTACTCCCTCCCCACCCAGTCACTTCACTTCCCCCGGGGATTCTCCTTTCCCTGCATCACCTCAGGATCCCCCCGCTTCCCGTTCCCAGGAAGCACCACTCAGAAACCAAGAGCCTAGCTCCACCTGCCAGGAATCCAGCACACAGGTCGGGCTGTCCCCACGCAATGCCCCGCCCTGCTCTTTCCCTGGTGCCACCAGACAGAAATAGATTGTGGGGGGCCTGAGGCCCCTTTAGCCATAGCCACCCGCCTATGGAAAGGGCCAGACAGACAGGGCTGGAGACTGAAGCCCTCTGCTTAGCTACACAGCGCGAACATCACAGGCAAGGCAGTTCAAGGTTCCCCATGCTATCCTGACAGCGTGCTTCAGTGACTACCCTGGAGGGACCACCCGTAAAGGGTAGAAGGTGGCTCGTCTCCATGACGGTACAACCATTAGTCTCTCTGGTGAGACTGCCAGAAAAGGATGCTAATTGTGATGCAGATACAGTTGAACAGTAGGAACTCCTCTAAAACCAGCTCATCTCACATAAACCATTGAACAACCACCACATGGACTTTGGGGTCACTATCGCCCTGATCTGGTTTTGGACAATCAACCCAGAGAGAAAGCCCTCTATCTCCATAACAGCCCCAGAGCCAAGCTGTAACAGCATTAAAGAATCAAGGAAATAGTATCTATTGAGCAGCTATTAAAATCCTGTTGTCCTCTCTTTCTCCCCAGTAATATTTGCTCTATTTATTTGCTTTAACAACTTTTCCCATCTTGCTGCAGCCTCTCAGATGGATTAATAGAGTCAACTTGCTGAAACACAGGTAGGTCTCTTCCTTCAGAATTGCTGTGTGTGGTACTTTTCCACTCACTGTATTATAAGTGCAGGTTCTGCCTATTAACTCCCACTCCAATTCCATGCAACTCTTGATGCACTAGGCTTTTATATAGTATAATTAGCACAAACGGGTAACACGACAGAAATCTGTCCTCCTTGTTCTCTTATTTCGTCTAAACTTGACATACAGCTAATAAAAGACAGTGGGGTACATTTTATTTTGTTTTAGACTATTGATTACTTAGATTCACATTCTCAGTGACAGACACTCTCAACAGCTATCCCTTTTATCCAGAAGGGCTCAATCTTCTAACTTGCCAAGAACAATGATCATTCTTCCATTAACTAAAAGAAGATTTTACAAATGCATGCCCAGAATTTCACCTCTCTCTACTTTATTTTTTCTTCCGTCTCTGGAAGGCTGAGTAATTTATGCCCCACTCCCCCCTCAGACCACTAATTAACTGAAAATACACACACGGGCACAGAAATACATGCATCTTCACATAAGTCCAAAATGGATCGAGATTAAATACTATATCAAAACATACAGCACACACATAGGAGTTGTAACAAGCCCAAAGACACAAACACACAGGGTTTTCTCATAGTGCTACCCTACATAGTTTGTTTACATACTAGTACTGTACGTTCGTTCAGGTCACTTTGGGTAATCTAATATTTGACAGCTCTTTCTAGCATCAAATCCCAGATCTTAAGACCTCACCAACAGCTACAGGTGAACTAAGAGGATTCTTTCCTTATGGCTCTCTGTAGTGAAAGCCCAGAAATGAAGTGTGATTTGCACTGTGATCTTCCAGCTCTGACTAGCTGAAGCTTTCTTCCTCCTTAACCTTCATTTCCCCACAATGCTTTCATTTATAGCTGTGCAGCTTTTGAGTTCACTACTGAGAGAAGGAATTGGCGCCATGCGGGTCCATTGGCTATTGTAACGCTGAGCTCTTTGACAAGCTGCAGTCAAGTTACCACTTCTCCTTGAACTCCAAGATCTCCCTGATCATGCTCCATTAATTATACTGTCTGAAACTTCAGTCCTGTCTTAGAGGGACTCTACCATTGTGTCATCGATTCATTAGCTATGTAATTATCAGATCCATGTCTTTAAACAAGAGCTTTCTCTCTCGCTGCCTTCTGAATCTCAGATCTGTTCTATACTTACCGGAAAATTCGGCAACAGTCAACAGGAGTTATGCAAGCTGCATTGAGTAGTTTGCATAACTTACATCAACTTCCTAAATCCTCTTCTGCGTGCTGTCTCCACTGCGCTGTGCCGATGGCAAATGTGTACCCGTTGACGCAGCGCTATGCTTTCTTTGGAGGTGATTTTACTAGATCGACTTCTGGATCTATTGCGTGAGTCTTCACTTCCCCTCAATCGATCTGGATAGATCGATCTGACGGCAATAAATTTGTCGCTATCAGTCTAGACATACCCTCAGTCATCATACTCAGTTTGTGACGACTCTGAGTCACCTTCCACGGCAAGGGATCCTGATGCCATATGGATGGGATTATGATCTCACTGAAGGAAGAACAAGCTTTTCTCCAAAACCAAACACATTCCAGTGGCTAAAAAAAATGAGAAGTAAAGGGCCAGGTGATGATGGCTTTTATGAAGTTCCAAATAAGGGAAAAGTCTCATGGCTTCAATGTGAAGCCTAAATCTCACTTGCCTTACTCACATGAATAGTTCCATGTGGGTATGTAAATGAGGCTAGCAAGGTTTGGCCATTAACAGAGATTTCAGAATTTGGCCCCAAATAAATTGATAAATATATTATCTCCTTATAAATTCTGACCCCAAAGTTGTTAGCCACACAGTAACACCTGCCTAGCATGTTAGGTCTTCCAACAGCTGTCCAAATATAAACTAATCCTCACCATATCCCGGAAAGATAGGTAGGTAGTTTCCCAATTTTACAGATGTGGAAGCTAATGCAGAGGTTAAAGGACTGACATGGCAGAGCCGGAATAAGAACCCAGGAGTTCTGGTTAACTAGATTGAGATTGCACCAGTAAGACTGAGTGCAAAACTCTTGACTCTGTTGTTAAGTGAAATAATAACTTTTCATATGGTATCTGTGAAAGGGAACACCTGGAAACATAGCATTGCCGAATGCAATCTCCAGTTATCATAGCAACTCAGAACTGGCAAAGGGGTGAGAACAGTGCAGCATGTGGATCAGCTTACACTCCTCTAGGGGCATGGGACAAAAAAAGTCACACTGCTTTGTACGCGGCTTCTGTAGTCTGATAAAAGGTGCACAATGGTGACAGCCTGTCAGTGGTAACTAGGTGCTGGGAAAGTTCTTTAAAGCAAAGGGGGTGACTTGTCCGGGGGTGGTGTGGGTTGTAATAACTGGGCCTACAAAGTTACCCTAGTTGTAAGATCCAATGTAAGGAGGAAGTGAAAGTTCATAAAACATCACAATATCCTATAACAATATAAGTTAATGGGAGAAGGTGGAAAAGGGAGACAGAAAGACTAAATTAGTCTAAGCAAAAAAGGCCTACTTATATAATTCAAAGACTGTGTTATCATCATGCCTGGTAAATCAGAAAAGTGTGGGACTGAAAATCAATAGACCAAAATTGGTGTGTCAAAAATTAGGCCAAACTGGTAAACAAATAATAATAAGGGGAAGAGCTATTCCACCCATCACTCCCTATCGGGCTCCTTAAAAGAGAACCTTCTGGGGAAAAATTAAGAAGCAGCAGCCGTCCACCAAAAATGCTGGATGACCGAAAGACAGAAAAACAGGAAGGTGCAAGCGTCACGATCGTGGCTGCTGCCTCCAGGGTCTCCTAAAACCCTCGAGTCCACCGCAATGCCATGGGGCCTTCTTTGTCTTGATCCTGACAAATGTCCTGACCAGTCCCAGCCAAAGAAAGGGACCCAAATGACATCGCCACCTCTGCTGGCTCTGACAAAATCCCAGATGTGACACTGGGTGTGTATCCTTATCCTTCCTTACCTATTTTGTCTCTTTCCTATCCCTCATCTTCTGTCTTCTCTATAATTAAAGTCTGGCCTAGCATGCCACGACTGCCTCTTTTGCAACGCTGCTGTCGGCCTGTACCCAGAGAGGCAGTGAAAAACAATGCCCTAAATGGCCTACTGCTGGTGTGCTGGTGCCTGTGTTTTAAGCAGTGTCGTTGTCGCCATGTTGGTCCCAGGATATCAGAGACACAAGGTAATATCTTTTATTGAACCAACTTCTGTTGGTGAGCGTGATGCTTTCAAGCTACATCTGCACTGCAGTTAGTCACCTTTGGCCAGCCTGTACCAGCTGACTCGGGCTCACGGGCTCAGGCTAAGGGGCTCTGAGAGCCCGGGCACCAGCCATAGGCTGCACAACGCCACCAGAAGTAAACAGCTCTGTGTCCAGAGTCCCGCAAGATCAAGTCAGCTGGCCTGGGTCAGCCCTGGGTTTCGAGCTGCAGTGTAGACATACCCACAAAGCTCTTCTTCAAGCTTGGGATGTGTTCTTGGAGTGTCACAGCTAAATACAAGGTGGAACAGATTGTTTAGCATAAGTAGTTAACACATATTTCAAGGGACCCTTCACGGTAAAGTGGCCCCCTAACACCTCTCTAGTCATAGGAGGGTAAGGAAAAAAACAAAAGTGTGGGGGGATGGAAGGGGGGTTAAGTGGGTTACAGAGTGTTGTCATAAGCCATAAACCCAGTGCCTCTGTTCAGGCTGTGTTTTTCCAGCAGAGGGGTTGCAAGTAAAAGGCACCAAAGACAGAAGCTGCATCGTCTATCTTTGCTGTTCTTTTCTCTCCCCTTTTGTGTTTGCTTGTCCTGTTCTGTCTTCTAAAAAACGGGACTGAACTCTAACCCCAGCAACTACACCTCCAGCCCATTTCAACTAACTTCTCCCCAAAGACAGTTATTACCATCCTTCGTACCATCTAAAAACCCGTCAAATAGGTGGGTTTTTCTTCAAAACCCTATCGCCAGCAAAAGGAAAGTGGAACGAGGCACGTTGCTAAAATGAAAGCATTACTTAATACCTGTCAGTTCCAATGCTTTAACTATTCTTCATTCCTTGCTGTATCTATAATAAAAGGTTAAAAAAAGTAATGCTGTATTTTCCACAGTACTAAGCAGGCTGAGGTCTCTGTACACCAAACCCCGACCCTTGTTTAAAATTATTGAACGTTCAACTGTGACCGGGTCATTTTAATACCATTAACTCTTTGGGCACATATATTCCATCTAAATTAATACAACAGGGGGGAGCGGGAGGAAGCGGTGGATGTATAATTCTTAAATAGGTATAAGTGAAACTGGATAACAGACTTCTCCTAAGTCAGCAGGTCCAAAGACTAAAGTTCATATTCATCCCTGATGCATGGGGGTCAATGGAATTACACTACAAAGGAATTGGTTTTCAAGTGAATCATTCCCCCAGAGGTAAGAATCAGGACTCTGCTCCTCCTAGACCTCTCATTTAAAATCATCTTTCCTGATGCTGCCATCGCAGCCCCGTGGGGTTTTACCTGAACTATCGGGATTGTTACCAAGAATTTGAATTAATATCACGGGAGCTTAACAAGTAACGATACAGATTGTAAATTAGTGTTTCTTTATTATGCCTTATATATGATAAGTAAGAATAGCACTAATAAAAATCAAGAGCAGTGGCAGCAGTAGGGGGTAGGGATGGGTGAATGTGTTTGGAAAGAAGAACACTGACAGGCTATGATGCTGGAAATGATCTAGGGGTAATGATAGATAACGAACTTAACATAAGCTCCCAGGGTGATACTGTAGCTAAGAGGCTTAACACTGTCCTCAGGTGTATAAACAGGGGACTATCAAGTCGGAGTAGGGAGATGCTATTACCTCTGTGTATGGCTTTGGGGAGACCATTACTGGAATACTGTGTCCAGTTCTTGTATTCATTCTTCAAAAAGGATTTTGAAAAATTGGGGAAGGCTCAGAAAAGTACCACAAGAATGAGTCAAGGATTGGAAGAGACATTCCTTATCGTGTGAGACTTAAGAAGCTCAATTTATTTCATTTACCCAAGCGAAGGTTTAGATGAGACTTCATCATAGTCCACAAGAGCATACACGGGGAAGATATTTTTGATGGTAGATGGCTCTTTAATCTAGCAGAACAAGGCATAATGAGATCCAATGACTGGAAGCTGAAGCTAGACAAATTTAGAGCAGAAATAAGTTGTCTATTTTTAACTGTGAGGGTAATTAGCAATTGGAACAGTTTACTGAGGGATGTGATCAATTCTCCATCACTTGAAGTCTTTACATCAAGACTGAATATCTGTGTGAGATGCACCATAGGTCAAACAGAAGTTATGGGCTTATTGCAGAAATTACTAGGTGAGGTTCTGTGGCCTCTGTTATATAGAAGGTCAGATTAGATGATCATATTGGTTCCTTCTGACCTTAAAATTCTATGAATCTCTGAACCAAACCTTTTATGGGGTTCTGAAATATAGCTAGCTTAGTTTTCTTCCATTTCCACAAGCTTTTCCACTTTCAAATTAGAGACAGCATCACAAGTGCCAAGATCCCACTAGGAAGGCTGTTCCCATGAGATTTTTTTTGCCCAAATTCTGGATGTTAGTCAAGCATGCAAAAATTCAGATGCTTCCCCACACTGAACCTGAAGTCCCAAACTTTGGATGTTCGCTCATCACTAAGAGGGGCATCTCGCTTTAGCTACTCTTCTGCACCAGAGGCAGTGCCTTGATGATGACGCTAGCCTTTTGCATCCCCACCTGAGTGAGTCTCCGAGATGTTCGTGGTTCCTCCTGTTGGATTTCAGAGATGTTTCCATTCTTGAACCTTCATGTGAAAAAGCTCCATGACATCTGCAGACAATTCACATATCTGCACAGTTAAGATTATGATGTCATTCCAGGGGATGCCCTCTTCACCACTACTAACTCTTCCTGTCTGTATCCTCCAAGCAACAGATCTCATCTCCTGTTCAGTATAATTCTGATTTTGACCTTCTCTCCTCACATTTAATACACTGATCATTTAGGATTTAGCACTCTTTAGCTCAGCTGCTCAATATGCTTAGCACAGACAATAGAGATAGTAATTGACCTAACATCTAGTGCTGCCATTGCAGAATCATTCCTTACAGTATATTCTCACGCATCTGCATTGTCGCTCTGACCCTATACTTACACCTACATGGCAACAATGATAGGAGTATCAGCAGGAACTAAGTAAAAGCAGCCCTTGAGGAAGCATCAAAAGTTCAGGCTAGTAGCCCATTGTTTCTCCACTCATCCAGAATAAACCCTCCCTGCAGACAACGCTATGTAACAGCACTGATAGGAATACGCAGCCTCCATACTTTCAGGGTCATCTTACATGGTTATTGATTGGCCTGAGAAGGACGTCTGGTAATATCAACAGTAATATGGATTGTCTTCTGAAGGTATGCCCAGAACACAATGTGTCAACATCAGTACAGCTTTAGAAATAATGTCTTTAATTTAATTTTTGGAAACTGAGAGACTTTGGGGTCTGTTTTTGCTTTCTAGGGCACTCCATCAATATCAGCTCCTCTGTCACATGCAGTGATGGGGGATGCTGCAGGGAAGCCTATTTTAATTCCCTCCTTTCAGAACTCTCTCATTTTGAACACACTGCCGTTTGCTTATTTTAATCAAGTTCATTCCCATCACTCTGACTGAAAATAAGCAGCTGATCTTGTTATCCATATGACCACCTGGGGGAGCGGGCCACATCAAAGCACATAGCAAATCTTATGACATCAATAACTATGTCTGAACAACATATTTTTTTCATTTTCCCTTTTTATTATCACTAGGCTCTTTCTGGGTCTCTCTCATGAAGAATTTTGGCCCCTTCTTTATTAAGAGTTGAGCCCAGCAAAATAAGAGACTACCCTTTGCTACTATCCTGGCCAAGGAGATCTGAGCATTCACGTCTTAAGTATGTTGCTATTAAAATGCAGGAATACATAAGCTGCACCCATCTACCTACATTACAGCATGTCTTTAAAGGGTCTGTTGGGTCAGGATTGGGTCTAAAGTCAGTATTGCCATTCATGTATATTTGCACTTCTGATGACTCCCTTATTGTTTGGTAATTATTAATTTAAAAAAACATAACTAAAAGGAAAACACAGACTGCAGGGTGCAAATACACTGTGTGAGCCACTGTCTTCTGCAACATGATGTGGCAACCAAGTAAAGGACGTGTTTGAAACCCAACAACTTACATAACTTACCAAAGTGAAGTTCTATCAGTTAACACAGGCAGCCACCACACTGCCATGGCAAAAATAGTATTAAACATCATCGAGGAACTGTCAATATGGCCCCAAGTGCACCAGCCTTTCCACCTTGAGGCCCAGTGAGGTGAGGGAGTTAAGGGACTGACTCAAAGTTGTGTGCTGAGATTTTCTTAAGGTCTGATGGTTGGGACCCATCAAAGTCAATGGCAAAAGTCTAGAATGAGGCCAACAGTGACATATTCCGCACGAAAAGTTGCTTGTGCAGTGTGTCTTATAGCATAGTGCAGCTTTTTGCTGTTTGATTCTACTGGGAGTAGGTTCTTAGACCAGCCTCAACACTACAGTATCTGAGCACTTTCCAGTAGTGCATTAAACCACATGACTGTCATCAGCCATGTGATTCATTCTCTCTCTCATATTTCCCCGGGGGGGGCGGGGGGAGAATTCTATGCGCAATGGAGTATTTTGATTTGGTAGGTTTGGTTTGGTTTTTTTCAAGGGGTGGGTTTTAAATGTACATGCTCCTCTGTGTTTATATTAGAGAAGGCAGGTTGAAGAAGTGTGCCTTGCACATAGAGTGGAAGGTGATGAGGCTTGCAGTGGTCCAAATGAAAATCTCAAATCCTCCACAGAGACCTGTGATCACAGACTCAGAGAGCACAGGAACAAAAGGAAGATACAAAAGAGGTGAAATCTTCCACTTTAAAGAAAAAGGCCTTCTTGTTTCCAGACAGGTGACTGCTTTGTGGATGCCAAAGATCAAGGTTTCCAATAGGATCAAAGTAACCAAATCAGCAAAGCAGCACTTAGCACATTGTACATGAACCTGCAATCATATGGAAGCCTTCCATAGCCAAAGACTCAAGAGGATTACAATGCCACTAAGGGCATGATCCAGCAACTATTGAAGGCAATGGAAAGATTCCCACACATTTCAATGGGCATTGGTCCAGATCTTGCATATGTACATGTCCCACTAATAATAAAAGGACTAAATAAATGATAGGTTACTAAATATTTCTCTCTCTCTCTCTCTTTCTCTAAAGTATTTCAACAGGAAGAAACAATTCTTCAAACATCTTCCTGTTTCAGTTGTATAAAACAATATAAGAAAAAGAAGAAAAACTATTACAATCATGTTATTCATCTAATATAGAGAAATAAATACTGTATACTGTTGCCCACTCTCTTGACCTTATTGTGATTGTGTTTTTTCTTAAAGCTTGAGCTCCTGGACTTGTGACTGAGTGAGAATCTCAGCTTTTATTTTAAAACAACACAGTGTCTAGCCCTCGTGGTTTTCAGGGGAAAAAAATGCAAAATCCAGAGACCAAATAAAAAGAATCCAAAAGGTGTTTTTTAAAAAACAATTTTACATGATTTTAAGATCTCATGGTTAGGGGGAAAGGGGAGAGGATAGAGAGGGAGTCTGACTCATGGTTTTTAACATTTGGTGCTAGCAATACTGCATGCTACACATGTATAGCAAAGGGTGTAGAAAACTGTAAAATATTATATTGCACAAATCTGAGAAACAGTATGGGACCTTGTCTCCCATACGCATAACAATACCTCTTGCTACAAAACACCATCAACATGGATCTAAGATTTCATTTTAAATATTGCATTTTATTGCTTGAGAAATAGTATGGTGACCATCTAATAAAACACCATCTATATATGGTGCTAATATGGCCCCCATTACCATAATATGTGAGTGCCTTATTCTTTCATGTATTTATACTCATGACACCCCTGTGAGATAAAGAAGTACCGATCCCCGTTTCACAGAACTGAGGCACACAGAGAATAAGTGACTTACCAATGATTTGATGCCATATGTTAAAGTGCAAAGCTATTTGATAAATTGAAGAGCTATATGATTGTGTGTGTGTGTGTGTGTGTGTGTACACATACACAGACACATATTATTTATATACATCATATAGCTCTGCTTTGGTCAGAGGTGTTAGTTTTATCTAATTATTACAATATCTATTCAAATGTATATAAATATTTATATATACACTTCACAAGGAAGTGACATTATGATAAATTACAGAGCTATGTTATAAATCTCTTTTACTTTGCACCTTGGACCACCTCATTGACCCTGTGCTCATTAGACACCTCCCCAGGGACTTATACATATAATTAAAATCAGCACACCTCAGACTAATGCAATTTAGACTGGCAGTTTTTAATAAATATCAGCAGTTTAAAGATGCTCGGCGACTTGGAATGTCAGGATAAGTCCTAGGGAAGATGTCTAGTGAGCGGAGGGCAGATGAGGTGGTCAAAGGAGCATGGTAAATGCAATTTAACACAGAGCTCTGCAATTCATCATATGGTCTGACCTCCATGCATTTCATACATATGGTTCTTATTTATGTATTTTCAATTTACAACCATATATGATGTGGGCATCTACTTACTAGTATATGTTTGAGAGAGGGACTTAACCACAGCACAAAATCCTAATCCCCCACTCTACAAATTCACACACAGAGGGGTGCTGGAACTAAGGGTGCTGGGGTACAGCAGTACCCCCTGACCTGAAGTGGTTTCCATTATATAAAGGGTTTACAGTTTTGTTCAATGACTCTAAGCATCCCCAGTCTAAACATTTTCCAACACCACTGTACATACATGCAATTGGCACTGGACTTCAGTGGGGTTTGAAATCCAGATCTGAATTGCGCATTTACAGCCTGTTTGCATAACAGACTGAATCTGAACTGAGACACTCCTTAACGTTTGGGGGAGTAAGTGGGTTGAACATCAGATCCAGATTCTTAATCTCAAACCTGTCTGTTTTCCTTGGAACTAATTTGAACAACGTAATTGCGAGTTCTGGCTCTCCAACCCCACAATAAAGGATCGTCCAAATGTATCTATCAAGGGTGCCTACAGGAGGGAAATCTCTAGATTTATTAATTCTCAGCAAGAAGATTTCTTTGTTTGTGCCTCATGCTGTTTTCTCATATGCCAACTTCCCAGACTGAAGACTTCAAGTATGTGGACTGTAAACATACACAAGGGATATAAACAAAGATCAGTACAAAAATTAAATTAAAGAATATGTAAACCAACTATTTTAGCCCATGGATTAAAAATGCCGTTAGGGTGGTTCTTTTCATAAGGCTCCCTTGCCTAAATAAATAGAATAAGTGGCTGGAAGCTCTGATATGGTATCACATTACAGCTCAGGGAGCCCTAACAGGAATTGAAGAGCTGCTTTAGTTGAGTGCGACTGCATGATTTTGGCAGGCCAGCCTTTGTACTTCCGCTTGCCTTTGAAATGCTGTCAGCTCCCTAGCTGTAGTGGGGTATGGTTACTGAAATACTCTATGATGGTATTTCACATAGAGAGCTTAATTTATCCAGACACTCTCGAGTTGTATTTATACCCAGGAAATAGATCTGGTTTGGCTTTTTTTATTATTACATTTTTCACTTAACTGTGTGTCTAAGAGCTTCCCTTCTGTATACTGTTCCTGATGCTGAAAGATGTTCGGCACCCTCAATTGCCTTTGAAGTCAGTGGGAGTTGAGGGCACCCCCATCTTGGGTCACCATTTCTGTAACCACCCCTGCTCAGGCCAACAGCAAGATTTGAGCTCAAGACGGTTAGCACTAAATACATAAACCTCTATTGCCTGAGCTAAACAACTAAGTCCCCGAGCTTGGAACAGTAACGGATTCATTAACCTCTTATGTGGACCAGCCTCTGAGGGCAGGAGAATGACACAGACCCACATTCTCATGAGGACGGCCTCAGTATTGGCCCCAGTTCTGCAACGGGATCTGTGCAGGTGGATCATTGTGTCAAAGGGGCTCTGCAGGGATACAAGAGTTGGTCCATGTGAACCTGATTGCAGAGTCGGGGCCCAAATTGATTGTCAACTTATCATACAAATTGTGTTTCATTTAGCCGCCAACTATACCTATTGTTTTTAGCAATCAATTATTAAACAATGAGAGCAGAATAGGGCCCCAGCATTTCTTATATAAAAGTTAAAACAACACTGCTACAGTACATTTTTTTGTGATTTCAATTGGTTTTCTTTAAGAAACAAGAGTTTTCAAAATAGAATAAATAAAGGGACTAGTAACATCTTGAAAGAATTTTTTTTTTCTGTTAGGCACCCGAACAATTCTACTACAGGGAATTACATTTTACACACATATATAATGTGTGTATAGGGCTAGATTCACCCCTATCCTCTGGATGCTTAGAACAGTGCAAAGCAACTGAGATGTCTTGGTGAATCTGACCCCTATTATATATGCTGATACTCCCAGTGTGTACAAAAACAGATCCACATTAATTGGAGTTCTCCCCTCCAGAGTCAATCTCTTGTGTGTTTGTACCTGGTGCCCGTGTCACTGCCACTCTTCACTGCTCCATCATCCGTGAAATTAAAGGTCCCGGTCCAATTTGCCAATTCCTCTCCACTCTGCCAGCTAAACTGCAGCCCTCTAATAAGAAAATGAGGCAGGTGATATGTCATGTAATTCATTTGATTAATTCTTTCAGCACGTGTTCTGATGTCCTTTTCTTTTCTCGATACTGCAGCTATGATACATTCACCCAAAGGGGGGGAAATTCAATTAAAAAACTGAAATATCAAGAGCCACGTCTCATTGTTTTATTATTGTTAATACTTATGGTTTGAGATTTCATTTTGCTCAACACAAAACAAAACAAAAACCTATAGAATTAAAAGGCCGAATTGTCAAAGATAAGACCTGGGTTGTGTATGCAAAATAAGTGTACATGGACCAAGTAGGTAATTTCATACAGAGATATGCAGGTGCAGATGAAACCAGATGACTGCATGTGCAAAGAGCTTTGAAAGCTGGCTCAGTATGCAATTTGGACCCACAGGTTTAAAAATGATGGAATTTAGATGTTGTCTCTGATTTGTGGGGCCATGCTAGAAAAACGTTTGAGAATTCCTTTCCTGTCATTATTTGTGACAACTGATTGGTTACCTAAGTCACCTGGTATTGTTTCTGCTCCCTGATTGGAGAACTGAAGTGTTCTAAACAAATATGTGCCATAGCTGCTGCTAGTGGTGCAAACGCTCATAATTTTACCACAACTCTTGTGACACTTGACAGTTTTCTTAAAGCCCCAGCTCTGGGATCCATGTACTTTTGGGACACTCAGATTTCATTTAAAAAAAAATGTTTCTGGCCCTCATGGTTCTGGAGAAAAGCTTGAGAATATGACTTGAGGGCTCCCTAAAGGTTCAAAAGCCAGCAGCCCGAGAAAAAGAACCACCATATTTTTTTTTAGAAGTCTCATGATTTTTAAACCAATACAATGATTTTGGGAGCTTCACTCATGATTTCTGAACACTTGGGGGTGACTGTCTGTCTGGCTGGATGGGGTAGAAGTTGAGCTGTGTTGGATGAGGGAACAAGGTGTCATCTGATTTATCAGGAAACTAAGGGCATTTAGATAGCTTGAGGGGGGTGGGGCAGTTGTTTGTTTTATGACAAGAGGGAATAGGTGATCAATCTACATCCTTTTAGCAGTGCGACTGACAGCTGTTATCTGCACAGGAAGTGAATTAGGAAGGAGAGCTGCCTGAGACATTTAAATGAAGGATTTTCTTCCTTTGAGAGACAGAGAGGGAGGGCCATTCCAGGTGTTCTCTGCCTGCCACTCAGTGTACGTTTTTCTAAAAGACATGCCTAGGAATTATTCTTGGAAAGTTCTATCACCTGTGTTATACACGAGGTCAGATTAGATGATCACGATGGTGCCTTCTGGCCTTGGAATCTATGAATCTAGATGGCAGCAGTTTACTTGTTCCAGATGCGGAACATCTGTGGACACATAATCTCTTTATTGTTATAGGTGTTCTAAAGCACTAATAAACCCCAGTCAGATCTCTGGCACTAACTTCTACTGAATACCTGGTGTTTCACAGACCGGTGAATAGCATACCGCGAATAGCCACTGCTCTTGTCTACGCCAATACCCTTGTTAAGATGAATGGCCATCCTCCAGACGTCTGTGTAAACAAAAGCCCATTTGTGCAAATGGCAAACAAGGAGGGAAACACGTGTGGTCAAACCAAACAGCCAGGTGGAATACAAACGAATGTCCACAAGCCTGTTTTTGCAGCATATGGCAAGTTCAACCATTGCCTCGCTTTATCTGTAACAAAGTGTTCGCTGCACGCACCCACTAGCAGGTGTTGTTTCAGCGATTGCCCATACTACTTGTGTTACTGCAGATTAGTCTGACAAACAAGTCTCCTTGCACCTGCCTTGATTATAAGCCTCTTGCAGGGCCCCACTGCATGGCCACGATCCACCTCCCAACCTGCCAACTGTGTGCTCTCTAGCCTGCAGTGGCGCTGGGGCTGCTGGGAATCATGTGACTACTTTTATTCCTAAACTGAAATGTCCTACAAAAAGTCTGATGACGCTGCTCATGAACGTTTTGTGCCTCTTAAAATTGTTTTTTTGTAATTTTTACCGAAAATATTGACATTTTTGGGGAAAATCATTTCAGGGTGAAAAAATTCCTGAAAAATGTGGAAGAACAAAGAAGGATACATTCTCAGCCCTCTGAAAACATCTTCCAAACAAAGTTTTCATGTTTCTCCCAGCTTTGGTCAGACGACTAAGCTGGTACAGTTGTCTGCAACAGCTGTGATCAGAGCTGTATGAAAATGGTGAGAATGTTTCCTCCGAATCTTTCACTGACATTTCATTTTGGGTATTTTCCCAGTGCTCAAATTTTTGCTTCTTTATAAAATTAAATAACAAGAGAACCACTAAAAATGTTAACGTTTCAGACATGGATGCCAAGTTTTTGCTCCGAATGGGGCCATTTTGCCTCTAAAATGGGCTCATTTTCACTGAAGAAGGGACCCACTATTAAGCAAAGAAATGAATGACATTTGATGATTTTTTAAGAATATGGCCCATTAACCAAGAAAAAAAAAGGAAGGGAGAAATCTCAAATTTTCAATAGTTTTGTCTTTCCACACAGCTGTAGTCGGAAACTACTATGCCAAAACGATCTGTTATAGGATTTAAAGGGTCTGTTGCCAGCATTCTGCTAATTATTTCATAATTAATACCACTCATAATATACTATGGATAAATTAAAGTATCCATCAGGCAGATATCTTGCTGCTCATTGCAATGGTTATTATTAATTTGTTTTGCACTACTGTCCAAAGGCACCAGTGAAGGTCAGTTCCCCAATGTGCTGGACACGGTACTTTTCCCAGACCAGCTGGCTCTGTGGGTAATGACAATTGCAGCCCAAATGTAAATAAAAAATCCTTTATGAAATGATAAAGTGCCATTCCCGCTGTAAAAATAAATAAATAAATCTGTTTACATACATCCTAGAATAAAGATCAGCAGCCTATAAATAATTGAATGTATCTCATTGGCTTGCCAAAGATAAACAGAAATATTAAGCCAGTGCAAAAGTGTAGGCTGAATTACCATGAAATGAGTCCAGGTTCTAAAGCAAATTTAGAGTCTGCATTCGTTTTAGGTGGAGCTACAATGGTGGCCAGTTTAGAGAGTTGGATGGGAGGGAGAAATCCGTATATAAAATGTGATTCATCCTTTCTGCTCTCTCTCCACCAGAAGACCTTGGCATCAAAAGCAGCTGTTCCAATTCCTCCATGTAACACGTTAAAAGACAGCAGAGCCAACGGAAAAATAATGTTGCTCTCTTGGGCCCCACTCCTGCAACAAGATGCATTAACGTCTCCCTTTATTCCCAGGTGGAGAATCATGGAAATCAATGGGAATTCTGCACGGGTGTAAGAGCCGCTACCAGATTCTGTTATGCACTCAGCAGCTAGGACCATCTCCCATCTGGTGTCTCTTCTGCACACGGAGCTATCTCCATTTTACTTCTGAGAAACACACTGCTGTAAAATGTCTCTTTTATTAATACTGTGGGAACACACAGACAGAAGGCCAGATTTTCAGCTGGCATAAATCAGAGTAGCTCCATTACCTTCAAGGGCACTAAGATGACTTCTACTAGCTGAGAGTCAGACCCAATGTGTCTATTTCTGTGTGGTATATTAGCATAAAGTGGGCATGCGAAAGCTTTCACCTCTTCTGAGCCACTTTAGATTTTGTGAATGTTGGAATAAATAAATGTTATTCTCTTCCAAATTCTCCAGTCTAGCAGATTGGTTACTGCACTTGATAGCTTTAAAGAGTTTTTGTTTACATTTAAACAAGTGTCTGATCTTATGTTTGATTAGTTTGAATCAATGAAGGCAGTAATGAACAATAAGATGGGGTGATATTAAGACAAATAGTCACAGCGCTTTCATTGAACTGAGTTGAAATTTGGATTTAAAAAAAATGGATTTAGGCTACATTTGGCAATTTCAGACTCCAATAAATCTTTGCAAACTGAAGTAGAAGGTTGCTCATCTAGATAAATAACTGGTATCAGTGTGTCCCTTATACGTGACCCTTCCTACGCTATAGCTAAAATTCAGACAGATTTCAGATCATTGAAAAACACTTTAAATTTTTGCAAAATCTGAAGCAAAATTCTGCCCCTTCGTGTATCTCCACACAGCACATAACATCTGGGAGAGAAGCAGAAGAAATGCTCAAATGCTCAGACAGGAGGATCTGTTCATAAAGCAAAGGAAATGTTCATTCCACGCTAGAATGCTCCCTTCTAAGGCCTCATTGGAATACTCTGTGCAGTAATTGAGGTGCCAAGTTTAACGCATGTCATTCAAATTTAGGAAAAGATCCAAGAGTAGATCAGTAAGACTAACTTTGGGGAATGGCAGGTATGTCTTACAAGGAAAAGCTTCACATGCTTAGCTTGAAATAGCAGAGAAGAGATCTAATTAAAGTACACAAACACCTAAGGAGAGCAACTCAGGGTCTGTGGATGAGTCTGTTCTCTCTGCATGGTAAGGACAAGCCACAAGGTTGTGAGCTGAATTTAAGGACAGAAAAACGTGTCAAGTTAGGTGTCAGGATCCTTCTCTAAGGAGAGGGTGGCACATGGAACCGTTCAAGAATTTAACAAAATATTGAGTTATAATACAACTCCAGAGGACACGTTACAGCACTCCTAGGACTACTCGCAAGAAGAAATATGGGTTTGCAGGATTGGGTTTATACCTTTGTAATGTATTTTCTGGAGCTCTACTATAATTCTATCTTTTATAATAGAACTATTCTTATGAGTAAAGGCAACTTGCATAAACAACGAAATGCAGGAAAAACTAAGGGTGAGATTTTTTTCTAAAGCTCTCCGCTTTCGCCCAACTCTGCTCCGAGCGAAATGAGAGGCAGTTTTACCTCTGACTTCAAAAGGAGCAGTGCTCCAGAATCCCAGCTTTCTCTTTTGAAAAAGCTCCCCATGGTTGTGAAGAAAACCTTGAAAACATGAACTAAGGGTTTGATTAGATGGAGAATTAGCGCACAGCAAGCTGGGATGCAAATCTAGAGCACGCGAGCTCGCCGTGCACTAATTGGTGGTATGGACCATGCTACCACATGCAGTAAAAGTTCTGTTCTGCACTTTGATCCAACGCTGTTTGAAATGGGAATAGATCAAAGGGAACTTTTAGTGAGAGGTAACAAGATCCATGCCATTAGATGGTTCATGATAAACTATTGAACTGTAGATTTACACTCTGTCTTGCTACGCACAACTCTCCATCTAGACAGATCCTAAATTTAAACTGATGCAGAACTTTCTGCCTGAATCTGAAGAGAGCTTTAAACAATGGCTCTGAGAGGTGTGAATCACCCCACCAATCTATCTTGTTGGGATATTAATCCAAAACCCTGATTAAAAGTCAGCATTAACTATTTTGTTGCTGATTGTCTTAGTGGTTGGGATGGGGGAAAGGTAAGGTAAGTCCCTGAGCATGGAATTTGCAACAAGGAAGAAATGCAGTGGGCAGGGGAGAGGAAAGGAGGAAAGAAACAAGGAGAAGAAAAGAAACAAGAAAAGCGGGTGACGAAGGAAGGGAAAATGAAGGCAGAAATAGTGGCCTACTATGTAACTGGGACAGAGAGTCAAATATACAAAAACAGCCTCCCAAGATACGTCTGCACTCTTTCATGGCCGCAAATGGTGGATTTATGGTCATAAAATGTCATCTCCCCCTTAAATTAGCATATTTGCCCATCGCATGTTGCTGAACATGACAATAAAAATCTCGAACAAATAATATATGATGATAATTAAGACCTTAGCTACCAATCTTGCCCTTGATCTTCGTGATCTCCTTTGGATGGAGGGGCATGATTCTAATTTAGATGCCAACTCACAGGCCATAATTAACCATGGAGTTAATTAAGACTTACTCTTGTCATATTTCTTGACAGACTGAGTTTTACAAACTTGCACTAGAAAGTGTTCACAAGTCAGTCGCCTTAAACAAAGACGACTTGAAGTTTTCAGAACAGTAAATGTCAATAGCAACGTTTTGGCCTTAATCAATAGCGACAAAGATTGAGCCAATGTGTGGAGGAATGAACACTGAAGTAAGGTGAGAATAATGGAAAAACAGAAAATTAACCAGGCTGCATCACTCTGAAGGGCCTGTCAAAAGTGGCGTCAGAAAGCAGAAGGGAGCCTAGCAAAAAGCCCCTTGCAAAAATCCAGACAAGAAACAACTATTGCCTGACCTGAGGTTTTAGTAGAGGGGATGTCAAATAATTATGGATTTTTGAAACATTAAACAAACAAGACCAAACAAGTGAATGAACTAAAATAAGGAGTTCAGGATCCATATTATCATCTCATCAGATTAGAGAGATCCCATCTCATGGCTGCCCTGATGATACAGTGTGAATGCAGGATATCTGGTGAAGTTCAGCTCAAACAGGAGAGAAGATTCTGTAGGACTTCACCTGGTCTTTGATGGCCCCGTCTCTGCCCCAAACAGAAGGATGGTCATGAGCATTCATGCAGCTCCTGCAGAAGGACCTGCCCAATACTGATCATAGTCTACATAATTACCTTTCTGACACTGGAGTGTCATAGGGCAGACTGGGGCAAACAAAGGAAGGACTGTTTAACCATTCAAAAGTTCAGCATTCACTTCCAAAGAGGTCCCAATAGCAATGAAGGCTCCATGCAAACTAGTCAGGGAGAGGGCACAGAAGAGCCCCTACATCTAATGTCAACCAGTCCCAAAAAATCTCCAGCTCACCTTCTTTCTTCTCAGGATGAGGGATATTAAAAAGGATTTCTCAGGCTATCTTCCCCATCATCTCTTGTACTGCAGCTACCCTAGGCAGGGTGAATAAACTCAAAGGCAAGCATAAATGGACTGAATCCAATGTAATTTAATGCCTGTAAGCAAACCTGAAATCTGACTAAGTCTGCTGATCCCACACGGTCTGGCAAGGGGTAACACTGAATTTAGTAGCGGGGAGGGATTGTTTTTTAAGGGGCAGTTTATTCCTGACAGGAGAAATCAATGTCTTTCACCCATCTCCTTTTCCTTTTTAACACCCAATGTCGTCTTCTTCTCTCGCTTCTCTCACTGTCTCTCCTCTTTAACGCTCTCCAGTCACATACTCCCACTCCTTGCTTATCGTCTACAAGCCTCTTATCTAAGGTCCTTGCTCGAGGCAGAATTATCTGGTAGTCAGACACGAAGAATGGGAGCCAGAGAGCCCTGCCTTTCTAATACCAGCTCTGCCACAGACTCACTTTGTTCCCTTAGGACAGTCACTTAATCTCGCTGTACCTCAGTTTCCCCAAATCTAAAATGGGAATCATAAAACCTGCCCTACTGCGAGGATTTTGAAGATTCATGAATTAATATTCATAAGACACCCTTTGAAAGTGTAAAGTATATTCCTGGCTGGTTAACAGGTTTCCCATGTGACCTTAGGCACGTCAGTTGGTCAATCTCTCTGACCTCAGTCCCACATCTGTAGAATAAGGAGAATAGAATAATACCTCCCTGCTGTGAGGATAAACTCATTAATGGCTCTGCGCTACTTGAACACTGTGGAGATAAGGGCTAAAGAAAAAAACGATTGAAACAAATAAGGGCGGAGGAATTGCTTGAAGAGACGGATTGAAGAGGGAGAGAAAGGGAGCTTTCCAGAGCGGGGGATAGCATGGTAAAAGGTGCAAACCGGAGAGTGGGCACAGGAGACAATGGAGACAGCGACAAGGTAAGAGGATTGGGAGAGGAGCCGAGATCAAGATTTGCTTTCCATATGGGGCGGGTTTGCTGTGTGTGATATCACACTTGCTTAGTTTCTCATTGTGCTTAGGCTGGGGGCGGGGGAAAGAGGGGAAAAAGACCTCGGAGAGGCTTGAAAACATTTTAATTCCGAGATGTGAAGTAAACTGTCCACTTAACAACTACTATCGATGTGTTGCCATCCTAGCAGCCCTAACGAAGTCAAGGCAGACCATCCACTGGGTGGAAACTGCATCCCCTCCCCGCCCCCCGTGCTGCCATGAGGGTGAGGTTCAGTGTCTCTAAATTGCCTGGATGATAAAATTGTGTGACAAGTGAAAGGCACATTACGTGATTACTTTAATCGTTTCTTAGTATCAGGTTTTATGCCTGGAATCATCATTAAATAGACTGTCAAGGCACAGCAGCATAGAAAAAGAAGAAGACAGACAAGGGGAGGGAACTGCAAAGATGCGTGTGCCTCTGACAATTCAGGGCCAGAGGTGACATCCCTGGTGTAACTGCACGGAGCTTGTTGGAATAAGGCCAAGGATGAACATGGCCCCTTGTGTTCTGAATCTCTGGGCCTACTCCCACTTCACAGAACAGGAGGAAATATGTCAGATGACTCCATGCTTCACTGATATCACTGACTGACCCGCTTCTGTTCCTATGGAAGCCATGGGCAAAGCTCACATTTGCATTCGGTAGGAGCCAATCTGGGCCTGACAGGGCTAGTTTAAAAGCTTTCTTGTCTCTCCCTTAAAGTGAGCCAAACCCAGTTGTATTTAGGATATATGCATGTGGATAGTCACATGCATGTGGATATATGCACATGAATATAGACCGACCATTCATTGAACTGATTGTAACAGGGATTTGGAACTTTATGATAGGTGCAGGGCTGGTCTTACAATTTGCAAGGTCCCAAACGTCTGTGGACGGAGTTAAAAAGGGTCTGTGAATTACTTCCAACTCTGGTCCCTAAGGCATCTGATCTGGAGGAGATGATGAGTAAAAGAATTTGAAAAAAGATCTGTGACCATGGGAGATGGCAGGTGTGGTGCATACTAAACAAAAGGAATAAATCAAACAATCTAGGTCCCGGGGAAGTCAGTCAGCAGACTCAGTAGGTGAAGGAGGGACCCCACGTTTGTGCACTGGGCATAAGACTGGTTCATTACACAATGAACCAAATGGAATTACAGCAGGGATGAGCTTGGCCCAATAAATGAAAGAAGGAATTGATAGTAACAGAGCAGTGCTGGAGACTATTTTGAGCAGCACACAAGCAAGCTTGAAGACACAAAGGAGGAAAGCAGCTATATAACAGTGACTATAAACCTGAACAGTATTCAGTTTTATGTAGCATCTTTCATACTTATGGCTAAGTTCTGCTGTCAGATGTGCATGTGCGCTTCTATTAAAGTGGCATCCATAATCACTGCCCACAAACTGCATTGATTTTGCATACGTAATAGATTCAACAATAGTACAGCCGTGGACACTGGCAATGGGAATGTTGGCCAGGACACCAGAGGTCCCTCAGAACTCATTTCAAGACCCTCCATGGGAATCTTTAACTTCCATCCAGAGAGCCACCAAAGATGGGGAAGGGAGGTCTTGGACTAATGTCTAATGAGGAGTTAATTCATTAATCACTATGGGATAAATCTTGGTATCCCGCAACAAACCCTAGGAAGACAAGGTAAGGCCAGTTTTATCCCATGGTGAGGCAGGTTTTGAATTTCCCATGCAATAGGCCCTCCCAAACGGCAGCTGTACTGAAATCCCACATTTTAGTGCATTCACAAAGCCCCAAATGGAGATCTCCTATGGAGGTTTCCACCTGCTCAAAAGGATGAAGAAGGTACCATTTAGGTTCAGCCTAACCCCCTACTCCTACAAAATTTGGGCTATACCAGTAGGCTGTTTCCCCACACTCCATGCATGAAACCAAAGGGCATGATCTGTCCCTAACACTTTAAAGTAACTAGTACCCTAGAAGGATAAACCAAGCACTTGGTTGCCCAAGGTTTTCAGTTGGGTCTTGAGAAATACTGGCATGGCCACCTTTGTGCTTATGAAAAGTACCATGAGACCTACAGTGTCCAAGCAGAGTAGATGGGGCTTAACTTTTATAGTTTCATCCACAATGATTAATTAGGATTAAAGATAAAATTGAAGGCAGAAAATGTAAGAACAGTGACTGTCCGCAGAGAACAATACAGAGGGAGGAGGGAAAGGCTGAACGAACTGGAATGGTTTAAAGCAACAGAGGTCAAGGATGTGTTGGG
The DNA here is from genome assembly GCF_026122565.2 of Emydura macquarii macquarii. Taxonomy (NCBI): domain Eukaryota; kingdom Metazoa; phylum Chordata; order Testudines; family Chelidae; genus Emydura; species Emydura macquarii. The sequence continues at coordinate 2,682,777 of NW_027131182.1, forward strand.
GAAATGGGAAGTTAAGTCCACAGTATGCCTCAGGGTTCTATGGGCGACTGTGCAATAGATATCACTTGAAATAGAAAATAAAAAAGGAAATGCAAAAAGCAATCAAGGATAAAATTAAGCCACAACTGAAGTAAAAATTACAAAGTTTTACACACAGAGTAGGACTGGGCAGATCCCTGACTCGAGTTAAAACAGTATCAGGAAAACAAAATTGTTTGAGAAGAAAAGGAAGATAAGAATAAGAATATCTGTAATAGTAACCAAGGAGACCAGTGGTTACTGACTCCCGTCATGTGACAGGGGCGTTAACTTTAGCTCCTGTTCCTAATCACTTGACCTGAGTGAGGGTTAGAAAGGCTAATACTCCTGTCATATTGTGATTGCTATTCCAATGACAGTATGGCCCAGATCCTCAAAGAAATGTAGGGGCCTAACTTCCATTGATTTCAATGGGAGTTAGGTTCCTAAATAGCTTTGAGGATCTGGGCCTACCTGCACCAACAGTATTGTCTATTCACAGCATTCAAAAATCATGAGTCAGGGTGCTCAGAAATTAAGAAATGGGATTAAAGATCAAGACATTTTGGAAAATAATAAATGCGGGCTCTTTCTCGTTACCAACTGAGCACAGCGTTCATGTTTTCAAACTTTTCTTCACAACCATGAGAACTAGGAAATCCCTTTTTTCAATGAAAGCTGAGATTTTTGCATGGTCACATGACTCCAAGGACTGGGGCCTTAAGAAAAACGCTATATACAGTGAAACCCATGGGGGAAAAAAAATCACAAGAGTCGGCAACATTGATAACATTGGCAACCCCACGCATTCAGAAATGAACATGCAGTGAACGTAGGGGGTAGGAGCAAGAAGGGAGAATGCGAGTAGTGGTGGAGGCTGAGGGGGGCAGGGAAGAGAGATAGAGAGAGAATAGTGACAAGAAAGCAGAATGGAGAGGATCAGAATGGCAGCTGCCCCACCACAAGAATTAGGACAGGATAAGTGGATCCTGCACTTTTACTGTTGAATTTGGCCCTGTCCACATGCACCGGGGGCAAACAACTTCCGAAATAGAAGGCAAATTAAAATATAATTTTTTTTAAATCTCATTATTTTTAAGCCAATTTAATGATTTTGGGAGGGTATAACTACTGGTTTTTGAATGCTTGAGGTTTGCAATACAGCACTACCAGTCTGCCATCGGTTACATGCATGCAACTCCAACTGACTTCAGCTGGACTTGCATGTAAACAACAGAGAATGGGCAGAATTTGTCCCATATTTGTAAGGCCCTTCGTTTTCAGTTTTACTAATTTTTATCTATTTTACTCATTTTTACCAATTTTTAAATTGATCATGTTAAGAAAATACAATTCATTATACTAAGTAGATGTGTTTATGTTAATAATAAATTAGACTAAGGACACGTCTACACTACAAAATTGTATGTATGGAAATGTACAGCTCATAAAATAAACCAGAGCATTAAACTGCTTTTATTTTCAGTACTCTTACATTTCTCTATTTGTTGCTTTGTTTGTCCTGCTGTCCCCCAATATTAACTCTGATATTTACCCAGAAAAATGTGCATTTAAATTTTTGCACCAATTTTCACTGCTTTTTTTATTTTTTGAAATAAACACTGATAAATTCCCAGGAAATTTTAAACAAAATAAAAACCAAAGATGAAGGGCCTGGCATATTTATTAAGTGAAGTATTCAGGAGGAGCTATTTGAGTGGACAAACGATTGGCCTTGATACCAATGGCAGAAGCAATTAATGCAGAAAGCAGAGGACTACTGTGGTATCATAAGGAACAGAAATGGATTTAATTTGTTCACAGTATTACCCAATAAGCTGAGCATGTCTCAGGGTATCGCAAAGTCCTGGTGTAACAAAGCTGCAGTAGCCAGTGTAAAAATGAGACCCAAAATTGAAATTACTTTAAGAGTCATGGGCAGGTATTACAAATGGTTATGCAGTGTGGCAATGAGCTGTGTAAGATAATAAGGCTATTACTAAAGTAAATCAACAGCCAACCACTACATACTGAATGGAAGGATCGGAAGACTGGCCCTCATCCCAGTATAGCCAGTGAGAATTTAGCCATTAACTTCAATGGGAGCAGGACTGTGCTCTAAGGCAGACCCAAGCTCTAAAAAACACCACATCTGTTGTCATTCTGTTTTTGTTTCTTTTTAAAAAGCAAGCAGGAACTGATGAGTCAGAAGAAATTATTCCAGCTCTGTACCAAGCCACTAGTTAGCAGAGTTCGGATATTTGCTTTGTGACATTTTCACAAATAAAAACTAAGTTGCTTCCGACAAACGAACTGTGAATATTTGCACATTTCTGCAGCGTTTTAACGCATGACAAAGGAACTTGTGATGTCTCTCCCTTTACTTGGTGTGTGAAGGAAGAAGCATTCTGTAATGCATGAATGAAAAAAGGAATGGGGAATGCCCTCAGGAAATGACTTTTAAAGGAAATTCCACAGCCCACCTGCCATATTCTACCCTGTTCTACTTTGCTTTTTGTACTGTGCTCTTCACTGTGGTCTGTGAGCACTCAGAATATAGTCATAAGACTGTCCACTGTTTGTAACCATTTGGAGTTCACTAACTATTTTTAAACAACCACATAACCAACATCCCATTGGCAGAAAGCACTGTACAGGCAGCAAGGCGATCATTGAAATGGAGTTCTCACTTTTCTAGACCCCTTCTTACAACTACTTATAACTTTCAAAAGGAAAGGTGCCATTTTTAGTAACCAATCACACAAAATCGCTACTATCCAATTGTCAAATAAGAACAACTCTTTGCAATCATATATATATATTTTTTACTTATAAAGCACTTTCACCCAAGGTTCTCAAAGCAATTTAGAAGACCGATTAAGTATTATTATCCCATGACATAAGTCCGTATTATTCCTCAACTTTCAGCACAATTGTGCTAGAGTTTTCTATGTTTGTTCTCTGTCCAAAAGTGTTTGTTTTTCAAGTTGCATAACAATCTATTAGGCTGTTACTGACAGAAATTAGATCCCCTGAAAGCACAAGATTATTTCCTAACTACATTTTCTCCAGTGATGTGCTCAGTCTAGAATTAAAGGTCTCCAAATTACTGAATTATCTGAGCATCAAAAATCTGGTTTTTCATCTGTCAGAAATTGTTCAGATACTTTCTTTAAGCTCAGATAACTCAAACAGCTTTGTTTTAAAACTTAATAATGATACTTAACCCGTCCATAGTGCACAGCATCTACAAAGCACTGTACAGATATTACTTAATTCATTACAAAATAAAGTACTCTTCATAATTGACATGGAGCTCTGAACAAGGACAAGTGCCCGCGACGTAGCTGAAGATCTGAGGTTTGAAAAAATGAAAATGATGGCTATTTAAGGACAGAATATTGAGCATACATTGCATCGCCACTTCCTTGAATCATGTTATCAGCAATGTAAATTAATGTTATTCCAGTGGCCCAGAACCCCAGCTAGTGTAAATTGCTGTAGTTTCTTTGAAGTCAATGGTGTTACCTTAGTTTACACTAGTTGTTGATCTGGCCTCTTAACTTTGGAATGACAGACAGATGGACGAGAGGGGAGGAAAGCTTTACAAGTGTTACGCAGCAAGTTTGTGTAACATCTAAAGCATTTGGATCTTTTATTTAAATAAGTACTCATCAGTTTCCCATGAAATTCACCTTCCTCAACTGTTTGACAATTTCATCAGTGTAAGCAAAAGGAGGACTGAACACTAAGGGGTCTATACTGTGCTATCAGTGGTGGAGGTGTTAGTGAAAACCAGCTGCTGGCATTCAGTATGCCACAGTGCTTGTCAGGTGAGTGCCTGCTGGTGTCTTGTGTACGCTAGAGCTCCTACTGCTCTTATCACAGGTGGAGTTGCAATGGTGAGCCATTTTAGGATAATGGGCCACATCTTCTGATGTTGTGAATCATAGACGATTAGAGTTGGAAGGGACCTCAGTAGGTCACCTAGTCCAACCCTCTGCTCAAAGCAGGACCAACCCCAACTGAATCATCCCAGCCAGGACTTTGTCAAGCCGCAGCTTAAAAACCTCTAAGGATGGAGATTCCACCACCTCCCTAGGTAACCCATTCCAGTGCTTCACCACCCTCCTAGTGAAAAAGCTTTTCCTAATAGCCAACCTAGACCTCCCCCACTGCAACTTGAGATCATTGCTCCTAGTTCTGTCATCTGCCACCATCAAGAACAGCCTCGCCCCATCCTCCCCGGGACCCCCCTTTCAGGTAGTTGAAGGCTGCTATCAAATCCACCCTCACTCTTTTCTTCTGCAGACTAAACAAGCCTAGTTCCCTCAGCCTCTCCGCATAAGTCATGTGCTCCATCTCCCTAATCATTTTTGTTACCCTCTGCTGGACTCTTTCCAAATTGTCCCCATCCTTCCTGCAGTGGGGGGCCCAAAACTGGACACAATACTCCACATGAGGCCTCACCAGTGCCAAATAGATCAGTGTGGCTCCACTGAAGTCAGTGCAGCTAGACTGGTTTGCAGCTGTTTGGAAGCTGGCCTGATATGTTTAGTGTGGATGAGACCTACACGGTCCCTTTCTATACAACACTATATTCTGCTCCCATTGGTGATAATGAATACCTAATGGAGACAGAGAAGAATGCACCATGCAGAGGGCTCAATGTACTGAAGACGCTATGAAAAGTAGCAGTAGTAGCAACTGGTATACACTTTTAAAGAGGAGTTCAAGAGCTAGGTTACGTCTACACTTTCACCCCTACAATGGCACAGCTGCAGCTGCACCGCTCCAGCACTTCAGTATAGACACTCACTACAGTGGCAGGAGTGGTTCTCCCATCACTAGAGTTAATTCACCTCCCACAGAGGCAGCGCCTCGGTGGCTGGAAGAATTCTTCTGTCAGCCTAGCTCTGTCTACACTAAGGATTAGGTTGGTTTAACTACATCACTCAGGGGTGTGGATTTTTCTCACCCTTGAGTGACACAGCTGGGTAGACCTACCTTTTTAGGATAGACTTGGCCTTCGAAACAATATATGGTGGGACAGAACTGCTTAACATGAAGTGGGAAACTGACTTGGGTTTGAGGCTTTGTTATCGCCTTCTGCATTCTCCTTCTGCTCCCAAGAAAACCCAGACTAAAAGCAAAACTTGTTTCACATTCCGATAGGTAATTTGCCAGGAGTCAGTGATGTAAGAGGTCATTTCACCAGGAAAGTACTTCACGTCTGGGTGGGAAAGTTTTCTAGTGGACAGAACATAGGACTGTGAATCAGGAGATCTGACACATTCAGTCACCTTAGGCGAGTCAATCCTTTGTTCTGTGCTTCACTTTCCCAATCTGTACAAATGCTGATAATAACGCCTTCCTTCCGTCTCTCAGGTGGGTGTTGTGAGGAGTAGGTAACTGATGTCTGCGTTGCAGTCCTTGGATGAAAGATGCTAGAGACGTGCCAATGTTGATGCAATCTTAAATTTTAAGAGTGTGATTTTCCAAATACTAGGTGCCAGTGTATACATGTAGGTGAGATTTTATGCTAATTTAGAAGGCAGAAAGCCTTCAAATACTTTAGTGCATGAGCTCTGAATGGGAAGATACATTGTTTCTTGCTCAGCATATGGTTGTTTGAGAGTTGTTATATATGTTTCTCGTTAGCGCCCCAATGGAAAACTTCACTTAAGTTCGCTAATAAACTTTAAACGTTCTGTTTACCTGCATACTAACAACTAAAATTCTTAGAGGACCAAATTCTCTCCTGCATTTGGGCCCCATTCAGTGAGGGAGTTAGGGCGTTAGAGGGGATCTAATGGACTCTATGCCAGTGGAAGATAGATGTAGCAGAGCACAAATCAGTCACATTGTCCTGGCAACTGATTGGTCCTCTCCTTCCCCTGACAGGCCCCCTATGACATGGGTTGAAGGATGGTGAAAGTTGGTGTGGAAGCCACTTCTACATCTTTACATGAGTGGGGAGTTCCCGTAGACAAAGAGAATTCCCTGCTGGCCTCTTAATGAGCAGAATCCAACCTCTGTGCGCCACTTGGATCCCACAAACGGGCCGGATCTCATTTGAGAATCTGACGCAAAATAAAAAATAATCCAGATGCCCAGTGTTGAAACAGCAGCACACACTGGAGCCAGCATTTAACCGACTTCAGCAGATTAATGGAGAGGACATTTTTAATCATATCACATAAGCCCTGCAATAAAAATAATTATCCCAGAAGATCAGTATTAAAAGGAGCGTAATTGTGTCTGACTTTATCAGCCTTTTATAGGATTTTATAGCCACAAAGCCCACCATCCCCTGCTCTCAGATCCCCTCTCTTTTGAATATTTCCAGCATTTGGTTAGATTTTAAACAGGTTCATATAAGATACCCGGCTGAACTTTGTCTGCCTTACTGGTGCAAGTAGATCTGGTGTCTTTAGTGGAATCTCGGGGACTACGGTGAGTAGGATTTGGCCTTCAAATATTTTAGTAACACTGTAAAAATGTGGGGTAGAATGGGCTGTGTCTGTGTGTGTGTTTCCAGTGTCTACGGGTCTGATCCAAAGCCCACTGAAGTCGATAGGAATTTTTCCATAGATTTCAATGGGGTTTGGATCAGGCCCTAAGCAGCTCACATCAAATGCCATTCTTCTTTTTGATTTTCTCCCAGACTCTATACCTTCCTCTCACAGCCCCTGAACCAAAGCCTGCAGTCCCTGTTCAGGCAAAACTTCCCCTGGGTGCAATGGGAGTTCAGCCCAAGTAAGGATTGCCAGATCTGACCACTTGATTTTAATCCATGCACCTGTTTCTCCCTCCCCCCGCCACCTCCTGTTTACGTTTCTAGAATTTCAGCATTTATGGAAGGGGGAGGAGAGAAGGGAGAGTTCCTGGCTCAAGCCTGGACCATGTCATGCATCTCAGTGAGCCGAGGTGGCCTATCATGGAATTCCTAATGTGAAGTGGGGTCTCTCTCCTCACCAAGTCCATCCACTGCTGCTCCACGTGGAGGGGGCTTTGGGAGCAGGACTGTGGGGGGAGCATAGAACTGGCTATACTCCATGGCAGCATCCATGTGAAGATCCAGGCAGGAATTAATACACCTGGGAGCTGAGTTAACTTCCTGCTACCATGCTGCTACAAGGGAACTCAAAAGCAGCACGCCAAAGTCAGGGTGGCAGCATGAATGCACCCTCCAGGACGCCTCGCCTCTTGCCTCCATGCATCTGGTTGGTGGAACGTCTTCCCTGAAGAGCCCTGAGATCCATGGCACCCCTGCCATTTCTGCAGACCCTATTACTCCTCTCTGTGAAATGATGCTTCAGAGGAACTCAGGGTACGTCTACACTGCAGGCTCGCTGGTGGCAGTGTGCAGGGTCTGAGGAGCTACATGCAGCATTGAAAAGCAGGCTGCATCTGCACTGTGGTGTGTAGCTATGCATGGCAGCGAAAGACTCTGGCAGGGGGGAGGCAGCAGGGAAAAGTTCTGGTGGTTCCCTGCTGCCGGAGTCTCACTGCAGCGGGGAAAGGCTCTGGCAGTGGGGAGGCAGTGGGTCGGATCACTCGATGATTGCCTGTTCTGTTCATTCCCTCTGAAGCGCCTGGCACTGGTCACTGTCGGAAGACAGGACACTGGGCTAGATGGACCATTGGTCTGACCCAGTATGGCTGTTCTGATGCTCTTACTACACTGTTAAGAAAAGCAGTGTAATTTGGGGGAGGGGGGGGCACTGCTTGGGCACAGAGAGCTGTGTACGATACATGCCCTAAGGTGCTGGCGTGAATTTGTTCTCCTAAGCAGCGCCTCGCTATCTACACTGCTGGGGTGGGGGGGGGGTGCAGTGTACATACGCCACATACTGCCGTGAGGAGCGTGCAGTGTGGATGCACCCTGAGTGGATTCAGCCCCGTAAACCCTACCTGCCCTGCAGGCCCCTTCCTATTCCCACGGGCTTCTGGCCAGGAGGAGACAATCTGGCCCAGTGTTATATTTATGCTGGAAAGCATCATGTATTTACTCTGACAGCAATTCGGGTCCATTTCCAGGTTCCCCTTAGTACTCTAGGGAATTTCTTTCCACTGCCTTGAGAAAAGGAGAGGGAAAAGTTACTGCTGCACACAGCGCATTCCCGCCCAGCAGCATATTGAATCAGAGTGAGACACCTGGCCTCATCTTCAGCCCGTCCCCTCAAACTCCAACTTGGCAGGCAGTACTGCCGCTGTAAATATCCCACTTCCTCGCTAGAAAGATGTTCTGAAAGAAACCACCAGCTCAACAGCGTTAGCAGAAGGTGAAAGACAAAGGGTCTGAGGGGGCCCGGCCAGTTTTGCAGCCTGTGTAACGTTGTCATGAAGGACTTGGTCCAGGAGGACTGTAATGAGAGAGACAAAGCTAAGGATATGTGCAAGTCTCACTGGAGAGCGGACCAGCGAGCAAATCCTTGGAGAACCGTCACTTTACTTACTCCCGGCTGGCTGAGTTTAGAAGGCGGCGGCTTCCAGAAAATTAAGGTTTTCAAAATTTGGTGCATGTACCCACATCGTGTGAACAGCTATCCTAACCCACTGCAGAACCTCAAGAGAAGGAGAGCCGCAGGAAAGTGACAAACATTGTAGTGACTTTTCATACAGCACTACCCTGCCCTTTTTAATATCTAATGGCCTGATCCCCCCAGGTACTGTGCTTCTTCAACCGCCATTGACTTCACTCACTGGGAGATAAGGACCATCACCTCACCGCAGGATGTTGTTTTCTTTCTCCCAAACGCCGGAAGAAAATGTTTGAGTGGCATTAGAGGGATTGATACTATCATTAAAAGAACGAAAGAAACAAATGACTAGAAATCACGGCTGAGGGGAACTTGAGTATGTATTAACCTACACTTACAAAGCTTGTGGCAGTTTTTGTGATATCAACCACCATAGTAGGACAGACTAAAATAACAAGAGCGGCTTTTCTTAGGAAGTGAGAGCTTGTGAGTCAACTTTTGCCCTCTCTTGTGTCCTTTGCAACCCTACTGAAGTCAATGGAGAAACACCGGATATAAATCAGGACAGAGTTTGGCCCAAAGAGAGCATTCAGTAGAAGAATTTTATCTGCATCTTCTCACCAGAACTAGGTGTGCTTTAATGTCGTTATTTTTCTACTTTATTCACTCACGTTTAGATTTAGGTCTTGATTTTTCTACTGCCCTGCCTCTTCTGTAGTCATTCGCATCTGTGCAAAGTGAGTGCATAGTGGTTGTGAAATGCTACCATGGTATGAGGAAATTTCTCATTTGATAGCATTTATAATACAAAGGAGGAGAGAATCAAACCATTAATCTCTTTTTGCCAGTTACCCTTAAAATTAAAACATAAAAACTTCCACAGCCGTCACATGTTATTGAAGCCCAATTGCCAAAAGTATGTAATAGGAATTTTTCCCTTTATAAATCAAATCACCAAATATATATATTTTTAAATAGATCCTTTAAGGCAGTGGTTCTCAACCAGAAGTACGTGTACCCCTGGGGGTACGCAGAGGTCTTCCAGGCAGGGGTACATCAACTAATCTAGACAGTTGCTTAGTTTTACAACAGGCTACGTAAAAAGCACTAGTGAAGTAGGTATCAACTAAAATTTCATACAGGGACTTATTTATACTGCTCCATACACTGTATGCTGAACTGAAAGTACAATATTTACATTCCAGTTGATTTATTTTATAATTATATGGTAAAAATGAGAAAGTAAGCAATTTTTCAGCAACAGTGTGCTGTGACACTTTGGTGTTTCTATGTCTGATTTTCTAAGCATATAGTTTTTAAGTGAGGTGAAGCTTGGCGTGCACAAGACAAATCAGACTCCTGAAAGGGGTACAGTGGTCTGGAAAGGTTGAGAGCCAGTGCTTTCAGGCTCAGGTAAACACTGATGTTCCCAGTTGGCATTTTGTTATGACATGAGCAGGAAACATCAGACGAAATGCACCATTTTCAGGCTGATGACTGATGTGATTTTTAAGAGACACCAACAATGTAGTCACACCACCCTTCTCACAGATTAACACAAAGACTGTCACAGAACAGTAAAGTAAGCCATTTGTTATTCCAACCAGGAATCTTCAGGAAATGCATTTGCTTTTATTTTAAAGGCATTAAACTTCCACAAGAAGACTCTTGTCCCACTTCACTCTTTCAGGCCGGTTTTGTCCTGACATACACAGAGTGACCCAGAGCCATGTGGGAGGGCGTACATGACTGGGTATAAATCAGGGCTAAATTTGGCACATTGGGTCAGATCCTCAGCTGGTGTAAGTCAGCCCGGGTCCAGTGAAGTCAGCAGAGCTAGTGATTTACATCAGCTGAGGATTTAAAATACATACAATTAATACCTTAGCTAGCGTTCTTTTGTTAATAATCCTGACAAATGCGACAGCTGCCGGTCACATTCTCCCTCTAATATCCCAGGATATTAATGCTATTAGGGCATGATTGGATTCCCCTTTGCACCGGGATCTCTGTCACAATTCTGTCTGATCAGATATAGAACTTTTACCGCTTCCCCCTTACCTCTTGAGATAGTTTCTCCCATACAGGATCTGCTGCAGCAAAGTGACCACAGCAAAGGCGCAGATGAAGATGAAGAACAAAGTTCTGTTTCCCAGCAAATCCCTGCTTGACGAGGGGTCACTGTATCCCATCCTTGTGAAAAGGCGACTTAAGCTCTGTTGGGTAGAATTCAGTTCATTGTAGCGTTCATGCTCTTTTCACTGGAAGGCGGTGGAGAACATTTGCTAGTTTTTCTGTGAGAAATCCAAGGACAAGATGCCTCATTGTCCAGCCCTGCTGTCCCCTTCTTGCCCCTTTTGGATGTTAACTAAAGAACTGTGCGCAATGGCTCATTTCCACTGTAAAGTTTCCAGGAGCATTAGATGTCGGTAACATCTAAAAATCATCTATTCATAGCTCCTTCAGGCTGACCAGTTTATACTGTATGTGAAGCATGCTGTTCCCTGCGGTCTCTCTCAAAAACCTGCCGCTAACAATTATCTACTTCAATCCCATTTCGATATTCCAGATGGGAGAAGCTGCAAATAAAACAGAAAACTGCAGCCTGTGAAAAATACAACCTGCTTCGGAAGCACATAGTCATCAGCTCTTCTTTGCTTCTGCTCAGTGACTCCAGTGAAATGGACTTGCAGGGAGACGTGACTGGGGTGTGCTATTATTGAACAAGAATGTAATGATCATGAGGATTTCATTCAGCCCCCTGCAAAAACAGCAGCAGCAATCTAGTTAGACTAGCATGAAAAGCTGCATTTTATTTATCAAGGGGAGGTTCAGATAATGCCTTTGATACTGTAACGTTTGCTTCCAGCATGCAGTGCCTTTAGTCATCGCTACTCTCTATCTGGGTTCCTATGTTTTTCCTGGTTATTCCTCCGGAGTAAGCATAAGCAAGGTCACTGTGCATCTCTTCAAGGACAGAGCTCTGAGTTCCTGCATGCTGATTTATTGCAAGCTTTGGAAAGCCTCACAGCCGCAGATGGGGATATTGACTTTCAATGGAATCTTAAAGAACTATTCATTTATTTAAAGAGACAAATATTCGGATTGTTCCTCAACCATGAACAGTTCTCTTGTTATGGGGTGAAATAGCGAGACCTTGTCTACAGCCAGCAGAACTGTTATTAAGCTTTCTCGTTGCTGGTAGGGACTCGGTCCTACTCTCATTTGAATCAATGGGAGTTTTTGTCATTGATTTCACTGGGAGCAGGAGCAAGTCCTGAATCTTTATTTCTGAAAACAGTGACCTATGAAAGCTTTAACCACAAATAAAATGGTTCAGCTAGGAGGTTATTTTACCTCCACAATGCTTGGGGAAAAAATATTTTGGAAAAAAATTGGAAAGTCCTTTGTAAAACAAGATTTCGATATGACTAAACCTGCAGACAATTAAATCAATGTCCAGTGTGTCATCATCCCAGCTGTTCAAACCAACATGCAGGGTCCACTCTTAGACGGTGTCTGAGCTGGCACCGTGCAAGAGGACGGGGCAAAGATAGTTTTATGCCACCTGTGCAGCCCCCTGCTCCGGGTGCCATCTGCCTCTGAGCTATTCCTCAGGATAAAATAGAGCGGTGTTAGGGCAGGAGACATAATTATATTGTCCCTCAGTCCCACTCAGAGCTTCCCCGTGTGAGCCCTCGTGAAGGATTAAGTTAGTACAAATTAGGTCTTGTCTGAGTGCGGTTCTGTACTGACAAGTGGATTCGCTGAAACAGCCCATATTCAATGTCTCTCAATGACTCTATCCATACGTGTTCCATTTGCAAACAGAAAAATACCATCTTTTTAACTACCAGCCCAGCCAATTCAGCCTGGGCTTCGAGATGCCAGACCCAGTCTTCGCCGCTCACACATCACCATCCCCAACAATTCTGCTTTCAGAACACAAGGCCCAGTCTCCTGGGTTTACAATCCTTTGACAAGTCACAAGGCACTGCTGAGTCCGGTGCGCTCTCCCACAGCTGTTACTGAAAGACCAGTGGCCGCAAAATGAAGTCAAGATTTAATTTAGTGAGTACAAGAATTGTTAGGGTGTGAGCTCAATGGGCAAGAACCATCTTCTATTCCGTATTGATACAACACCAACCACAACAAGGTCCCTGTCCCTGGCATCTAAGAACTAACACCATACAAATAAATAGACAAACAATATTAATAAGCTAAGTGGCTTTTATTTTGAACTCACAGAGGGGGTGGATTAATTGCCTACAGTTTATCTTAGCCCTTTAAAACAAATTAGCCACTTATGTTGTTCAGAAAAATAAATGACCAGGATGTATTCATTCATATCACACTGGGAGGAACACACACTTAGACAGCTGCATAATGAAGTCACAGCCACAACGTGATCCCATCTGTCCAAATCTCCACCCACCGAACCAAATATGGTCCTTCTAAAGATTTGCACACTTAAACCCCTATCATATGGCAGTAGTTTTATATCAGGACCCCCTGGGAGTTCCCTCACCTCTAGCTGGGATCTAGCTATCACCCTATTCCCATTCGGCAGTAATGGCAGGGAAGCAGTTATGAGTCCCAGGCTGAGAACCCAGCTGATATTATATGGACAGATCTGCCCGTGGAGCTTAGAGGAGTACGGGGGAGTCAGGCTGTCATCTCCCATTGACTCTGAATGGGAGTTGGGTGCCTAATTGCTCTTTTGAACCTTTGAAAATCTTGCCCTAGAAACCTGGCTCTCTTTGGAGCAAATGCTGCTCTGTTACACTGCTGTAACTCTGCAGTAAGACGATTGACTACACCAAACATACAAGAGAGCAGAATTTGGCCATTTACGTATTTCAAGGGCTAGCAGTAATCTCAGTACCAATCTCAATGGTGTGATGCCCTGTGATCCTAGCGTGAGTAGCATTAGCACAAAAATCACACTATAATATACTGTACCGCCCCAAACCAGCAGGTCCATTATTTATTTCTGAACCTGGCCTATATGTCAGTATTAGCTGCAACTTCTCTCTCTCTCCTCAGCCTCAACACGTGTGCCATCACTCAAGCGTAGTCTGGCTACCTGTGTTTTTTCACCTTCTTCATCTGCTAAAATCAGAGATAACTGGAAAACGTGGCACTTGAAGGCACTGTGTGAATTTTTGACATTCCCAGAGAATTTTGTGTCCGTAAAGCAATGAGCAGAGGATAAGGAAATAGCTAATAAATTGAGTGGTTTCCTGTGACAAATATAATCTGGCACAAATACTATCCCTGGTAATGTGTGTAAAGGAAATAAATACTCATTGCCTTCAAACCAGCACTCCAACATATGAAAAGAAAAGCAGCACCTCCCTGCAAGAGCTAAGAAATACGATGTTGCTAGCCACATTTTCAAATGCGCCTGCAATATTTGCTAGAATAGCCCTGTGAGTGCAGAAACAAATCACACATGTGCATGGGAAAGTGTTAACTACTGGTACAATTGCCCATTTGCACATTTGTTTCAGAGGCCCTTTGAAAATCTGGCTTTTCATTTGTGACCACCTTTTAAAGCTTCCTACTCCTGGGATGAGTCAAATGAACCAATTTCTTTTTTTTAAAATATTTTACGCCACGTGCGAGCAAGCATCTGGCACAGAAATTGGCTATCTGGAATGCAAGATGGGATTGCAGTACTTTTGCATCATGCATATCACTGAAAATAAAAGCCATGTTGCATGCAGCAGTGTTTTTTGGGCTATGATGTGACCTCTAAACTATGCCACACCATGAGCTACCAATAGTATGGGACAGCCTAGATAGTATCCCAGCAAAAAAGGCAAGCATGCAGGAAGCTTCTCTCATGTCACTGAACAATGCAGAACAATACTGCAACCTAGATGGTACAATGTTTGAATGTGTAAGAGTCAAGCATATAATAATACTTTAAATTTCTATGGCAGGTTCCACCAGAAAATCTCCTAGTTCTTTACTAACACAAATAATAAAAGCTCAAATACGCCTATGAGATTGCCATGCATTTTATTTCCATTTTACAATAGGCACAGAGAGGTTAAGTGACTTGCCCAAGGTCACACAATGAGTCTGTGGCAGAACTTGGAAACAGGCCCAGGAGTTCTGACTCTCAATCCCGTACTCTAATGTTTCCTCCCTCTCGTTAAGTTGCTGGGCTATCTAATTCTGTGAAGCACCTTCCTTATCCGCTGTTGAAAACTACGAATATTGTGGCAAAGTCAAGCCTCTTGTAGCTTTAGGGTACACAACACTGTGATGCATATATTAGGCTGCCAAAGGAAGCCTCTCTCTCACATACTGCTAGCCCATATTGTGGTATGTGACATGTTTTCTAAATACTGTGAGGAAAAATCCATTGTGAAAAATTCTTTCAGATTACATGGTGAGACTCCGGGTGCCTTAGCACAAACATGAATGTGCTCCAGACAATAATATAGGGAGCCTATTGTTTGCTCAGAAGCCAGAATGCAGCAAAATTGAATTAACAAAAAAATACTGATATCAAATCCCAAATAATGGGGGAGATCTTCACTGAAAGCTGATTCTGTGCTTCTGAAGTCTGCAAGCCAGTGAAAAGATGTATCTAAGAAAGGACAGAATCTGGTAAGAATCCTATTGCATTTCTCACATACGGAGGTGCTCCAGAATTTTCCTCTTAAGTGCTTTCTCCATCAGAAGGACATCAGAAGGTCCTCGTTTTGTAAATTGCAGCACATCTCTGAGTGCAAATGGGACAGAGGGATGCTCACTCTATTCTGCCTCTTGATTTTAGTGGGTCTGTATTTGCAGGTCTGATTGAGGTTTTTCATGTCCATCCCGCTAGCAAATCCTTGTTTAACTATTTACTGATTATGGGCTGTAGTTTTATTTGATGACAACGACCTCTGGAACCTTAGATAGTTTTGTGGGGTGGGTGGGAGAGAGAGAGGGCTTTCAAAGTTTGTTTAAATCTAAATAGCTGTTATAAATAGCATATTAAAGGGGAGTCAAAAATCTCAAACTTAAAATACGTTATTTCAAAATTAAGCAAAACAAGCTCACCGCTCAGAACTGGAGTTTCTTTCAACCCTCTCCCCACTCCACCCCTCCCCCACTCACCATATTCATACCCAATTTGTGGTTGCTACGTATGTTAAAGAACCTCCATCCAGCATAGCGGAGCAACATGTATCGTGAGAGGTTTTGGTTGAATGAAGACTATTTTTAACTTACATTATGCTTGGGTGAATTATTGGGGCCCTGATTCAGCAAAGCACAGGCTTAAGTGCTTTGCTGAATAAGGAACGTGGTATAATTAAACATGCACTTAAGTGCTTTGCAGAAGTACTGCCTAAATGGAGCATATTGTTAAATATAAAAATAGAGCAAATCAACATTAAATCTGTTGCAGATAAAAACCAGCATGGATGTATTAGCTTAATCTATTACCCAACGCAATGTCTGGTTCCCCATAGGTGCCGTAAATCCCTGAGTGATACATTTAAATCTGGATCCCAGATTTAACTGAGACTGCAGCCCAGCTGAAAGTGTCCATGGTCTTTTGAGGCCATGAACAGAAGCCAAAAGGCATTCCAGTTCCATAGCCTCTGACTGCTGAACTGCCTGGGTGGGAGGAGACTTCAGAGAAGTAGAATACGGTTTGCATATTAAATGCCTATTACATTATGTATGGACTTGCATGAGCTAAATGAAAGCAGCTGCATTCATATTACAGTCCATGCACATATACAACGGATTTTAAAAGTGAGATACAATCTGTGTGTGTGAAACACGCTTCTTTTCCACGTTGCACAAGGGATCTCGGTCGGGGTCGGTGAATGGGATCCTTCTTCCATGGGCAGGAGGCTCCAGCACAGCTGCTGTCATGGTTCAAAGGCTACAGTCACTGTTTTTCATTGTGAGTGGCAGCTTATTGCCAAATCTGCATTATGCTTTCTAATAGCTCCCATATAACCAGTGAACTTAAAAGAGTATTATACTGCATCGGAAAGTATTACTAACAAATATTTGTAACACAGTAGTACAGCGAGACCCGAACCAAGATCAGAGCCCTCGTGTGCTGAGTGCTATACAGACACAGGCCCTGAACTAGCACTTATGCCAGCAGTACCTTTGTCACTCAGGAGTCTGAAAACAACCACGCCTCTCTCCCGCTGACATAGCCACCACTGCTCGTTTAGGTGGTTTTATTATGTTGGTGGGAGAAGTCTCTCCCATCAACCTTATGCAGCTACAGCTCTTAAGCGCTCTTACAGCTGTGCTACTTAAGTTTTAAGTGTAGACTAGCCCACAGAGTGAGAGACAGTTCCTGCCTAGAACTGGGTGAATAACAGATTCAATTCACTGGCAATTCTAAAAAAAAGAATCTGTTTGGGTTGAACCAAAAATGAATTCTAACAATAAATTTTGGCAAATTGAAAAGTGAAAAAAAAAACAAAATTCATTCTGGGTTCAATGAAATGTTTACTTTAACCCAAAACAAAATGTTTCATTTAGATTTTGAGCATTTCATGGTTTTTTTTAGTTTTTAAATAAAATTAAAGGAAATTTCTAAACAAATGGTCATTTCAGATTGAAGAAATCAAAGTGTTTCATTTAAAAAATATTGAAACAAAATATTGATTTTGGTCAGATTTCGAGGGGGGATAAAAAAAATTTCAGCTGGTTCTGTTCTGCCCTGAAATGTTTACATACCACTTCCTTCATTATTATTAAATACTTTCCCACTTATATAGCACCTCATATGTGTAGATCTCTACATACTTTACCAAGTTGGGTATTCAAATTGCCATTTGACCAACAGAAAAAAAATGGAGATTAGGGTACGTGTGATAACATCTCACATAATTTACATATGTTACATGTATGTGAGGGACTGTGACATAAAGAAATGCCACTTTCATATTAATTCATATGAGTCTGTACTTAAACATACTAAAGTCTGACTGACTTGCATCTAAACTTTTTAAAATGGCTAGTATTTAGGATGCCTCTGGTTTTCCAACTTCAGTCACCTTAAAGAGGCCTGATTTTCTGAATGGCCTCTCAAGTTGGGCTCTCGAAAATAGTGTCACCTAAAATTTCCAGCCATTGTTGAAAACGTAGGCCACAGAGCCTGATTTCTGCAACCCTGCCTCCCCACAACTCCAAATGAAGTCAACGAGAGCCGTTCGTGCTCAGCATCTCTGAAAAATCTGGTCCATGTTACTTACACAGTACTCACATCTACGTTACGAACTCTGGTTCCACGCAGGTTTTGCCTGGGGGACCAGGGCTTGGTTCAAAAAAGAAAGAAGCCATGAACTGTTGAATGAGCCATGCATATTCCTCAAACATGAAAATACCAGGACCCTGCTCCTGCTCCCTACTGAGTTTAGTGACAGGAGGATCCGCACCACTGGGTGAAATCCTGGCTGTATTGGAATCAATAGCCAAACTCCCATTGACTTCAGTGGGGCCACGATTTCCCCTGTTAAGTTTAATTACAGGCGATGCTCCTGAAGTTTCCTTTTCTACTAGGTACAGTATTACTAGTACGATGAGCAGGTATCTCCTGGGCTTCAGTTGGGGAATACAGCTAGAACCACACCTCATCTAATGGCAAAGTGCCCTCTGTGTATTTGTTTTACTGTTATTGTAAAAGTGCTTCTCCCTGCACACACATTTGTGTTATTGTTACAATGATCTGTTTCAATCAGAAGTGTAAGTATACTTAAAGCACAGCATAGAAGGATAGATTTAACTGACAAGGACAGCTAAGACCCAGGCTTGGAACATACTTTGCTGTGACAGTGAACAATAGTATTTGAAATGGGGGGTGGGAAATAGTATTTTTCTCTTCCTCCTCCTAACAGATTTCTCTGTATTGTAATAGCTGCTGAATTAACCGAATGATCTGATGACAATTTGACATTGTACAGTTATGCGCGGGAGGGGGACAAAAGAGACCAGAATTCAGAAATGATGGGAAAGTCACCATTGTCTGATGTGTTTCACCATTCTGAATTAATTTTGCATTTGTGGGACTGGGTTAATCAAAATGAATATATATTAATTAGCTCCACATTACATGTATTTCCACAGCTGCCCCACTGTAATTCAGTTTTGGCTACTGTTCATTTGATGAAAACTCTTCCACTGGACACTATTATGTCATTCATTAGTAATCAGATATTGAAGAAAGCTAGCGCTGATCTTTGACCAGAGATTTTTAAAAGCCTAAATATTGTTATTTTAATGAATCAATCTCACCCTCTAAATTATTTCAATCCAAGGCACAAATTCAATTTAAAAAAATCTCCCTCTGGCTTTCATTGACGTCAAACCATTCACCCCTTCAAAAAAGATTTTTTTTTTCCTGGGCTTGTGGCTTTCTGAATCACAGAGAGTTTCTTATCAGAGTTTCTACTGAAATTGTTCCAAAAGAAGGAAGCCTCTATCCAGATAATACTGTGACTAGACAGACACCGTTGGGTGCTCTTGGTTTTCATCTTATGTTCATAGTGTGGGTCTAATTCATAAATTGTGTCCACACAACGTCAGGCCTAACTTGCATGCACAGTTACAGTGACTGCTGGTTCAAGCAAACCTGGAGTCCCCTGCAAAGCCATTCTATCATGCCTTTGGCTTGGGGTCGAAATTCAGTGTGTGATCCTCTCACCTACCATAAATGCCTTCACCATTATTACTTATTATATGTATTATGATAGCATCTATAGGCCACAACTGAGACAATATCCCCATTGTGCTAGGCACTGTACATATGCAGAGTAAGAGACGATACCTGCTTTGAAGAGCTTATGATCTAAATAGACAAGACAGAGAAAAGGTGGGAGAAAAAAAGTATTATTAGCCTCATTTGACAGATGACAGACAGAGAGGGATTGAGTGACTTGCCCAAGGTTACCGTTTGGATTGGGATCCGTGCTGAAATTTCAACCACATCTAAAGTTTGGGGATGTTGGAACTGGGGGATTGTTTCAGATCTGTCACTACATGCTATGATATTCCAGCAAATTGCAACTACCCATGAAGTACCCCCGATTAAATATCTCCAGAGTCCAATTTAGAAACAACACTAAACTCTCTTAAAGGAGCTAATGCCGTCTTCTCAGGCTGAGGTGAGTACAGTAGTTCTTGGATTTCCTGTTCCAACATGGGGCTTGATCATGTCAGGTGCTGGGCTGCAGGACCCTCAATGCTGAGATCAATGGGGCTGTAGGGTCAAACACACAGAGTGGCCCAGATCCTCAATTACATTTAGGCTCCTAACGTCTACTGAAGTCAGTGGAAGTCAGGGCCATGATACCTTTGAGGAGCTGGGTCTCTGTCACTAAAGCATTTCTGGCCAGACCTAAAACATTTGAGGTGTGCATCACTGAGCTTTCTTAAGTTTTGCTTTATCCCATACACCCCAGCAGCACACAGCCAACACAGCATTGCTATCATAGGTCACTGTAATTCAGGTCAAATGCTTCCTGCATTTAGCAGTGCAGTAACAACCCTGCAACATCTTTACTCTGTTGCTGTTTAGACAGCAGGGGAACCTGCAACATGCCATTTGTTTAAATAATTGAGACAACAACTGTTTTGGGTTGTAGGGTTTTTTTAAACATAACAGGGAAAAGACAGCAGGATCGTGAGAAGAACAGTAACCACAACCCATTATTAATCCAAGATGCAGGAAAGCTAGGACAGCATTTGGCCTACGGGATGCAGCGCTGCATAAGCAGGCATTGCAGAAATGTCTTTGACAAGGACAAGCATCCCCAGGAGAGCTGCAGTTTGAGCAGAGGGAGGCAATGTGTGTCATTTAGCCTTGAGTTTTTACAGAATGTTCTCCTGCCTTTAAGCTTCTACATGATCATCATGATTAGTAGCATTATTCAAACTTTGCTTTCAATCAGCCCGAGACATGCTATTTGAGCAGCATGCAGTAATTCCTCTGGAGTTAAAAGATCTGTGGGTGTTTTTCGCTGCAGAGTGGGTGGGAAGGTGTATTGGGGGACACTGTAATTCAGTCACTTTAAATCACATTAAGCTGAAACTTCATAATAAAAAAAAAAGAGTCATCCTGAGAGCAGTTTCCAATCAATTAAGCCTTATTTTAGCATCAGGGCAGCGAGTTAAAGAAAATTAAGTTCTCTTGGCTCTTTTTGATGCTTTCTTGTCAAGCTGTTGCTAGGTTCTCTGGTAACAAATTAAACTTGCTAAGGCATTTGGTAGGTATTTTGTGACCTGCATTTTTTGTCCTTGCTGTTAAATGACAATCAATGCAATCAGCAGAAGACAAACAAAGATAACCTGCAGGAAATCGAAGGCTGAAAGGCAGTGAGAGATGCTGCACAGTGAAAAGGGCTGCAGGGAATGGAATCCTTTGCCATCTCACCACAGGTTACAGAACACTAGCAGACCCATGGTGTGTTTGCTGCCCTCCCTCTCACGAAAGGAGTGGTTTGTAGCGTGGATTGTCTGGCCACCCTTTCATCTGACCCTATCTCCCAAACTCCCCTCTATGCTGTGCAGGGTAGTTATGCAGGTGGGACCTCCATTGAGCTGTCCTTGGGTTGCCTCCTGTCCCTGCATAATGGAACTACATCTATTGTCATTTTGTCCTGAAGTCAATGAGAGTTGTCTGGGCATAGCTGAAGACAGTATTTGGTGGTTAGCATGCACCTGGTTACATCAATTTGATCTGGATTTGAAATCTATCATTTTTCAATATTCATGAGGTTTCAGATCCAGGCTTTTGTCTGGTGCCTGACTAGCAAAATCAGGCTCTCTTCTGCAATACATGCACTACCTAAGTGGATGAATTATAATATTAGTTTCAATCTGAGAGGGAAACTCGAGGTTTATAGGTCCAAAATTTGACTACCCGATAAAGCTCCATGAAGTATTAATAGCTACTAATAAATAAGCCTTTATTGAGGAGATGAAAAAAGCAATACCTAGTACTTTTAATGGGTCCTGCAAAAATGTTATATGTTCCTCCAGCTCATTCTAGCAGCAAACTAACAACTAGCTTTGGGGCAGAGCCATGTACTTCCTCACTGGTGAGGCAGGCACACTGTTCTGTTTTCCCAAAGTGCCAGACACAACAGCGGGTGGCCAACAAAAACATCACGGTGAGCTCATCTCCCTTCAAAACCACGGGGAAAATATTTGCCAATAAAAAGGACAATATTGATAGGGAAATTATCCATTGTCATGGCTCTAGGCGGGCAAGACCTAGAGCAGAGGTGATGCAAGTGAGTAAGAGTTTAAACTGATGTAACTTTCTCACTGAGAAGCTAGATGAGAGGGGTGCAGCAGGAAAATAAAGTATCATAAAGGCCCAAGAAGGTGCAAGATAGAGTGCTTCCCACTATTTTAACTTGCATGCTTTTCTAGTCCTTAACCCTGCTCCTCTGCACCACATGGAGTCATTTACAAGCAGTGGAAAGTGGGTAAAAAAATGCTACTCAATCAGAATTCTCCACTCACATCACCATGTTACACTCACTCTGCATAGGTGTAATTGACTACACAAGATGCAAGGCATGGCAGAATCAGGATCATTCAGCATGTAAAAGACACCAATTTAGGTTCCCAGATAGCTGCTTACATGTAATTTACACCACCTTATGTGTAGCCTCTGGATTTGCGTCAGAGACTGGAAAGGAAACTTTAGTTGGGATGGCAGCCTGCCTAGTCTTTGGGAAAGGACAAGCACATCTCTTCTCTTGTAACATTCCTTCCAGCTGATGAGGCACTAAAACAATCACTGTCCAGTCTTTTTTACCTTTGTCTCATTATAACCATGGTTCTGTGACACATGAACGGGCAGTGAATTTGTTTAAATGACCACTGATTTTATAAGAACAAACACACCAAGGGCCAAGTTCTGCTCTGAGTGACACACATGCGGCCCTCCCAGCGCCAAAAAACACTTGAATTCACTGGAGCTGCTGCCTAAAGGCAGGACTTCATCATTCCCTAATATATGCAGGGCTTGTCTTTAGCCATGGCCTTGGCATTTCACATTTCCACAGCCAAGGAATCCACCCTTCGCCGCACAACTGAGCCGCAGAATCTAAGCTGTCATTAAAAAAAAAAAATCAATACCATGACCATGTCTACACTAGCACTTATGTCGGCAAAACTTCTGTCACTCAGGGGTATGAAAAAAACCAAACACACACACACCCTGAGCAACATACATTTTGCAAATGCAGAAGCACTTGGGTGCGCAGCACTATGTCCGTGGGAGACGCTCTTACGGTGAAGACAAACTTGAAAGCGTGCAGTGAGCGTGAACCGATGCAGTGGTATCATCCTGAGGCCATGTCTACCTTGTGGGTGCTACAGTCACTTCCTACAGCAACAAAAGGGGTTTTCTTCTATCGACCTAACTGCCTCTACCTCAGGGGTTAGGTCGGCATAGCTACAGTGCTTTTGGGTGTGGGTTTTTCACACCCGAGTGCCATAGCTACGTTGACCTAACTCTTAAGGGTAGGCCAGGCCTGAGCCTGCTGCAAACATCAGCCCGAGGAAGTATGCACTGTCCCATTCACTCGAATGGTTGTTAACACTAAAACCAAAAGATGGTAATCCAGATCACAACCCTGATTTTCAGAACTGCTTGTTTAAGCAGAAATGTCCAACTCATGTGCTTATTCCAAAACCCCCAAACTGTCTGCCCCCTTTCCCAAGGATCCAAGAGCACCAATCACCCTTACCTGCATTCAGCACCACCCCAAGGGGGCAAAAGCCCTGTCTGTCACCTTCCAGTTGCTAACAGCATGGTCCGGTGCCAGCCAGAGACCTGGGCTCAGTTCCCTGCTGTGCCTGACTTTTTACATGACCTTGGGCAAGTCATTTAGTCTCTCTCTGTGCCTCAGTTTCCCATCTGTAAAATGGGGATAAGTGCACTGCCTTACCTCCCAAGTGTGTTGTGAGAATAACTACATTAAATATTGAGAGGTGCTCAGATATTACATACATAAGAATATAAGAATAGCCATACTGGGTCAGATCACTGGTCCATCTAGCCCAGTATTCTGTTTTCTGACAATGGCCAATGCCAGGTGCTTCAGAGGGAATGAATAGAACAGGTAATCATCAAGTGATCCATCCTGTCAGTCATTCCCAGTCTCTGGAAAACAGCAATCCCTGCCTACCCTGGCTAATAGCCATTGATGGATCCTCCATCCATTATCCTCCAGGAGCTTATCTAGCTCTTTTTGAACCACATTATAGTCTTGGCCTTCACAACATCCTCTGGCAAGGAGTTCCATGTGTTGACTCTGTGTTGTGTGAAGAAATATATCCTTTTTTTTGCTTTAAACCTGCTGCCTATTAATTTCATTTGGTGACCCCTAGTTCTTGTGTTATGAGAAGGAATAAATACACTTCCTTATTTACTTTCTTCATACCAGTCATGATTTTTAGAGACCTCTATCATATCCCTTCTTAGTCATCTGTTTTCTAAATTGAAAAGTCCTACTCTTATTCATCTGTCATACGGAAGCTTTTCCATATCCCTCATCATTTTAGTTGCCCTTTTCTCTACTTTTTCCAATTCCAATATATCTTTTTGAGACGGGATTAGCAGATCTGTAAGCAGTATTCAAGATGTGGGCGTGCCATGGATTTATAAAGAGGCAATACAATATTTTCTGTCTTCTTATCTGTCCCTTTCCTGATGATTCCCAACATTCTGTTAGCTTTTTTGACTGCCGCTGCACATTGGATGTTTTCAGAGAACTTTCCAAAATGACTCCATAGTACCTCAGAGAAAGCCTTCAACTATAGCATATTAAAAACTGAAAATGGGGGGGGGGGGGGGGGGGGGCAGCATAAAATGAATTTAATAGCCAAACAAATAGCCCTTGGGCTACCACACTGATTGTGGTTTTCAGTTTCATATTTAATTCACTGAAAGCATCTATATTTTAATTTCAGTGAAGCAGCCACAGAACTTCCAGGCTGCTGTACCAAAGTGCCACAGAAGCCTGGGACATTGCCACAGAATTTGGATTAAGCTTTCCACAAAACACATGGGTCTTCCTTTCAGTCTCTATCATGGATGGTGGTCAGTGGTGGATTAAAGAATTGGCATATGGACCAACTGATCCTGGCCCTCTGCTCTTAATCCTCCTTCATTCCTTGTAAATCCTTTCCATTACCAGTCCTTCCCCTCTTATGATTTAAACAGACAAACAAAACTAGGAATCCCATAGTCATCAATTTTTTTACTCAGCAACACATTCACAAGGGGACTTGGGGCCTTGCATTTTTTACTGAGTTGAGAGAGGTACAGTGATAGAGGTATATTCAATAATGAAAGGTAAATCAGGTGCTTTCATTCGCCCTCTCTCACAGTACTAGAATTTAGGATGTACTTGAAATTAAAAGGTAATATAATTAAACTGATAAAAGGAAATACCTGTTTAAATAACACATAGCCTTTGGAACTCACAGCAACAACGTCAAGAGGTTACCAAACTGATTTGACTGTGTATTTGAATGAAGAATAAAAAGCTTTTACAGTTACATAGATTGGATATAAACCTTCATGACTCAGGGACAAGTCAACCACAGACTATTTTGGGGCAGATTATTCTGTAACTATGCATTATGGGGTTTTCTTGCACCTTTCTCTGAAGCATCTAGTACTGGTCAATGTCAGAGACAGGTTATGAGACCAGATGAAGCACAGGTTTAATCTGGCATGGCACTGTCTAGGATTACTCTA
The DNA here is from genome assembly GCF_026122565.2 of Emydura macquarii macquarii. Taxonomy (NCBI): domain Eukaryota; kingdom Metazoa; phylum Chordata; order Testudines; family Chelidae; genus Emydura; species Emydura macquarii. The sequence continues at coordinate 2,708,040 of NW_027131182.1, forward strand.
GATAAAGTTTAATCTTAATTCTATCTAATCTAGGCTTTTATACCATGCCCATCACTGTGGTATATAAGCACCTAATTCACCCTAAAGGATAGCCATCATATGGAGCTCTGGGGAGAGCAGGGGACTGGGAGAGGGATATGAAAAGGGAGGAAATTAGGACAATGTTAGGGCTCTGAAGAGCGGAAGGAGAGATTCATATAAACTCATTCTGAGAGGGAAGGTTTGGGAAATCTTGAAAGAACCCCTCCTTTTTAAAGTCATACTTAAGCCGCCTTGGTTAATGTCATGCTCCTGGAGTTTAAACCCCTTAAACACCAGTTTTGCTAAGAGGGTGGATAACATCTGCACACTCAGGCTACGTGTCCTAGCACTCAGCTCTGCTTGTTGTGAATACTTCAGGAAGAGAAATTAAAATGCCTGCCAGCTGTTAACAAATGCAATCTTCACTCTCTGTACAGTTTGGAGGCTTTAATAGAAATCGATGCTCTAATAATAAAACACTTAATGAGTGAGCAGATGCCATCTTTCAGTGGAGTTATGCCAGGGATGAATTGAGCCCAAAATGTTTCTCACACACATCTCATATAAACTTGAATCACTGGGCCAGATTCTGGGCCTCCACTGATTTAGGGCCCAAATCAATTCCAATTTAAACCAAGCCTGGCTATTGATTTTCATCGGGGGGTAGAAACAGCTAGCACCGTCTGGATCATCACGCTATGTCAATTCAGGAACCTAACTGGTTTCTGCATCCCGACCAGTCACATGCAAGCGTAACAACTGGTGAAATTCCCATTGACATCAGTGGGGTAGAAGCAGGCACATAGAACCTGCCCAGCAAACTACTGAGCATCTTTATCCCCTGGCGAAGTCTCTGAGCACTGAAGGCTCTGAGCAGGGCCCAGAATGCACTCAGCATCTTACAGGACCTATATCCAGAAAGATCATTTCAGGCCACCTGTGTTTTTTTTCTTATTATTATTATTTTGTTTTTTACGACACTGATAAAAGCATTGACTGATTGTTTTAATTATTCTGTAATATTTCCCCAGGGACTTCGCCTGCAGCTGCCTCTGCCTTAGCCCATCTGGACAGGGGATGGGAAGCTATTACAAAAGCCAGCTCCCCCAGCGTGGAAAGGATTTTCCTCTACAGCCGCCTCTCTGTAGGTGTGGGAATTTGCAGCAGATGTTCCTTGAAATAAAAGTAAGAGTTGATCCTGCTCCTACTGAACCCAATGACCAAGCTTCCATTGACTTCACTGACAACAAAATTAGCCCTGACAGCTTTTTCTGGGAATGCTACTTTGCTTTGCAATAGACACATCTGGTGGCTTCTCTGAAAAATTCTGATTTACAAAAAAAAGTTTGTAAAGGTGGCAGGTTTTTTTCTGAAAAAAGTCTTGAGAAAAATGTTTGTGGCTTGCCAACAAAAGCTTTTGGAGAGAAGTGGTGGAATGAGCAAAAATATGGTGGATTTCTTGCAAGTGTCAGCTTGAGAAGGTGGAATTAGGGTGATCAGATAGCAAGTGTGAAAAATCAGGACACTTTTTTCAGAGGGGGGGTGGGAAGAGATACAGTTGCATATATAAGACAAAGCCCCTAATATCGGGACGCTTGGTCACCCTTAGGTAAATCACCTGCAACAACAATGTTAAGAACATCTTGGGTAGATTTGGGAGAAAAGATTTTATTAGAAAAACATCACCCCTCCCCAGCCCCCAATATCTTGTTAGGCCAAATGCACCTCTCACACTCAAAGTTACAGCAATGCAACTGGAAATCAATGTGGAGCAGATAGAATTTTAGCCCACTTGCTTTTCTGCAACAATTCTTGTTGCAGAAAACACAGTGTAAAACAAACCAATTTTTGCTTGGTTCCAAATGGTCTCTTAAGCAAGTGAACATTTACTGTCCTCTCTGCTCTCAACAGCTCAAGAAGCCATCTATGGCTTGGGATCCACTCACGTGAGAGGCTGACCTCTCTTCCCAGGCCATATTTCTGCAATTGTGATCACCGGAGGTGCCTGAATTGGAGCCATCTCCATATTAAAAACAAAAACAAAAACAAGAGAGAGCTGACAGTAGGGTTTTTCCTGGGGTGCAGGGTAGAGGGTTGGGGGGGTGGTCCTGCTCCTTGAAATTCACTCTCTGACGCAGTCTGGAATAGCCCAGATCTGTTGACCTTCAGAGTATACTGCAAATCCCACCTCTTTTCCCCAACCTTTCGGAGGCTATAGTTTACTTTCTTTGCCTGAGTTTGGGCAGACCACAATATTTTTATCATATTTTGATTATACTTTTTAGCATGGAACAGAGGTGCCTACAGCCCTGGAGAGGAACTTTTAGAAACGTTTTCTATAAATCTCGATACACATCACAAGGCCGTGCATCTTTCTGACAAGAGGTCAATCCACAAACACAACAGCATCTTCCCTAGTCCCCTCCACATCTCAAACCTCTCAGTTTCTGCTTCCTCTTAGCAGCCTCTTCAAACCTGAACTTTTCTCCTCCTCCCTCTCCTCCATCTCCCACTTCTGCGGCATGGCCCATGTGCTACAGCACTGCCCACATGCCAGCTCTGGGATACACAGCGCTCACCTCAACTCTGGACGTACCTGAGATACTGTGGACATTTGAGGTATATAAAAGCTATTTAGGTCACTTTCTTAATGGCTCTGCATTTGGCCTGCACATTTCGGCTCATGGTAACTAAAGAATCCGGATTTACAGCTAGAGGGATATAAAATATTAGCCCTAATGAAAAAAAAAGAGTGTAAACCCCTCTAAAAGACATTTGGCCTACCTCTTCTGTAATACATGTGGCGTTTACAAACTATACAGTGCTGTGGTGGGGCACAAAAGGTTTTATTGATCCATGTTTGGGGTATCCTGAATAAGTGACTTGTGGCCTCATCACTCATGATAAAGGAAACCATTCCCAACAACGGCTGCTGAATCTGTGAGATATCCCCCATTATACGTATTTGCATACACTTACTTTCACAACGCCTGAGCTGATTTTTCAACAGCCAGGCTATTCGACTAGAGATGATAAAAAGGAGAGGTGGTATAGCCATGTAGAGATGGCATCATTGCCTCCTGAGCACCCCTTGTGGCTGAATCTGGCCCACCTCAGTTTCCCCTCTCAATGAGGTAACAATGAGGTCACATAAGCAGCCCAATCAAGGAGAAGCCAAACAATCCACTTTCCAGCAGTACATCTCCCTTTAATAAAGCCTTCTGAAAGGAGCACTCATACATGGGGGGTAAAGGCTCTTTCCTCAGAGCCCAGATAACTTAAACATCTCAAAACAAGAAGTCTGGGTTCCAGCAGCAGTTCCTCTGCTGTAAGGCCTCAGGCTTCTCCACTGCCTGGAGAACTCTGCAGTCTCTCTCCTGCTTGGTCAGGGCCTGACGCTGCCATCAGGTGCCAGCTCACACCAAGGCCCTCAGGGCTCACTGAACACTGACAAATACATTGCTGGAAACCATTCTGACTCACCTGAGTGTTAGCATTGTTAAAATGGATGTTAAGTTTATAACAATGTGTTTAGACTTTATGAAATGCTTGTGTATTGCTGCATGCATTAATCTCACTTATATCTGTATCCTATATTATACGGTAGTATTTAAGTATTTGCTCTAACTATAAAAGTGTTTACTATGAAACTGGAATTCCACTCCCCAGTCAGGAGAAAAGTATGACCACGTGTGAAATACGAGTTCACCACAAGAGGAGTCATCTCCTGCCCAACAAAAGAAGGCCTGTAGATATCAGACAAGGTGTTGTGGAACATCAATGGACAAAAGACTTGACTGATTGTTTTCCCCACACCTATGAAGGGGTGATCAGCACAAATATTTATCCCATCAGAGTTTGAACTCTAAGAGCAGGGAATAAAAATCCCTGTCAAGGAGGAATTATTTCACTATGCTGCTTGAAATTCAGAGAGGGCAACATTTCTAAGCATAAGCAGGGGTTCCTCAAGCTGCTTGGTCCTAATGCCCTAAAGGACATATAGACCTTGCATATTATAGCAGCTACTATTACCTTTTGGAACCTAAGACTGTATCTCGTGTGTATGTGTACCTGCTTTAACTGTGTAAATAAGCCATTTCTCTTTCTTAGTTAATAAATCTTTAGTTAGTATTATAGGAAAGGCTACAAGCATTGTCTTTGCTTTGAGATCTGAGGTAAGTGGCTGGTCTTTTGGGACCAGGAGTAACCTGAATACTGTGATTTTTGGTGTAAGGGACCATCTATCATGAAGGCGGGGTTGCCTGGGTGGCAAGATAGACTGGAGTGCCTAGGGACACTGTCTGTGACTCCACGTTAAAGCTGTTGTAGTGCTTTAGGAGTTCACATGTGTTACTTAGTTGGTGAAAGCTAACTAGAACATACAACCACTTGGGAGTTTGTGCCCTGTTCCCTGACAGTCTGCTCTGAAGTGAGCACTCTCGCCTGTGAGCTACGCTAGACAGCCTGATACTGGGCCTGGAATATTCTGCAGTCTGTCTCCTACTTGGTCAGGGTCTCTCCCAGGTCTCCCTACCTAGAAAGTTTTTGCCTAGTTCAGGCTTCCTGGGAGGCTCCCCTCCTCATGAGCTTCCTTTAACTGATCTGTCGTAAGCCTTTGATTAGACCCAGGTGTCACAGCTGGGTCATGGGCAGGCAGACCTAGTTGTCAGAGCCACAGTCTGCAGTCACAGTACAGGAGTCAGGTGGGTCAGGATATCAAAAGGTCAGAAGCAGGAGACAAACTGGAGATCAGAGACATGAGTCAAGAACCAGTGTCAGACCACGTCAAGATACCAGGGAGGTCAGAGTCAGGCAACAAACTGGAGGTCAGAACCACAAATCAGATAACAGGAAATCAAACCAGAGGAGTAAGAGCAGGAAGCACACAGTCCAGAACAGAGTGGAGCCCAGTTGTTCAAACAGCTTCCTGTTCCTACAGATGGCTTAAGTAGGGCCAACAGGCCAATCAGCTGCTCCGGGACTCCACCAGTAGGACTGCGGGATGGAGCCTCAAACTGGGGCAGGATGTCATGGGTCCCAGGTAAGCAAGTATCAGCAGGCTACCCAATGGAGGGTTGGAGCATGGCTTCTATAAACCCTGTGGGTCCAAGTTTGAGACCCATGGGTCATGACATCAGGCACCTTTACTTAATTAACTGCTTTCCAGCAACTGAGGAGATGAGCCACCCCAGAAGGTGGTTCATTCCCTTCAGGGAACCCAGTCAGTGGTAGGCTGGGCATCAGATTCCCTTAAAAGGCCAGCTCTGCAACAAGTGTTAAATCAAAAAGACTCGGAGCCAGAAAGATGTTGGGTTCTAATTGCGGCAGAGCCACCGATTCGGTGTGTGAGCTTGGCACTTGACTTCTGTGTGTACGTCTACACAGCCCACAGCAGTGAGCCTCCCATCCCGGGTCAATGCACTTGGGGTTGTGAGGCCTGGGTTATTGTGCTAAAACAGATGTGTAGATACAGCAACTCTGTCTTGGAAGTCTAGGGAGGGGAGTGAGCTTAAAAGCACTGTTTACACATCTATTTGTAGCACAAGCCCATGTCTGTCAACCTAGGCTTGGTGCCGCTGGCTGCGTAGATGTGCCTAATGTGGCTTAGTCATCCCATCTGGGAAATTGGGAGAAAAATCCAAGGACACTAGGAACCTTGTGCTATGGCTTAGCTAAGCTTTGCTGGGTAACACAATTACAAATTGTGGCCCAAAATAACAACAGTGATGCTGGAAGGCTTTGGGCATCTTCACCAAGGAGCCTTGTTTGTGCCAGCCATTAATCCAGGCAAGGGCTGTTAATGGCATCAGATTGCTTTCCTTCTATTAATGTTATTTAAGGTCACCTTGAAGGGTACAAACTCGCCTATATTTGACAGTCAGATTCAGGCACTGCACTCAAGCCAGGGCCAAAGGGAAAAAAAAAAAGAGAACTGAGGGCTTCAGGGGACAAAAATAAAATAGTGAGATGTAAATATTAAAGACAGAGTCTAACATTGATATGGCCATAATAATACAGAGAAAGAAACTGTTGAAAAATAAGCAAATGGGGAGCATTGTTAAGCAAATTAAATGCCACTTAGAGGAAGCAGAAGAATAGTTCAGCTCTGAAAAGGGCACTTACATCAAAGATAAATTTTAAAGCAAACGTCTCCTCTTGGATCCCCACTGCAAAGTTCTCATCTGCACTGCGAATCTCTATTGCCTACGCTGCATTTCTTCAACATGAAGACCCATCATCATCGGTGCCAAGGGAGAGCTCCACAAGAGAGCATGTGCAGTGTGTGTAATTTAGATCCCCCCAGGACAGATCAGAAAGGCAAAGGTTGCCCTTATAGAGGAACTAACTCCATGCAGCCCATTGCATCATGTTTTATCTATACAAGGGGAAAGTCAGACTCCCCAGCACTAATCTGGTAAGCCAGCTCTACCGGGAAAGAGTTTGCTGACTTACTCACTAGCAAAAGCATGAAGGTATCTATTCATAATAATTCTGGTCTAATAATGTTATTTTTTAGTGCCCAAGATCCACTAGTTGCTAGGGACTTTAATCATCACTACTTGATTTACACAAACAGGGGCAGAAGTCAATGGGAGTCTTTTGGTTCAGTCTCTGGATCAGGACCATGTGATCCATGCGACAGAGTGGGATATGACTGGATCAAATGGTGAGCTCCATTTTCTGTTGTAGCCTCCATTTTAGATTAGGAGATCCATTTTGTGTTGTGTGCTTACCTGATGTCTAAGCAAAGATTATTAGAATGTATTCCAGACAGCCAACCTGCCCAGGAAAGTTGCTTACTATCTAGATCAATGACTATGACTGAGAAGCTATCACAGAACAATCTAGAGCCGCCTCTTGATCTCTCACTACATTCAAGAAGAGCGGGCTGGAGAGACAGAAGAGACTCCATCAAGTCTGAATCACTAGTCTGAACCTCAGACTAATCTAATCAAATGAGATTAGACTAAAGGGCGAGGCGTGCACCTCAAGACTTCTGTTATTTTGCAAAGATCTTTACTCTCTCGTGCTTTTTTAAGAGTACTGTCCTCTGATTAAGAATTTCCTTTGCCAAGTCTGTTTTCTTGCTTTCCTGCCACATTGTCCCCAAAGTAATTAAACTAGAAGCCAGAGTGCCCACAGCAAGATGGAACTCTAAAGGAATGTGTGTAAGTAATTGAGGGGTTCAGGAGATCTGAGACTCTGGTTCCAGAGTGTAGGGTGGTTGGACTGTAGAATCCCATATCCCAAGGAAGGACTCAAACAAGGAGGTCTGAGCCTGGGTGTGTGCCCTAGAGACCCAGAACTAGAAACAGTGATTAGACTCAGCCCAGAACTAGATGACTTGGAAGCACATGGGGCTCAGTTCTTGGATCCGCTTGCAACAAACTGGTGACCATCCAAAGTGGGACAGAGCCAGGCTGTAACACTTTGATCCACTCACTGAAGTCATTTTGCTATGGGCTACAGTGAGAGGAGGATCAGGATCATGTATGGAGTCTTCTTCATTCTTGTGTACTGACAGCAAGGTGAAGGTTAGTTTCATTCTTGACATCAGAATTTGAATAAATGAAGAGAGAATAGTCAGCTTCCATCTATGTGGGAAGCAGTCTCTATTAGTCCATAGCTAGGCTTTCAGATCAGAATAGGTGATGATTACAATATCTTAAAATACTGTTTTGGCTGAATCCACTCCTTGTGATACCCCTAAAGTTATTTCACTCCGCAGTGTTTAAATCTACTGCATGCTTTCATGCAATGAGACAAAAACTAACACTTGGATCCTTACTCACTAAAATAAGGAGGATCTCCACCAGAGATCTAGCAATACTTAAGATCACATGATGATGGGACCAAGATGGTTTGAAGATGGATGCTGCCCTTCGCTCTGCTAGACTGTAAAGCTATAAAATATTCATATGCTGTAAGGGTTCTCATAAAACCTCTCACATTTAAGTGTGTGAAGCTTTGTGAACAGTCCTAGAGCAAAGATGGGACTGACCCAAAAATGCTGGATCCAGCACACATATGAGCTTTAGGTAAATGTGGGTAGAGAACCAAACTATGCTCCTGAAACCTGCCTCTATAATGGGCACAACCAAAACTCCAGATCTGAATATTCTTGGAACATGAAGAAATTCCTATCTGAAAAAACTCCATGGCTCTGTCCTTTCGTCATGATATTTTATACCATTCATATTCTCTGACTTGATCAGTGGTTTTACTGGGAGTCAAAGAAATGTCCACAAGTGGATAAGGAGGAGCCTTATAGCTTCAATATTCTTTTCTAATGCACTATAATTAAAGAAAATACTTAATACACTATAATAAAGCATGGTTCATTTTCTTGGTGTTCAATTAATTGCGAGTAACATTGTGGCTCAAGTATCAGTATCCTTCCCCCCAAAAATGATGCATTTTGAAAAGGTAGCAAGTTATAGAAAGGCAGGGTCTGATACTCCAATCTTCACAGGCTGCAGGAATGGGGCTGCTTTTTCTATGAGGCTAAACTCTATTTAGTGCATATAATGGAAATTAAAGTTTCTAAGGATGAACTTAAAAAAAATTATTAAAAGTTTTGGATGCAAAACCCCATTAGGGCTTAATTTTCACAGCACTAATTATACCCACTTAATTAGGGATATTTATTGCGCTATTTCTGTGATTCAATTTTTAAAAAAACCACACACACACACGTCCATCTTCCCTTCTGGAGTGAACCTGCACAAGCACCCAATATTAGTGTGTTCAGTGCTTTTAGAGCATACAGTACTGCCTAAATAATATTTAGGGTGTGATCCACAGCTCACCAGAGTCAATGGAGAAGCTCCCACTGACTCCCATAGGCTCTGAATCAAGCCTTTATTGATTTCTATATGGCGTCTGAACCTCTTCTCCCCTACACCTTTATAACTCATTTGACCCCTGATCCGTAAGTGAGAGTCATCTCCGGCACCATGTTTCAAAGTGCTGCATGAACTTTAATTGATTAATCTTCCCGGGAGCCTGTGAATTATGATTGTCCTATTCCAAAGTCGGGAAAAGTGAGACGTCAAGAGGTGAAATTACTTGATCAAGGCCACATAGTGAAGCAGAGATAGAGCCGAGATTCGAGCTCGATGAGTCTTAAATTGAGATAGTCCGTGGTGGTACCACATGCCAGCACTCTTTCCAAGCTGCTCTTTTGTTTTCCATAATCTTAGTTCTGGGTGTCTGGGTTTTTTTTAAATCTCTAGCTGTTACGGTTGTGAAAAAAACCTTGGCGCCATGAAATGAGTGTAGCCCATCCAGCAATATCAGTTACACTCAGCCTGAAACAAAAGCTCTGCAGGTTGTCAGCCGCTCTATTCATTTCAGTGGGGTACTGACTCAGATGCCAGTAAGGGATCCTCTACATGGCAACATAGTTAACTGTTTCATTGCCCAGCAAAGCATAGAAGGAAGGCGAGGAAGTGTCACACTGGGAAGATTACACAATATTCTATGAGTGACAGCTTATTTGGACACCATGAGTGGGTGGGATTGGCTAATTTGCTTCCCCATTCAAGAAGGAGCTAAACCCAAGGAGCCTAGGAAGGGCATCTGAACCCCACTGATGGCAAACCAAGCCCACGGAGCACACAAAACGGCAGTATCTGAGAGTGGAGCCTCAGGAAGGTGGAGCTTATTTTGTGGACAGAGCTGGGAACATTACCCCTACTTTTTTCCTTCCAATTTGATCCCTGGAACTCAGCGGTCCCCAGCTCTATCCCCCAAAACACCCCTGCCCCTTGTGGGCAAGATTTCTGATGGCGCACAAGCCATCAAATGTCACATAAGCACTTAATGAATCACACCTGGGCATGGTGAGGTTTAATATCCAGAAAGCGCTTGGATATTATTTGCAGCAAGGTGCTATATAAATGTAAATGATGAGTATTCACATCCTCTTTCATTTAAAGGAAACCAACACCATGTTTTCAATATTTCAGAATTACACCCTTTGTGTCTAAAATTTAACTGCAAATATATAAAAACAAAACCTGTTGTTAATTAATATTGTAGAAAAACATAGGGTGGCTTGCTCCATGAAAGCTGCAATTTTCTTTCCAGGAGGTAAGAGAAATTAGGACAGGAAGGAATTAATTCAGTACTGAAGGTCAAAGAGACCTGCAGTTACCCTGGATTTTGAACACTGGTGTCTCATGAGCATTAGATATGGGTTGCTGTTCATCACGTCTCCTTCATGTAACGCCACACAGTGTCCCAAACCATGCTTTCTGACTCAGCGCTTTTCTGTGCCTGCCCATTCCAATACTTGAGTTATTTGTCTGCATCACCAGGTTGCAAGGCTGTGGTCAGGTCCCAGCTCTCTCAAACTGCCTCCTTTTACCATGGCTATATTGCCCTCCCACTGTCCTGGTATGGACTCCTGTCTTTCGTGTCTGCGCACTTGCCTGCTTCCTTCTGAGTGAGTGGTTAGGTGTAAAACCAGCTGCCCTTCTTCGACCAACAAACATTTCTGCAAACCTCAGGTGAAATGCATCTCTGTGCTGAGAAACAGAACAAGCCTGTGTATGACTCAAGGGCCATTTAATTCCTCACAATAGGGCTAAAGTGGGACATAAGTAATGCATAGGCTTTGTGCTGATCTTCCACACAGCTCTGAATGTCACCCACTGGGAGGACTACAACTAATATCTGCTTGTTTCCTGCAGCCTCAGGAAAACTTACATTATGTGGAATGTAGTCTTCATTAAGAGTGACACATGCAAAAGTGTTAAGCAGATTCATACACATTGGGGCTTGTCTAGGATATATTGATTCCAAGATAATTGGGGAATCCGTTGGTTTATGTCTTTTATCTTGTTCCTTTATTTTTGTTTTTCACCAGTCCTAAAGAAAGCCAGGGTAACTGGAGCATGTAATTTCAGAAAGGTGCAATGCTACTAGCAACCTCCCATGCACATGATTGAAAAATTCATTATTGTAACTTGCCAAAAATTTTTGAGTAGCTTATATTGTATCCAGGTTCAGAGCATCACTTGGAAACAGGAAATAAGATCTGGGATAAGCCTCCTCAAAGGACATCTGTGAGGAATATTCAGCTGTGATTAACAGGATGGCATCTTCACAGCACTCAAAGATCATGCATCTATCAGCAGAAAAAATAAGTCTTCTCTAGGAAGTCAAGTTCACTCAAGCCAGTTTCTGGTTCATATGCCATATGACTAAATTTGACTTCTCATTTGTTTAGTCCTCATTACACAGTCATCTTTCATTATGAAACCTATTTATTTCCTACTTCTGTTAGTTTATAATAATAATAGAAATGTGGAGAATGCTATCATTAGTTAGTAAAACCCTTCATGCTAGACTTGTCACCTGAAGAACTCGGTTATTACACCTACCAAATCCCGTCACCAAATTCTTTAAGGGGAGATTCTGAAAGGCACAAAAAGACAGTTCATGCCTAACACCCGTTCACTGTTGTGCCTTTGAAAATCTCCCTCTTGGTACTGTGCATTTATCTGCAGGCAGCTGACATCTCATTTGTCCTGCACCTTCCCCTTAAATCTCTCATTTTTATACACAAACATACTTCCCTTTACAAGACAGGCATTCCATTTTGAAAACCAAACTCTAAATCTGGAGTTGATTCATGTTTTTAAAAGCCAGACAGTTTAGGCAAATCACCATGGATCTAAATTTTCTGTAAAGGATCAGAAATGTGCCCCATGCAGCAGCTGCAAGAGCTCCAGCCAGAACAGTGGATCAGCAAAAATCAGACTTTTTCCAAACAGACTGGCAGAAATGCCCTTTATTTTACTGTGATATTTCTCATTTACCTTCAGTGAGTGTGGCTGCTTTTCTATCATCCCAGGTCCCTTTTCTCTCTGCTTTTCCTCCACTGTCACTCACCATCTCCTGTTTCTTAAGCTCTTAAAATCACCATGTCTCCCAACCCCACCCCCCACACGTGTCAAGCCAGACCCAGCCTCCCCCCTTTGCATCACAGATACTTTCAACCAATGCACTGTTCCAGCTTCCCCTTGATGTCAAATTTCAGTCCGCCCACAAAACACTTCCCTTGCCTTTGCAGTTACATGAGTAACTGGAGTGCCCTCTCCTGCACTGAAATTCTGCCTACAAGATCAGCAGGGGACAAAGAGGAATCAAGTGGGTTTTCTCCTGTGGAAGTCAATAGGAGCGTTCATCACTTTATTAGCTGCAGGATCAGGATCATGGTGTTCACTGCTGCTGCTAGTACTTCACTCCCTTTCTGACCCCCTTTCCGCTGTATCGGCACTATCTGGTCTCAAGTGAAACCACTGCTTGGCTCATGATGCACCCATTGATGCACTGGACACCATCACTTCCCCTTGAGATTCTTTTAGAAGCATTTCTATTTCTGCTTGACGAGAGGTTTTTAAGCCCCTGTTGGAAGGAATTCCCTCCCTTTCAAATGTGAACAAAATTCAAAATCAATTCAGCCTTTTAAAAATGTACAAGGCAAGACAAAAGTCGTTTTATTTTTAAAATTTATTTATGGCTTGATCCTGCGTGGTTCCATTGACTTCTGCGATTCTTTGGGACTGCTCGTGGGAGTAAAGTTATATATTCAGATGGGTGGTTGCAGAGTCACGGTCTCAGATTATAAACTATCTGGGGGCAGAGATGGTCTTTTATTGCATGTGTAACCCTTCTGCCAGGAGGAGTTGGCAGGAACAAGGGCCAGGTTCAGTATCTAGGGTCCCCACTTAACAATAGAAAATAGAACCGGCTTGAGCCCCCACCCAGTAATTTGGGAAAATTCACCACCCCCCTGGGCATCTCTCTGAGGCAATAATTCCCCAGTCACAAGCACTGAGTCTGCACAGAGCAAGGGAAAAACTTTTTATTAAAGGGAAAAGGAAAACCTTTGAGCAACCTCAACTACGATTCAAAACCATATGACCATGAACAAACACCCACGCCAGAGTTCGCTGGGCAGTGTCCTTTGCCTCCGTTTCTCACCTTGCGGTGTGAGAGTCTGACAACAAATGTTCCTTTAACACATGACTCCCCTTCCCACTCACAGCTGCTGTCCTTGGCCAATGAACGCCCGGAGTGGAGAGGTGCATTCACATGAATTCACCTTCCATCCCACCAGGGTGGGGGAGTGTTGAGCGTTGACTCAGTTGCTGTGCTGGCACTGCAGCTGACTCAAAGCTGCCACCATTCACTCTGCTGTCACTGCCACCACCATTAGTCATCCTGCCACCGTTAGCCACTGTTCACCCTGCTGCGGCTGGCCACCGCCATCCCACTGCTTCCCCATTCCGTTCCAGCTGCTGTGAGATCACGTTCCGACGTTCCACCACTCAACCCCGCTCCCAGTGATTTCAGTGGGGAACCTCACTACTAGTGCAGGCTGTGCAGTCTTTTGCCGCACCACTGTCCCACACCATGTGGGTGGCTCAAAGCCTGGTTATTAGTCATTTCAGCGCTAGCAAACACTGAACAAAAGAAGGGCACTCAATTGAATCAAATCACCTTGGTCTTTAAACAGTGGAAAGACAAGGGCCAAAGAGCATCTAGAACTCTTTAGGCAGAGTCCACACACCCCTCCCCAGTAGAAACGCCTGTCCCCACCCTTTCTGTCTCTCTTTCATTGGGATTTGGCATCCCTCCTGCTTAGCGAGTGAGGTTCAGTTTAGGGGGAACCCCTCAAACAGGAGAGGCTCAGCACAGTTCTGCCACCCTTTACTCCTACAATAAGGGTAACAACATTTCATTATCCCTGCACTCAATAAATACAACCCATCCGAAAAGCCTGTCAGTTGCTTTCCTGGCATCTCTTCTCAATGGCGCCCTGGCGCGTTTCTCCTGGTATTGCCGATTTCCGGTGATGTGTTCTAAATACACGTCCTTTGATCATCTGTTGGTGTCCGACACCATGAATCGTCACAGCAGCCGAACATAGCGCATTCCCGCAACACTCGCTCGTAGCCCAACACCAGCCAAAACTGATCACTTTGGCAAAGCAGATCCCTCTGCTGAATCCCTAGGCAGAGTAGATGTGTTTGTGCAAATATGCTCTGTTCCTGAAGTCTTTTCCCCCAGCTCATTACTAGATGTCCGGGGAGAGCTCATCCAGACCCATTTACATATATTTGTATAATGAGTGGCAAGCACAATGGAGCTCTGATTCTATTTGATGCCTTTGCACATCTCAGTAACATAATTAAACAATAATAATGGTAGATTGGTGCTATCTGGAGCAGCTTCCCTGCCTCATCACCTCTCCATCACTTCACACCACAACCTACCCTTGAAGTTTTAAAACCTGATTGGATAAAACAGTAGCAAATATATAGTACTTTAAGGAATGTCCCTACATTGCTAAGACAATGGGCTAAAAATGATGCAATAGGTTTTTCCATCTCTGATTTGAATTATTCTGTCTAAACTGAAAATTGTATATATCTTAGGTGCCCAACCCAAACTCTAGGCCATCAAGTTTAGAACCGTCAGCATAATGAAGTCAAATGAAATGCACAGCAAGAACCAAGAACCAGATTCACCAGACTCCAACTTCACCATCACTGGGTCTGCAGCCCTGCTCGTATAAATCCACATCTGTCCTAAAAGGGCTTGCAAAAGAGATGGGCTTTGCTGCATCTCTGGAAGGTGCGACTATGCATTTCTCCTCTCATCTAAGCACCTTAATGTCTCCCCCCAATTACCAGTCATAGATGGGTGTGTAATGGAGTATGCTCCCCACATTAGCCCAGCAAAAACTGGCTTAGGGGGCCCAATCAGCTAATTAGGCTGCAAGGGGAGAGAAGTGGGAAGAAGAGCCTTAAGATAGGGGAAGGCCACTGATTTTTGAAGTGCAGGAACAGGCAGGGCCTGTATAAAGCCAGGTAGCTGGCTGTAGGGGGAGGTTGGTGTTCCCACTTGCTGGGAAGAGGAAGGAGTATTTAGGGGTTCCTGATGAAAAAAGGTGTTCAGTGGAGTTACATGTGAAACACCCTTTGGAGCAGTTCTGTCTGAGAATGTGATTTCCAGAATGGGAGCTGTTCTGGGAGGTGAGTGCCTCGGCTCCTACCCTCCCTCTTTCTTCACAGGGGTAAAACAGGCCCGCCTCCCTCTTATACAGTCCTTTTACCCTTTCCTTGGAGATTTGTGCTCTCTGGAAACTCTTGCTTGTACATGGGAATCAGCCAAATTGGCAATCACTTGCACAGACTTTAAGGATTTCTCCCACACAGCAGCTCTGATTTCCTTAAAACATACACTCAGAAAATACTTTTGTGCAAAGAAGCAAATAACAGGTCATATTCCCTTTTCCTCCTCAAACCACACCTAGTCTCTATGATTCATTAACACCCCTTCTGGCATTTCTAAGTCTCACTCCCTGCGCTACAGGGATAATTTGAAACCTCTGCAATACAGCCTTTAAAATGCCTCACATTTCAAAGCCCTTTCAACTGGCACTTCCTTAAATACATTTTAATGCTTCACTTGAGAGCTTTGTAACTAGCATGGGAATTTTCCTGTGTTCTGGGACTTTCTGCAACTCAGTCTTTCAACAGTAATAAGGTATTCCTCAATACAATCTAGTTCTTTGTATGCATGGCATAGGTCGTCCCAGCTAGAAGTTTCTTGGGAAAAGAGAGTATCTGTGGGGTGTGGGATATGTCCATGATTCATCATGTCTAGATTATAACAGCCATTCTCTCTCCCTCTCTTGAGCTTCTTTTTCATTTAGTTCCATGGTTCATTGGTGTGCTTCCTCCTGCTAGTGTTTCTCTGCCTCCCACTCCTTGCTCTCAGCTCAGTTTCCTACCTCTAGTGCTTTCGGTCCTACTCCATTTTAACCATCTCCAAATTTTTGGTCCACTCTGCTATCTTCAACTTCTGTACCTTGATCTCAGCCAGTCTGAGTTGGGTGGCTGCCTCGCTAAGGCCCATCTCTTTGCCCACTGTTTCTTAATCTATCTGTTCATTTTACACGTTCTTATGTTCTATTTCCTCACCCGAAATAAACAAACAGAAAATAATAAAACTGTAACATTTCTTTGGTTGTTCCCAGCCTTCTCACTTGATAATCGATCAAAAACTATTTTACCTGTGCTTAAAGTATAAACCTCATCAAATAGCAAGCTGTATGTAAATCCTGTTCAACTACACCAGTGTGATGCAATGGGACTTCATCCAGACCAATAAGGGGTTCTGTCACTGCCTGCCCTATAACCCTGAGTGCCTCTGAGCTGGGCAGCCCAGATACCAGCAGCCTGCACACAGCAGAATGGTCTCACCCTGGCTTCCACCAGCCTGTCTACTTCTTGCAGGGTGACATCAACAGCCCATCCAGTTCTGAGTCGCCCCAAAATCACCTCCCATGCAGTGTCCAGGCCCTCTCACTGGATACTCACAAAAGCTTAGTTCACTGCATCCAAAGAGACAGAAAACACACCAGCCTGGTTGTTTAGCTGAGGATTTCACTCTTCAGTTTAATACACATCACTAGAACAGTTTTGTAATAAAACAAGAATACATTTACTAACAAAGTGATAATGCTCAAGAATAGAAGACACAGATATGGTTACAAGTAAAACCAAACAAAACATGTTTCTGGTAACTAAAACTTAACTTCTGCATGTTACAATCTTTGTCTAGGCAAGTTTCTCACCTATAGTCAATTCCAGCTATTCTTAGATTTCGATCAAAGAGGACACACTTTTCATGAGCTCAAAGGGGGCTGCCCTTTGTCCCCTAGATGATGGATATCAAAATGGCTTTCTGCTTCTGCTTTTATTTCCTAAAATCTATTGTCTCTGTTTCAAGAGCCAAGAAGCTTTTCTGAGGAATGCAGGCTCCATTACTCATTGTAATTGTTAAGTGGTATTTCCCCCCATTTGTTTTAGCCTGATGACTTCTTTTTTTAAAAAAAGAACACTTTATATGTACGTGTATTTTTCAATCGCCCTCTGAGACATTACCTGGTTCAATTTACATTGGAGACAGAGGAAAACAAGAAAAAACAACATACCTTTGTCTAAGCCTAGCTATGCACTGCTTGCAAAACACCATTTAAGAACATATTTCCAGCATATATCTATAATTTTTTACACACACACCCATACATACATCACACAATAATAATGACCAGTATGCTACCAGTTTGCATATTATATTTCCCATGACGTCTTTTAGATACATTATGGCAACAGTGTGTTGGGGCAATGAGTGTGCCAGGACTGATGTGAGTTATAGTATGGTGTACCCTCTGCCAGTTGGCACTGAGGGACTCCCTGGATTACATTCTGGGGTGCTAGCTAAATTCCTACATCCTGTTTTTCTAAACACCCTTGCACATCCAAACTGCTCTCTTCTTGGGGCTTTCTGTTGTAACTCTGGCTTCTGCAACATATTTGCTTTTGTTGAATGTGTCTAATTTGGGCCATGATCCTACAAGCCTCTCATGGGTAAATATTCCGTGGAAATCGATTGTAGTTCCAGATGCAGACAGCTTACATGGTCAAGGTCTTAGGTGAAAAGATGGAGCTATATAGATAACATGTTAATAATAATATTTTTCATTTCCTGTCTTACTTTTTTGTGTACTGATGCTCTGTAGTTTTCAAACAGCTGCCATGTTCCAATCCAGAGCCTGCTACATTTCAGAATTAGGCAAAGAGATCTATGTACATGCTTTTTGCATTTCACAACATGGTCTGAAGCTTAATTAGTTAATATTCATAACTGAATAAAAATTCTTGAATAAAAAGCAGTAGGAAAAATATAAAGTGATGTTATTATTTGAATATCTTTAATAAAAGAAAAAGTTCCAAAGGAACAGAATGTTTTCTTTGTATTTAAAGGGAAGGTGCTAAGTTAATAATTCTAAAGTAGGTTTCATAGCTAATGGCTATGATATCTAGAGTCTAAATATCTTTTAAAGCAAGCAAACAATCAAATCTACCACTGTACCACCCAAATTTTAGACAAAACCTAATAGCACCATATTTGCAGGATCAAAGCAATAAATTATCAAAACAATGCTTTTAATTCCCCCTGCAGGTTGTGTCGTGGCAGTCAGCTCACACTTTTCCAGGCTGTTCTGGCATGCTACTGAGATACAAAATAAGAAATGTTGCATCTGAAATTCCCCTTACAGGCAACTGCAGTTGCATGGCTATAACTTACTTAGACTGCAAGTTGTTTGGGGACAAGGGGTTATTTTGATGCTGTGTTTGTACAGCCCCTGTCACATGAAGTCTTGGTCCCTGACTGAGGTACCTACATGCTACCATAATATAAATGACTTCACAGAACTCTTTTAAAACAGCATTGGTAGCACTGGAATAGCTGGGAAGTGGAGGGAAGCAACCTTGGGTGCCTTACAATGCCTTGCTGAAGTAGTTCCCACCTGGGCTGCTCACAAACGGCCTCCCAGCATGCAATCCACACCCTGAATGTCTGTAACAGCAGCCTGCTAGCCACACACAGGTTACCTTATGGCTCTTACTGGCTTGTGTTATAGTGTAGGGTGACCCCAACACACACGCAGTCTTAGATTTTCCCCAGAAATGTATGGCCTGTACTGCCCAACCTTCTCCTGAACAGTACACGTTATATTAGGGCTGTTATTTCTTTACAAGGAATAATATGCACACAACTTGTCCCCCTCCCCCGCAATAGAGCTTCCTAGACACTTCAATTTATACACGCTGGATTAGATAAAACAATACAACATGTGTATTCACTACAAAGAGATAGAGTTTCTGTATGTACAAGGAATGAGGCACACACATCAGAAATTATTACAAAAAAATATACAGATAAAATGCGTCTGTGCCTAACTGTAGTAAATTCTCCTCACCACATGCTCTCAGCAGTCTTACTGACCACATTTCTTAGGTCACGACCCCTTTCCCAGTCCAACTGCTGCTTCCTTTGTCCCTCCAGGTGCAGTGAATCGATGGGGGGCACTGTGGGGTGTTTGTCCCTGCTTTTTATAGTGTCAGTCCCCCTCTTGAAAAACATTTCCTTACAGATACCTGGAGCCAAAAGGTCTACCAGGAAGGAAGTTCTCTGCTGCTTTTTTGGGGTTGTTGGTCCCGTTCACCCTGCCCTGACTCTACCTAACTTCACTCTTCTGCTGTTGTGTTTATTCCCTTTCCCCTCTACTACTCTCCTCTGTTTCTCTCTAACTTTACCTTCTTTCCCCCTTCAGTCACTCCCCCAAAAAGCAATAGTAGATAAATAATATATTAAAAATAAAAAAAGCAGACAAACCGTGACATCTAACATTCCATGTGCGTGCGATTAATTGGGTCACTTTGCTTGTATGCTGTATCCCTTTCCTGTCCCCTTATTTATTATTTGCATTGCAGTAGCATCTAGAGACCCCAATAAGGAATTCAGGCTCAATTGTGCCAGACATTGTACAAATACACAACAGAAAGTCCCGGTCCTGAAGATCTTGCCCTTCATCTCTTTTTTGTCTTTTCAGATTTTCACATCTCTCTGGGATAAGGATCATATCTTCCTATATGTTTTACAACATTTAACACATACATGATTTGTTCTCCTCCCCCCTCCCCGATTGGGCCTTAGGTTGCTATGGTAATATAAATAATGATGTTGGAAATACATGGCATTTCAAATCTGCAAGGTACAAATCTTCTCACTGATATCATTGTAACTCAAATTATAGGAACAGCTTAACACCTTTTAAAGAACATCCAGTCCTGTGAAAGAATTGTGTGAACTGCAATACTTTAATTCAAACTGACACGAATATTGAAAAACTAAATAGCTGCATGGAAAGGACTTGTGTTAAAGCAATGTATACAGAAAATTTAATCTGTCAATATAACTGACATGTCAAAAAACAAAACATCAAAAACAAATACAGTATAATTCTAGGTATCCAGATTTCCTGTGTTCAAAAGTCCTAGTTATCTGAATGCAGAGTGCATCCCCATGTTAGTTATTAGAACTTCTGTTTACCTGAATGCCCATTTATCCAAAAGTTTGGGATGTCTCCCAGACCATTTGGATTAATGGGAGTGTACTACACATTGTTTGCATGTGTATGTGTGGAAAGAACTTTCTACTTATATAAGCAAACCATGTATGTTTTTCAGTAAATAAATAAGATTGAAGGAACTAAAGATACAATATTTACGTAAATTAATAAAATGGTTTAGTTTAGGACTGGCTTAGATTCCTATGACACGCAAGTGAGGGTATCTACAAATATAGAAGGATAGGGTTTAATTAGTAAGAGCACATCTCGTCATACTTTTGTTTCTTTGTTTTTAATATATAGCCACACGCGTGTTCCACCTTAACTCTGTATTTCCTGATTTAGGTTAGGAAGGGGGCACACTGGGCCAGCTTATGCTGCTTCAGCAAGTTGGTACTTTGTGCTGTAGAATCAAAGTTATTCTAAAATAATTAGCCTTTATAGTTACAAAAACAATCTGCAAAATGTGAACTAATTGGCGTCCTTTCATCTGCGAGAGACAGTGGAAATTGCAGCCTATGATGTAAATAGTTTGCAATGACTCATGTGACTAAATAGTCCAATCTGAGATTTGCATAATCTTTGGCAGTTATTGCAAATATATGGGTCTTGGTTGGGAGCTGCTTCCTTCCTACAAGCTCTTTTCTGCCAGCTCTTGCCATGGACTTTGATGCCCCGATGGAGATGATGGTGCCACTTGTTACAAACACTTGACAAGGCTTCCCATCGGTCAGGATCGATTCCAAATTCCTTCATATCTCACTTGCATGTGTCTTTATAGTGAAGATTTGGACGTCCTGTTTTTGTTCCCTCTGATAGTTCCCCATATAATATGTCGTTAGGTATGCATCCATCTTCCAACCTGCTCAGATGGCCCAGACAGCTGAGTCATCTTTACTTGAGCAAGACTTTCACACTTGGTACATTTTCCCTTTGCAGAACCTCTATGTTGATAACTTTTTCTTACCATTTGATGTTGAGTATACAGCGTAAGCAGAAACTGTTTAACCTTTTCTCCTGTTGAGCATGTTGTCCATGTTTCCCCACCATACAGGAGAATGTTGAGGATGCAAGCTTGATACACTAGTATTTTGGTCTTGACGGTAAGCTTTCCATGCTTTTCATGGTTTCATGCTCTTTTAGTTAGTCTACTAAAGGTGGTGGCAGCTTTTCCAATGCAAACACTTAGTTCTTCATCCAGTGAGAGGTTGGTAATCACTGTAGAACCTAAATAGCTGAACTTTTGGACTAATTCTAGCTGATTTGCATTTAAGGTGATTAAAGGATCTTGTGGAACTCCCTGTCCTAGTACAACCATTTTTTAAATACTGATGGTGAGAGCAAATGCCTGACAAGCACTTGAAAAGCAATCCATGAGTTCTTGCAGTAGATCTTCAGCTTGGGTTATAAGTGCAGTTATATTGGATATACTTAGTTCACAATGTGGTGATGTCTGTAACGATAGCTCAGAGAGTTAGGAAGTACTCCATTCAGCCCTCTTTTCTTTGAGCTCTGAAGCCTAATGATCATGATTTTAAATGTCACCATTAACAATACTGCTGATCAAAAAAGGCAATTTTCATGAGGGGATGTGTATGTAATTTGCTTCAGACAACATAGTATTTTGTAATTTGGCACTGGTTCCCCCTCCAGTTAGACCAGATCCGAGCAATGAACAAAAAGTCCAATATCAGGAACATGTCCGTGTTTGATCATGGCAAATTGACACTGACAGACTCGTTGGTATGTAAAGCAGGTATCATTGCTTCAGCCAAAGTAGATGAAACATGATTCACAAACATGCAGAAAGATGAACGAGAAAGATGTATCACAATCAAGTCTATGTAAGTACCATAAAGTTATTTTTAACCTTTGTCTGAATCATGTAATCCAATACTGTATAACTACTTTCTCACAACCCCACACACTCCGATTTTTATGAGAATATTCTTACATGGAGCAATGTTATTGTTCATAGAATTAATGTTAATAGGCCATGCTGTCTGATGACTAGGTCATCCATACTTTGCTTAAAACATAGTGGCGATTATTCTCAGAATTCATTGCCTACAGAAGAAATTAATGTTACAGTCAGTTGAATTAATAAAATGAATATAAAATGAATATAAAGCATGGTTACCTCAATGCTAGGACCTTTTATAGGATAGATGGGGATATCTCATTTGTTAAGTATTTGATGTTTCACTTGTTTCTTTTGAGCCAATGTGTCCTGTAGCTATGCGTCTTGAGTTGAGATAATATATTATATC
Organism: Emydura macquarii macquarii; assembly: GCF_026122565.2. Classification (NCBI taxonomy): domain Eukaryota; kingdom Metazoa; phylum Chordata; order Testudines; family Chelidae; genus Emydura; species Emydura macquarii. The sequence continues at coordinate 2,730,336 of NW_027131182.1, forward strand.
CACCATATAGATGAGATAACTTTTATTTTTAAAGTGCTAAATCATCAAGGGGATTCTTATGGTATGCTCTTCTCTGTACTCCTGATGTAACATTCCCTATTTGTTACATGAAACACAGCAAACATTTAAAATGAAATCCATTAATTGACATTTCATTCTTCGTAAGTGTTAAATGTTTGCCATTTTTCTTCACTCTTGCATTTAGAATTTAAATTGAAATACAGTGATGGCTTTTAGTCAGTGCTTAATGTGTAATGAAAGAGCTGCCGCTGTTCTGAATGTAAAAAAATTGTTGAACTCATGCAGCAAACCCAGAGGTGCCGGGACTATGAACTGCCCAGCCTAGAGGTGCTGGGGCTCAGCCCTGGCAAAAATTAAACACTGCTTTTAGTTTTAAGAATGTAATATGAACATTTTCAAATTATTTTAGTGTGTAGATAACTTGTAGGTAGTGCTTGCACACTAGGATATCCCACCTTTACCCCAAATCCACAGGACTCAAGGCATAACTAAGTTAAGGCACCTCCACTTTTCCAATCCGTAGGATTCAGGGGGGAAAGGCACCTACCCGTACCCAATTAACACACACAGGCTCAAGGTCACCCATTCCCAGTCTGCAGGGCTCCGGATGTAACCTGGTTAATTTAAGTACCTACCCTTTCCGAATTCGGAGGGCTCCGGGCGTAATTTTCTGTGGGCTTGCAGGGTCCTTTACCAGTGAAGGTGCTTTACACAGTAATATCCTTATTCTCTATGCCCACAGAAGTGTGTTAGTCTTTAAGGTGCTACAGGACTCGGGGTTTTTTTTTAGTAATATATTGGAGGAGGTTCAAGATGTATAGTGGTAAATCTTTTACCAAACTTTACTCTGTAGATCTTTGATGCAATTATGAACTTTAACAAGGAAGACACGGCCAAGCTGATAGAGAAACTTGACATCAAACTAGATGCTGAAGATTAAGACAAAGAGGGCAAACCACTTCTAAAAGGTATTTTAAAGAGTTTTAATGCAGTAATTCAGTCTGATTTTTTTCCTTTACCCCAACAGTCAGGATTAATGGAGTTAAAACATTTGCCACTGGTCCCCTTCTATTTTTGCTACAAAGCACAGCCTTCTAGAGTACTTTACAGGTCTTGTAAGGACTTATCTTATTTGGCAGTTGCAAACCTCAAACTTTATCACTAGTTAGTGGAGGGGAAGGGGGGGGGAGGGGAGGCAAAGACAACCTTGTGTATCTAGAGTGCCATGGTTTGCAATAAATTATTTGGAAGTGTGATCCCTTGAGATATGAGAACAGGACTTGAGTCTGATACTGCACACCCAAACAAATGCATATTGTTAAGAGTGAGAGAACTGAGGTTGCACATTGAGATTAGCAATAAATAAATAACTGAAGAAAACTGCTAATGTAACACTAATTCAGTATAGATCTCTTTATCGGTTGTCTGGAGAACTATGACATCTTCAGAGTTGCCTCTGTACATTCTCTCGTGTGGGATGCACTCACTTGTGCCACTGAGCTTTGGGAAATGTCTAGAAAAGCAGTGACTGTTGGGACGTCACAGGTACCATTTTACAGCACTGCATGTTCAGAGCACAGGCTGTTAGAAGCTTTACCTTGGTTCCTCTGCTAAACCCTAGAGCCCTTAAGGAGTTAAGACTCCACGAAAACAGGAAAGGCAGGCAGGCAGGCAGTGTGGATGTGCACAGGCAGCAGTCACCAAGAACTACAATGATCACTGTAGAGCAGAGAATAGAGAACTCACAGAAATGTCATGAATAACGGTGTAATTGGGTCTCCTTTCTACAAGTGTCCACACTGATTAGTTAAATTTGATGGCAAAACTACGCATAGAAAGTTTACAGTTATATTAATGGTTTGTCAATAAACATTAAAACTGCTGCTTCCATTCACAGCTTCAGAGTTTAACGTGGCCTAAAGCATAGCTTCATCCTGATACGTAGTGCAGCAGCTTGGAAAAGCTGAGTGTTCAGAATGCTCCATCTGAGTAATTCAAACGTGCAGGTTTTCATTAAAAAAAAAAAGAAAAACAAACCAATCAGGCAATCAGTGGAATAACTGCTTAATCAGACTGAAGCCTTTTGAACATTTAAATTATCACAGGAAAGCTTTGATTAGCTGCCCCAATTCTTTGTTTCTGGATAGTGTAGAAGAGCATTAGTTATTTCTGGGATCAGGTGTTATGTTTATCATCACACAGCTAGTTTCAGTGAGGATGCAACATTTGCATTTCCCAGGCTGTAATGCACTGCTGGCTGCCTGCTGGAGAAGCCTTGCTTCACATGATCACCCTGCACCTACCTTCCCTGTAACTGCACAGAAGTTCTATACGAGGGGCCACCTGATGATGACGTTGCTATGGGTAAGGAGAGTGCTCTTTGAGTTTGCAACACTGACTACACAACGTCTATAGCAAAGATGAAAATATGTTGTTATACACAACAGATGGAGTAAAACTGACCAGCTGACAAGCCACAAAAATCTGGCTCAGAGCTGGTTATTACGTTGTGCTGGCCTTTTCCTTATTTTCTGCAGTCCATTACTCTGTGTTTGCATACTGCAAAATCCACTGTACCTCCTTATGTGCTGGACAGTCTTGTGTGTGACGCCACTCTCTTTAATTCAGTCTCAGGGAACATGTGGGTGGGATGAGTGTGGAGGATGGTGTGCCCTAACCCTTACTCGTGTACACAACAGCAAGAGTATCACTCAAGGTCTCCCTGCAGCATTAGTTATAATCAAATATGGAGTCCTGTCGTCCCACCCCAGAGACATGGCAGGCATTAGTGGGGGACTGTGCAAGTGTGCTGCTCACAGCACCCACTCAGACTCTTCCAGTAGGTTACCCGGACCACATTAGTTCAGAGCACATACCCACTTTGTGGAGTTCTGATGTATTAACTCTGTAGAACCAGTGTCACTCACTTCTTTGGTCGCTGATGTTCATGCCCACTCTAGGTCCATAGACGAGTCTTGGTAGGTTTTCTTGCCTCTATTCAGGAGGCCCCACTTCCTGGAGCTGTGTTTGTACTTCAAATGGTGTCTCCCACGCAGGAGTTCCCCAGCTCCCCTCTTGGAGCTGGGTTTGTAGCTTAGGCCAGCTGTAGAGCCTTACGCAGATGTTTCTTCAGCTGGTCCCTTTTCCCCAATTAGTCCTTGAGTTCAGGAGACAGGTCTTCTCCTGCTCTGAGTGGGGAAGCAATATACATGCTGGTCTCCTTTCTAAAGCTCATCTCAATTGGCTGGGAGAAGAGGGGAGCCTTGCCCCACCAACTCTGCAAGGCTCCTGGCCCTTAAAGAAACAGTAAGAGTATGTCCTCCCAACACTAATTCCCAGAACCACTTCCTCTCTACCAATATCTCCTAAGTCCTTGTATATATCAGACCTCCCAAAATCTTAAAGGGCAACGACATGTGAGGGAGATGGGTTAACCTGTAGGCCCCACCACCCATAACGGGCAGACTACCCCATCACAGGGGGATCATGCTGCGGTGGCTTGGTTATTTGTATCAGATTATACTTGGAGAATGTGATGGGCACCTGCTTCTCCACTTCCAAACTCCTCATGTGGAGTCCCATATTAAACTATCATCACCTCCATCTTGTTCAACATCTGTGTGAAGCCACTAATGGAAATTGTACATTAGCACAGACTAAAACATCAGCAATGTGCAGATGACCTCCAGTTCTATATCCCATTACATCAGAGGCAAAGGGTGCCATCTCCCAGCTAGCCAAAGACAGCTGAGATCAGCAACTGGATAAAGAGTAAATGTCTGCTGTCCTTGGTTACTGAGGACATTCAGGAGAAAGCAGGGATAAGCAGCAAATGAACCCTTGAAGAGAGGATCTCCATGCAAGTGTCCTGAGGACCAAAACCAGAGCAGAAAAGAGGGCAGTATAAGCAGCCCTATTTCTAAATATGCCTCTCTGTACATTTAAACAGCAGTTTTTTATCGAGTTTTGACCTACTCTGTAACTCTGACTTCTCTTGTTTCAAGGGGGTTTCAAATTATTTTGGTAAGTGCAAGACCTCAGGAAATTTCTCTTTGTACTGAAAGTACATATTACTTTCTACAGCAAAACCCGTACTGACTTGCCTTTAAAAAAAAAAAAAAAAAAAAAAAAAAAAGGTAAAAACAAGTTCAATGCCTACCATAATTTAGAAATGTGTATTGGTAAAAATTCCTTGCCAGAAAACACTCTCTTATAGTAGAGCTGCTTAAATCATTTCACTTTCCCACAGTCCCCACGGCCAAGCCAGGGTATTGCAATGAAGAATTGGATCTGCTTGCTGTAGCTACGGCTACAAAGCCGTTCTTGTAAGCACCCTAGTAGTACCTTAACTGTTGTAACCTAGTGTTATCAGGCTTGTACATACTTTCCATTTACACGTTTACCTTAAAGTATGCATTTAGTTTTAGACAACTGATGGGAGTTCTGCTGACCACGGATCTGCCCTTTCACTCAAAGATGCAGAGAATTATTTTGGGGCAAAAAGTGTACAGTGCAATCTGTTCTAGACACAAATGATAGGCTGGGGATTGTACAAACTGAGACTGATGCAGAAGTTGGTAAGGAAGTGCTTGCTGGAAGTGTCTTGGAGGGATGCCATTTGATGCACACACAGAGAGATGATTCCACTCTGCGAGAAGAATCCAAATGGATTGCCAGGTGCTGAGTTTAGAGCTGCTACATTTAATGACCAAGTAACTGCTATTTGTATGTAACTGAGTAACATTTTTCTTCATATTGGCCTGAACAAGTGGTTGGTGGTATCTATGGGTGCTGAACAGGAAACGTGCCATGTCTTTGACAAATCCCAAGTGGCAGGAACTCTGATGTTTGTGATGAAGGCTTATCTACCTGTTAATGAGTCTTTTGATAAGGAGGCCAACTCCTGGGACCTTCCTTAAGAGTGTCTGGATGGTGGGGGGGCCTCCAACAATGTAGATGGAAGTTTATGAAATGGGAATTCTTACATCTGACTTCCTTCCTGCTGGTTTTTGCATCTTCAATTCATTGTGCTAACGGCCAGGCAGCCTTCTTCACTAAGCTTTAATGCCTCCTTGGCACCCTGTGCTGGAAAATGCAACATAATCTCCGCATCTGAGAACATTCTCTGGTGACCAGGACACTACTTCTGTCACTAAAGCGATTTATTAAAAGCATGACCTAAAGCCCCTCCTATGGTATAGCAAACTCATATAACATGGAGCTACACCAGTTTACCACAGCCAAGGAGCTAATCTGATGTTTTAAACGACTAACACAATCTACATCTCCTTGTTGGTTAACTTAATAGTGTATCCCTTTCCTTTCACTGCACATCATTTTATAATTTTCAGTATGCCACTCATTTTTTTTTTTTAATTAAACTATCCTTGTGCATCCGGCACATATTCAGTGGTGAAGCTGGAGGTTCTGCCAGCTGTGAGGCAGAGGGACAGGGGGACTGGATAATAGGTGGGCTTTTGATACATAGTGGGAGATGACTAGCTGTTGGGAGAAGCATGTTAAGTGGATAGTTCTGCTGAAATGATCAGTCTGAAATGAGTATTCAGAGGTCATCATTAGGTTTCAGAGTTAACACTAAGACAAAGAAGAAGGCAATTCATACCTCTGAACTATTGTTTGTTTCTCTGGAGACTCAGACAGGCATTACGTGGGTTTGTTTCCTGGTTGGAAGGTGCTCTTTGCAAACAAAAGTTTGACCTTTTTTAAATGACAGGATACATTTTGGAGGTTGCAGATTATTCTGTACCTTGAGCGAGAATTTAAACTACAGCATCTTGTTGAAATCCAAATTCTGAAACCGTTGCTCCTGTATTTCCTTAGCGTAGGTAAGGCTTGTCATTCTGAGCTGATCAACTGAAGATGTTCAAAAAACTAGTATTTTCCGTATAGCTCATGCTAAGCTTCATTCCCAGGAGCACTGAAATTGCACTTGGTAAGGAGCTCGTCACATGGTTGAATCGCTGCAGCTGGGGACAAAAGAGGCAGCAGTTGCTTCGTGAAGTGGCAAGTGTCATCCTTCTTTATTAAATATACTTGTATCCAAAACAGGGCTGATGCAGATGAATTGCTCATCTAGGGAGAAAGGGCAAGATCCACAAAGGTATTTAATTCCACCATTCAGCTGCCACGTGATGATGGACATGAGCAAAGGCCATCAGGACTCCTGACACTGCGCCACAGCTCTTGCTGAAGCCCTGCCGAGTTTCTCACACTAGTGTTCTCCCACGTATCTCCCCCATAGGACTCAATCCCATATATGGGCTTGGGACCCCTCCATTAGCCAGGTGCGTGTGTCCAGAATGCACAAATAGCCCAATGGTTAGGATACTCTCACCTGGGATGAGGGAGAGTCAGGTTCAGTCCCTGCTGGGGGACTCTCCCTCATCCCAGTAGAGTACCATGGCGGTAATGGAGCAGGTCTCTTCTCAGCATTTCACTCATGGCTAGTTTAGGCAGCTCCCCATTCAGCATGCTGGCTTCTGAGGTGCTTAACTCTCCCACATGCATTGTGCAATGAACGCAGGTGCCTGAGCAGGGTGCCTACGCATTAATCACGGCAATGTTGTTACGGATTGAACAGTTCAGTGGTAGTTATTACACTTATGTGAACAAGTAAATAAGAGTTATGTTAATGTGTTCGCAATTCGAAACCTGGGAAGAAACAAAAATGATAAACTTCAGGCATCCCACGAGGTAACGGTGGTCACCAGAGGCTGGTCAGGTTCCTAGAGTTTGTGCTTGGGAAAGCATGTACATATGGTACTATACCATACAATAGTTTCCAGGTGTTGGAAAGAAAGGGTCAAAGCCAGGACTGCTCCACTCTATCCCACCATCTTTTTTCTGGCTTTATTTCTGTTGCTTTCCAAGAGGGAACCAACCCAGGGCAACAGACTGCAGCAGCAGCAAGAGGTAGGTGCGAAGGAAGGATTAGAGGTACCCGACTTGTGTGATTGTCACTGATGTTCTAAGAATTAAACAGTGGTGTGATTAAAGTATCAACACCGGCTTTTAATTGCTTAGTACTTTCATAGCATGCTCTTGCCCAACTGTAGGTTAGCGTAGCTTGTCGGAGTTTACATAGGCAGAAAGGAGGGGTTATTTACCTTGTACAGTAACTGAAGTTCAAGATGTTTTGGCTGTCTAGGTGTTCCACTCCAGAGCAACACGCACACCTCAAGAATCTCAACGTGCTGTGCCATTCTAGCAAAACTATTCAATCCACATTGGATTTTTTTTTTTAAAAAACAATAGTAGAAACTGCTTTCCTCAAGCAGTTGAGCTATGTTCCCTTACACTCGAAGTAGGAAGAAAAAAGTTCTTCTACAGTAGAAGCTAAATACAAGCACTTGTACCTTTTTCCATAATTTTATTACACTAAACTCAATATACATATCAATCTTTGTATGAAGCAGGGAACACTGAAGTGCAAACCCTAATATGTACTATTCCCCCCACTTGCCTGGGTGGAATAAAGGCCTCCTATGCTGTCCACCACATCCTCCAACACTGCCACCTGTGTTCCCTAGATTACTCAAAATATTCAACATAAATTGTATAAAATTTCTACCACAAAGGATGGTGTGGCTGACATGTCAAAGCAATCTGTCCACAAACTTGTGAGTTAGTAACTGCTGTACATACAGAAGTATAGTATTAGAACTGTAGCCAGCTGTAGTTTGTCCATGGAAATCTTTCAGTTGCATGCATGGCTCTCACAGTACTGTTGTGCCTGATTCCTAGCACTATGCTTTCCTATTACTTGAATTTAAACCTGGGATAGACTTCAAGTTTGCAAAACAAAAGCAGCCCAACTTTGAAAAAACTGCTGCCATAAACTCATTTCTCATTCGACAATTGCCAGTGTGCAACTAGTAAAAACAGTGGTAGACAAAATTGGATTACACTGTTGAGATAAACCACCCACATAGCTCAAACTTGACTCCCTCTCAGTGCTTGTAAACTTCACAAAGAAGATCTCTCAGTTTGCAAGTGGAATCTACCTTTGCCCCAATTACTTAAGTTAATCATCATTGTTACAGTGCTGCACAGTTCCTCGCCACCCTGTACCTTATTTATACTTATGAAGTGTTTGCTACATACCAACTAGGGGTGCCAAGGAAATACTTCAATTCTATTGTAAATTCCATTGCTCAGTCTCTCTGAGAATATACTGTTGAGAAACTGAGTAGTGATCAAAGCATAAGAAATGCTGAGTGAGGGATTATCCCGTCTACTGCAGCCTCTGTAAGGTGCCCTATCAGGATACATTAAGCGAGGATGCACATATGCAGCCCACCTTTACCTGCTGTGCTGCATTCGATTGGGTTTGTCAGGGGAGGGACCTTTTTCTTGCTCCAGGCTGGAAAGCAGCCCTTTAAAGCCCCTTGTATTCTAGTGCAGTGTTTCTCAATTGGTGTTCCGCGGAACCCCAGTTCCACAAGCAGCTGTTCTCCACGCCGCCGAGAGCAGCTGTTCTCTGCGCCGCCGAAAAAGGGAAGATGTCCCGGATTTTTCGGCGAAGGGTATCGAGTGTGAGTGTAATTTAATTGAGAAACGCTGACCTAGTTGTTTGTATATAATTTGCTTATTTCGACATTTTTTTTTGGCCCCATATGTAAAAATACTGTTAAGAGTTTGGGGGGTTCCGCAATTATTTATCGAGTTCAAAAGGGTTCCGTGGCCAAATTTAATTGAGAAACACTCTTCTAGTGTATTCCCCAGCAGCTCTGATTTACACTGGGGCTTACAGCAGGCTTCCTGCCAACCAAGCATTGGGCAGAGGAAAAGTGGCTTAAAGCCACCTTTTACCTCTTGAGTATGTTTGATGCTAGGGTTCCTGGAGATACAGCACAGAGTCGGTCATATGGATTTCACTAGTGCATAGCCACTTCTCATTGCTGCATTGCCAGTGCTTCAAATCCTGTCTAGGTAAAAGAATTCTTGTGGGCTCTTGGCTCCCCTTCCATCCATTTTTACAAAGCGAAGGAAAGAATCTTCACTCAAATATACAGGTCAGACCAGACATCGCTTTTTGGAGAGGGACTAAGGCAGTTACATGACTTTGGCTTCTGGCAACCTAGGCAAACACACTAGATTACTGCCTGAGAACAAGTGAAAAACAGACTGTACTAGTTGCTGTGCATGCAGCACTGGCAAAACGTTCTGCACATGGCTCCCACCTAGTGACGGGGCAGCTGCTGCCGTGTGGCTGTTCCAAGCATGCTTAGCATGAGCATGGATGCTATGCAGTGCAGACATACCCTTCCATCCTGCTCAAATAGAAGGGAGCCCTGAACAAATCAGCTGATCATGGGCAACTCTAGGTATGTTTCCTCCGTTGTCTGCTGCTCTGAGAAAATAAATGACTTCTCCCTGTAAATGGGCAGATACTAGGAAATTCTAGAATGACATATTGCAGTCATGTTAAGTTTATGATCCATTGTAGCAGAAGGCCAGTGTGGGTCACGGATTTCTACTCCAGTGACTTGGTGGATCTGCAATGTGCCACATGTTCTTAGTATAAGAATGTATAAAACTATCATTTATCTCAGTGTCTCAAAATTAGCATCACTATGCTATTTTCACTTCAACTGTACAATCAGTATGGAGAAAAAATACTAATCACCTAAGGGAAATTAGAAACAATAAGCAGCTTGGCTTTATTAACAAATCATGCCAGAAAAACTTGCTTATTTAATAGGTACAAAGTTAATGGAAAAAGGGAAAAGGGGGGGGTGCACTATTAAGACTGATATGAACTGAAGACTGGCTGAAAGAGCATACAGAACAGTAACAGTGGAGTACGGCAAAGGGATCTACAATAAGCCCTGTTTTAACATCTCCTGTATTTACCCTTAGTTCAAATACTATGGTGACAAGTGCCATAGCTATGCCAACAAATAGAGTGGAAGGCATAAACCACACTGAACTAAATGCAACACTTCCCCATTTAGTATCAAAGAGAAATACAAAAGATCAGGGAAAAGAGACAGGAAAGAATGAAAATGAGTTGTTGGGAGAAGAATAATCCTAAATACAGATACTCAACAGAAGCACAATACTTGGAAAAGTTGCAATGTCAGGATATAGATACAATACTAAGATTTCAGCTCTCAATTTCCTTATCACTTTCCTGGTCTGTAACTCCTTCCACATGTAGCACTGAGATCATCCATAGAATACTGTGTACAGTTCTGGGTACCACCAAAGAAAGTATCAAGAGAGGAGGAAAGCAAAGATAAAAAATATTAAAGGGCGGGATTAGGAGGTAATATTATAGTGCTGATCAGCAAACCCTTCTAAAGACTATACACAATGGGACTATTAAGAAACCTTGCAAGCCTGGGCCATATATGTATATTTTGGCTAGGCGGGGACAGTGTCTACACAGGTTTGATGATTATTACCACAAAGAAACCCTTTAGTCTGGGCTGAAACAGTCAAGAAAGTTTCCCAAATGTAGTGTCAAATGGTGCAGTAGCCAAAAAGGAGGGTGAAGCTATTTGAATTGTATAAAGCCCAATTAGACAAAGCTTTGGCAAATATAGGTCTGATCCTGCAATGGACAGAAGGACAGATTAGACAGGTAAGTAACTACTTAATGACTCCAACAGCTGCGCACACACAGACACAGTTTAGTTTTATGAACTTGTATGGACAGGCAATTACATGAAGGAACAACAAGAATTTCATAGTCTGAAGAGATTTTTTTACTTTCCACCTTATACAAGAGTCCTGGCCAGAATTGCAGCCAGGTTCTGCATAGCAGTTTTTGTTTGTTGTGTTTACACTATGAATTGACAGCACACACTAACATCTGTATGATGTAGAGTTTGCATAGTTTTTCTCCAAAATACACTAGGAGAAGTCACACTTTAGGAATTTGCATTCATAAATAAACAACACCGCCAGGGAAAAAAAACAAAAACAAATTTACAGGATTTTTTTTGCTCTGGAAAGGGGAGGGGGAAGAGGGATGTAGGGAACAAACAAATATAGCACAAGTCATGGCTATTTCACAAACCATCATTCTAAATAAAGTTTATTACAGGCCCCGGTGAAAGGATTAAAATTCAGCAATGTAGACTTTTCTGCCCCTTTTTCTTGTATCCAGGATAAACATATGCTGTTTTCATTCTAGAGTGGTTAAGTGCCTTTTTTATTTAAAAAAAGTTTTGTTTTGTTCTTTTTACATTATTGCTGCGTATTACAACAAAATTAAAAACCATTTGTGGAATCCATCCAGCAACAAAACAAAGTCAATTTCCCCAGAACAAGCTGAACATTACCTTTGTTCTGACTGGGTCTTTTTTACTCCAAATATTTTGTGACCAAGAAAAAGAAAAAAAGTTCTAATCATTTCAGTTCCTACTGTAGATGTAGTTTTACTCCACTTTCAGAAGGCAACAGAATCAATCTGTCTTTTCAATAAATATCAAAATAGCTTCCAAGACACTGCAGTTCCTTTTTTAATCATGATGAGCAGCTTTGTGCAATCACTCCTAGAGAGTTTTTTGCTGCCAGTATTTCAGTCTAATGAGATGATGTCAGGAATGCTGCTCCCACTGCTGGTTATGACTCCTGTCTCACTCCTGCTTGAGGAACTAACGTGAGTGCTGCTCTCGTGGTGGCTGGTAGACGTGATGATATTGCCAGGGGTGCTGCTTGTTAACGTTGAGGTGAGACTATCCAAAAACATAGGAGGACAGTACTGTTTGAAACAAACAATGATGCCGATAAGGAAGAGACTAACTGCACAAGGGAAAAGTAAGCTCTGAGGATGCATCTTCCTTACAACAACAAGTAACTACAACAGAAACTTGCTAATAACATGCATGAGAAGAACCAGACTTTTACAAACCAGTAAGCAAGAACACAGCAAACAAAGCATCACAAACTATACTCTGCTCATTTATTTGAGCAGACTAAGTTACTTTTAACAACACTTCACTACTTTTAATAAATATGTACAGGACATTTAATGGCATACTATGAAAACTTTGCATGGAGCTGTAGCAAGGTCTGGTGTTGCTATGAAATCTCATTAAGTGAGTTCACCCATAATTTGCAATGTGCAAGTATGAGAGGTTCATTTGTGTAATTATCTTATATTTATAAAGCACCTTTAATCCCGAACAACACAAGAGTGCTTTGCAAATTCTAGGTCTACAAAAATCACTTCATCCCCACACGGAAGTGCAACCACTTAACAGTGAGAGATACTTGACTCTTTCTATGAACATTTTCGTTAAATCAAATGTAGATCCATTTAATATCTGATATAGCTTCCTGCCTACGCAGGGGAATAGATTGTATTAGGCATGATACTCCACTACCTAGTGTCAGTTACATTATGAAGGGATAGAAACTTTGATGTACCTGGGAACAAAGCACTAGTGAGCTACCTACCTGGGGATTTGGGGTGGGTCTTCCCTTATTGACAAGTTATTCTATAGTGGTTTATCAAGAAATGCTTTGCACCATCCTCTGAATGTTCTGGTACTAGCCACTGTTTTAGACAGGATTCCTGATTAATTGGACCACTGGCTGGTCCAGATGGTTTGCAATTAATTTTTCTGAAGTGTGTAAACATGAGGAACAAAACACTTTAAACATTAAAAAGACATCAATGTAGGCAGGAAACATACCTGTGGATCAACTGGGATTAGTGAAAGAAAATCCAAACCTAGAAAGATAACAGAAGAGGCAAGCATTAATTTCTTATGAGAGTTGCACAGCTTTAAGAAACATTTTGTCACAGTTAATTGCTTTGTGTTAGCTACAAAGTACTTAGTGAAGGACACATGGTAACACCAGTCTCAAATTGTCAGGATACAGGAAAAATGAAGTCATCTAGTTACAAGTGGGTTTTTTCCCCTACATGAGGGTACAGTGATTGGATATACTGGGGAGATTTTAATATGATTGCATAGAGGGAGGTAGCTAATTGGAGATGTTGCAAGTATATGCAAGTCTAGCATAGCACCAGATTCACTGTATAACTGTCTAACTTTATTAACTGAGACAAAGTGTATCATAACATTAAGCACGCTGTAATGCAGTAAGGTCACAAAATGACCAAGTCCAACACCAAACAACAGGCCTCTCCTTCACCCGAAAGCAGTCGGTAAGGAAACACTTCTAAAAGCATCCCTATTTGTGCTGAAGCAGTCTGGAAACTTTAGGAATGGAGAAGCAGTTCAAACTACAAGCTCCAAGGGACAGTGACTGGATTCCCTCCATCTTATATGCCTTCGGTACTTAAGTATTTAGGGCAGAACTTTCAAAAACAGAAGCCTACCAATGTAAGACAGACTTTAGTCTTATATTTTTGAAAATCCTGGCCTTGCCTTCCCCTTCATTGACAGAATAAAAGACAAAGGAATACAGAATGGAATGGACTGTAGTAGAACTCACATCTTCCTCCCTCCCTTGCCAGCCAACCCTCACCTCCAACCAGCTCTAGGCAATGGTGTTCCCTTTCCAGCAGGCTCTCCTCCCACCCACCGAGAATATCAATGGGAGATTTGATTCAGGAGATTTCCTCTAGGGAGCTCATAAAAATCCATAACTCTCATTGTGAAGTTCTAAAACTTCAGTTCATCTTTAATTCTCTCCTTAAGGTTAGAGTGAACCAAAGCCTTTTCTGACCACTCTACAGAAAGACACAGGGTTTTCTTAAAGGAGGCATGTTGAGAGGAAGGAAGGGAGGGAGTGATAAAAAAATCTGAGAGGGCAGTGAAACACAGGGGAGGTGATCTATCCCAATGCCATCATCCAGGTGGGAGCTGGAGCAGGAAAAAAACCACAAGTGTAGCCAGGAGGACACAGACAGGTCAAGGAAAGGGGTGCATGTTGACTGAAGCCACTTTTTCCGAGGCTCTGTGTACTAATGTAGATAGAAAGAATCCCCAGAATCCTCACGAACAGCATTCTTGTAAAGAGCTAGGATAGAAAATACCACCGTTCCCACCTTCTGATTGCTAGTTAGCAGCAGTGTTGAAGAATGCGTCATGGACATTTAGGGTATGTCTGGATAAAAAAGGCAACAGTCATCAGCTTACACATTGTAGCTCACCTTAACCTTTTTCCGAGGCTAGACAGAGTAACATTAGGGACAAACTCAACCAGTTAGACTGAGGTAAAAGGTGTTTCTCCTTGTCTAGAAGCAATGTAAGGTTGAGGTGAGCTGTCAGAACTTTAGATGCTTACTCTTCCTGTCTCGTATTTTTGAAGCACATCAGCCAGGTGATCACACTAATGAAACCTAATCCAGCAGTTTTCAACCCAGGGGCTGAATCCCAGAGCCCTGGTGCCCCACCTTCACACAGGGCAGAAGCTTCGAGCCATCCCTCACGCTTGGGGGCTGAAACCCTGAAGCCTCAAGGCCCCCCCAACACCCTCAATGGCTGAAAGCCAGGAGCCCTGAGCACCCCCCCAATCCCTAGAGTTTTTATAGTATGTTTGGGGGTCTCAGAAAGAAAAAGGTTAGGAACTCCTGACTTAATCCATCATAGTGACATTTCTCCTCTAGCTGATTAACCCTCACACAAACTAGAGTTTGTGCTCATTAGACAAATGTTTTTGACTTACCATTTTGGATGCTACAGAATTGGAATCTGAGCGTGAAAAGACACCCCAATGACCTGCTTGCACTGTCCTTGTTTAGATGTAGCATCAATGCAGTGCTGAGTATAATCTGGGTCAGTAAGGCAATGCCTCGTTCATTTCTTAGCTTACACCAGGAAATGAATGAGACTATTAGAATATGTTAAAAAAGTTAACCACCACCTACCTGGCAAGTCTGATGAAATACTGGATATTTGTGGGTGGTGGAATGGCACTGAGTAGTCTGTTAATGAAGGAGGAATAGCAGCAGGATCAACCGTTGTCACACTGGGCACTCTTACAGTAGATGGCTGATACATGAGAACCCTGTTTTAAACAGCATGGGAAATTACAAACAGTCTGTCTATTAGTTAAGAGGAGAGAAATTATGCATCATAGTGCACTCTCATTCACAAGGTCACTATGTTACAACACAGCTATAGCTTGGCTACTCACTACTCCACTCTAATCTCCTCTTTCATAACAGTCTTCATTATAACATGAATGTATCTTGGTGCTCAACAGCGGCTGTGACCTAAGAGCAAGTTTGCATTAAAAGAAAGTACAGTGCTGGAGTCATTTATTACACTATCATCCAAGAATATAAATAGAGATTTGTCTTTGTAAGTGAACTGAGTACTCTGGGGAAGTGAGGAACTGAGAACTAGTTGGAGTCAGGAACAGGACCAGCTGGCACTTGCTTAAGCTTCCCTACCTATCGCTACACCCATGTTGCTCAATGCTGACCTCTAGTGCCACAGAGTTGGTCCAGCAGTATCAGTCCTCTCTTACCAATGTATGGTTTGAAAAGACCAAACTCATCTTCATTCACAATTTACAGCAAAAGTTAAGTTCAGCTTTCCAGAAGTGCAAGACATTATAGTAACCCACTGGGCCAACTATCGCCTCCAATATTTGAGCAAGATCTTTTGGCAACCCCAAGTCAATGGTGGAAACTTACACAGAAAACATGCCAGAAGACATACATTTCTACATATTGAAAAAGATGGCCCAAAAGAGCTCTTAATTCTACAAAAGCAATAGCGTGTCTGATGTTTTTGTGCTCAGCAAACAGACAGGAAGACTTCATGTGAACACAGGACATAAACATGCTCCTTATGAGGCTATGGCCTGTTGCACCCATCTTGCCAAAAAGTGGCAACAGCAGCGTTATGGAAGGAAGTCATTGGTATCCTGATCTTACTATTAAACCTATACTTTCCTAAAGATATTTAACACTATTTACATTTGGAACCAATAATGAAAGAAGTCTGACAATAGGACTCCTTCATTGCTCGCACGACAAGTGATGGCACTTCAGACTGGAAATCATCTAAGAAAAGTAATTTCAACTACAGACTTGCCAAAGAGTAATAAATGCTTGTTGCTGCAGAGAACAGGGCCTGCTCACCACTCCAGCAGGTGGCAGAAGAGTAGCAAACTTTGGGCATGGGGTGAAGAATTTACTTGAGGAAATGACACTAGCCACTATGCTGCAACTCTCAGATGCTGTAGGAAATTTGATCCTGACCAGTCAGTGATGTCACAAGGCTGACCCGCTGGAGTGGGTTGGTGGAGCAATGGCCAGCTCTAATAAAGGTCAGCCTAACAAACATTCCCTTTCTTTAGATGGGTATGTAAAGGTCTCTAAGGCCCCCAAAGTACTCCAACTGCAAAGCCCTGATGGGAAGATGTAGTCAGGGACTGCCACTGAGTCATGTAAAAATGGGAGGGACACAGAAGAGAAAAATGTTGGTAAAGATGGTACGTAACTTTACTGGAAGTTAAGCTGGGAAAACGGGAATGATGAGATCAGAGGGAACATTTACCAGTGGCACTTCTGACTGAGCAAAATCCATCCCCTACGTAACTCTACTAAAGCAATGGAATACACCTATGATGAATATGGCCTTCTTGTTTCTAGCAGGATGGCTCTCTGCCATCTCTGTCTATCTCCTGTTTTGGTTTGGTTTTTTTTTGGTCTTTAACTCCCATTGCTTCTCTTCTATCGCACTTCACTCTGCTCTCATACACAATGCTGTCTGTCTCTCTTCTGGCTGATAATCATGTTTAAGAAATTCAGCTGCATACAGATTTTGGAAGGAAAATCTAGGACTTGATTCAACACAGTATAATGTTTCCCTTCCAAGACTGATGGACTGGATTTCAGCATATCAATGAAACAGCAGCATAGGATTTCAGGAGGCAGGCCCTTTACTATTTGTGGTATTTTCAACCCTTAAAGGAAAGCTAGTTTAGCAGGAATGTATTAGCATTTTGCACTGGGAAACTCCCCTACCTACCACACCAAAAGGAGTACATTCCAGCATACACAGCAAGTGAGGGCAAATTTCTGTGTGATGTAAAGCTATATAACATATCACCTGTACAAAGATACCATATATTAATACAGACTTCTGCAAGGAGTAGCCTAACAGAAGCTTTCCTGTGGAAATTTGGAAGTGCATGTAAAAAAGATATTTACAAGCCTATCCACGTTAGCTTATCTGATACATTACAGAACAAGAATTAACTTTAAAATTAACAAACCCTTTGGTTGGGCTTCCTTGTGTTTCAGACATAAATATACATTTCCTTTTGGCAGGAGGATCTTCCTCTTCGTCAGAAGAGCTTTCTATTGTCAAGTCGATGACATCCACTTTCTTTTTATTTACTTCACTAGCCACTGTCACCAAACATGGTTTGCTGACAACACTGGAACCTTAAGAAAAAGCATAATTGTTTAAGTGATGTTAACATCAGCAGTTCCCATCTGCGGTATGGACAGCTTCTCAAATTCTACTGAGTCATGGCCCTTCTGGCCTCTGTATAGGAAATCAGAATTCAGAGGAAACCTTGGGATTATTACTCCCTGCATCAAAGGCTGAGTGCCATAAAGAGATCTGGATCATCCAGTGCATCTCTGTGTTAACAGAAGGGAACACATTGCTTCTTGGGCCTCTCCCAGTGATAATGAACAGTCTGTTTTCCAAAAGAATCAACATGAAAGAGTATTTTTAGAGAGAAAGGGATGTACATTTAAAATCAAAATGGGTGAAAGGCCAGGATACTAAGCCCCCAAACTCACTGCTGGTAGCTAAAAGAGTTATCCTAGTTACATCTGAGAGTCAGTACATTTGGATAATAGCAAACCAATTTAAAAATTAAGTGCTTAAATACACATACTTTCTATTTTGGTGCACTGAGGACTGGACACTTTCAGAGCTTCCTTCTTAGGCCTCATAGGACACCAAGAACCATCCTCTTGGAATTTAATTTCATCCACATCTGAACATTCATTAAGGATTTCCATAAAGAGCCTGGAAAATAAAGTTGAGCTGCTTCTGTTTTGTTTTCAGTCCTGAGCTATATCAGAAGTGAAAGTTAAAAGCCAGTTGTGATGGAGTGTGAATTGCATCAAGAAAGCTAGAGAGAGACAAGTTGCATCTACCTGGGGTATTACAATGACATAACAGGAGCATGCACAAGATGGGTAAACAGGACTATGTCCTTTCCCTCCCCTCATAATCACCAGGGACACAGAATTCCTCCAGCCCTGGGGCTGTGGAAGTTGGGGGGAAGAGGGAGAAGAGCGCAAGCTCCTTCCGGCCCCAGGGTGGCACAGAATATGTCTCTCCAAAAGGGGTCAAATGTAGGTTCTTGCACACACCCCTGCTCTACAATCACAACCTCTGCAGCTGTGTTTCTATGCGGATTTAAAATCTGCACAGAATACCACAGCCTACACCCACTCCACCTGGGGAGCACTACTGGTATTTATGGATCTTTGCAGAGGAGCAATAGAGTCTAAGTCAAGACTGGATGTCTCTCTAACATGCTATAAGCTCAAACACAAGTTATAAGCTTGATGCACGAATTACTGGGGAAGGCTCTATGGTCTGTGTTATTAAGAGGTCAGCCTAGATGATCACAAATGGTCCTTTCCGGCCTTGACATCTATGAATATTTAAGGAAATAAAAGTAATGTTAAAATAAGATAGCCAGGAACTGGCTAAACTGCAAATCTCAATGTTAAAGCCCAGCACAGGTTTGCGATTGATGTATTTATATCCAAAGATGCAAAATTACTGTTTAAAAAAAAAAAAAGGGGGGGGGGGGATAAATTACAAATCCAATCTCTTACCCATCTAATATTAGACTCTCATAAGCTGCCTTTTTGTCACAGACAGGACAAATCCAGGTAGGTTTCTTTTCATTCATTTGTAGATACAGAGCAGCATCAAAACATTGCAGATGTGTGCAGGTAACAGCACGGCATGGGATTGTCAGTCTCATTTTTCCCAGCTGCAGGAGATACAATAGAAACTAGTTTCAGCATGACTGACAGGAGGGAACCAAAACACATTTTCGGAGCTAACAATGAAATCAGACACAGTCACAGGATAGTTACCAGCAGGAAACCGTTTCTAAGTGTCCAATCCCAAGGTCCTGGCGTGCTTATAAATCAACAGGAGTTGCATGTGCAGAAAGAACACAGGACTGTGTCATTCTCTCAGAGGCAAAATCAACGTCTCTATGGCCTTGTCTACACTACAAAGATAAGTCAACCTATGTTAGGTCAACTTAAAGCCACCGCACTGATTACTGCAGTGGCTGATGTCCACAACACTACCCTCCTTGGGTCAGCGATGCGCATCCTCACCAGGAGCGCTTCTAGCGACCTAAGAAGGGCAGTGTAGCGAGCTGAGCTCCCAGTGGGCTGCCCCTCTACCACCCCTCCACCCCTTCCCATACCCCACGGGGAACGGGGGAAGCCGCCTGGGGCTTCTCCACTCACCGTTCTCCACCAGGAGAAGCTACCCGGGGCTTCTCGCCCCCGGGAGCAAGGTCTAGTAGTCTCTGCTTCTCACCCCTTCCGCCACCTATTCCTGAGCCGTGAAATTGACAAGGCTCCTCCACTTCCCGCTGGGGTCCAGCCACCTGGGGCTCCTCTCCTCCCAGACAGTGTCCGGCTGCATGGGGCTCCTCCCTTACCAGCTCCCTGCCAGGAGCCGGGTCCAGCCACTCAGCTCTTCAGGGGAGCCAGCAGCAGAGCCATGAAATTGACGAGAATGACTGCCAACAGCTGATGTAAGGAATGCAGTGTCTACACTGATACAGCATTGCCCTAACTACACCGACATAAGCCCTACACCTCTCGCTGAGGTGGTTTTATTATGGAAGTCCCCTGCTACACTGACATCGGTGGTAGAAGCCTTTCAATGTGTGCAGCTCCACCGTTTTGTCGGCAAAACTCCGTAGTGGAGACTAGCCCTAAATGTCAAGGCGCAGCACAGACTTTTTTAGCAGATTGTGCTGGTCCTATGCCAGTGTTCTAATGCTATGATTTTGTTACAGTAAAATGGTTTGAAGCATCCATAATATTTTGTACCTTTTAATCTAATGATCTCAAAGTGCTTTATGAAGACTGATTAGTGAAACCTGAGTTCTGAATTGGTAGTATGCCCAATGTATATGGTTAAACTGAAGAACAAAACAGGTAACTGAGCTCGTCACAGTCACACAAACAAATCAGTTACTAAGCTGGAAATAAAACCTAAGAGTTTTGATTCTCAGACATCTTGTTCTTGCTAAAGAGATTACACTGCTACATTACACTGGAAGCGCTCTCAGTATTTTTATGCTCTAACTTGTTGACTACTGTTTGTATTAAAAAACAAACAAACAAAAAAAACTTACTATACTACAGAATTCCTAACAGTAAAAGCTATTATACCAAGTTCTGAGTTGTGGGTCCTTTTACAATAATCCAACATTGAATTTAAGATGAATAAAAATAAAGAATCATTCTCCCAAAATTTAATTGCATATTATACTTCACAACTTCACTTACAGGACACATCAGAGATACCCGCAAACTGGTTGTGGCAATTTCGCTATCAGGATCAGCAGTCAGTTTTTCTTTAACTATTAAAATAAAAACCATTTTAATTATATTACATAATTAATTATGAAAAATACCATTCTTGTCACTCAGGTGTTTGAGCAGATACAGTTGGATTTATGTACTGTAAAGCCATTTAAACTGAGAAGTTGGTAAATCTGCTTGCAACAAGTTCCAAATTTGCATTGATTTCCTAGTGTAAGGCCCAATCCTGCAAATTCTGGCAGGCAGAGTGCTTACCTCCATCAAGAGTAATCCCGCTGACGGCCCACAGCAGTTAGCATTAGAGTGGTATCTGCAGGAGCAGGCCTTAGCCTATATATAGATGGAATCAGATACAAACTTTGAAGGGGGCCTACAAGAAAGTCTTTATACTTCAAAGGAAGGTTAATGGGACCTCATTCATGTGCAGAGATTAATGGATAGAGATGTCAACACAAGTGCTACATCTTAAAACCCACCATTGCAGAGGTGATCTTAGCAATATCAGGAGAGTGTCCACACACTAAATAGTGCTCCCTCATTGTCTGGACTGAGGCACAAAAGTGCAACAATGCTGATAACCTGCGCAAAAGCAGTCCAAGTTCTCTCTGTACTGGGGATAGAGGACTTTGGTAAATCTGCAATGCTGTAAATCTGATACCTTTCACCAATTCTAGATGAGGTTTTTTTTTGTTTTTTTTAAATAAAGTAGAAAAATTCAGCCAACTTACTTAGTGCTCTGGAATGGTCTGGGTTTCTGATACCTTTCATTTTTAACCTCTGCAAAAGAATGGCCGAAGTGAGCTGTCGAACAAGATATACAGACATGGAGTAATTCTACAAAGGAAAAAAAAAATGATTAAAGATGGAAAAGATTCCCTGCCTGCCTTTCATTTGGAAAAAATATTCAGTTTTATTTCATGCAATAACAGATGTACTTCACTATATATTAACAGATTATTCAAATATGATAATAGAATTAAACGTAAATCAATTCTCTGTTAGTTCAATAAAACAAATTATTATGCTTTTCTGAAATATTTCTATAGGTTAATCCTGGTGCAGCAATAGAATTTCTTCCCAAGTAAAGCCATTTATTAGTTTGCTGACCAAAGTCTGAAACTATTGCAATCAGTGGGTTAAATTCACAATTAATTCAAGACAGTGCACCTTTTCATAAAGTTCCACCCTCTTACGCCAACAGAAAACTTGGCCTGATATCAAGTGACTGTCAGTTTTATAGTAGGCATCTCAAAAGGTGACCCAAAACAGAATATAAAACTGTTCATACAAAAGCACATAATCCCCACTTAATCATTAGTGGGCATTTTAGACTAATACTAACACTGTTACTTTCTCCCATTTCTTCTCTTTAGCAGGCTCCCAAGTGAACAACTGCAGAAAAATAATCTTATATCTAGACATCTCCAATACTAGAAGTAGAGTGGATCAGAGCTCAAGAGGGGAGTTTGCCTCTGGGAAAAAGTAATAATGTAAAGATAGAAGAGACCCATTATGTAATTTCTTTCATCCTCCCTCCAGTGCAAGATAGTAATAACTGTATTATAGGGAACTATTTCGCAGTCTATATAAACTGGATTACAAGAACTGGACTCCCATACTTCACTTCATTCCTCAGTACTATAGATCTCACCATCAGAAATTTTTCCTGATTTAGTCTGTTTTCTCCTTCTTAACTGCAACCCTATACTCCCAGTTATACTTCCTTTTACTATGTCAGACACCACCTTCTCCCTTTCTTGTTATATACACCCTGGTAATGTTAGAAGGCATATCCCCCACAAAATTATCACAAACAAATGAAACAATATTTAACAATCTTCCTACAAATTCAGCACTCTTGGCCTCAAATTACTTTTGATGCTCTTCTCTGAACTCCCTCCAATTTGTCAAAATCTTTCTGGTCAAGCGCAGAACCGAACATACTATTTCAGGTATGGCCACACCCATTATCTCCCTGTGATCTGATACAACTTGCCACGTATGTGAACGTATTGATCTTTTTACTACATATATCAAACTCAAGTCTAGTCTGGTGTCCACTCATACCATTACTACTTTTGATGTTTTCCCATTATTGATCTGTTTTGGTCTACTTTTCCTTGGTTATATTTGTTTGCATTTTCTAAATCAAATATCAGTTTATAATTTTCTGTCCTCACTGGTGTTTAGCGCTTCTCCCCAATTCATAACTCTGATAGTTCCATTAACTTACTCATCACTTCTTCTAGATCACTGATGAAGACATTAAGACATTACAGTACCCCTACTAGACACTTCCCTCCAACAAAATTTGCTGCTTATAACCCTTTGTTTACAGTTCTTCAGCCAGTTTTCTTTCCTTCTAGCTGTGGTCTTATGGCTCCCATCACTGTAGTATCACACTGCTTCCTACATATTTAAACACAGAAACACTCCTAAGTATTTAAAGATAGAAATGAGAACATTTCTTTCTTTGAAGTCTGTTGGAGGAATAATTGTGTCCGAGTTGTCTATAGGCACGTGATGAGATTGAAGGAAGCCAAGTAAGGAAAAAACAAAAACAGATTTTGTATTATGGTAGAATCTCAGAGTTACAAACACCTTGGGAATGGAGGTTGTTTGTAACTCTGAAACGTTTGTAACTCTGAACAAAACATTATCATTATTCTTTCAAAAGTTCACTTTACTATGCAGAAGAAAAATGCTGCTTTTAACCATCTTAATTTAAATTAAACAAGCACCAAAATAGTTCTTACCTTGTCAAATTTTTTTTAAGCTTTCCTTTTTTTTTTTTTTTTTTTTTAAAAAGTAGTTTACATTTAACACAGTACTGTACTGCCTTGCTCTTTTTGTCTCTGCTGCTGCCTGATTGTGTACTTCCAGTTCCAAATGAGGTGCGTGGCTGACCAATCAGCTCTTATCTCTGAGGTTCTAAAGCAGTAAGGTCTATGGTCATGCTTATTTCTTGCGGGCACAAGTTCCATAGTCTAGATCCAGCTCCTGTGAAAGTTCTGCATTCACGAGCCTTCCACTACCAGTTAACAGATTTATCACTGGTGAATGTAGCTATTGTGGGAGGTCATGATCACTGAGGGAGAGGGGATTAATCAGATAGCTGAGACCAATACCATCAAGGGTTTTCAATTTTATGAGACAGACCTTGAACCCAGCTACAGCATTCAGGGCTCAATCCTGCAAGATGCTGAGCACTCTGACTTGGTTCTAGCAAAACACTTTACTATGTACTTAAATTACACTTTGTAAGTAGTCCCACACGCTTCAGTGTCAGAGTGCTTGGCACCTTGCACAAAGGAGCCTTGGGAACAAGTGCTGTGAGAACACCGCATTGACGTATTTGCAGCAATCCATGTCGCTATACAGATGGATTGATGTGTTTATCATCAGTTGAAGCTTGGCATAAGTTGTAGCGTGTTTGAAATGAGAGCTGTCTACTGACATTATAGCCCATGTTATCTGACCAGCTTTCCCGTGGCTTCGTACAGATGTTGAATAACAGGAGGGAATCATTCTGGGTTTTGTTATCTACATCTTACTGATTTCCTCTCTAATATTTATTTTACAAAATGTAGTTGTCAGGATGTATTAGTAAGAGCATTGTCAACAGATCGAGGGAAGGGATTATTCCCCTCTATTCGACACTGCTGAGGCCACATTTGGAGAATTCTGTCCAGTTTTGGGCCCTCCACTACAGAAAGGATGTAGACAAACTGGAGAGAGTCCAGAGGAGGGCAACGAAAATGATTAGGGGGCTGGAGCACATGACTTATGAGAAGAGGCTGAGGTAACTAGACTTGTTTAGTCTGCAGAAGAGAAGTGTGAGGGGGGATTTGATAGCAGCCTTTAACTACCTGAAGGGGGGGGAAAGGGTTTCCAGGGAGGCTGTTCTCAATGGTAGTAGATGACAGAACAAGGAGCAATGGTCTCAAGTTGCGGTGGGGGAGGTCTAGGTTGGATGTTAGGAAAAAAAATTCACTTGGAGGGTGGTGAAGCACTGGAATGAGTTATCGTTCCTACCATCCTAGGAAGGTGGCGGAATCTCCATCCTTAAGAGGTTTTTAAAGTGTGACTTGACAAAGCCCTGGTTGGGATGATTTAGTTGGGGTTTATCCTGCTTTGAGCAGGGGTTAGACTAGATGACCCCTGAGGTCCCTTTCAACCCTAATCTTCTATGATTCTATGATCAATCCTCATTCCTTTTTTGAGTAAAGATACTACATTTTTCTGGCACCTCACCATTTTTCCTAATTTTAGTACTAAAATGTCAGTCACAGAGCAAGGAACTTGCTAACTCACTTAATATCAGATTGACTATCTTCCAAACCAGCTAAATTATAGATGTTGAAATTTTTCAAGTATTCCCTTACCAGCTCTTTATTAATAGCCATTTGTATATGGTATTCCTCACCTCCCAGTTGTCCAAACTGCTTTTCTTTAGCTTTCTTGTCCGACATTTTAAAAACAAATTCAGTATCAACCTTTTACAGTGATCATTGATTTCCCTCCTTTATTAAAACCCACTTCCTTCTGGTACTAATGTTTTCTCTAATACATTTATTTCTAAGCGACCCTTATTCCCTTTATCCTCTTTGAAAGTATGTCTACACTACAAACAAGTTAAAATAGCACTGAAGACACCGCAATTCGGCTTTTAACTCGGGGAAGTAACTTGAGCTGAAGTCCACAAGGGAGCCTGGTGTTGAACTTGAGCTACTAACCCAAGCTCAAGGCAGAATTGTCATATCTTCACTGACACTTTAGCTTACGTTAGCTAATGTAAGCTAACTAACCCACAATAAGGATGCTTTTTTGCAGCATAGCACAAACCCATTCTGCTCTTTTGCTGATTTGTTTTCTCGTTGAAAACTTTACATGATTCTATAACTTTGCATGCCCGACTCTCACTTATAATGTTTTGTTTTTTAAAAAAGAAGTCTCACATCTTTCAGCAGCTCCCAATCTCATTTTACATTACACAATTTATGTCACTAACTTACTGCACTCCACTCACATCCTGGGCAGTGAAAATAGACTAATCAGTTTCTTTTTCTGGTTTTCATGCACTGGTAGAATGCTGTAATACTTGAACCGCACACACTGAAGAGGAGTGTTTCCATTCTAACAAACAGTTTTCATTTGAATTTTAAAAAAGGATCAGGAAAACAGTTCTATTAATATAGGTCTTTTTTAAGAAAAAAAATCTTAAAACCTAAAATTTGGGATAAGGCCAAGTCAAGTAGTTTTTGTATTTTCATAAGAAAGTGAGTTTATCTAGAGCAGCCATAGGACTTGGGTCTCAGTGTGTGAGAGCCTCCACCCTCCTGTCACTTGCAGTTGAAAAAACACTTCTTTTCCACTAGAAACAACTAAAGCTTTCTATAAATTAAAAGTTGTATCATAGCTGCCTTAGAAAAATGGAGACCAGGGAAAGGAGAGAAATCTTCTATGCAGCTTTACTTCAAGTCTCTTCCCCTCCACTCATCCAAAGGGCTGAGTGACTTCAGAAGGACCAGGCTCCATTTGCAACAGAGGATATAATCCCAAACAATTATGTACATCCATCGGTTTGGTCATGAGCACTGCCACTGAACTTAATGAGAGAGAAAAACTGGAAATTTAACAGTTGTTTCCAGTAATTTCTTTTGTTTACTAATTATTGTGATATTAAAATTGATTTAATACAAACATTACTGAAAAATGAACAGCATTTGGGCAGAAAATAGGAAACAAACACATGTCTGCATGAGGGTGGCTGGAGACAAGGCAGGTCCAATCATTTTCAGAATGCTGCTCCAGAACCCACTGCCGTCTCTTACTGATCTTATTGGACAAGTGCCTGTAGAAGACTCATGCTACAGAGCATTTTCTTTGTCACATACTACATCAAGTTAGGAATGGCAAGATCCTCTCGCTGCTAGTCATTTTTATTATACTTCACCTCGCTACAAACAAACAATAAAAAGTTCTCAGAAGTGATTCTAAAAAGTCTTTTACATCATTGTTTTACTTTAATAAATTGCAGGTGAAATGCTGGCACTGCAGAACTCACTGGAGTTTTGCCATTGACTTCCATGAGACCGGGATTTCTCCCATTAATCATGTGCACACTGTATGGAACTTTTCTGCAAGCAATACATTCTTGCAAACAGTTTAACTTTTCATTAAAGCTTCTAAAATAAGTCTTTTCTTCCTAGCAAGCTCCTGGATGGGAAGAGAGTTGAAATCTTTACAATAAAGGAGAACAGGCAATATATGTGTTAGCACACAGCAACAATCAGAACAGAAAAGGAGTAATACTGAATGAGGCTATTCACATACTAAAAAGAACAGTTTACCTTCCCAATTTCAGATGCCCAAGAAATGGAGATCTGGTTTGGCACAGCTGATGATAATCTAACTAGAGATGTAATATTCAAGGGGCGCCCGGGTCGCTTCTGCTCAATCCCATTTTTTGGTGGTGGAGCATATCCCTGCAGTAGCGAAGCAAAAAAAAGTATCTTTCTAAAAGTTTTAGGAACTCCTTTGACTGTACTCTGAAATCTATCAAACAGAAATTTTTATACAAAAGTAAAAATACTGGTTTTTTGGATTTTATTTTTGGCATTCCTTTTGTAGTTTATCATCACAAATCATATACGTACTTACCCTTTTCTCCCACCCCAATAAGCCTCTTGTAATCACTAGCAAAGAGACTTCACTTCCATCTAGGGACTGGGTATGCATCAAGTTACATGCTCTGTCCTGAAACTGTTCTCAACATAGATTTCTGTAGCACCCATCAACAACATAGTGCATGGGTGCCCTTTACAGAGCTGTATAAAGATTATCTGTAAATGGGTAAAGCTCTCCTTCCTTTTCATCTATCCTCAAGCTTTAGAATCCTAGTGCATAGGAGTCACAACCTTGCCCAAATGTTAATTGTTATGAAAACACCTGTCTGTAGAAATGAGTCTCACTTTAGCCTTCTCCATGCTAAGGAAATTTTGCAAATGTTTTCTACAGTTGCTAACATTGTTTGGCTCCACCATCATCAATGTTTGAAGCCCTAATATTTGTCTGTCCTTCAACCTCACCATGAATATTGCTATATCCCCACAGCCGTAAATGGCTCAAATTTTGGAGTGAGCTATCTTCTAAGAAGAAATTTCCTCACAACTCAAGGAATTCAAGCCACATACTGAGCAAAAAAACCACACCCATATTAAAAACAGGCTACGCACAACCAAACCAAACCTGAGATCTGAGATTTTGCAGAGGCAATGTACGCGTCCACAAAGCCAGAGTCAGAATTTTTAGAAAAATCTTTATGCTGCAACTTCTTTGGCACAAATGGATCAAAAAAATATCTGCGCACTACTTTTAATGTGTAAAATGCTAAATATTAGCATTGGTGTCTTAGTGGTCACCAGTGCCTGGTATACATACACATCAGTAACCGCACAGGCAAGTTAGACATGAAGTTGTGTGAATATTTTTGGAAAAAGTCAGGCTCTTCCCCCACCGTCTCTCCCTCACTTTAGTCTTTAAGCAAACTAATCTATCAGCAAAAGCTACATATTAAATAGAATTTCAATAACTTACCGGCAATGGAAATAGCTTCCCATTTACTTTAATGCACAAACTATTGGGATAGTTATCCTCTTGAGAGCAGCTAGTCTCTGCTAGGCATAATCTATTTCCAAAAGACAAATTTCATTTTTAATTGGCATTACACTCAGAAAACTATTTGCACATGTTAAAATATACAAAAATGACTAAGTACAAATTTAATGGAAGAAAAACCCTAAATCACCTTAGCTGAACTTGGACTGTGTAATCCCTCCTGCCTCCTGGCAAGAAGTCCCTGTTGGGGGGGTGGGGAGGGGAAGGGGGGAGAGAGAAAAAAAAAAAGAAAGTCCATTGAGAAAGAGAGGCAGGCGGAAAACAAAGTCTCACCCCCAATTTATCACATAGAAAAAAAGGACAGACTTGCTTCAACATTTCCAGGTACTTTCAAGTTTCTCACTACCAAACTACCCATGCAATACAAAAACAAAGCACTGGTAGCCAAAACAATCTATTTGTATTAATTAAAACAATAAACAAGGCCTGTGTCTTCCCTCCATCAAGGTTTTGGGACTAGGAAGGGGTTTGTGTGGTGAGGGAAGAAAAATCTGACACCACCTAAGATGGGAACCAGCCTCAAGGTGGTCCTCCCCACGGCGTGTTCCACTGACAAACAAAGAAGCAGCCTCCCACCCCAGCAGCCAGGGAACACAGGGAGAAAACAGTCTGTCACTCTCACAGCAGCTGCGAAGGCTATTTGATTTCAAATAATCCAGTCCCATCTTCTTATCTAATGCCCTGATGATGCAGGATTTTCCTCCAACATAAACATAATGACTAATTTTAGGTGTACTGAATAATAGGCTCCCACCACTTTACTTGAGAGATTGTTCCACAGGCAGTCAAGAGATATGAAGATTTTTCTAACATTCCCCTGCAGCCTCGCAAAAGCACTGATTTAACATGCTCACAAATAAATACCAGGCACTCCCTCTTACCTGGAAATGCAGATTTCTCTGACTTGCTGAGGTGTTAGAGCAAAGATAAAAAACTTCTCTTGGAACCTCTGAATACTGCTCTGTACTGAGAGAAGACATGTAATGCAGGTTTAAACAGAATGGTCCGCTAACAAAAGTCCACATTCCTGCAAGGGTGGTAAATTTTTTTTTCTTTTAATATTAAGAGTCCACACCTCTGCTTTCTTGGACAAAACAAAGTTCACATAATAATGGAGTTGCTGTTGATTGCATGCAATTGTCAATGGAGAAGTATGGATATGAGTAATTCAATTATAGTCAGAAAGCTTAATACTAAAATTACATTTATTACTAAAATGACATTTGCTCTCTTCAGAAGCTTGGAAAACTAGCTTTATTTTATTCCTAGATTTTACAAGAGATTATATAGAGTTGAAGTGTCCCAGAATTTTCACATGCTGTCAGGAGAACACACAATGCAAACAGCAACCCTGCATTTCCTCCCCCATGCCCCCATAAAATATAATAAGCAGAGTTTGAAGCATTATAGTAAGTAGTTATAAGACAAGCACGTGCACAAATTGTTGTTATTGGCCAGGTAGAAATGAATGATTAACTGGAAAAGTGCTTTAATCTCAGGAGTGGTGAAAGAAGTTGCACCTTTGGAAACTTCCAACCCTGAGTGCTAGAGAAAACCAGCTAGAGCTAGACTAAATGTGTCTGGGGATCCCCCTCGTGAATAGTTAAGGTAGGAAATCGGACTAATAGCAGAATCCTCTCCGGCCATTAGTGGTGGTAAATATTTTTGTTTTAATTGAGAACAGAATGGAAAATTTGATACCTTATGGATTTATTTTCTGGAATTTTCTTTTCTCCCATAACAGTGAAGCA
Source organism: Emydura macquarii macquarii (assembly GCF_026122565.2). NCBI lineage: Eukaryota > Metazoa > Chordata > Testudines > Chelidae > Emydura > Emydura macquarii. The sequence continues at coordinate 2,760,309 of NW_027131182.1, forward strand.
GTTCAGACTTGTTTACCAGTTTGGGGGCTCTCCATTTATCCTCCCTGTCAGTGAGAAAGGCCCCTGAAATTTTCATCTCTTAAAAGGAGAAAAGAGTGGGTCCGGGTTTAGAGATTTTTCTTCTATGGCTCCAAAAACGGTCTATAAAAACCTAGGATTGCAACAGGCAAATTGGAAGCACTAAACTGCCATGCTGATTGTACAACTGAAAGCAGAGAATTTGTGGCAAGGGAAGAAGTGGCGTGGTCAAGCCCCTGAACTCCTGTGCCTCACAGGAAAGCATGAGCTGCCCATATTTAAAAGAAAGGCGTAATCCAGAAATCTCAGACTGTGGGGGAAGGGTCAGGATCAGGAACCAGAAAATATTACAAGTTTTTCTTACCCTGCAGAAGGGGGATTAAGGATGGTCCATGGGTCCTTTTGCTTGAGCTGATAAAGCCTCATGATCGTTTGGAAAGGCCAATGTAATACGCCTACCTGTGTGTGGTTTGGGGTTTTCTTGGTTTTTTTTTTAAAAGATAAAAACTACACTGTATTGCTAGCATGTAGATACGTGAACTACTCATCCATTCAAAAGTCATATGGGAATAACTATACCCCTGAGCTCTTCAACTGTAAGAGTCTATTTGCCCTCCAAATCCCTAATTCTCAAATACACCCGGTGATTTGTTTGTTCCCGGTCTCAAGAGCCTTCCTGGATCTACTAAACGGAATTATGCATAATCCAAGGTCTGTTTATTTTAAAATGAGTTCTCTTACACACACAATCAGTAGTTATCTATCTAGATATAGATCATGTATAATTAATATGGAACTAATTATTATACTAAGTAATGCGCGGTGTATGGCTGGGCTTTAGCCAATCTTTAAACATTGGTTTGTAGAGCTTGATGTGCACTTTACTCAAATAGACAGTATAAATGGCATTGTAAGGGTTCATTCTCTCACAATAAAACTCTAAATCAAGCATATCTAGTTTAATTTTTTTTTAAGTGTGTTTTTCCTGTCAGTCCTACAAACAACCTGGGATTTGAACATCAAGTTAAATTCTTGACTTCTGCGTCATCATCAGGCAAAATTCTTGGACACACTGACAACTGTACAGAACAAAAAAAAACTGTTACTTACTCAAGTCAAGGAACCGATCTGCTGGGTAAAGGTGGTGACATTCCTCCCTGCCCTCCAAAGTCACTTGTACAGCAGCACTCTAATATGGACACCAGCTGAAACCACCGATAACTATTTATTCTATTATTGAATTTCCAGCAGTGAATAGGTTTGTCAACTATGCTCATCCTTTGGCCCCAAATTCTTCATCAAATACAGGATAAATGCCACCCTGGCCAGCAGCTTTTCCTCTTTTAGTGGCCATGAGACCCTTGTTTTCTTCTTCTATGACTGCAGGAATATAGAGGTGAAGTGGCAGGACATTTTTGGATGTTTAGAAAGAGCTCTTTCTATACATGTGCCAACTGGTCAGTTTTGGTTTTCTAATGACAAAGGTGGGTAAGGTGATAGTATTGGCAGTCACTTTTGGTTGACTGTGTTATTCCCAGGTCAGTGACTTCAAGCTCACGGAAAAGTGCCCAGACTTTACTACTAGAATGAGTGTAGAGAAGACCCTTCATTGTTTTGTTCCATCTTTTCAGGCATGCAGAGTTCAAGGACTATTAGTGCTTTTGCTGCACTCAGATCATAGCTCTTCTCATACTCTTCAAAAAGAATGCTTTTGTCACAAGGAGCATAGACCATGCGATAGCTGCAAGAACGTATTTCACAGCACCTTTGATAGAAGATAAACAAGGTGGTCATAGATTTCTGGGATTGACCTGATAGGCTGTATCCTTTCTAAAACTGCTGGGGCATATGCAACTGTGACGAAGAGGAGATATTTTTAATGTCTTCTCTGAATACTCTGTGTGTGCCTCTGTTTCCCCTAGTTACTCATGTATTTCGGTGTTGGGTTAAGGGTGTGTAACCTTTGTAGTGACCACTAGAGGGCAGGTGTGGCTGCCTTTAGCTACCTGAGCACAGACAATGGCTGGAACCCATCCCTTACAAAGGTGGTGGAGAGCAGGGGAGGGGTCGGGTGACCTTCTTGCCTGGGAAAACAGACAAAGGCAATGGAAGGAGGGAGGTATGTTTGGGGCGGGATGGCTGAAAGGGCCAGTCCCCTGGGGGGGATTGCACAGGGCAGAGACCAAGAATGGGGCTCTGGTACTTCCCAGTTGGTCATTGCTGTAACTTTTTTATTCATCTGCTAACAAAAGTCTTTCTATGCTGTGATCCTGAGAATTAATAAATCCTTCTGACTTCCATGCTGGCTGTGAATTGCTTCTGACTGCAAGGCGAGGTGCCTGGCTCCTTTGGGAGTGTCAGAGCTCCCCAGGCATCCCATCCAGGGAGACTCACTTTGCAGAGCTCAGGCAGAGCAGTAGTGCTGAATGCTCGGTGGCCAGGTTCAGGAGGCGGCTGCACTAGTGTAAGGGGACCTGAGGGTAGGCCCGCTCCACTGGAGTCCTGATTGGCTTCACCCTGAGTGGTTTCAGAGCTCTGTTTCTGTGGGACTCCATCACAGCAACTCAGTTCACTTTTCAGAAAATCCAACACAGTTAAGCTGACTTGCAGAATAGCAGAGCGATGCTGGCTGCAAGGAAAGTTTCCAAGCACTGTTCGTGAAGCTTGCAGAGGAACACCACTATTGTCTTTCATCAGAAAGCAGAGGTCCGGGTTGTGTTCAGTGTTCCATCTGCCAGAGCAAGAAGTCCCTGGTTGTTTAGGTTCTAAAAGAAGGTAGACATCTGCAAACGAGGCCCTATTGTGAGTGGTGGCTACTGAAGTCTCCAAGGTACACAGCAAAATGGGGGGGAAAAAATGGTAATGCAGGTTTCAGCAATTCAAGATTTGGAGGTTTGTAAGCATTCATTATGGTCAGTTCAATTTTTACTGCAGCAACATGAATTTCCATGGTCCTGGTTCCTCCATGACTGAGGCATCTTTAAGACCATGCCTAGGCTGCACTTAATGTCGTTCACAGTGGCAATGAGTCATGAATTTTGCATCTTGCAGTTTGCTCAGTTTGCAGCATGAATTTCTTGGTAGATCATCATCAGTGTTATTCACCTTAAGAACTCTTAACAGATAAAACAATCAGAGTTCTGTGGCACTTTAAAGAATAACAAATTTAATATTTAATTTGTTAGTCTTTAAAGTGCCACTGAACTCTCGTTGTTTTTGCTGTATACAGACTAACACGGCTACCCCTCTGGAACTATTCTTAAAAAGTTAGTCATACTTAGCAGATGACAAGCCTAAATATCGGTCATGAAGTGATAGTCATTGCCCTCTTCAAATATGGGAAGCCAAAACAAGATACTGCCAGCCACCGCCCATCATCACTCCTCTTCACAACAACTTGCAAGTTAATAGAGGGGGTCTTACTGACCCATCTCACTACACCTTTGAGGATGCACATGGCTTTGAAAGACTGAAAAATGTTTCAGCTGAAAATATGTTTTAAAGTCAATCCACAAGCATGATACCCACCAGGGAGGAGGAAAAGGGGTTTAATTGCTTCAGGAATGTAAAGTGTTGCACAGTGGTGCTTTTATATTGTGGTCGGCTTCTCATGGTGGGAATACCTGTCCATTTCCCCTCCCTGGATTTAGCATTAATGTGTATCAAGTCTCCCCTTGTTGCCAGCAGTTCCCTATGTAGTAATCATTTAAGGCAACTGTCACGTTGGCTGGATAAGGGGGGCCCTTGAGGTGTATTCAGGAGCTCTAATTACTCTCTTCTACACCAGTCTCACGTTGGGGGTGTCACGCTGGCTGGATTTGGGCATTTATTATATTGTTTGACATCAGTATGTCAAAATCATAGTAATTCATGTAAGATATGCCATGTCAGGTACTGTTAGAAAGGCTATAATGTGCTAAGTAAGATGATGATGTTTATGTTCATGTGTTATATGTGTAATGGAAGTTATAGATATGTTTGATATATCAGTATTTCAAACTGTGCTGTTTGGGTAACACCTCAGACAGGATGGCTGCAGAACAATAGCCTGCTTAATGGCCCATTGAGACATTCACAGGTGCAAGGGGCCCAGGGGGAGAAGCCAGGGATATACCTGATGAGTCACCAGGACTTGCTCATGGGACTCTGGACTCCATTTTGGTACCTATGAAATTCCACAAGCAACATGGCAAGGGCCAGAGGACATAAAAAGGCAGAGGCCTGGGATCCATCTTGTCTTCAATCCTGTTCAGCTTCAGCCATCTATCTACCTCTGGATCAAGTCATCTGCAACTGAAGCTGTGAAACAAAGGACTGAGACTCATCCAGGTACTGGATGTATACCAGAGGGACTATTCAAGCCTGCTAACTCCACAATTCTCCTAGAAACCTGATATATATAGACTTTCCAGTTATTTTTATGTATGTGATTGCTTTACTCCTTTAACATTTCTCTTATAGTTTCTCTCTTTTTATAATAAACCTTTAGTTTTAGTTATTAAAGGATTGGCTGGCAGCGTGGTATTTTGGGTAAGATCCAAACTTATATTGATCTGATACTGTGGCTGATCCTTTGGGATCAGGGGGAACCTTTTTGGTAAAGAGCATAGAGTTTAAATAACTGGTCTCTTTACTGGACCTAGTGGCGGATTGGGGGCCGGAGACTGAAATGCAGCAAAGGGGGCTGTGTGTATTTGTTTACTGGCTTCTTGATAACCGGTTTGGGGAATCAGAAGCACAGTTTGTGGCTGGTTGGGAAGTCTGACTTCAGCATCACCCACCAGTGTTGGGAGAATCTGCTACAGCCTGCCCCGCCCTTGACATTTTCAGGTGGCTGCCCTAGGCACGAAAGGGTCACAGCAACTATGCTGTTTGGTTCTATACTCTGTCTAATTCAATGTTATCTGCCAAGACCATCAATTGCATTTACAAAACAACTGCAAAAGATAGAAAAGTTCTTGTTTCATGTCTATTTGGTTGGTTTAGATGGTAAAGAAACCTGCTAAAAATCCTATATGAAATCTGCACTTGGCTACAAAAAATATCCCTAATTAATGGTGTTTCATCATGTCTAAAACAAAAGCAGCTCCACAAGTCCCGTGAAAGTGGAGAACACTAGAGTCACAATGCCCTGTACTTTCAAAATATAAAGCCCTACAGAAATACTAACAAAAAAGAAGCTTCAATACCATTGGAAGATAGAGAGGTACTTAACCAGCATCCCATCACAAAGAGATATACAACAACTGAAAAAGGTACAGAGAAGGACAACAAAAATATTTAGGGGCATGGAACAGCTTCCATACGAGGAAAGATTAAAAGGACTGGTACTGTTCAGTTTAGAAAAGAGAGAGCAAAATAGCGGGGGCGGGGGGAGGTGAGATATGATAGAGATCTGAAAAATCATGAACACGGTAAAGAAGCGAATAAGGAAGTGTTATTTATCCCTTCACATAACACAAGAACTTGGGGTCACCCTATGAAATTAATAGGCAGCAAGTTTTAAACATAAGGAGGTACTTCAGACAATGCAGTCAACCTGTGAACGTTGTTGCCAGGGTCACTGCCAGAGCTGGCTGACATATTAATTTTTTTTTTCCAAGCAGGTTTGCTACCTTCCCACTCTCAAAAAACAAACCAAAAAAACCCCCAGAAAATTCATATACCTCCCCACAAACCAACCCCAAGATCTGGGACATCTAAAAAGTTTCCTAAACCAGGTCTAGCCATTGGCTAAAATCAAGACAGGTGCAGTCTTCACTTCCAGGCTGTACCCACAAACTGCTTTAGATGACCTGGTTAGTAGTAACCCAATAAAAACATACTATAGTGATATGTAAATAGTTGGATGACACTTACATACTTGTGTAAAGTAATTCTGTATCCGTATAGAAGTATTTTCCAAAGTTTGCCAGTTGAACATAATCATTACGTAGAAGACCCAAATGTGGCAACTACTCACATTACTGGACAAGCTATTATTTAACATCAATAAAGTTATTAAATCACTATGACATTGTCAGCTCTAGAGAATTAACAATCCAAATACGACAATCATTTTATTACTTGCTCAGCACCGTGGTATTGTACAAAAACAGAAGATGATACAATCCCTGCCTTGAGGAGTTTACAATCCAAAAGATTAAACTGAGGGAGGATATAGCAATCACTGATAAGAGACTGTGGTGAAGAAGTGGGTTTCAAGGAAAGAGGGAGCAACTAATGAATGATAAAACAGTATCACAGTCCTGGAGGCAGATGCAGCAGAGGAAGGGGAGGGGAGGGAAGGAATTAGAAAAGGAAAAAACCCCACAACATGCAGAAAGTGTGAGGGAAAATGAGAACAAAGATATAGGTAGGGACCGGTTTATGTGCAGCCTTGGAGGCATGAATCTTAAATTTGATGCAACAAATCAAACTCCAAAAGCAAAGTGAGAAACCAACATATTCAAAAAGATACCATATGTTTTCAAAGAGTTGGATTTAGAGCCAGATTTTGAAGGTGCAGTATTTAGGTCTTGGGGCACTCAGCATTGCAATGCCTAGGTGATTTAGGAGCCTAGATTTTTCACAAGTGATCTAAACCAATGGCACCCTTTAAAAATGAGATTTAGACTCCTAAATCACCTAGGTGTTGCAACGCTGAGTGCACTAAGGCCTAAATACCTTCAAAATCTGGGCATTTAAGCATAAGCAAGTCTTCAAATTGCTGAAGCGCACAAAACAGCTCTATTCTGTTCTCCAATCAAAACAGAGTCAGTCAATAATAGGTAAAGTGAGCATCAACCACTTCTGCACAACCAACATTCATCATGTGATTAAATCTACATCACTCATTTGGTATAATGTCAATAAATTCATTATGGAAGAGTTCGGACAGACCTGACATACCTTACCCTGAAAACAAACACACACACGCCTCAAATTTTACTGTCACATCATTGTACGATGACAGTTCGCTAGTTTTGGCAACTTCCTTCTAGTGATATCACAGTGAGATTTGTGATCACCCACATGGATTAAAAATTATTTTCCAAAAATCCATTTCCTACTGGTCCCAAAAGCTTTGCTCCCTGCTTATATTGATCATAGATACATTTTGTTGCAAAGATCACAAATGCAGAAAAGAACCACGTTTTTGAATGTCACTTGGCTACAGGCAAAGATCCATTATTGCTTCTGGGAATAGCTATTAGAGCAATTTATAAAATGCCAAGCAGCACTTTACAAAGTAGAAATGTTGACCTCTATACAAGTGTCTTATTCGGGAAGCTCACGATTTTATGGATCTGGATTTACTGATCAGATGTAATGATCAAAATGGGGTCGCTTAAGTCAGTCTTAATAAGTTCTACAGGTTGCTTAATTTAAACACTTACCTAAACTTGTAGGCTTAATAAGAACATCAAGCACATCGTAAAATGGGAGGCTTTTTAGCTGAACATCAGGATGGACAGGTGGAATTGGAGGTGATGGTTGCTGCATCTCAAAGTGAGGCTTAGTGTCTTGAAGCAGCACAGAACTAACAGGCGATGAAGGGGACTGAGGGGTGACGGAAGTAGAAGGTAGTGGATGGATTCCAGCAACAGCCAAGTCAGGTTCCACAGGAGAGGAGCTACTATCCAAGTTGAAAACTGAAGGTTTTATAGGTGACAAGTCAGACAGACTTTCAATTGTCCTTGGGTACCGACGCCTATAGAGCTCTCGGATTTTAATCTGAACTGATGGGCTACAGCCACTCTTCAGTAAGTGCAGTGCCCTCATCAGGAGGTCATGTTTGCGCCCACTTTTATTACGTCCAGCAAAGCCCAACAACACTTGTAGTTCAGAAACTCGAAAACTTGATACCATATTCTAAAAGGAGAATAAAGTTAAGATTAGCACAGTACTCCCAATATGTATAGCATGTAAGATTTATTTCTGAAAGTACATAGACTTTTATAGCTCAGTTTTAATATGTAGTCTTTTAAAAACAGTAGTGCCTCTCTCTAAGAACAGTTTTGCTCCTCAGGCATCTCCAAAATTTGAGTATCACCTTGCCTATTCAACTAGACCAATGCTTCCTAAAGATTGGGATGCACGTCCTCAGGTAGGCACCAAGGACTAGTTGGCAGATGAGGCAATAGTCTTCAATTGTTCTCCGGAGTCAGTTTCTTCTCTCTCTCTCTCTCTCTTTTTTTTTTTAAATATAAAGTCTGCAGATTGTTAGTTGTGGAAAAAAACATGCAGGTCACATTTTTCAAGGATAAGCCATGCAGTGATGTCTGCCTGAGTTTGCAGGTAGCCTGAAATATCAGCTCTGAAGTGCAAAATGCACAATTCATTTCAACAGACACTAATTCAGACAACAAAGATAGTACTTCAAATGTCACTGTTTCACAGTTTATTGAAGCACGTTAAAAAAAAAAAAAAAGAGGCAGTAACATTCTGAAGATCTACTCAATTTACTTTGAATGGCCACTCATTTTGGATAAGCCTTAAACACGTGGCAGGACCAAAAGGAGGTGCAGTTGGTTTCATTCTCCTGAAGAGGGGCTCAGCTTTCCAGAGCTCGGGAAACCATGATCTAGACAGTCAGTTTACTAATTCTGCAGAATTCCATATGAATACAACTTCACTGATTTTTGCAAAGTAAATTTTTTTTTAAAAAAAGGATTAGTGCTCATCTAAAAATAATTTGATTACTTTAAAGGTACCCAGCATAGTATATCTAGGTTCTAAACAATTTATAATTAACAAGGCAGTTTATAATTAACTCATTAACTTTCAAAATTGTCTGATTTCATGTTCTAGAACAGCGGTTCCCAACCTTTTCTCTGCCATGACACCTCAAGCTCCAAGGGCTCTTCCCCTGCCGGTGGCTACAAGAGGAAAAGGGAGGGGCAAAGGAGCCAACCTGTTGCTCACATGGAGGCGTGGGGGCGAAACGGGGAAAGAGGGAGATTGCTCTCTGACTGGCCATCTGCCTCATTTCCCCCTCCTCCTCTAGGGGCAGAGCAACTAATTTGAAGGTGGCTCTCCCCTCCCCCCCCTTGTTCTCACATGTACTTTTCCAAGAAATTCCATGGCACATCCGTTCAGGCCTGACAGCACACCAGTGTGCTAGCACACAGGTTGGGAAACACTGCTCTAGAAAATTAAAAGAATGCTGTCAACTTAAAACTTCACACCTACCTGAGTTTTCCCCCTACTATTATCACAAGTAACACGTAAAAAACTGAAATCTTTCTTCCACTTGTTTACTTGGTGAAGTTGAGAGTCCTCTGTTAGACTCTTACTATTTCTCCTATTTATTCTGCTAGTCGGTCAGTTTCCCTATTTGTATGGGTCTAGTCTACAGTAACAGAGAAGAGAATTTTTACAGAGAGAGGGAAACAGGACTGCGAAATAAGTATGCAAAGCCACAAAACTGGTAAGGGGGAAAAAAAAAAATCAGTTGCAGGTTAGTACATGAAGCTACTTGAAATCTAGCCAGTAAAAAAAAATTGCAAGTCGAGTGTTCAAGAGACTAACTCAACAAAACAGGGAGATAAGTTGCTGAGCTGGTGTTAAAACTAGTTTATCCCTGGTTCCCAGACAAGTGCTCTGTAAACCATGCCCCTCTATCTTTTTATGACTACATAGGGTCTCATTTTCAAAGGTTTTGTGTACCCACACTTCCCATTGACTTCAGCTGGAGTTGAGGGGAAGAAATGAAGGAAAACCAGACCCTGTCTTATTTCTTCCCCATCATCATCAATATCCAACCTCAGTTTTATCCTTTAATTACTAATCTTGAATATCTACAATCTAAACGTTTGAAGTGGGATGTGTGTTTTTCCCTAGACTATTGGCAGTTGAAGGTAATTGTGATTGGAAAGGAAGTTCTCATAAGTGTGCGATAAAGTCTTGGACAGTCTTGATACTTCTTTTTAGTAGGAATTTCCATTAAAACGTAGCTAAGAGATGCCATTTAAAGGTATTATGATAACTGGCTAAGTTATTTGAATAGTGTAAAGATGGAGAGGAATTATGTAGAGTGGTGCATGAGGATACTGCTACAAGTTATAGAATCAAAAGTTACTGAAGTGAAGAAAAAACAGTTACTTACCTCGTAATTGTTGTTCTTCGAGATGTGTTGCTCATATCCATTCTGATTTAGATGTGTGCGCACGCACCAGAAGTGTGCTGGAAGTTTTTCCCCTGGTGGTATCCATAGGGGCCAGCTCTAGCAACCTCTGCAGCAGTGCATGTATGTGTCTGTATAGATGGCGCTGCCGGCACCCCTCCCTCTCAGTTCTTTCTTACTGGAACTCCGACAGAGGGGATGGAGGGTGGGTTGTGGAATGGACATGAGCAACACATCTTGATGAACAACAGTCATGAGGTATGTAACCATTCTTTCTTCAGGTGCTTGCTCATATCCATTCTGATTTAGGTGATTCACCAGCTGTGCCCTTGGAGGTGGGCAGGAGTTCATGGTTGTGTGGATTGCAGTACTGCTGTCGAATCGTGAGTCATCCCGAGCTTGCTGCATAATGGCACAGTGGGACGCGAAGGTATGTATGACCAACCATGTAGCAGCTCTGCATATATCTTGGATAGGCACATGGGCCAAGAAATCCATAGAAGATGCTTGGACCCTTGTGGAGTGAGCAGACAGAGATATCGGAGGTGCAACTCCAGTTTGCTCATAACAGGCCCAAATGCAGGCTATAATCCAGGACGACATTCGTTTGGAGGAGACTGGTTTACCCTTCATCCTGCCAGCAATTGCCACAAAGAGTTGCATGGAGCAGCGAAATGGCCTGGTTCTATCAACGTAGAAGGCAAGAGCCCACCTCACATTGAAAGAGTGAAGGCGCCTCTCCTCATTAGAACTGTGAAGCTTTGGGCAGAATACCGGCAGGAAGATATCCTGATTGACATGAAAGTGAGAGACAACCTTCGGCAAGAACGCAGGATGAGGGTGAAGTTGAACCTTGTCCATGAAAAACAAACACTGTATAAGGAGGCTCCGAAGTCAGGGACTTAAGCTCTGACACCCTGCATGCAGAGGTGATTGCTACTAAAAAAGCCACCTTCCAGGACAAGTGCTTGAGTGAGCAAGAGGCCAGCGGTTCAAAGGGTGGAGCAGTAAGTTGGGACAGGACAAGGTTTAGGTCCCACTGAGGAAATGGCTCTTTAATCGGAGGAAAGAGCCTTTCTAAGTCTTTCAGGAATCTAACTACCATCTCGTGGAGAGAAAAACATCTGTCCTGAATCAGTGGATGAAAAGCCAGTATTGCTGCCAGATGAACCTTCACAGACGAAAGGGCTAAGCCTTCCTGCTTCAGATGAAGCAAATAGTCCAGGATCACCAGTATAGGAGACTTTGTCGGCAAAACATTCTGGCGGGCCGCCCAACAGGCAAAGTGCTTCCATTTTGCTAGGTAGGACGCATTGGTGGAAGGCTTCCAGGCTTCCAGACTCTGGCTTTCCCGAACTTTTCTTAGTCTGTTTCGCTGCTGGCAAATGCTCCTTCCCTGAGTGCGCTTTCCTTTGGTGCTTATTCAGCACTGAGGATGTCAAACGGTGCAGAGTCGACTCCGACACCGGCGGAGCGCTCTTTATCAACGTCGTGGTACTCGTTCCCGAGTCAGATCGTGGCTCTTACACTGGTCTGCACACCGCCTCCATCAGAAGGGCCTTAAGCCTAATGTCCCGGTCCTTCTTGGGTGAAAGCTCTTACAAATTGTACACTTCTCGGAGACGTGAGCGTCTCCCAAGAACTTTAAGCAACTTTGATGTGGGTCGCTCAGTGGTATAGGCTTCTTGCACGAAGCGCAAGTTTAAACCCTGGGGACCGGGGCATGCCCCAACCCTGGGAACTTACTAACTATGAACTTAGATAACTAACTAACCAAAAACTTTTAAAACTTTTTAAAATTATATACACTAGCAAGAGCTAGAAAAACAGTGAAAGAACCGCTAGGAACATGGAGACTTGCAAGAGCAAGAGAATTGTTCCAGCACCGTCACGGGTGGTAAGAAGGAACGGAGAGGAAGGGGGGTCGGCGAGGCCATATATACGGGTGCATATGCACGCCGCTGTAGAGGGTGCTAGAGTTGGCCTCTACAGATACCACTAGGGAAAAAACTTCCAGCACCGGTGCATGTGGCACACTCCCCCCCCCCCCCAAATCAGAATGGACATGAGCAAGCACTAGAAGAATAATTGGGGTGAATAGCTGGAGAAGTTTCAGGAGAGTGAAACACAGTAACGTATGGAATATGGAAGTCTTCAAGGGAAGTAGGAGGAGTGACCTGGCACATATTCTAGTCTACTGTCCAGGGTAGCTTTAAATGTACTATAAGTAACAATCCTAACTCGCAGGGAGATGACCTAACAGGAGTTTGAAACAGCTGAGACCTATGATTCTATAAAACATTTATTATTTGTTTAGTACGAATTCATAAATGGTTTTGAATTTTTTAAAGTAAATGAAGTATTGGAAACTGTTGACAATACGTTTCAAGATAGTTCTATATCTTATTTTGGAATTAGTGCAGATAAGCCCATCATATAGTTGTGGGCTAGGTAGGTATGGAAAATATGATTTTAGTCTAAATAGAGTTTGTCTCCTCCAGCGCAGCAATGTAATACAGTTACTGATTTGTAATCCCACTCCCTTCCCACCCCAACCAATGGTTATGTAGTACCCAGCTCTGCATGTCCATTCACGTCCTTCTTTATGCAGTTATTTCTCAACAACAACTTGGTATTAGAATCACTATCATCAAATTGGCTGTCAGCAGTTACTAGCCATAGTGCAGGTATTGACATGATCTTTGAACTGCTATATTTCAAATAAATGTACTGTGGATATATAACTATTCTCACACCATACATTATAATACATCTGCTAAAATGAGCTCACACTCAGAATTCTCAAGTTGACTGCCAAAAAATCCAAGTGTCACCACAGATTCTCACTCCATTCAGTTAAAGCAGAAAATCTCCAAAGTGTGCATAAAGAAAGAAAAATATAACAGCATTGTCAAATTCTCATTTTAGGTGTAGGGAACAAAACATTTTGCTGACAGAATTTAAGCCAAGAAAACCTAAACCTTTCTAGAAAGGTTAAAGAACAGGCTATGCCTTGCAGTACGCTTTCCATCTCCCTTACTGCTGCTTGTGCGCATTCCTGAAAATTAATCAAAGGTGAAATTTGCAGTCAAGCATGCCTAGAAACAGCTAATGTTTAATGTGGAAATTCTAAAGACTAGCATTTTCCTATGAGTTGCATTTCAGTTTATTGAGTTGCACCTGGGGAGGTGAAGAAACAAATTGACAGAGCCAGATGGGTACCCAGAAGTCACCTACTACAGGACAGACCCAACAAAGAAAACAACAGAACACCACTGGCCATCACCTACAGTCCCCAGTTAAAATCTCTCCAACACATCATTAAGGATCTACAAAGCTATCCTAGCAGATGATTCCTCACTCGCTCAAGCTGTGGGAGGCAGACCTATCCTTGCTTACGGACAGCTCCCCAACCTGAAGCAAATATTCACCAGCAACCATACACCCTACAAGATGACAAATCCAGGAACCTACCCCTGCAACAAACCCCGTTGCCAGCTCTGCCCACACATCGACTCTAGTGACACCATCACAGGTCCTAACCACATCAGCCAAACCATAAGGGGCTCATTCACCTGCACATCTACTAATGTAATATATGCCAGCATGTGCCAGCAATGCCCCTCTGCCATGTACACTGGCCAAACCAGACTGTCACTACGCAAAAGAATAAATGGACACAAATCAGACATAAAAAATGGTAACATCCATAAACCAGTAGGAGAGCACTTCAATCTCCCAGGACACTCTGTAGCTGTCTTGAAAGTTGCCATACTTCTACAAAAAAACTACAAAAACAGATGTTAGCGAGAAACTGTAGAGCTGGAATTCATATGCAAACTTGACACAATCAGACTGGGTCTGAATCTGGACTTGGAATGGTTCTCATTACAAGAAGTAATTGTCACTGTGCACACATTCTCACCTTCTAATCAACAGTTGTGAATAGGCCTCATCTACCCTAACTGAATTTACTTTGTTAGCACTTGCCCTCCCCATTGTTGTTTCTTACTCTTGGATGCGTATATATACACATCTCCTATCTGTGATTTCTATTTCATGCATCTGATGAAGTGGGTTGCAGCCCACGAAAGCTTATGCCTGCAGAAATCCGTTAGTCTTTAAGGTGCCACCCACAAGTTAAATAGAGAGTCAATGCACCTCATGTTACATCTTGTAAGAAAAACAAGTACTGCACTGATGCAAAAATCTTAGGTGCTTTTGGAGAAAAATATTGCTAACATTGATTTTACTGCGAGTAAACACTGTCATTAACAGAGCATTCCACCCAGAGCTGGATTCTGCATTCCCTTACATCCAAAATGACTGCTGAACTTATCAGGAATGCAAGGTCAAGTTCCTACTTAATAATTTACTTCCAGGTCCTGCAAACAGATCCACCAGAACCGACCTTATGTTTCTGTGGATTCCCATTAAAATCTAAAGGAGCCTGCAAGGGCGTAAATATCCACTCTTGTGCATATATTTGAGAGATCATGCCTTAAAAGCTGCGGTAATTTCCAGTAAATCTTTCCACATACAAGTTATACCTAACGTACATTCCAAAAAATTTGTTTTCATTTTTTGGTTGTTCTTTAAACATTGCAAAACTATAGCCTAGTTACCAAGTTTTCACACTAATGATCTGAGGCAGGGTATTAATGATGCTTTCATAATTTCTAGTTTCTTACATATAACCAGGACGACCCCTTTTCAATCAAGGATGTAAGCTTCAAACATAAAATATCCAATCTCTTCCAAGCTGTGACTTCATGCTTTGTCAAAGCTTCATCCAATCAGCTTTTTTTTTTTTCCCGGGGGGGGTGGGGGGTGGGGGGGGAGGAGAAGGGAGTAGAGAAAGTTTGAAGGAAGATCTGTTGGACCATGTTTAAGTTTTAAAGAGAAAAAATAGTCTGGTCACTTCAAGTGTGTTTCTGTGCTTTTACACTTCAAGTGTGTTTTTGCAAAACAAGATTTTTAAGGTCCCAAATAAAGTGGACATGAAAGTTTTACCCGTTTAAAAAAAGTGGGAAATCAAAGTAGTTCTTACCTTTTCCTAAGAAATAGTTACTATTCATAAGCAGAAACATGGTTGTTCCAATTCAAACCTTAAATTTAGCAAGTGAACAGGGATTGAGCTTTCAAAGCAATCTAGGAATTTAGGTATTTTCCACTGAAATTAATATGAGGCACATATCTAAATCCACTACTCCACTTTGAAAAAAAAATTCAACCAAGAGGTACTTGAACCTTTGCATTCATTTTTTTTACCAACTCTTATTTTAGTCTGCAGAGTGTTAATAGTGCTGCTGATAGTCTTTGGATGAAAGTTGGTATGTAAGTGTGTCACAGTCAATGAGAGTTTAAACCTAGGGATTTGGTTAAGGTGGCTCAGCAATACTGTGGTCGACTGATTAACAGAACCAGGCTTACTGATTCCAGTTTTCTACTCTACACTCACGCAACAAAAACTACATTAGCATGATTAACTGGAAAATAAGTATGTGAACTGAAATAAATGGAGCTATTCTGATTTACACCAGCTAACGATCTGGCCCTTATAACAGAGACAGCAAGAAGAACAATGCAATTTATAGCTAAGAGGAAATGTATAAATTAAGCACTAGGTTTTCAAAGCTACGTGCAACCCAAGACATGGCATTGTAAACCACAACTGCATGCTCATGTTACACACCAATCTCTGAAAACTTGGCTCTACATGCTCACCACTCAGTTCTTAAGGAGCAACTCAAAGCTTTTTTACCCTATGAAATGGATAGTCTTGCTCCTCTCCCCCATAGCATTCTTTAAATATTGCTTGTGTGAATTACTCTAGAGTTTTAAGATCCAATATTGCAATTCATCTTTTTTTTCTTTTTAAATATCTAAGGTACCAAAACCTGCAACCTAAAACACAATTTTATACTTGACGAACAACTAATGTTACACAGTATGGCAACAGTATAATTTACTGTAGATATACAAAACGTTTTGTATACCTGCCCATCCCATTACTATTTTTTCTTACTCTAGTTCTTAATACTAAGGACATATATAGTGCTTTACATATTGTAAACATTGTAAAAATACTAACTAATCCTCACAATACCCTAGTTAAGCAGGCAACCATTCTTCCCATTTTACAAGGTGTGGACACAGAAAATATAAGTATCTTGTCCATGCTACACAAGGATTCTGTTGTGGACTGAAATTTAACACACAGGAGTTTGAGACTCCCAAACTTGCACTCACGCCTCTCAACCACTGTGTCTTTTGACTAGGACGTTACTTATCTCCTGGTCTGTTCACTGACTGCACGTGTGTCCGCAAGTATTACCCAGTCAGAAAGCAGATGTATTTATTAAAAATGAGAGACTACTTACTTTCCATTGTTTACAAGACCTAACGAAACCTGATGTGGATTCAAACTTCTTTTTAGGTACAGAAATGTGGATCCACTTGAATTTCTTTCTGCTGGCACATTCTTCTTTCCTTTCAAATGACCATGAGACAGGTTCCCAATGTCACACCTAATTTGTTTCCGAACATAAAAGGAATGAACATGTATATTCTTATCCACCTAAAACTTTTCTATTGTCACACAGATGAAAGTCTTACATGTTATCTCAAAAACTGATAGACTAGATACAGGCTACTGGAGCAAGGGCCTGATCTTGTAAACTTCTATGTACACAAGTAATCTTTTTGACATTCATAGGCCTATTCAAAAGAGTAAAGGCTGCAGGATTGGCCCCAATGTTCTTAAGAATTTTCATGAGCAGCAAACCTAGAAATCGTGCCTCTAAAAAATATGAAATAAGTGGTACTCACAATTTTGTGCTTCTATCAACCTAAACCTTAAGGTTCCGCAGACTGCTAAACTACTTTTAAAAGAAACACCATTATATTATACAATTGAACCATCTTGATCAGAATTTATTCTCTTTCCAGAATGTTAAGGTTATGAGAGGTAAGGCTTACTCTGGACATTTTTGGTGACAACTTTTCCCAAGGAAGTTGTAGTTGCTTGGAACTATATTCACAGCATTATTTTGCACAGGAACTATAACAACCATTTCTACAAGAAACAGCTAAAGTTTATACTTTACGACAATAGTCTCTGGTGTATCTGTATAAAATATAGGTACAAAGCATTCAATTTTACAAACTAAACAGAGTACCTTAATGCACCAATCCATGACACCCTTCAAAAAACAAAACAACCCCTTGGGAATATGAGGGCTGCTCCTACAAAGTCTCCTGGTTTTCTTTAACCACAACTAAAGGCTTCCTATCCCAGCAGTCATGGTTCCCCACACAGCATGTTAATATCACAACCACCAGCAGCATAAGCTGTATCTTTAAAGACACAACACAAAGGTTCCTTTCACCCCAAAAAGCTGAGCATGTGCTCCAGCATTCCCATACTCTGATGCCCTAAAAATCCCAGGATCAAGCTTGAAGCCTGAACTCTGATCTGTTGCTTCTAAACTGCCAGTGATCTTACTAATAAAATTTGAGCTTTCTAAGATGGCCTAATGTCCCCTCAGAAGACAGGTAGAGACAGCATACTGAGGTGAACAGCTTGCTCACCATGAGTACAGCAAGCAACTCTGCCACAGACAATACAATAGATTAGAGAGGACATTTCTGGAGATTAATCCATAAAAGTAGTTTGAGAGGAAGCCATCCTCCTCCTTGACTGTAGGGCATGCAGGAGTGGTTATCAAAAAGAAAAAAGACGGTTACTTACCTTGTAACTGTTCTTCGAGATGTGTTGCTCATGTCCATACCACTGTAGATGTGTGCGCGCCTTTGTGCATGGTTACCGGAACTTTTTTCCCTTTAGCAGTACTCGTAGGGCCAGCTTCAGTGCCCCCTGGAGCCCTGCGCACATGCTGCGGTATACGAGGTGCTGCCAGCCATACGCCCCCTCAGTTCCTTCTTGCTGCCAACTCCGGCAGCAGGGACAGGGAGTGGGTCGTGGAATGGACATGAGCAACACATCTCGAAAAACAACAGTTACAAGGTAAGCAACCGTCTTTTCTTCTTCAAGTGCTTGCTCATGTCCATTCCATTGTAGGGGACTCACAAGCAATACCTTGGAGGTGGGCTGGAGTTACGGATGAGCTGCCTGCAGCACCGCTGTGCCGAAGCCCATGTTGACCCGCGCCTGCAGGACATGAAGGTGTGAACAGAAGACCAGGTGGCAGCCCTGCAGATGTCTTGCACAGGCACTCTCGCTAGGAAGGCTGTAGACGAAGCCTGAGCTCTGGTTGAGTGGGCTGTAATTATCCCCGGAAGCAGCACCTTCATCTGCTTATAGCAGAACTTGATGCAGGAAATTAACCATGATGAGATGTGCTGGGCAGAAACAGGTAAGCCTTTCATCCGATCAGCCACTGCGATGAAGAGTTGTGTAGATCTCCAGAACGGTCTCGTGCGCTCAATGTAGAATGCGAACACCCATCTAACATCTAGCATGTGCCACCTCCTCTCCTCCTCCGAACCATGTGGTTTGGGAAAAAACACAGGGAGAAAAAGGTCTTGGTTATAATAAAACTGGGAAACTACCTTAGGCAGGAAGGCCGGATGCCGCCATAACTGAAGTTTGTCTTTATAGAACACAGTATAAGGAGGCTCTGAGGTCAGCGCCCTAATCTCGGAAACTCTCCTTGCCGAGGTAATGGCCACCAGGAAGGCCATCTTCCATGACAGCAGCAGTAAAGGGCACGTAACTATGGGCTTGAACGGGGACACCCGTGAGTCACTAGAGGACTAGGCTGAGATCCCAGGGAGGCACCAGGTCACGGACCTGCGAATAGAACTTCTCTCCCCTTTCAGAAACCTAGTTGTCATAGGGTGGGAAAAAACTGATCACCCCCCCAAAGGCTGGTGGAACGCTGATATAGCCACTAGTTAGACGTTCAGGGAGGCCACGGCTAGCCCCTGGAGTTTTAGTTGCAACAAGTACTCGGGATCGCCTGTATCAGCGACAACCCAGGCAAAATTCCCTGGGACTCTGCCCAACAGGTAAATTGCTTCCATTTAGCCCAATACACGACCGCGTGGAAGGTTTCCTGCTACCCAACAGGATTTCCTGGACTTGCGCCGAACATGCTCACTCGTCTTTGCTCAGCCACGGAGCCTCCATGCTGTGACGTGTAGGGAGTCCAGGTCCGGGTGTAGCAAGCAACCGTGATCCTGGGACAAGAGATTGTGCCATCTTGGAAGGCCCAGCTGCGACGGGGGCGATCATTAAGTCCAGCAGCATGCTGAACCAGTGCTGGTGCGGCCAGACTGATGCAATTAACATAACAGCTGTCTTGTCCCTCTTGATTTTCAGCAGGACTTTTGTGAAGGAGAGGAATGGGCAGAAATGCGTACATGCAGCTCCCCGACCACTGCAGAAGGAAAGCGTCGGAGAGCGACTTGGCTTCCAGACCGCGGAAGGAGCAGAACTGTGGACATTTCTTGTTCCATGCTGATATGAACAGATCCATCTGGGGGAGTCCCACCATTCGAAAAATCAGAGAGACCACACCTGAATGCAGCGACCAGTGATGGCGGGGTAAGAACGACCTGCTAAGGCGGTCCACCTCATCGTTCCTCACTCCCAGGAGGTGAGAAGCTATTATGTGAAAATCAGGTCCCACAGAAAAATGACTTCCTTGCAGAGGGCTGAGGAATGGGCTCTCCCTGCTTCTTGATGGAATACATAGCTGCTATACTGTTGGGTCAGTACCTACACCACCTTGCCCACAATAAAGTGGAGGAACACTTCACATGCTAGTCGAATAGCCCATAACTCTCTCACATTCATGTGCATGCACCTCTCCTCCCTTCACCACACCCCTTGTGTGCTGAGGTGGGCGCTGATATGGGCCCCTCACCCTAAGTCCAAGGCATCTAATACCAGGGTGACCGAGGGAACTAGCTCTTTGAACGGCACATCCCTCAGCACTGCCCGGGGGCTCTACCACCAGTCTAATGTGGCCATGATTTGAGGGGGTGGGGATCTGTGATCACCCAGTCCAGGGAATTTCTGCTTGGGGCATAAACCGAGGCCAGCCATGACTGAAGTGGCGTGAGTCTTAGGCGAGCCAGCCTCACCACGTAAGTGCAGGCCGCCGTGCGGCCTAACAACAACTACAGACAGTGCCTGGCTGTTGTCATCGGGCAGAAGTGCAGGCGAGCAATGATAGCAGACATTGCCTCAAAGCGTGGCTGGGGTAGGAAAGCTCTGGCTTGGGATGTGTCCAGGACGGCCTCGATGAACTCTATCCGCTGCACTGGGGTTTATGTGGACTTCTCGTTTATTAGTAGGCCCAGCCAGCAGCAGGTGGCACATGTCAGATCTATACTGCTCTGGACTTGAGCTCTGGACCTGTCCCTGATCAGCCAGTCATCCAGGTAGGGGAAAATTTGGACCTCTTTGCACCTCAGGTGGCTACCACCACCGCCATACGTTTTGTAAACACCCTCAGGGCCGAGGAAAGGCCAAAGGGCAACGCTGCAAACTGGTAGCGGCAGTCAGCTATCACAAAACGGAGGAAACACCTGTGGCTGGGGAAGATAGAAATGTGGAAGTAAGCGTCCTTTAGGTCAAGAGTGGCATACCAGTCTCCTGGATCCAGGGAGCGGATCATGGAGGCAAGGGAAACCATGTGAAATTTCAGCCTCTTGAGATTTTGGTTGACACAACACAGGTCTAGTATAGGTCTTAGACCCCCTTTCGTTTTGGGGATGAGGAAGTAACTCGAGTAAAACCCCTTTCCCCTCAGGTTGGTGGAAGCCGTTCTACGGCCCCCAGGCTGAGAAGGGTCTCTACCTTTTGCATGAGGAATTGCTCGTGAGAGGGGTTCCTGAAGAGGGACGGGGAAGGAGGGTTGTTGGGAGGGGTAGAAGCAAACTGGAGGGCATAGCCTGCCGAAACTATGCCAAGGACCCAGCAATCTGAAGTGACCTTGGCTCATTCAGAAAGGAAGGGAGCTAGGTGGTTCAAGAAGAGCCAAGAGTGATCCAGGGAACAGGCTGGAATGCCACCCTCAGGCGCACCTTCAAAATGACCTCCTTTGATTACCGGATCGCCTAAAATGACCCTTGCTGGGGGGCTGAGGAGGAACCTGGCGTTGGTTGATGTCTCCTAGACCCCCTATTTCTGTCCCTCTATCTGTAGGGAAAACTGCTGTGACTGGTACCTCTGCTGTTGCTGGCCCTGAGGATGGAACTGGCGTCTAGAAGTCTGGGGCATATAAAGACCCAAGGAGTGGAGCCTGGCCCTCGAGTCTTTCAGACCATGCTACTTCGCAGCTGTCTGGCCCCCCCTAAAAAAGGCCGACCCATTGAAGGGGTGGTCCTGAAGGAGGTACAAAAGTCCAGCGCCTGGTCCTAAGGCAAAGCGTCCCCAAAGCGCTTTAGCGAGTCCCAGAGATTGAAGTTGTACTTGCCCAGAGAGCCTGCTGATTAGCAATGCGAAACTGCAGGCTTGCAGTCGAATAAACCTTTCTCCTGAACAGGTCCAATTTCTTGTTATCTTTGTTTTTTGGTGTGGAACCGGGCTGTCCCTGCCTATTCTGCTGGTTGGCCCCATCTACCACCAGTGTACCAGGAGGGGGTGTGTGAAAAGGTAGTCAAATCCTTTGACTGGGAAATAATATTTTTTCTCAGCCCCCTTAGAGGTTGGAGCCACTGATAAAGGGGTCTGCCACAGGGCCTTTAATATCTTCAATACCCCCTTATTCATGGGGAGGGCAAACTGGGTTGGGGCAGCAGCTGCCAGGACATTAAAGAGAGACTGTCTGATGCCTCCTTCAGCTCCTCTGCCTCCAACCCCAAGTTGAAGGCCACCCTCTTGAGAAGCTCTTGATGCACCCTGAAATCATCCAGGGGTGCCAAGTGTCCCTGGGTGACCGCCTTGTCTGGGGAGGAGGGGGAGGACTGGAAGAGTGCGGTGAGTGGTGGCATCCCTTCCCGCTGAGGAGGGGCCCCAACAGAGGTCCCTTCGTGGGAGTCCGAAATCATCATCCAAGGCCAAACAATGGCCCTTCTCCGGTGCAGACTGCACCCCAGATGACCTGAGCGACTGCGGACCTGGCCCGACCGGAAACCTCCAGGGTCCCCAATATGGCCATTGGGGTGGCCACTGCCCTAGAGGCCATCCCAGAGCTGCCTGAGCCAAAGAGTGCTCTGGCATCTTTTGTTGGTGGTGATGACTCACCCGGTGGCCGTCCTCTGAAGAGGACACTGACTCATTGTCAGATGATAACGATGGGGCTACCTTGGAGGCTCCCACTGTACGGTGCCAAGTGGTGGAGAAGCGATGACCCGATCTGTGGGTGCTCCGGAGAACGGCCTCTTGGCGGCAACGATCATGACGACGACGAGACCCAGTGCCTGTGCTGCGACCAGTGCCGACAGGGGGAACCATGCTCTGACTGCGAACTGGAGCGCCCTGAGCGGCACCTGGGCACCGATGACTTACAGCGCTGATTCTCTCTCAGTGCTGAGTCAGCCTTCGGCAACCGAGTTCTGTGCCGCACTGGTGCGGGCGAACTCCTCGTGCTGGGGAGCAGGAGCAGTGCCAACTTCCC
This sequence comes from Emydura macquarii macquarii, assembly GCF_026122565.2. Lineage (NCBI taxonomy): Eukaryota > Metazoa > Chordata > Testudines > Chelidae > Emydura > Emydura macquarii. The sequence goes on from NW_027131182.1 coordinate 2,783,028, forward strand.
TCTGGGGAGCAGCCTCCTGCAGGCGACCCAGACAGGTGCTGCCTCCTGGATCCAGGGATCGTAACCGGTGCCGGGAGGGCGACCTCACTCCGTGCCTCACCCATGTGGGGTGCTCCCGCAACCGTGACCTGGAGCAACTTCTGGGGGAGCAGTGCCATGTCGACCCCTCCACCCGGGGTGACCGGGTTGTTGGAGATCTTCCTCCCCGCTCCGGAGGTCGCCTGAACCAACCAGGGGTTCCCAGTGCAGGCTCCCCCTGCGACACCAGCCCCTTCTCTCTGGGCGGAGGCTGGGGCAGTGTGGGCAAGGCTAACAAGGTCCATGCCACCTGAAACGCCTCTGGTGTCGATGGCACCAGCAGGTGGAGAGTCACCCTCCCACTCCCAGGAGTCTGAGGTGGCTCTCTGTTTGGAGTCATATGCTCCGGCGGTGGTGAGCAAGTCTCTACTGTCTGGCTTCGGTGCAGCCCCAAGTTTGACCCTGCTTTCTTGGATGGTGCAGGGAAGCATCTCTGCTCTGTGCGCTGCTTTCGCTGCTTCTTCCTCAACAAAGAGGAAGAAGTCCAGTGCCAAGGCAGGGCCGGTGCCAACGGCGTACTCTGCACTGATGCCACGCTCGGTACCGAAGCGGAACTGGTCGGTTCAAAGGCCGGTCTGAGTGCTGCTTCCATTAGTAAGGCTTTCAAGTGGATCTCTCTGTCTTTTTGGGTCCGAGGTCTGAAAGCCTTACAAATTTTGCATTTGTCATTATGATGAGGCACTTTAGGCAGCTATCATGGGGTTCACTCAGGGGAAAGGCCTTCCCACAAGAGGCACACAATTTGAAACCCAGTGACTGCGGCATGCCCTGCTCCCAGCAAAGTCCCAGCCGGGACTATCCTAAGTGACTGACTACTACCATTAACAACACTTAAGGTCTAATCTACCTAATTAAGACAAACAACAAACAATTAAGGGAGACCAAAGGGGATTGAGCATTTGCAATGCAAGCCGAAGCAGTTCCAGCAACCGTCACAGGCGGAAAGAAGGAACTGAGGGGGCATAGGGCTGGCAGCACCTCATATACTGTGTCATGTGCGCGTGGTTCTAGGGGGTGCCAAAGCCAGCCCTACGAGTACTGCTAAAGGGGAAAAAAATTCCGGTAACTGTGCATGAAGGTGTACACACACCTACAAAGGAATGGACATGAGCAAGCACTGGAAGAGCTTCATATCTGTGAATTGAATTTCTAAAATTCAGATCCACTAATCCAAATGGGCAAGCTTCATGCTCAGTCTTTTTTCCCATTGATAAATCACAGTTTAAAAGGCCTTATTGGCTAGACATGCACTGCATTGCACTCTCTCCAGCAACAACATTAAGAGGATCACAAAAAGGGATCACAAACAACTACATTCCCTGTGCTAAACAGGCATCAAGATTGTGATATAGATCCACTAGTTCAGAGCCTGACACTCCAATTTACAGGTAAGAAAAAGAAATGGGCCAACAGTCATTATCCTACAATTCCTACAAAAAGGGTAGCCCAGTAGTTAGGACAATAGCCTGGAACTCGAGAGATCCAGTTCCCTGCTCCACTACAAACTTCTGTGGGACCTTGGGAAAGTGACTAAGACCCAGATTTTTAAAGGCATTTAGGTATTACTCGTTCGACATTACGAGGCCTAAATGACTTAGGAGCCTAAATCTCACTGAAGTCAATGATACTTAGGCCTTGCAATGCTGAAATACTTTTTTAAATATGTGCCTGAGTCCCTCTGTGCCTCACTGCCCTAGCTGTAAAATGGGGATAACAGCATTTCCCTCTGAAGAAATGTTCTGAAAATATCTGCATTGAAGATTGTGAGGCACTCAGATGCTATGATAACAGGGATCATAAATCATTAAGATAGATTGTTCTTTTTTTCTAGCAATATATCTTATCTAAACCAATAACTGAAGTAAGAATTTAACTGGGTACCAGGATAAGGGAAAGTGTGGTTTTCCTCATCAAATCCTACCCTTATCATGGAAGTTGGAGGTTCCTATAATTTACCATGAATGTTATCCTGCCCCTGTTCTCTACTCAATCAGGTAATTCAGCACACTCGTAGTATAAAGCTTTCTTGGATCATATAACCCTCTAACAGGCACAGTAAGGGACAATCTACATTAATGCATACACAACTGGCATTGGCCAGTCAGAAGACAAGATACTGGGCTAAATGGACCATTGGTCTGACCCAGTATGGCCGTTCTTATGTTTATCAGCACACCATATAAATCAAATCCCTGCCTCAAAAGACTTACAGTTAAAGCTACTTTAGCCACGCTCCTGCACAGCAGTAACATGCTTCAAGACACCCTCACCCCTCCACCCCCACCCACACACCTTACTTCCTGCTATTTGGTGAGTTACAAGGAGACAGAAAATAAAGAGGAAGATAAAGTTGCATGACCAGCAATCAAACAGGTTGCAGAAAGAAACTTCAGTAAATTCTCTCCACCTGTAGAAGTATGGAGAAGGGAGAGTCCCTTCCAGACAATACTAAAATTTAAGCTGTCTATTTAAATTTAAATTTTAAATGCTATACTGTCTAGCAAAGAACTTCAGGGTGCCCACCTCCACACTGGATATTTCAGATGTAGATTTCCATTTTACTCAATGTAATTAGGGGCTAGATGGAATGAGCTTTATGGGAACCTTGTATCTTATACTGACATCCTTTGAGACAATGCCATTTTGCCATATCCTCATTTCTATTGCAAACTGCAAGTTAGCTAAAACAAGAGACTGAAGTTTCCCGGTGTAGAGTTTGTAGAGGGACAAGACCATCATAGTATGACATAGGCAGAGGGGGCTGGAACACCAAACCAAAAAAAAAAATTCAACAACACAAAGACACACCTATGTTGCCTTAAAAAAAGACTTACTAAATCAATTCAGAAAGAAAGCCTGTATTCAAGAAGACCAAACTCTGCTCCTTCCTCCCTCAGATCCTGTCTAGATTCGCAATTTTGTGTGAAAAAGCTTTTCCCACCAGTGCCATGACCAATTCAGTTGAACCAATGTTAGCACTGGTGGGAGCCCTAACATAGGCAGAACTCTGGCAACATGTTCATGTTAATTGGTGATGGCAGAAATCCCTCGGGTAGACAAAGTTTGAGAGCTCAGTTTTGCACACCCTCTACATACAGAACTCCCATTGAAGTCTGTGGGATTCCAAGTATGGTGCCTTTGCAGACTTGGGCCCTACTCGCTAAAAATAAGAATGTGAAGGAAAACATCATATACCAAAAAAGATGTTTGCAGATGTTTTAAAAAAGTTATAAAGATGTTTGTACTAAAAAAAGGCAGACGTAGTTAGCTCTTTGTATATTAGAATTTTAACAGGTATTTCAAAGGAAGAAGTGTGCTTGATGTTGAAAGTGTTTACAGGAGTTCAGTGTAACTGTATAAAAAGACATCAAATGAAAGAGGGTAGATGGAATACTTCTGCCACAAAAATACTAACTTCTACAATCCTTGCATGTGTGTATATTATTCACAAAATTAAAAGTCTGCTAATGTATTTGAATGGCAAATTTAACTTTTAAAATCAGATTTTAAAAATCAGTTTGTGGGTTTTGTGAAACAGAAAGAAGGTGCCATACATGACTGCAGAATTGTCTCCTTTCAGATTTTAATTGCAATACATCATCTCACTTAGTAGGCAGAAATTTTCTATATTAGCATAAACTGTATGTAATCACAAGGATGATTTTAAGATGTCGGGGGGAAAAAAACCCACAACATGAAAATGAAAACCAGGATCTGCAAGTCATCCATTCTCCCGTGCCCCTAAAAATTTAAGGCAATAGAAAGCATTTTCCTTGTGTGAAGACAAAGAAGATGCAGGTGAAAACTATATGCTCCTTGAGATCTGTTAATGAAAGATATTGTATGTGCATAAAACATCTTAATTTGAGACTTGCTTTCATCTCTAACTTCAAGTCACCTTTAAAAGATGCCTTAAATCATTTTGATTTTCAGTAAGAATTACTGGAACCCCCCGCAACTGGCCATTTTATAATAATATTAGTTTATCCTAGTCAAAGACAGAAACAGCCACATTCACATTCACTTGTGTGTGTGTGGGGGGGAGGTGGATTTTCTCTCTCCTCCCCCACCTAACTGGTAAATAACGAAGAGAGAGATCAGAGCCAGTGCAGGCCACCCCAGCAAGCTGCCGATGTGGGGTGGAGGAGCAGGCTCGGGGTGCCTCCACTCTGCGTGCCCCCGCCGCCCCCCTTGGAGATCAGGCATGCAGGACCCTGAGCCCGCAGCAGCAGGGGGTACGGGGGGGGGAAGGGCGCGCACACTGAGGCGACGGATTGGGAAGCAGACGGGGAGGGCGGTTTAAGGGGACCGGGCCAAGACCCGAAGGAGGCGGACGGGGAGCAGGGTCAAGACCCGAAGGGGCTGAAGGGCCGCGCGGGGACGGGGCGGGCAGATGAGGGCCCCCCGCCATGCCCGCGGTGGGGCGGGAGAAGCGCGGGGGGAGGGGTGGTCGGACCCCATACCAGTCCAGCCCGGGCTGTGGGCGCGGGGAAGCCGGCACTCGTTCTCCTCACCCTCAGCTCCTCGAAATCCGCCATTTTCTACCCGCCGCCGCCGGGCGCCGCCGCAGCCGCCACCATCCTGCACCCTCTGTGCGCCCCTCACGTGACGGGGCGGGCTACGCCGCTCCGCTGCCTGCCCGGCGGCCCCGCTGCGCACGGGGGGCGGGGCGGGACGAGAGGGCCGGGGACGGGGGGGCACCCCCTCAGGGCGCGATGAGGTGAAAGAAGGACGGTGGTGCCCTGCTCAGGTTGGGGGGACACGGCTCCCCTTCCCCCCAGCAGCCCCGTACACCCCCATTCTCCTGCCTGACAGCAGCCCGTGCACCCCCTTGCATACAGCGTCACTGTACCCCATTGCACCCCCTGCCCGCAGCGTCACTGTACCCCATTACACCTCGTCCAGCACCCCCTGCCCGCAGCGTCACTGTACCCCATTACACCCCATCCAGCACCCCCTTGCCTACAGCATCACTGTACCCCATTACACCCCATCCAGCACCCCCTGCCCGCAGCGTCACTGTACCCCATTACACCTCGTCCAGCACCCCCTGCCCGCAGCGTCACTGTACCCCATTACACCCCATCCAGCACCCCCTTGCCTACAGCATCACTGTACCCCATTACACCTCATCCAGCACCCCCTGCCCGCAGCATCACTGTACCCCTTGACACCCCATCCAGCACCCCCTGCCCGCAGCATCACTATACCCTATTACACCCCATCCAGCACCCCCTGCCCGCAGCATCACTCTATTCCCCCCTGCACAGCTCCCCACAGCATCGCAATGGCCCCCAGCTCTCCCCCACCTGCCGCCATAGCCCCCACGTCCCTCCCCACAGCCTCACTGTGTTCCCCACCTCACCCCACCCGGTCCTGTTCTCCCCACCACCTCTCCTCCTTACAGCCCACCTGGCAGCATCCATCACTGCCACATAGCCTGCCCCCTGCAGCACCATGTCTTGCCTAGGCTGACCAGATGTCCTGGATTTGTGGGACCAGTCCCTTATTTAGGAACTGACCCCAGCAATAACTTGTCGCCGGCAATATCCCCCGTTGGCTGTCACCAAACAGTAGTTTCAAAATGTGGTGAAATTGTAATAAATAAATGACAATAAAATGTAACCTCTGCACTACACGTCAGATTTTACTTGTATTGAAATCATAGGTCTATGAATATGGCATATATAGTTAGCTTGCTCGATTGTACCTGGTCTATCTCTCTACCCATTGCTGTAACTAGGGCTACAAGGCTGTCACATGCTAAGGTCAGTTTGACTTCACCTGTAGTGTCAACGACGATCGCAGAAGTGCTATTACACTGTCCAAGAACTGTGTTACTTCAACGACCAACTACAAAAAGAATTTTCTTTTTTGCAACCAACTGCAAAAGAAGTGTCTTATGTACAATACGCCGTTCTGTATTCACTATTTCCAGCAGAGGCAGGACATCATCGATAAAAGAATGCGAAGGTATGAGTTAAACACAAATCCGCCTTAGCTGCCTGGGCCAATTCAAGTTCTGTAACTTCATTTTTTCATAAAGTTGAGCCTATACACAGTGAATATGATCTTGCTACACAAGAGGGAATTTTTGCTGATCACACCATTCATCACAATCACAGTTTAAAATCAATGGACTGTACCCCGAGTTTAAATAGAAAATTCTACAATCCCAAATTTAGTTGTGTGACACATAAAATTGTTGCCTATCTTAGTTTGTTACTTCAAGGTATATGATGGAAGCACATCTGTGGAGACAAAGCTACTTGATTTTGTTCAACCAGAAGGTGAAACAGCTGAACTAATTGCAGAGGAGATACTTGCTGTTATAGAAGAGTTTCAGCTGGAAAATAAGGTTGTTGCTTTCTCTGCCGATAATACAAATACAAACTTAGGCAGGCTACGCAGACAAGGGAGAGAAAATGTATGGTTGCTCTGACTTTAGTGTGCACAACGGGAGGTGATAGAACTCAGATGTGCTGCTCATATCCTTCACAACTGTGCCCGAACTGCATTGGATACAATTCTGGTGGATGTTGAATATATACTTACCAAACTTTTTGGATATTTTCACAATTTCACTGTTTGAGTTGAAAGACTGAAGAGTTTGTGGAGCAAGAATACCAAAACATCCTGGGGCACAGCAATGTTAGGAGCCTCTCAACGTTACCTGCCTTAGAAAGAGTACTTCTATTATATTAGCCGCTTAAGTCATTTCTTTCTCTCAGAAGGAAAAAAAAAAGTGTCCAGTTGTTCATCGGAAGATATTTGAAGACCCTACGACTGAACTCTGGCTCACTTTCATTCAAGCTAATCTGTCGCTTTTCCATGACACAATAAAATTGCTTTGGAGGGAGATGATTGCTGTGCAGTGGAATCTGTTGACATCCTTAATCTGGAAAAGAAGTTGTCTTCAAGGTAGGAGGAAGACTTTGTGCCAGTTTTAGTGAGAATACCACTAAAGGAGCAAGAAGCGGCTGGGGTCTTGACACACAAGTCGTACTTCAATGTTTCTCTATCTTTTTTTGATGCATTAGTTAAATACATACATGCATGGGGAAAACACACAGACGACCTTAAATACCTGCATTATCTGCTTTTGAAAAACGTGCCTGCAAGGTCTGAGATTGAGAAGGCAGTCGAACTTCTGCAGATGAAATGCCCAAACGTAACAATTGATCAGGATGCTCTGTTTGATGAAATGATTTCTTTTTAAATTAATTTTTAAGAGGGAAACTAGGCAAATGGAATGCATCTGCTACGTCGGTTGCTTACAAATGGATCTCAGTCATGACATGACACATTTCACAGAATCTGAGGTACCCCATGGTAACCTGAAAAAAACTAGCTGAAGTGAAGCTTGCACTACCACTGTACCTGTACACTGTACTTGTTCTGTGGATAGAGGATTTCAGCCACCATAACTGTTAAGCCAACATTTACAAAAGAAACCCTTAATTTACAACATATGGGTGCAGAACGCATTTATCTATATTTTATCAGTCTTCTTTATAGTCCTGCCTATGACCTCTCCAGTGCTATAATATGTTGAAGTATTAGCCTATTTTACAGAAGAGCAAGGGAAGCAAAGAAACTAAGTAGCTTGCCCAAGATCAGAGAGGAAGTCTGTGACAGAGCAGATATTAGAATCCAGATTTCCTGAATCCCTATCCAGTGCCTTAACAGGAGAATTATTCTTTTGGACAGAAATGTGTGCTTCAACTATTACATTTTTGTTTGTTTTTTTAAATGAAGTGATGTTATTCTATTAGTGTGAGGGAAGGTAGTATGACTAATATCATAAGTCTGAACATGTTACAGCGCAACATATATATGGTTGGAATTATTATCCCATAATTTCATTGCTTTCCGTTTTATTCATTTAATATCAGATACAGTCTCATCACAACAGAAATGAGGATAAGAAGATACATTTCATTAATAAAAAATGAAGCAAAAAATGTCACCAGCTGTAAACTTTGAAACAGGATAATGGGTTTCCTGCTGCAAAGGAAATGCTGAGAAATTTACAGCAAAACAAACACTGAGGTGCAACTAAAAAAATGTGTTTTCCAAAGCAGTCAGAGATAATTATGTAGTTACAATATTCTGTTTTGTTGGCAATGCTGCTGTTAAACCGAACAACGGATTTATTAAAATAAAAAACAAAGATGGAGCCAAACAAACAGGCAGGTAGCCAGGCCAGCTCAAGTAGAGAAACGGTGAGAAGACGTGGAGAGGCATTAGAAAGGAAAGGTATAGGCTTCCTGCCAAAGAAGGTTTTGAAATTCCAAATCGTTTCCTGAAGTCAGCAAGAAGAGGTATTTTTTGTATATTTGTTACACATCTAAATATTTTAAATGTTTTAAAACATTTCAAAACGGAGAGCTAGACTATACCAGTTAGCAGCAGGCCACCCAGCAATAGGAGTGGTCAGGAAGAATTCTGACTAACTCCTTTTGGGGAGTGCAGAATAAAGTGAGGATTCCATTGCCCTGGGACAAGGGACAACATGCAAATACCCACTCAAGCCCAATCAGGTATGCTGGCCATTGAAGATTGCAACCATTGCACCATCCTTGCCCTCTTAGGGAGGCTGGCAGTACTGAGCCATACACAATATCTGCACTCTCTAGCCCCATTGGGCTCAACAACACTAGAAGACTGGATCATGTTATAACCTTGAGGAGTCACGTTAATTAATTCAGTGCTAAACACAAATCTGCAGTCAGTTCAGACAGGAATCTTTGTGTTTGACATTATGTCAGCTGGCTGAAGATAGACCTTTCTGGAACCATGGGGGTCTAACCATGATCAAGGAGGGATGACTTGTCCTGTCTACATTGACTGTAAACTCGTGTTTAACATAACATTAGCTACCACAATTCTTCAAGATTCTGTTATAACACAATCTAATTTTTTTTTTTTTTTTTTAAAGAAAAGACAAGCCCATTGTGGCTAGCCATGGGGAGGGAGTGGGGGAAGGATGGCTCCTTGTGCCCTCATCCCCTCCCTTCTGCACAACCTGCCATAATCTGGCTAAAAAATTCAAAATAGTGAACTAAATAAAACCCACCTGGCATGTGAAACTCAGTACTAGAATAAAGTTGCTAGTGCAACAAATTAGGTTCTGTTACACACACATCAGACAATCAACCAAACCAGACCAGACCTTCTTCATGGAGGATAGGTCCATCAATGATTATTAGCCAACATGGTCAGGGATACAACCCTATGCTCTAAGTGCCCTAAACCTCAGACTACCAGAAGCTGAGACTGGATGAGAGGGGAAAGATCACTTGATAATTGCACTATTTTGTTCATTCCCTCTGAAGGATCTGGTACTGGGCACTGTCAGAAGACAGCATACTGAGCTAAATGGACCATTGGCCTGCCCCAATATGGTGATTATTATGTTAGTCCCACCCCCTATCTCCTGCAACATATTTCTCCCTTCAGATGCATATAGAAACAAACATATTCAAGACAGAATCAGAGATATAGAAGAGACAACAAAGCAGAATATTTTCTTCCTCACATAGAGGGATGCCATCTCTATCCTTTTTCAATTCACAGCCACATCTGTTTATCCACCAAGCAACCTACAGAATCACATTTCCCAATGTCAGTTGAGATACAGAAGCAAACAGACTGGTTTTGTAATGTTTTGACACCTAAAATGTTATAAGACAGTAAGAAATGAAGATAGTCTGCCTTGCTTTCCAGTCTGCAGTCTCTCACTTTTCCTTTGGCTTTATTTCCCTCCTGTTAACCCTTCTTTTCAACTCTTCCTCCCTCACCACATCTTTCCTTCTCACCCGTTCTCTCGTCTTCCTCCCACCGCCCTTTCTATTCCTTCTCTTCATGGGCCTTCCCACTTGCCACATCCTGCAGTGTTCTTTCCCTGTCCAGGTCTCATTCTCTTCTTTCCACAAGTCTTCTACCCCTCCCAGTCTCCTCTTTTTACCTCCCCAAAGCTGCCTTCCCCTCCTTCCTCCTCATTTCCTGCTCCCCACCTTCTCAAGAACCTATCTCCTCCCATTCTTCCTGTCCCTTCAGGGTCTTGCCCCATTCTCTGCCTACCCCAAGGCTGAGCTGTCTCTCAAGTCACCACATTGGGGGAAATCTCTGCCATTTAAGTTTAATTTTCGACTTCTGGGCATCTCCCTCTTCCTTTCCATCCTTCCTGGTGCATCAGCCCTTTAGCATCCACAGAGTTTGACTACACCTTGTGAAATGCCCTAGCTTTTCAGTGTCCCCACATACAGAACAGACTCCAGCCATCACCCCCAGATATTCAGCCACCTAGGCCCTTGCCACCTCTGTCAGCCTGCAAGGACTTCAGCCCCTCCAGGATCCAACCCCTCCTCTAAGATTTAAACAAGCTTACCTCAAATGTGACTTTTCTTGGCAGCTTCTTCACCTCCTCCTCCTCAGCCTTTTGGATGCCCCTGCCACAGTCCCAGGAACATCTCCCACACTTCCTCTTTCTGTCCTCTCTTGTTTTGTAAGGAAAGGCACAGAGCAGGATGAAGCGGCAGCTATCTGTAGAGCAGACACCTTGCCTTGCTGTGAAGCAGCCATCAGCAAAGCAGCCCTTTGATACCACTTTACTAGTAGGAAGCCAGAATTGCAGAGTTTTCTATACAAGCACTGCTCAAACTGGGGAGCTAAGCCTCTAGAAGTAGGGTGCCCTCTTCCCTGATAGGGATAGGCTTGTTAACAGAGAAATACATCATTAGAGAAATAATAATAATCTTTTCAAGGCCATTTGCCATATGTTTGTAAGAACTGACTCTCCCATGACTTTATTGCCTAATAAAATATTGATAGCATGAGTAAACCATAGCTGCTGCCTGCAGGCCAGGGTTTAAACCCCAGCCCAGGCAGTCAGATTGCTGTGAGCAGCTGTGAAATTTCTAACAAATTAGGCTCATTAGCATGACACCCCAAGACATGCCTGTTCTCTCTAGCCTTACTGGTAGCAGGCATATGGATGATGAATACAAACTAGCAGCTGGGACAGGCCGTGTTTTGAGGCTGAAACAGGGACAGGCTGAATGGGGTGCTCAGAGGGTGGATTGTATATGCACTATGTTTAACCATAAAGACTTAAAGCTCTGAGTCAGATTCATTGTCTTGTTACACTTGTGCAAATAGAATAACATATTAGCACCAATGAAGCGAGATCATTCTAATTTAGTAGCATGTAACACCCTCTTTACACAGGTGTTAACGATTAGACATGGTACAGTGTGGTAGAGAATCAGGCCTATGTCTATATTTTCAGTTTGTGCAGAGGATGTTATAAGCCTTATCCTTCTGTTATCTATAGCTGAAGAAAGCTTAATTTTTGTTGAAAAGACACCCATTATGCCTTATTCCTGGAATTACCTGTCACCCTGCTGATTGGCAAAACAAAACTTAGAAACAGAAGGCAGCAATGTACTCAACTCTGTATCTGTTGTACCAGCTAGTAAAAATAATCCATATAGTTCTAATGACTTATTATTAGGTTAAAGTAAATGTTCCTCAGTTATAGTACCAAAATCCACAGATTAAAATGAAAATTAATCTAAATTTACTCTTCACTACTTACTTTTTGTAGTTTGATTAGCTTTGACAAAGAAGTGTACTGTAATTAGTTTTACTTTCCTGTTCTGATTACCTGTTCTATTCATTCCCTCTGAAGCACCTGGCATTGGCCACTATCGGAAGACAGGATACTGGGCTAGATGGACCATTGGTCTGACCCACTATGGCTGTTCTTACGATACACTAGCACAGTGCTCCACAGTACTGGCTGCAAACACAACAGGAGAATGTTTAATGTCAAGAAATACAATTGTTTAATTGACCATTAATAATTTAATTAAAATATTTCTATTAAATGGTTTGGTATTTCCCCTCTACACACTCTAGATTTAGGGCCTGGATAATCTGATTGCCCTCTTCCTTGTAAACCACTGAATTGCCCACTGCAACCCTGAGCCTGCAACTAGTTCCGCATAAACAACGAGAGTCCTGTAGCACCTTAAAGACTAACAAATTTCTGCAGGCATAAGCTTTCATGGGCTGCAACCCACTTCTGCATAGTTGCAGGGGCCTACCCATGCAAAATCAGTTGCAAGATAGAGATTTGAGTTATTATAAATACTTTACAGCACAGGAAATAGCCCCACTTGCTATGTATGTGCATAAGTCTGCAGAGTTTTTTTGTGAATGATTTATTCATGGTTCTGCCCTCCATAAGAGAGTTAGGACCAGATTTTCAAGATATTTAAGCACCTAAAGATGCAGGTCAACTCTTGGTGGGATTTTCAAAAGTGTGTAGGTACTTAACTCCCAGGAGCCATAATACATACAGGTGGCTAGCTCCACTCTCCCTGTGATGTCTTTCATTGGGGAAAGGAAGCTAGGACATCTTGCACATGCCCAGTGGGACACACAGTAAGTACTGACAGCAGCCCATAGTGAGCAGGAGAATGAAATGCCTCTTTATAAACTATGTGCTGTAATGGTGCGCAGTCACATCAACCCAGTTTCCAAGCCACGGACACACCCATCACATCCCATTATGCATGACAACAGCACAATTGCAATGTGCTGTCCAGTACCCAGGGCATGCTGCTTTTCCCATCCCAGGAAAGCAGCCTGAGGATAGTCTTAGTTGTATGGAATGCCACACGTTTTCACTGCGTGGGTCAATGGATCCTGAACCACGAGGTATTAGGTCTGATCTTGCACCACTGGAATCAAGCATAGACAGACTTAGCAAAGTATCCTTACTCCCCTGCATCCATCACACCATCCCCACCCCCTGACCATTGAGCTCCCTTAGGAGTATGCCAAACACCACATCAGATGACCCGTTACCGCTGCCCAGCTATCATTATCCTCGAGCAGTGATGAAAGTACCTGTCATCAGAGGAGGGCTCTGACACCCTTGGACTAAGTTTGTCTAATGGCAGCTCCCAACACTGTCACTAGAGCAGTTCCGCCCAACCATCAGCACCCGTGCCTGCCCAGGTTGCCCCAAGGAGGACCTAGTAAGCCAGGGGATCCCACACCTAATCCCGATGATGGTGGCCAGGACCCTCGGGAGAAAAAATCCCTGGGAATGCACTGAGGTCCTGGTCAACCAGAACGAGGCCATGGTGTGAGAGATAGCGGGTTACAAAGGCAGCACACGAGAGGGCTCGCTGCTTCACTGGGGCACGTGGACTGTGAATGTGAAGTGAGCTGCATAGGGTATGACAGGCCATTACTGGTTTGCATTCTAACTGCTTTGCCACTCAGAATAAGATAGCTGATGGTGTCACACTGATGGCCACACTGCACAGGGAGTCACACATTTTTCCAGTGGGGCACCTCAAGATGCCTGGTCTCTGCACCAAGTACATACACATGCTGTGGACAAAAGCCACATAATATCCCCCATGCTGTTCCTGGACAAACATGCCCTCAGTCCTGCTGTTACCCATCTTGACCCTCTCTTCTGCTACCCTGTTACCACCGCTCCCGCAGCCAGATCCTTCACCCCTTCCTCATCATACCCCCACCTAGACCCTTCCCTCCTTACTCAATGGCCTCCATGTGGTCCTTCCTCCACATCCTATTACCTGTGCGTTTCCACCCATGGCCCAGCTTTCACTGTCCTTCGTTCACCTTCCCACTCCAGTTCCCACTTATCTTTGTGTGTCAACCCTCTTCTCATGACCAAGCATCCTCTCCTCTGCTTCCCAAACCCCTATCCATGCCCCAATGTCCTCTACCTTCCAACCCACATGCTGCTGAAATGTGTCTTCCACCTCCTCCCATCCCAAACCTCTCAATGCCAAAGAGTGTCCCTGGCCCCCCATTCCCTCTGCCAGACCCAGTCCTGATCTCCCCACTGCTCCCAAGGAAAACACACCAGGTCCCATCAGAGGCAGGTGCCCCAGTCTCAGCATGTCTCCCCAGAGAGCCCAGAACAGGCTGTGACAGTCACTGTCTACGTCAGAGCCACCAGCCACACAAACCAAAAGAGGGGTGGTAATCCCCACACGGGCCACATGAGCACTGAACCTACAAATCCTTCCTCTCCCCCCAACGCAGAGTCAATAGAGGGCACCCTTTTTCCTCCTTTGTCCCCAGCATCAACACAGATACATTCCTTTTCATTTCACACTTCAGACTGGTCTCTAGTATTAATGCACTCCTCAGCCAATAGGTACCCACCATGATTTAAAATGCTTCCCATCCCAGCGTCTATGGCCTTTGGAGGTTCCAGGAAGATTACTGGGCCCAGCTCCTTAGGATGGGGCCGGGGGGAGAGGGGAAACACCTTGGGGGCTCATGGCTTGCCTCCTCCTCCTTACCTAGCAGCCACAGAGTAGCCTTCACCTTTGGT